>NW_028288732.1:4762500-5362500 GCF_059628265.1 Tinamus guttatus | reverse complement strand
ACATCCTCACTGAATTCGGGGAAATTTCGTGGGCTGTGAAGCAGCACGGATTTTAATTCTATGCACGTTGCCAGACTTTAGATTATTTAAATTCCCTGTCGGTATCACTTAGCACCAATTCAGTTCAAATAAAAAGGTAGAATAGATCCGTAACAACAGTTAATGCTTTGTTGTTTGGAAAAAAGAATCCAACATGCAGTTTAAAAAAAAGAAAAAAATCTTTTTAAGAGAGAAACAAGGCCTGTATCCAGAAAATAATGTCTGAAATACTCTTTCTCTCTGGGAAGAAAAGCCTCATAATGAATTTGTTGCAGAATGCCGGTCATTAGAGTCACCTGTAGACATCATATGTCTCTGAGAAGCCATTCTTCAAGCAGAACCGTGTTGCTATTTTAGAACTGAGTAGCTACAAGACATATTCCAAACCATTATCGAGGAGCTTATAGCTGTAAAATGACATTTTTGTAGCTATTGCATTATGAAGCCCAGTCTCTTACTGAGGATGTTCACAGTATTACAATGTCATAATAATGAGCTATATTTTGCCCTCCTCCACGATGGCGAAGAGAATCCCCATTTCCTGGAGATTCATCATGGAATTGCAGTAGAACTTCATTGACTAATGATCAACCTTGACAAATGGCAGCAGATGGTGGCCTTGTGAGACCTGCGATGCCTCCTTGAACGAGCACAGGACACGTCCACTCCCTGATCTGCACATTGCAGCCTCAGCGAGTGGCCGACACGAAGCAGCCGTGTGAGCAGAAAGCGCTACCTAATTCGGGGCCAAAGATCCTCTTCTGGAGAGTCTTTGCAGACCTGCAGGATCAGCACAAGTCACTTACTCCAAGGAGCCCGAGCCATGTCAAAAATACAGTTCCTCTGCTGTCACCGTGGTTCCAACATGAACCTCAACAGCCCTACACTGCTCTACTCAGGACGGTATCAGCATCTGGCTGATGTACAGACCCCTGAAAGCTTCATGAGCCTGTCGGCCCTTGGACATCACAGCAAAACTCATTGTAATCTCCCCCATCTAAAATACTAACCCCTTAGAAGCCATCAGACACGCATCACAACTGGCTACGTACCCACAGGTCACTAATTCATTTCTTATGGCCCTCCTGGGTGTTGCGTGGGCTGAAACATCTGCATTTCTTGAGATGTACAGAAGTATCTGCCTCTCTTTTCCCAACACACTGACCGGGGAGTAAAGGTCCAAAATAAGACCTGAACGGTGAAAATAGCCTGGCAACTACTTCCAGCATCTTCTGCACGGTGCTCCACACTGTCCCTGCTCTGCAGGCCACAGCTTAGAGGGGGTCATGATTTCCCACTTCCAACCAGCCTGGGGCTTAATCCATTGGACTCTTAGTCTGTACAGACCGTCAAACCAGTGACATTTGCAAGTTCTGAGGAGCCCTCAGGGTGGAGATCTGCAATACTCAGTTCCAGGAGCAGTTAGTGTTATTTATAGTCTGGAACTAAACAAAAATTAAGGGAATGCTCTTAGTCTAATAATGATGTAAAAAGGCTGATTTGGATCAGTGACAGTAAACAAAAGCAATAGCCTTGAGGCCATGAAGAACATGTGGAAATGAATAAATGAACAGCACCTCGAGGCTGTCTTTGTCACTCTGACAGGCCAAAACTGTAAACACCCTTCCTAGGACTATACTCAACTGAAAGGAATTTACTGGCACATGGGATGCTATGTGCACAGGAAAATGCAATATTTCATTGCTTACAACAGCATTACTTGATAAGTCACTTTCTCATCTGATTTGGACTGCAGAAAGTTTGGTGGATTGAAGTCGAAGGTGGGTTGTATAAAAACAATCTTAACAGTATGAAAATGCATACAATTCTACCTAAAAGTTTACTTTAAAAAGGATACACGGAGTGAGCACTCTTTTAAAGATGCAGCAGTGGTCACTGCACAAAATCAGAGAAAAGTCTCTTTTCTTTTTTGGCCTTTTTTTTTTTTAATGGGTTATTTATAGAGGTTCTCTACAAAAACAGACAGACAAAGAAAAGTCTGAAAACTTTAAGCTATTTCAAAAATGAGCAAGTGAAAGCTTCCAGATTCCTTTGAAGAGCTGATGTTTGCCAAGCAGAGGAAAATGAAGCCATGGCAGGATTGTGCCTTCGATTTGGCCCAGGAAACCGTGGGATTTGGAGGGCTCGGGCTCCGGCCAGCAGCAGCAGCAGGACCGAAAGAGCCTCCAGCTCCACTCGGCTTCGCATGTGCAAAGAGCAGCTAATTGTGGACTGAAGTGAGCAATAACCAGCTTCGAGCTGTGCAGGAACAAGTTATTAGAAACAGAATACAGGTTTATTCATAACTCATTTTCCCTGTTAAAAGACAGAGGTATGAAGTTAAAAAAAAAACACATTATTCAAAGGAAGCAACCTTCCCTTCTGATAAAAATAGAAAATAAACAGTTGGTTTTTACTTAGAGATTGGACTTGAAGTCTTTTGCTGCTCTCTCCTTAGTGCCTAATATGGTTAAAACATTTCATTTGAGGCTTAGATCACACAGATTCGTCATGTCCGGAGGAACGAGGATAACGCAAGGGTAGACGTGGACACGAGGCTCCACGTGACGACGTTTGGGACCATCCCAGGAACGCTCCCTGCTGACCTTGAACTTCCCGGATCGATTCCTTCCATCTCGGAGCGGGCGATGGAAGAAATGGGGAGGAATGAGGCATTTCGCACTGCCCCCAGTAGGTCCTAATAAGGTTCATTCTCAAGGGCTTTGAGTTCTGCCTCCTAAACGTCCGTACAAGCCAAAGCTCGTGTCTTCTTTCACTGCCTGTGTAATTGCCAATTCTATTGGCAAAAACGGAACTTGGGATCTCCACTATCAAAAAGCAGCTAAATTAAAGGCTGAAATCCTTTATTTGCTATTGCTGCTAAAATTAGCTGCTGAGACACACTTGAACTAAACCGGCAAATGATTTGAACAGCCATACGCATACAGACTCCCAATTAAATCAACAAGGTATGAAGATCAGATACAGCCTCCTTTGGATGGTTGTTGGGGACGTAGTATTTTTACACATGCTTTGCTACACAGAAAATATCTTAGTTTGATGACTACATGGGCCTCCCCGTCCTTTTATTCCCTCCATGCAGTCACACACATGCTGAGAGACTCAGGAAAGATGCTTAAATTAAAAGAAAAAAAAAAAAAAGAATAAAGACATCCATGGTACACTAAAGCTTATGGGATATATGTTCCAATCAGCAGCCGTATCAGCAATATTACTAATACCTGCAGTGTTCCAATTACATATTAGCATGCAAGTAGCTTGCAACATTTGTCATCTGGCATGATGACACAATCTTAAGCAGCTTTCAGATCTATAGCTGGCGTGCACAATTATTTAAACTGCAAAAATATATGGTCACCATGTTTGCAATGAACAGTGCAGAAATAAGCAATAATATATATATATTTTAATTTTAGAATTGCTTTTGGGAAGAAGTAAGGCCAGCTTGGGAAGCAGTAAGGTCAGTGAAGTGTTCATGCCCCAAAAGAGTCTACTAGGAAAAAAGGACATATAATCTCTGCCTTTCAGTCTAGTCTAATGTACAGATTACAGGCAGAAGATGTAGCCTGTCTGCAACTAGACCTTGTGTGCAACAGAGATGTTTTATTCTCTGTTGATTTACGTGGATTTTCTTCTCCATGCCACATAAAACTTTTTTAAAAGAACTGAAGCCAATACCTAGAATCAGGAAAAAAAAAAGGAAAGGAAAAATAAATCAACAACTGATTGAGGAGACACTGCACAGAATAAACCCCAGCCCTTCTCCCTGGTTCCGTGCTGGACCTGTGCCCGGTTCCACACCGGGGCAGGAGCCATCGGAGCCAAAGGGTCCGGGATTCAGACGCTCCATAGGAAAGTGAGACCATGTCCAGGGTCATTTACTGTACATATATATAGCCCTGATATTAAGAGGCATTTTTTTCTCCTTTTCCAGAGCACTGTTAACACATTGTATGTAAGGTGCTTATGGCCATGAGTGGGCATTTCCCTTGCTGATTTTATATCTCAAAAGCCACAGAAAGATTCATTTGTTTTGAAAGCTTCAGAGATAAGACACAAAAGCAATTTATCCCAGCCTAGTCCCCCTGTCTTAGCATAATTCCACAGCAAATAACTACTGCGTAAATCACCTCTTTAGGTGCAGCAGCAGTGTATTCTGCACATTTAAATTTGAAAGCATTTCATCTCTAAACTATGGCTATGTTTTTTCACTAATAGTGGTAAATATTATTAAAATATAAATTAGTACAAAGTAATATTAATGGGTACAAAAAGCGGGGGGCAGGTGTAATTTCAATGTTTCAGTGACCTTCAACTATTTGAAAGTGACCTTCTCCTCTACCAAAAGGAGAGAGAAAGCCTTACAAAATTGACATGTGATAGTCCTGTGCTGTAGGCAAAAACCTTATAATAGCGTGAGTATGGACAGATCCATGGGTCCAAATAGGTTCAAACAGGATCATTTGTCTTTTCCCACTGTTTCTCAGAATATATGCAGTACCTCTCCCAACCTGCACTAATATCCTTGGTTTTAGTACATCTGGGAGATGGCAGCTACTCTGTCCATGGAGTTTATGGTGACAGGGAAGTCACAGGCATCCAGCAGAGAAAACAGCTCATAACTTCTTAGTATAGACAAAAACAGAAAAATGCTACAGTAATTTCCGGATTAGAGCAGGGAAGGCATCCATTGGGTCTCGTTTGCAACTACCCCGGCACAGATGCATGAAAAACAAAGGTATCATGCAGGAAAAAACTCTGATATAATACAAGAATCAGGTCACAGGAATTAATAAAACAAATACCACAACCCCCTCTATAAACTTTTTTTTTTTTTTTTCATAAAGACCAAAAAAAGGAATACCAACCTTATCTCTTGTTTTATGGATAGAGGAAAAAGAGACAGAAATTGAAATTAACATGTTCCAGGGCATGAGGACAGACAACAGAACTGCGTATCAGAGGCAGGGCATGAAGCAGTGATGTAAGAGTTTGAAGATGCAAATTTTATCAAGATGCCCTCCTTGCACTGGCACAGTTCAGTGCATTGAAGGCCTCTCTCCTGTTTTTCAGGTAGTCCTGTGCGTATTCAGCAATTTTGACACCTCCAGAATATTGCAGATTTCCAGCGCTTACACATGCAATACCAACAACCTGCTGGGACGTGACGTTACACGCGGGTTGTTCCTGTGGGCACACGGGCTGTTCGTGTGGGATTGCAGGTACCATCGGACGGGTAGGAATAAGGGAGCAGGATTGATAAGGACACACTGAGTCACTGAGGAGACATCCAGGTGATCCGATGTCCCCTTCCTAGTTGGCCTATCCTCTGATGCTCTCATGCAATGATCTCTTTATTTACTCATAACTCCAGTTCTGCCTGCACTAGCCCGATATCACCCTGAACATCAATAAAATAAGGTCTGTACGTTGCTACTCCCCAATGCTTTAGCTAGGCCTGCGCTCATTAATTTACAGTCTGACTTCTACAGATTAAAATAGTTTTTTTTAAAGATGCAGTTTGGGGAAATATTGGTAGCACATCTCATTTTAAATGCAATAAAATTCATGAAGCAATAATTTATATTGATAGCAATTTTAGATACGATATATTTACCATTAAAAGAAGAAGATATTTTCCACCTGTTGGTATTCCAACTAGGCATGTTTTATAGCAGCAATCTGTTTCAAAAGTGTTGCTTCTTTTTCTATTTTTTTAATATAAATGAGATTCAGGGAGGCTTTGTCTTCAATTTTATTTACAAGATTAAAATGCTGAAGTAAGCAATTCCCTTCCTATAATAGGGCTATGGTTTTATAACGCTAACTTTTAAAAGTCAGACTGGCTAGGTATAATAATTAGAAGACCTAATATTGCTATATATAATCACATAGTTATAGCTCATTTTCTTTCCATTAAGGGATATCTTGCTATAATTGCACTAAATCCAGAGCTGGGCAAATCATTCTAGTTATATTAAATCTCAAACTTTTATAGTTAGACAAGCCCTAATGTAGCATTAAGAGAAGCTTCTTTTCCAGGAAATGCAGATCATTGGGGTTTCAGCTTCTTTGAAGCAACATTCCTGGGAGAATAATTCTTAATAGGCAAAGCCACGAGTACAACTCGCATTAACCTCAGCACCAGCATTCTGGATAATAGGGAAAGGCATAAAGGCATAAGATTGATATTATAACATTGAGATCAAGGCAACGTATTACTATTATTATTTTTTTGGCTTCTTTTTTATAGAGAAGTTTTGCTCCTGAGATACCATCAAGGACCAGAAACGTTCATTCTGATTCTCTGGCCAGGTCAGCCACTGAATTCCTACGTTGCTTTTAAACACTTTTTCCCATACCATCCTGTGCTTTACACACACAAACTCCCTGCACACAGACTTGTGCCCAGCATCTGCTAATAAACCTGATGTGCTTTACTACAGAAAAGCTGGTAACACAGTTGGACACGTCAGCACTGAAGATGACAGCTTGTTCCGTGGGTCACAGCGAGGTTAGTGAGCACTGCAATTAAAAATTAGCAGCATGATATACTGGCCTGTCTTTGCAAAACTGATATTTGCACCCACAGCGTATATGTCTTGACAAAAGTCACCTGAGTTTATGTGGTGGTTGGTAATACGGTAAAGTGCTTGAGAACAGCATGAATTTGGGGGTTTAATTTTTCTTGCCTTAGATACTGCCTGGTGTAGCAGCCAGCCTGCTATTTCCATTGCTTCCCAATGTTCATCCTGTGACCACGAGCATCCTGGCCAGCGGATACCCCATCCCAGGGACAGGTATTGGAGGGGACACAAGGGAATAACTCGCCGGGTGGCCACAGGGGACTGTCCTGCCAACCTTACCAGCAGCCACGTGCTCTGCAGGGCTCATTGCAGGGCCTGCTCCACAGCTCCTCTACAACGGAGAGCACGGAGGTGAGACCTGGCAAGGCTTTCTGATACAGCCCATCTCCTATAAATCATGGGAAACACTTGATTAAAAAGAGCAGGATTGCTCCCGTGTGTTGCACATGCCTTGAGGCAAGGATTATAGATCAGAGTTTGTATGTATCTAGGGTTTCAGACAAGCAATTAAATCAGACTGTATTTTCCTAGCACTCAACAATTAAGATTTCAACATCTCTTCCTCAGCAAGGCAGTGGAAAACAACATGCTCTTGTTTGGAGGCTGTGCATCAGTATGGGTAAAAGCACAACCAAAGCAATACCCGGAAAGTCTAAAGGAGAAGGAGGGGGTTATTAAACCTCTGCTCTTCCATTTGCACTTGCAGGTAAAGCAAATTTCACTTCCATCCAGTGCCAGGGTGCCCAAAATCACACGGCCACGACAGCTCAGAAACAGATTAAGGAGGAGATAACAACAGATCCTGGGTTGAAGCTAATTACCTAGAGGAAAGCAAATTGTGATAAAATTTAAAGTCTTACTATATATAAGTCATCATTACAATCATCTCATACGGACGTGCCTGGCACTTACATAATTACCCATGTCTGAAATGGGAATCAAAGAACAGCTGGCATTGATTTCACCACCCCTATTTTCAATTCCTTAGGGAGATTGCTAGGCAAGCTCGTGGCAGGAGAGCAGATGGATCCCTGCAGGATCAGCAGCTACTACCGTTTGCTGAGAAACTTACAGCAGAGTCACATCTAGTAACTTTATTTAATAAAAGAAATAAAAAGTGTCTTTTTTTTCCAGACACTTGAAGCTTCGTTAAGAGGTTTCATCCTAGGTCATTCTACCACTCTACCTGTCAGTTCATGACTGAACTGGCATTTCATAAAAGGGTGATTGCAAGTTTTATTTCTATTTCATGAGTAAAACGCACCTTGTACTCTCCATTGCAACAGCCCACTCAGCCCCTCTCCAGAATGGAGGTATGTGGAAGGATAACTTACATTTCTTTAAATTATGCAGTAACAACTGAAAACTAGCTGGCAAATTTTGCCTAGAGGTATTTGTAGGCAATCACACAAGGGAAAATCACTTGGGTGTTTGTACTGGAAACAAGTTCATAATATCATCTGGATTTCTTTCACTGAACTTTCTCACTCTGAATTTTTAAGAAAATTTTAAAGATTTTATTCTGTCATATAATTCAAATGTAAAAAGAAAAAAAAATGTAGTTCTTGCAGCCCTTGCATACAACTAGCACTTTGTAGTAGCATTGAGAAGCTTTATACTATAAGTATGCATAGATTTTAATATTTTAGTCCACAGATAGTGCACAGCTCTTACTTCAAGTTCTCTACCTGTATAAATACAAGTCTACTAATAGATTCTAGTGAGCCTAATCAATACTGTTAAAATATTTGTCTATATATTTGAAAGAAAAGCTTATTCAAGTGAGGCATTTGCCTTTAAAAGATCTTATTTAATTAGCAAAGCCTGTCTGAAGAGCAATATACTTCACACTTATTACATTACAAGGCAAACCCTCTCAAGCATCTTTTTAAGTAGTCCAATCTAAACTCTAATTATAAGCAACTTCCCTTTGAGCATAACTTGATATGTTCTTGTGCCTTCTAAGCTCTCTACCTATTTTTAAGGGTATTAAGAGGGTTTAAGTTGCTCAGAAAAGAAAGTAGAGGAAAAAAAAAGAAATGAGATTATACCTTGCATACTAAGAAATCATGCACCTTCCCAAAAATCTGTCCTTAAAAATAAAGGAAATATAGAGGACAGGAGCTATCACAGTTCTCCACAGATCACTAAATTCAGAAAATTAAAAAAAAAAAAAAGTACAACAATGAAAAGACAAAAATCAAATAATCAAAGGCACACTGCAGTGACAGGCAACAGGCCAGAGTCAAAGAAATCATTCTGTAAGTACATTACTAGTAAGAGGAAGACCAGGAAAAGTCTTGGTACATCACAAAGACAGGAAAATCATTTGGCAGAAAAAAATGACAAGGAGGCCAAAATCCTCAGGGTATTTTTTAGTTAATCTTACTAAAGTTGTCAAGAAGGAAGTTAATGCTAATGACCAAATGCTAAGAGCTCTACTCAAAAAAGGATGGAAAGGGGCATTTCATCAAGATGATCCTTCCTTGGAAAAGGATACAGGAAAAGACAAAATCGTGTCCTGTCCTATTTGTCTTTGATTTTATTAACACAGCCAAGGCAACTGGAACAAGGGACATGAGACAGAAGTTTGTCTTTAGTGACTAAAACATGGAAATGCCATCAAGAAACATAAGCTCTGTTACTAAGTCAAGACCAGATCAATGCACTCTAATATCAGAGAAAACCAGAAAGGGTAAAATACTGGCTTAGGACTGGGCAGTTAGAGTTACAGCTGAAAACAACCCCTAGAGATCACGGATTAATGTCTTAGTCTTGCCCCTTTGCTTACCAAGACAGTAAAATGCAGAGTTTTTTGACCTAAGACTGGTTCCCTCTATGAAAGAAGGTCCAGATCTTCAAAACCCAGATAGGTAGGGATGGCCCTGGATTCAACACGGTTCTGCACCTCATTTTGGCAATGCAGAACGAAGTCCCTTGGCAGGTCACTGTCCTGAAGGAATCTATGGTAGAGTGCAGAGCAGCTGAGCTTCCTCAAGTGTCAATTATAGAGGTCAATATTGAAACCTTCCCTGGCAAATAGTTGGTCATTTCCATTGGCTTCATATAATGGAAATCATAACTAGCTGCACTATTAAAAAAAATAAGAAAAAAAAGCCACAGAGTGAGAAATTGGATTTGAATGTGACAAAACTACCCTGTGGAGCTGAGGGAAATAACTCTGTAATCTAAATCACATCCACTTATTGAGACGAGAGATTTGCTCTATGAAAGAGGCTAGTTCATCTAAGCAGACTACCAGACTGCTGCATTTTAAGCTTTTCTGAAATGATTTAGCTCTCCCTCACATATTATTTTGTTTCAAGCTTTCTGTAGAAGTGCCTAACTGAGAAAAATGAACTAAAGAAAATCAACATTTGTAAATCAAACTTAAGATGCTTATCATGGCCAGAAGCAGCTGGGGTATTTGAGCATCTATTGCCAAATCAGCAGGCAACAACATCTTAGCTTGGCTCCTCTGAGTGACTGTAATAGTTATGTCAAATGCTGCATGTGAAAATAAGAGGTACAGATAAATGGCACACAGCAGAAAAGCTTTCGAACTACCAATTACTATTTCCCCCCAACTTTTTTTTTTTTTTTTAAAAAAAAGGAAAAATCTCAATTTTTTAATTTAGATTTTAATTTACAAACTTGAAGAGATCAAGCCTACTCTATTTGAACACTATGTTTTTCCATTTTGAAGAGGCACAATGTTTTCAAGAGTTGTGCACAGTGGTATTTTAGAATCCTGCAGCCAAAACTATTCTTCCTCCTGCTCACAAATGCCACCTTCTCCATTATTATTATTGCACTAAGCATAACAAATATTTGATGATATTCTTGATTTCCAGATCTTCCACTAGCCAAATATCAGGAGAAATAAATCTCACCATCAAGGACTGATGTCACCGTAGGTTACGCTAAGTCTATTTGGTCTCTGGCTAAGCAGCTTTTTATTAATAAAAATTAATTTTGTATTTACTAGTGCGTAGCCTGATTTCTTTTGAAGTCTTAAGCAGAAAACACACAGGAATGGGTCTGCTGTCCCGGGAAATTTGCTGCTGCCACAGCAAACATGCATCTGCTCTGCATCTCCTGGCAGTCTCAAAGGTGGATTTGCACTGGCAGAAAAACAGCAATGGAAGTTGAAAACCAGGCAACATACAAATGCTAAAGACCCAGATTTTTGACTAAGTGGCATAAGGTCTTCAGCTATTGCAGGAGCCTCAGCTTGTCTCCATATGGGAAAAACATATGTCTGCAGCCCAACATGAGGCTGGGTTCTCCGTGCCCTCTTGGATCAAGCACAGACTTCGCACACCTGCAGGATGAGGCAGGAGGTTTCTGCTACTCCCTTTGGCTGCCAGCCTGCACAATTGTGGGTTTTTTTTGGTTTGGTTTGGCTTTTTGATGTGAAGCATCTAGAGACAAGCAGTTTTCTCCCATGCTGGCACGAGGCATTTTGATTCAGCTTCCCGAGCCAGGGGAAAAAAAATAGAATACTCCCAAATACATCTCTTACCTACAGATCCAAATACACTGCAGCTGACGAAGACAGATTTCAAGCGCACCACAAGTTATTTGGGAAAGTGAAGTGAGACTGTAATTTACCAGTGTAAATGCCAAGGATTAGAAAAGCTGCTCCGGCTCTCCGAGTGACGGCTGACAAAGAACTGAGAAAGGATAATTGCTAACCACACGTTGCTAACCACACAGCTTTTGAGGAGAGATTATATTAGCATCCCCATTAATGAAACAGCAAAGTAGCTTCTCCTAATGCTTGTATTTGAGAACGATAACCATTTGTTTCTTTAATAGATCTGCCTGGAAGAAGAGGATGCTGAACGGCCCTTCCAGGTAGAGCAGCCCATGACTGCTGCCAAGCTCTCGGCACCCACCAGCACCGAGCAGAGCGATGACAAAAAGCCACGATAACCCCTCTCAGAGCACACTCTGCTCTAACATTTCCACAGCTCAGCCAGGAGATAAAAATCCTGCTGGGGAAGAGCCCAGGGAAGCAGCAGCGCGGGCAGCCCCGCTGCAGGAGGAGCAGCTCCTCATTGGGATGCAGGGAGCGATCCCGCAGGCTGCAGTGCATCATTGCAGCGCCGGGAAGACAAACAGCACCCGTGCTGCATACCAAGTGGCCTTGCATTTAACGGGATCGTTTCATTAGGAAGACACCCAGGCCTGCCACCGCGAGCCGCTTGTGTGGAGCGTGCTGGCGCGAACGGTGCTGCGCTCATTACACTTCATGCATATTTCAGGATTAACCGCAGGGATTGCGGAGAGGCGGCAATAAAGAGGAATTCTAGAATCCAGTGCGTTTGCAACTGGCAGGCAGAGCAAGACCAGCTTTCCTCAGAGGTAACCCCGGAGCATCTCGCTGTGGAGGGAGTTAGTTTTATTATAGGTGTCTCATTGAAGCGCAGATAAATGAAGATTTTGTATCTCTCTGTAACGGTGACCCTTAGTGGGAAACTAAACCACTTTCAAGCACGAAAGGCTGGAGGGCTCCAGGCACTTTGCCAGTTCAGCTGAACCATGGGGCAAGCAGACTACCCGTATTTCCCTCCAGAAAGGGCCACACAGCCCCACAATCACTAGGAGAACATTTCCTTTCTACACTAAAGGGTGGTTTCTTTTCTTCCCTTATTTGACTTTCTGAAACCTCTCAGAGACATCACATTCCTTACTGGGAAAATGCAGAAAGGTTGCTTGGCTTTTTTTTCACCCGCTTCAAGACTGAGTTGTAAAGAACGACGATTTTCTTGGTACTCGTGACCCTTTTACCGGTTTCCTGCCCCATTTCCAGTGAGTTGATTATTAAATGAGATAAAGGGGCATCTACCAACTTATTTAAAATAGAAGGAACTTGACACTCTTTGGGGAGTCAGCAGTCTTCTGGATGCACAGCTGATGCTGTGCCCCAGATGAGGGCACCGAGGTGCAAAATAAAAAAATCTCCATTTTTTTCTTCAGAATAGATAGGAATGAGTATCTTGCACAACACATGCCTTGCTTGGATTATCCTCATCCTCTGAAACGAACATTTTCGTTCGTTTTACTCTTCGTAGTCTTGTCAATGATCATTTTCTATTTTTTTTTATATCAATTTTTGGGGTCCTGTTCGACAACTCATTGTACAAACACACAAGGTATTGCAGTGGCTACATTATGCTGGCAGCATTTTTGCTTTCTTGTCCTTGCTCTGGCACATTATATTTTTTAGCTTTCCCTTTTCTTGACAAAACATTTTACGTTTGCCATGCGGAGCTGCACAGAGCTTTGTGACTTATCACGTATGCTGTTGTGAGGCAGGGTACCATGGGCACTATATATAGAGCAGCTATTACACAAATGCCTGCAATTGCAAGGGAATCAGCTCGATAAACCAGTTAGCCCTTCTGGTCATCAATTCTTAAGACATAGTCCTTGTCTAGACAAGCTTAGGTACTGCACATTAAAAGGGGCAGAAAAAGCAAATAGGAGTTTTATCCAAGGTCACATGGCAAATAAAAGGAGCAGTTTGCAACCAGACCTGCCTCTGATCTCAATTCAATACAATGTCTCAACTAATGAATGATGCTGATTTTCTTTTTCAGTTTGTGCCTCTTTCATTTGATGCATCCGCACTGAAACTTATTTGTTTTATACCAGCGCAAATGAGAAGCACAACTTGGGTCTAAGAGTCCCCTCCTCTCGCACACAGGCGGCCACTGGAGTCACAGCGAGCGGAGGAGAGCCCAAATATCACCCCAGCAGACCTATGCCCTGCACGAGCCTCTAAAGATGCGGAAATGTTACACACGAGCTCTGCAGCCAACAGGGCAGGTGAGGAAGCATTACAATAAAAATCTCTCGCAGAATCACACAAAGGCTGACACAAGAGTAACAGCTTAGTGATTTCTGAACCATTATTTGCTTGGTAGGTTGTAAAGGGCTTAAAATATACAGCTGTAACAGCTACAGATAATACGAAATTACCCATTCTGCCAGGGAAGAAAAGGGGGCTATTCTTTTTTGCATTCTTGAAAGCAAAGCCACACTACACCAGTAACTAAATGCAGACAAGAAATCCATGCGCAAGCTCCTTTGAACACAGGTCCCTGCACGTTTTCCTTGGGCCCCTTTCTGCAAGAGGCCACCCATCAGAAGCAGAGATTGAGGGAGCTGCCAAAACAGCAGAGCAGGCACCAGAAACCCAAGCTCACGGGCCAGTTAGGTCTTGAACCCATCACATTTGTTTGAAAGCCGGGTTCCCAGCACTGCCCTGAATTCCTGGTGCCTCCCCTCGGGGCCTGGCAAATCTTCAATACTAGTAAATGCACAGCGGGTGGGTTTTGCAGCACACAGGTGTGATTAGAGCAGCAAGGAGGAAATAAAGAAGTCAACCAGTGAGTGAGGATGTGGGCAGCTGGTATTAACAACCAGTCCCACGACTATAAATACCAGCCGAGTCTGTAGCCCTGAACCTTTTCTGCAGATGCAGAGCTCTTCTCTACAGCTGATATCCCCAGAGGTATTTGTGTTCCTATCTCCTGCTTAGGCTTGATTTGAAGTAAGTGACAGAGGCCTTGATCCACTTTTAACAGTCTGTGTTTGTGTATTTAGCAGTTTACATAAGCAGTAAATTCAGCCAAGTGTTACAACAACACAACTTGCCACTGAGTAAAGACAAGTACATTCTGTCCCCATGTCTTGCCTATAATAAAGCACCAGCGATGCCCCTAATTTCTTTCAGGCTGTCGAAGTCATACTGGCCCAAAAGGTCAACTTTGTTGTGTGAAAAGAAAGGCAAACTGTGGTGTGCAGAGGAAGAATGTCGCTATGTGTCTTTTTTTTTTTTTCCTCCTGACAGAATCTCCAATAGTTTTACTGACAACAAAGGGTTTATTGTGAAGACATAGACTTAAATTCATCAAATAGGTTTACATTAATGTCAAAAAGTCATCCTGTACCGGCTCTGTAATACTGCAATTTAGTCTCTGTAATACTGCAATTTAGTCAAGTAAAATGTGTTAGCTCTTCTATACTGAAAACCAAACAGTAGTCTTTAATAGTAATACTGCTTTAAATATTACATCCTCTCTTTAATTGGAAGATGTTTCCATACCCATACTTGGGAAGCCTAGACTTCCAATGCAGAGACTTTCCCTTTAAGTCCCATCTTCAATTACCTAAAATTTTTGCAAAATTTACTTTCCAAACTGAACCTCCTTACAGCAAGTCGATTTGCCTTTCAAAAATCACAGCCATCATTATATCTCATATGGTAATTCACTCTGGCAGATAATATGCATATAGGTATTAAAAATATATATATTGGCACCACACATGGTCCCAGTCATCAAAATAAGTCATGGCATCTCAATAAAAAAAACTTAACTTATACATTTTTAACATACCAATTAAGCTGAGTGAAGGTAGAAATCAAAACCATAAACTCTGTGGGCATTAGTGAAATACAGAGTTGTAACGGAGACTACTCCTCTCTGCATCAGCATTAGTGCAATAGTAACATTGTTTGCACTGGAAAACAAAAATATACTGAAGAGCTATATTCAATTATTGCAATTTTTAAAAAATGTACAAAAATAGACACAATAATTAGAAAAACAAATATTCAGCCTCAGCTACAGGCTGACCACCAGAGATGCTCCCCAAGTGGCAATGAACTGCATGGCACTCGAGTAAGTCCCAAAGAGCTGGATCTTCTAAGGACATAAGCTTTTATGCTCAAATCCCAGAACATTCACACGTTTAAGGGTATTTCTGGAGAAGAGCCAGAGTTCTCAGCATCTCCTAGTGCGACTCCACCAATAACGAGGAGCTGAACGTGCCCACGTGCTAGATCATGCACATATTATCCTGTGAGCTATTCAGGGGCAATAACTCTCATGGACCTGTGAAAATTAGAGGATTATCCACTGTTTTGGGAAGAACCAGAAGCAGATTCACTAGAGTAGAATAAATCACACTGCCATGTGCACACAGCTTTCCTAGTTAAGATCTTTGTAAAAGGAACCAAAGCTGGTTCATGACTGCATATATCCAATGATCCCTGTGAAGCAGCACCTCTAAACCACCGTCCCTGTCCCACAGCAAGCTCCAAGGTGATTTTGCATGAACAACCTCACGATTCTGTCTACACCTCTAGGCTCTGTTTTTTTCATCCAGTATAATAAAACGAATACCTAATATTTACAACACACTAATTTTACCCCTAAAAAAGCGCAATTAAGCTATCGTACAATTACAATGGAATCAAAATGCGTAACTACCTGACAAATTACAAGCATTATTTTTCTTCACAGTTCAAGCTCAAATCTGCTTTTAATTTTTGTTCTTCAGTCTGCCTAGAAAGACAAATTAGAAAGTTTAAAAGCATCAAAATGTTGCTCCAAGACTTGAATCTGTAGGTTCTAAGTGGCATTTCTGAGAAGCTGTGTTTCACAAGCTTGGTAATTTGCAGTTTGTTACAGACATAACTTCGTTTCTGACTAAATTGTATTGTAAGTCATGCTCCTCAGAGAATGCCTGACTAAAAGGTGATGCTAAAGTAATTTCCATAACATCAAACTGTGCAATAAATTAAAATGTTCAGCTGTACAGAGGAGAATCAGGGTAGACTGAGATGGAATGAATTTCTTTATCATAACATTCACACATCAATTATGGATAGGAAAGCCCAAAATACTGCTATGCAAACAGCAATGCTCAGTCTGATTTTAAAAGCACATTTGATTTTCAAATGGTTGACAATGACTTTCTTCTTTCTTAGAAATTGCTTTTCAGAAGTGTCCAAATATTCAACAAAATATTCTTCAAGGAGGCGACTCCTGGCTGGCACAAACCAGTTTAGCTTCAGTGATTTGTGAAGTTCATCACACAGGGATCTGGGCCCTAAAGTCATCTCACAATAAGCAAGATGAAAAACGATTTCTCACTACTAAATCAATCTCTCGATACTAAATGAAGACTTATTCCCGCTATTTGAAATGATCAGTCTAACAATTGGCACAAATCTGTGCTCTGTAGCAAACTGTCCCAAATACAGCTGTATTCTGAACTAGCCCCAAGTAAATCAACATGTAAAGCTTCTTATAAACCCGGTCCTTCAAGAGACACCGTTTCACCAAACGCTTCAACCTGTCAGATTACAAGACTGGTCACCAGCAAAATTTCCCACTGCGTATCCGCAAGCAGCTCTCAATTCTTTCCCCTCTGACTGATATTCAAGTTCACACAGCAACACATGAGCTATTTTGAAGGATCAAAATGTTCAAATTCAGCCTGAGAAAGAAACCCCCTCAGAAGTTCCACTTGAAGGATTTTCTATTAACCAAAACACAAAATGGAACACAAAGAAACAAAACTCTAAAATTGAAAGTTTTATTAATAATTTAGAAATCCTGAATATTTTTCAGTCATTTGAAACTTTTTTTTTCTCCTCTCTCTCTGAACTGAAACTGGACAACAACTTACATTGGATGCAAACCAACAAAAAAGTGAAATTCAACCGCATTCAGTGGCCTAAGACATGATGAATGCAGCCTTTACATCATTAAATTAGGATCTGATGCACTGAACTATTTAACCAAGTAAGGAGGGATCTCATTCAAGATCTTCAAGCTTACAGGACCTTCCCTACTGAGTCTCAGGACCTGAGCAGTTTTCCAAGCAGAACTAGCACGTTGCCTCACCCTGTTTTTGTGAGGAATGTGATGCCCACCCATCTAGCCCCTGCCTGTTGCTTCTTCAGCTTCAGAAGAACTAGCTGATCATTCAGGCAATTACAGTAGTAGCAAAAGGAGTAACTCGTACTTGCAAAAGAAAGCTCTTACTAAAGGAAAAAGAGATCAAAAAGGCTTCTGCCAATCTTTACATTTCAAACACACACATCTGTCAGGGTAGCTGCACCAAGCACTGCATGGAACTTCTCCCTCATTAACTGGCAAGTCTTCACACTGCAGTATCTTTGCTAGGGCTATTTTCTTTAATGAGACAGGAAAGCTCTTTTAAAAAAAAAGCGAGAAAAGATTTAAGCCCATAATTGCATAAACAGGACACGTGACAAACAAGGGGGCATCAATATACGAGTCACTGAAGGGAGTCAATGTGACTCAAAGAAAAGTGTTCAGTGTGGCACATAGATTATAAAAATGAGTAATGGATGCAGCTGGGCCAAGGATAATTTATCCTGAATATGAGAAAAAGCTTTCCCACAGTGAGACCGAATTCATATTCTGTGCTGCCAAGGAAGAAGACTAAATGACAGGAGAGGTCTTTCCTCCTGTAATTTCCATCATATTATGAGTCAGTGATAGATTTCCTTCCTACCTTTGCATTTCATTCAGGTCATACTGAGATACAGCAACAGCAGAAACCTCCTAGGCCAGCACACCCGAAGCTCTGATGCCATGAGGAAAATATCAGCCATCTTCAGAAACCTAGAGCTCTCTCATGTAACTTCAGAGTCATTTGGGTGCTTCTTGTTGTTTGATAAGTTTTTTCTTACAGTTTTCACTGCACAGCTGTACTAAAACTAGCCACCTTAATGATTTAATCTGTTATTCTAGTTGCATCGCTAAATCATTCAAGGCAAATCTGTTCTTGTGCCAGTACCGTGTCCTTTCATTTGAAGAGCTTTTTCCCACCCCATTTTTCATTCCCTTAACATACCTGTGTGCCAACACAGCTTCCCTCCGTCTCAAAAGAGGCCAGGTCTTCCCGGGAAAAATAAAAATCCCTTATTCCTTCTCATAATAAAGTTTATGACTATAAGAATGGGGAGCCTGATTTCTCACTTAGCCTATGAGAATGTTGCCACTTTAAAGCTGAATAATTAAAAACTTATAGTTTTTCCCCCCCACAGAACTTAATTACGACACAATAAAATTAAACTGCTAACTACAATTTTCATTTGAGAATAGGGTCTACTTTATGCCAGCTCTTTAGTGTTCTCTGTGCTATACCTGCCTGCCCAGAGATACCTGCTGGAAGGGCTTCCTCTATAAGCTCCAGATCAAGCTCATCCATCCTCCCTTCAGCACAGCCAATGCTCAGAAAGTCCTTGCTAGAATTTAGGTCACAGAAGCAAATCTTTTTCCTTGCAAAAGTCCCAGCTATAGAACCACTACAGAGAAAGATTGCCACGCTGAACTACTCAAGCCTAGGATGGATTTGCCCACAGTTCTTACTGCTACCAATTGGTAGTGGCACATTTGCCAGCTGGAGGCATTTGCTCTGTAAACTCGTCTGCTGCTTTCACAGTTGATCCATGTCACCCTAGAGACTTCTGAAAGGGGAAGGAAACAACTACTCTGCGTTTTCTGTTGCCCACAGATATGAAGCTGTATTTACCAAATACAAAACAAAAATAGCCTTATTCAGAAATGTATCCATGTCACCAAGTCTCCAAGATGCTAATGTCTTGATTGCCATTGTATGTAAAAGAACACATCTACAGTTTTTAGTTTAGGTGGCAATGAAATACACTCAAGTGACAGTGTTAACTTTATTTTTAAATCGGAGAGCTCTCCTAAGCTCATATATGAGGTGTTTAGACTCAGAAAAGTCCTGATCTCACCATAAATATTGAAAAGCACTGCCAACATTTAAAAATTCTGAATTAAGGTCAATCTTAAAGAGAAAGAGAGTGGCATGTGTGAGTATTAAGACTGATAGTCCTGGAGACAGTCTTGACATTCAGGGATGAACTCAACTCCACTGCACGGGATGAAGCACAGACCCCCGACTTGCTACACGTCCTACAGCCTTGAGGACAAGAGGGAATTTCACACATTCTGTCTCTGTCTCCAGGCCAGGAGGCAATTCCAATACATCACGATTCCCTGAGGAGCGCAGTGGCATTTCCCCTTCTGCAGGCCAGGTAACCCCTGGAACTGCCAACAGGGTAAATTAGTTCTAATTCTAAGGGGCTGTTCTGAGCTTTGGACACTTGAGACTAAAAACCTATTTTAGATGACCTATTGAATAGCTGTCAGATGGTAATGATTTCTGGTTGCTGGGCTCAGCCTGATCTAGAAGCCTCTGTATCTCACTCCTGATCTCCTAAGCAATTATTCCACTGCACCCAGTACAATTCTCTGATTTCTTCACTTGTCCATTACCAATAAAAAGGGTGTACTTACATGGAGAGCTGCAGAAGGCAGCGAAGTAAGTGATGAACACAGTCCCATCTCACTATGAAAAATTCCTGTCTGAACTAGTAAATGCTGACACTTTCATTTTTATGTTAAATAGAGAAGAAAATTCAGCTCAATAATTGTGTAAAAAAAGCATGACTAATTTTCTTAATTCTATTAGTAGTTTGTTATTGTTAATCTTGTTAGCTATACATTAACATAACGGTTTTCCAGAATGCAAATGATAGCATATTTTAAGAACAACTCTGCTGATTTATAAAATGTAAATATAGCCCAATTTTCTAAGGTGATAACCGGTCCACAGCAAGTGTTCTGTACAATAAGGATAAGACATAAGTGAGGCCTAAAAATTATTATTATTTTTTAAATATAGCATAATTTAAAATGAAACATTTACATCTTTCAAAAAGAAAGACTACAAAGAAGTATTATATGGCAAGTAGTCTTTTTTTTTTTTTTTTTTAAATATTCCCCTATTTTTATTTTGCTAAAACTAACTAGTAAACGTGATCCACATTTCCAGGCAGTTTCAATCAGTCCAGAGCAACACTTTTCAAAGAGTGAACTCAGAAAAAGTTCATTTAACATTACACGGGAATGGGCTTTGGTACCTGTTTTCCACATCTCATCACATGCTCAAGGTCAACAGGAGCTTTCTGAGCAATTTGCAGCCTACAGGACCTCTTCCATGAGCTCCAGAGACAGGCAAAGAGAACTGTAGTGGCAGGATTCATTTGGACTTCACCTCAAGCAATTCTTCACTCATATATTTGGAGGGAATAAATAACAAGATTTATAATCTCTTCTCTGACCTTGATTAGGTTTTAAACAAGATGAATTCTTAATCTCTCTTCACAAAACCGATTAATCAATTCCCTTAATCTTCTTAAACGTACTTCTCTGGTTCTGTTTCCATTTCAGGCAATCTTTTTTGAACCAAGGTAGCCAGAAACATAGATGTGCTTTTCCCAGTCACCTTACCACTGCTCATTACAATTATAAAATGCTTCCCTGACTCTCCTGAAATGCTCTAGATACTTCACCTAATCTGTTTCAAGAGGATAATCATGGGATTCTTGCTCATGGCTCCATATTCTGGTGACCACAATTACTCAAGTAAGAACCTTCAAACATTTTTGCTTCTTCAACTAATAAAGCAACTGGTTTGCTTGAACCAGTATAGATTCCTCCTTTGATACAAGCCGATCATGATTTATCCCACTTTGCTTTGCCTCCCTATCCTTATTTGCTTCATAATCTTTCTAAGACTTTGCATAATACTCAAGTCAGATTAATAGGTCCTATAGTTCATCAATCAATCCCCTTCCTCCCATGCCTTTTTGTATACAAAGTACTACATTTGCTATTTCAGGCATACAGCATTATGCCAAATTTACAGAACTGCAGAATAAAAGTATTACGTTCTGCAGCTCTGTCTAGAGAGGAGTATTTGCAGGGAATGACATTATTCCCTCCCTTGGTCCCTACCATTTGAAGGGATGGACTTAGGGAGGACCCTGCAGAGAAGCTGTTGGAGAGGAACGCGGTGCTGCCTTCCACACGCATCAGTTGGCTAAAGCCTAAGCAAGATTAAAACTGATGACAGAAATGGCTAACAGCTGAAGATGTTCACTAGAAATTAGGAGAAAATCCCCTCGGAAAGACAGTTTTAGTCTGGAGCACCGCAGTGATATCTGCCTGAAAAGAGTGCGTGTCAGCAGCTGCCAGGCAAAGGGATCCGTATTACATTCCCAATCCCTTTATCTATAAAAATCACCAGCATCACACATTTACATACTAGCATAAGACTAACTTCACATTTCACTGTTGTGCTGCTTTTCATCAATACATTACCACAGAAACTAGATTTACCCCTGAGATATTTTGCACATAAGCCATCTGGTCTAGACTCACTGAGATGTGAGGAGTCTGCCTCTCAGCACAGGGCTCTCCAAATGCTTTCCTATGGTCTGCAGAGGAAGAGACTGCTTAGAAACATTTCTCCAGAGAAAAAATAATAATTGTTATTTACCACATGCATTCTACATCAGCAAGGTATTAAGCCTTCGTTAGGGAAAAACACCTGAGCAATTGGGCATATTGTAAGCACACACGACATGTAACCAGAAGGATAGTAAGTGCCAAAATCTCTTCAGATTTGGGGCCATCAGCCCAATAATGCTTGAGAAATAAGGAAGTGAAAGAAATCTTAAGACAATTTGTTCAAGAAGCTGTCAAACTTGAGAAAAACAGGAAGCTCAGAATTTCTGAGCACATCGGAAACGCATTTTAACTTATAGCGACCTCAGGTAAGACTTTCCAGCTCCAGTTGCAAATCCTTGGACACGAGAGGGCAAACATGTTATAAAGCAGTTCTCCAAAGCCTGGTATCTACAGGTGGCCAAAGACACCTGAGCTGGTGGCACCTTCCAGGTACCATCAAAGCCCACAGAGCAGCTCCACGAGGCACCTCTGCAGGTATTACAGCAAAAGGAGCTATTGAAGATATCTTAGCACTTTTCTTCCCCAAAGGAAAACATACAGTAGGCATTTTAAGGACACAATAAATATTTGCACAATCCTTTCACCTATTTTCTGAAAGCTATGGCCATTTTTCCCTCAGTATTTGCTTCCTTGGTTTATTCCAGCTATATAATCTGTGCAGCAGATGAGTTGAGAATAAAGACTTAATCATTTTACCACATCTCTAAGATATTTGAATGATACCATAATTTTTGAACGTTACCATACTGTAAGGGATTTGCCTCTCTTGACACCAAAATATTTCTCATGCTAAGGACTTTGGGCAGCACTCAAATTGTGCCAGCCTCACTGGCTTGCAAAGCTTTCTTTGTGCTTGAGGAGTTTTATTATTATTACAGTAATGTTCATACTCCCTGGCTGAGATCATGGTGCCATTGTGTATATGGGCTTAAATAACAAGCAGGGAGCTGAGGCACAGAGGAGTTAAGCAGGTTGATCGGGGTCACACAGAGGGTTTTTAGAAAACTGGAACTGCAGCTACTGGTTAAAGCAAGGCCACTCTCATCCTCTATTCATCGCTGGTTTTGTGTGCTGTTAACCACAGGCAAAATCACCAATTCGCCCTCTTGTAAGAAAAGGGAGCACTGATGTTAACTGTACAGCAAAAAATCATAGAAAAGTTGCAGTGCAAAATACAAGTGTGCAGCTGCCACCTGCACATGAATGAGAATGAAGTGACCAGCATAAGCTATGCATGTCTGGTAGCTATAGCATGGTGCAGCTACGCACGGTGCCACTGCTGGTCTGCCAAGCTCGGTCCTGTCCATGCCATGATATTCACGCTGATTTTGTCATCATGAAGAGGTAGGAACGGGGACTACACATTCAGCAGGTGATTATATTAAATATTAAAGGATTTTTACATTAAGTGTCACACAGATGGCAATTCTGATTTGAGATATGGCATACTGTAGCATAAAAGAGGGATTTTTCCGCAGTGAGCAAATTCTGACCATCTGAAAACCAATGAGCTATGGGAAAAGGAAACAAGACTTAGATTTGAACCTGCAACTGATACCAGAATTCAATTTATTTTTTCAATTCTGAGTTATTTATTGAAAGCTGTTCTACCCATTGCAGAATAAATATCTGAAATATGTAACTTGCAGGACAACTTGCAGAACTCCTTTCCTCCATAAGAAGGGAGATCACTGCAACAAAGTGGTCATATTTCATTACCAATCCTAAAAAACACCCCAAACACCTAAATTCCTCTCGTATTAGGCTATACTGTAATGGTACAATAGAAGGAATTAAGGATTAACTGTGGCTTAATCACCTGGTAGGAGCAACCAGGCAACATTAATGGTAGGGAGCACTGCCATGCATCCCAACCAATAAACGTACAGTGTCCATAACCAAAAGGCTGATCGGCTTCCACTGGGATGAATCCACACATCCATGAGTTTTGATGAAAACTTCCTTAATTACTTTGTAATTCCAAAGCAAAACAAAGCAGGACTAACTGCTTTTTGGATAATTTTCAGAGGTCAAAATGCATAAATGTTAGGGTCAACTTTTGCATTCACTTCTACCATATTTTTTCCTCCAAGTACTTTTTGTAAATACGGAAGTGATGGAAAACTTGGCCTCTGCAGCGTGTAAGTAGCAGAGCCAATGGGTTCAGAATTAGCTGTTAAGTCAGGAAAACCCACAAAGCTGTGAACTCCTAAAATTTAATTCCAGGAACTTGATAATCTGGATATGAACAACTCATCTGGATACATACAGAAGAGAAACTTCAGCTAGACCACTTCCCTAATATAATCTCTACGTTTTATGGTATTCAGATGATGCACTTCACTCGTTCCTAAAGCCAGGCTTGGAGGACAATGACTAACAGTCTGAAGACCACCACAAATTGGAGTGTGCAGACTTAACACAAAAGGAAGCCCAGAGACTGCTGTGAAGAAAATAAATTGCTGAGCACAGCTGTTCTTCATACAAACTAACTCCGTTCATTTTAAGCAGCCTCAGAGGCTATAGGAGCAGAAGAGCCTGGAAACAAATGAAAAGTCTGTGCTGGAGATTATGCCCCTGAGCTGCAGCTATTGCCTCGCACAGACGGCTACAGAAGGAGATTCAAATCATCCCACAGGTGCAATATGTATTTAGTGGAAGTGGCAGCTACTGGTTATTTTTATGTAGGCTGGTACTTGCTGGCATTGAGCATTTCAAGATGGGGTAAATGAAAGCGGCACCACCTCACGCGTCCCCTGTGCAGGGGAGCCACAAGCAGCTCCTGCCAGGCTCCGTGTCCTTGCCGAGGCACCGCTGCTGCAAGGTCACACATCACCCTCGACATCTCAGTAAATGAGAATTGGCCAAACAGCAGTTTTGGTCTCTAATTATTCCAGCAGGTCAGCCCTGCAGTTTAATTTGTGTCTGATGGGCATGATTACAGCAGGGGTTTTTTTTGCACCTCAGCTGTATTTTCCTTGCACACTGCTTTGTTAATGCAAGTAGCTTTCCTATATTGGCAGTGGATTACAGAAATGTTACTGCATGTTCATGGGAAAAACCTCCAGATGGAAACAGGTCAACAGGTTGAAGTTTACTTACTTTTGCATCATTAGAAGATGATGCTATTGCTTCTATTCCATAACATAAAGCTGTCCAGCTGTGCTGCAATGAAAAACCATACTTAGCTTTTGTGTTTTAATGGGGGATAACATGTATTTCTTTTTGAAAAAATAAGTTCAGCTGTCACATTTAGATATTGTTATAATAGAAAACAACTACTTACAAAAGACTGTGGTGTTGAAGTTTTGACTTAGTTTTTTATATTTAAAACAATACAAAAAAGGAAGTAAAATTCAGTTTCAATTATATTTTCATTCCTTCCCCAAGCCACATTGACACTTATTTAATAAGAAACAGGAGACAGTTCCCAATCTCCCGCTACTCTTTGCGGCAGCAAAACTAAAACTTCAGAGTAACTTTCATCCAGGTTTCTTAAATTTAGGCAAAACTTCTGGCAAGAATTCTGCTAAGTAGCTCAGAGCAGAAATTTATCTTCCCCACTGCTCCATATTCACATGCTTTTGGCCTCCTGATAGTAGGTTGGGGTGATCTGAATTACGAAGCATGAACTGCAGATATCTGATACTGGGAAAGTTGCACAAACACCCGCGTGGGTGGTTTTTGCCCACGAAATGGTCAGAGGTAGTTTGAGTTAGGGAAGATGAGCAGCGTAACTCCCTCAATATCAGATGCAAGTGAGAGGAAGCTTTCCCCTAGATCCTAGTGCTGCTTCTCAGCCTTTCCAGACAGGATTTATCCTCATCGCATTACACCCTCGATACAAACGCCCAGTCTCACACTCCAAACCACTTAAGGAAATTCTGTGAGTCATTTTCATTAAGCAGATGCAGAAAAGCAAGCAAAATTATTAATACTACACGGCTATGCAAAGATGAGTGAAAAATGGTTAGCGCATTTTCTTGATAAGCTATGCAAAATTCTCCCAATTAACATTTTAATTAGAAAACTCACTTACCATGAAAGTGTCCTGCATTTTCTTAAATGTTATATTCTGCCTGCTTTCAAGTTCCCTCACAGTGTTTTTACTGTGGCTTCTGAGAATAGATATCCAGCAGCAGGAAGTAAGTTTAAGTGAACTGACATTTGATAATTGATCCTCTATTTTAAATCTTAGGAGACTCATGCTTCTATTTCATCCACCACTTGTCCTTGAAGATTAATTCACCTTTGCAAAAAAGGCATCACCTACTGTACAAAAACCTAACAGTTACAATTAGGAAATAAAATGTATCAGACAAAGGTTTACTTGGATAATGTTTCAAATTTTAAAGGTTAGTGAAACACTCCCAAATGATTATATCCATTTGGTACAACGACCCCTCAACCTGTGATACAGAAGAAAAGTTTAGACACTTCTACTGTGTAGCTGAATATTTATTAGAAATCAGTAATGGCAAATCCATTTTGTTCACCTTGTCACCAACAGGGTGTCCAATGCTGTGATTGTAACTCCATTCCTTTCCTGAATGCCCTCTGCAAGCAGTAACACTTCCAGCTCTAGAGACACTTGCAGGAATGTTCAGCTTTTCCTCATCTTCGAAATATCTCCCCTCTCCAGCTTCCTTTGATTATTGGTCAAAAGACAAGTGCATAGGGAAGATTTTTTAATAGTAAGAAGCAAAAATTCAATAGTAATAGCAGTGTCAAAGACAAATTTCCACCTGGAATTTTTTTGATAAACCTGATCTTTACAAAAAAACATTTTCTGGAATGGCAGTTTCAAACTGCCAATTCTCACTGCATAGAGTGCCCAGTAGAACCTTTCTGATCCCAGCACAATGTGAAAATTTTAAGTACTTGTAAAGGGTTTGATCACTGCTGCAACATAACTGTACACTCTGGTAGCATCCAGGTGCTGTTTCACTGCCTTATGACAAGCATGAGGCAGGCACAAAAAATTCTTGCATCTAAAACACAAGCAAATTGCACTCCTTGTCCCCACTACGGGCTATTAAGAGCCACGTCCTTGCACAGATTTTGCAAAAACAGTTTTGAAGACACATGGTATATGCTGAATTTAAGAAAATAATCACAAATGAACATATAAGAATTAATCCTTTTGTAAATCCCTAGCAGGGCCCAGACTTGCAAATACAACTATCCTTTTGCCTTTGGTTTACATTGCAAATTCAGAATAATTCTTTGCAACATGCCATGTGGCCTTTCTAATTTTACAGCTGTTTCTATGCAAGATAGAAAGGGAATTTATTAAAGGAGAAATGTCAGCAAGTAGCATTAGAGAAACAATCATGACTTAGAAAAAAAAGTAACCAATAGAGCATTGCAAAGCCCGAGACCTATTTTATTATCAACAAATCATCCATAGTAAGAGCAATAATTAAGTTTGCTGATGATAACAGCAGGAAGCACCAGAACATCAAATATCAGAGCATGAGATGACGAAGAATAAAAATAATACAAGCAGGGTGGAATTTAATGGAATAAAAATGCAAGGTTATTATGAACTGCTAGAAGTTCCTGTTTTAAGTTGGGGGAGTGGAGATGGAAATGGAAGAGGGAGAGACAACTCAGCTGAGGACGACGCACCGGGCAGCGGAAGGAAAAACAGAGCAGAGCCTGATGCTCCAAAGCCTGCAGGAGCTTGAATGAGGCAAGGGGGAAGGTGCCAAATAAAGAGATCATGGAGAAGCCATTTGGCTACAAACCCATCTTAACAGCATAGCACCTGGGTCAGGACCACTTTACACTGTCACACCTTAAATGTTACTATTTAAGACCACGCAAGATCCTAAGCCAGGAGGGATAAAGCAGCAGAGAAGGGGCCTCCCCGTCAGGAAAATCTCTAGAACAGCCAAGCCCAGCCCTGCTCCTCCACTTGGTAGAGGGGAACTTCCCTGTGGCAGAATTCAGCTTTGTGCTACGAACACAGGGATCAACTGCTTTGTCTTAGCCTTGAAGGAACAAGTTTAGCAATACCTATACTTGGCTATTTTTAAGAAAGACTAAGAACTTGGGACTGTTTACCTTTAAAAAGTGAAGCCAAGGATGGGATGCTGTTAAGTTTCCCATAGCACATTCGAAATCTAAACTGAAGGGAAAAAAGAGAGTCAATTCTCTCTGATAAATTAAATTTATGCTTTACATTAGACTCCCATATTTGAAGAGATTCCTCCCTTGCCCCCTGATTGTTTTAAAATTACTTCTAAGAAAAGGAATGAGGACAAAAAAGGCTGGTCTTAAAATAAAACTTGATAAATTATGACTGTTGTGTAATATTGTTACCCTCTGTAACAAAAGCCAGACTTAATCTTGGAGCATTTTTCTTTTTATGCATCAAGGATGCAGCTACTAAGTGCTTCTGTTCCCAAAGTACCTTTCCAACCTGCTTCCTTTGAAAGCAACATCCACTCAAAAGCTTGAAAGGGGGAAAATATGAACATTCAAAAAAAAAAAAAAAAAGGTTAAATAATGTGCTGTATCCTTATTCAAAGCCAGAAAGCTCCTATGCAGCCTGCGAGTAGAACCCCCCTGCAAAACCCTTTCCAGAAGACTGGAAGAGCCCTGCAGGAACATGGAGCCAGACTATAATACAGTGGTTTGGGCAGCTCCAAAGGGTTTCTCTACAAAGCAATATTCTCCAACAGAGCAGCTAGTACCTGCTGCAAAGGTAAGTGAGCATCACTGCAATACCAGCTGTGGTTATTGCTATCGCACAGTTCCAGAGCTACATTTATTTCACCTTCCCTTTGTTCTTTTCCTAACGGAATAATCCAACAGTGATTGTAGCAAGATCTTCTAGACAATCTTCCTTCCATTCCACATTCAATTCATCATATATATTATGTATATGGTAATATATATATATTTTATACATGTGGCATATTTGTAAAATCAAAGCACAAGGTAACTCCTGCAGAGTAAACAAGATAAATTTCTTCCCTGACACACAGTGAAAGATCTGAAAAAGAAGAATAAAAAGGCGAAGTTCAATTCTATAATAACCTAGACAGAGTTATGCAGAAAGAAAGTTTAACCTCAACATTTTACCTTATCATCACCTTACTGTCTGGGTAAATCACAGTTCAGACACTAGGTCCCAACAAGAAATTTCAGACCTGTAACAAGATAAGGCTTATACTGAGCAAGCACCATGGAGATCTTAAATTTGTTACAAACTATGTTTTATAAATATTAAAATTGAAATATGTTAGCCATAACACGGTCTAAGTTATTCTTCATTTCTTTGCAAGCTGAGGAAAAAAAACACCAAATAGATCAAGTAATTACAACAAGCCACGCTTCTTTCCCTCTTAAAGATACCAAATATGCAAAGCATTAATTTTATTAGATTGATTTTTGTCTATTAACATTGCATCAGTTTTAACCTACATTCACAGCAGAATTTTTATAATAGCAATTAGTAGCAGTTTAGCTGCTATATTAGAAATCTCTTTAAACAGAAACTTATCACTAGCTATTCAGATAACTTTAACATAAAGTGCAAAATCACAGTAAAATTCAGACAGATCTACGCCCCAGCTCTTACTCAGTGGAAGATCAAGCCTGCAAAACCAGTAGATAGGGACGCACTGTACAGAGTGTGACCTGAATGTATCACTTTTCCCATTATCAGACAAGAATTATTTTTCCAATTTTTAATAGTAACAATAACAATAAAAAAATAAAGTTACAAACATAAAACAAAACACATTGGTTAGACTACCTGAAGCTTATTGCTATACTGGGTACCTTCACCTGATAAATGCGTTCGGAAGAACTGAGACACAGTTCATTTCTTGATAGCCCTTCCTCGATTCGAACTTGAAGGAATCGACTACCAGGGCATAAACACATCATTCTGTTGGGGACAAAAGTTATAAAAAAAAACATACATATGCATATGTGATTTTATTTACATACATATATATTTATATAATGTGCATGTACACACACACAGTTGGTTTTGAGCTACCTGCAGAGCAGGTGTGTAAACACACCATCATCATTCAAGTAGTAAGAAAGGTGGCCAGCACTAGCTCTTGTTCCTATTGCCACTGCTTCTCTCCATTTGAGCAGTGAAAAGTCCACATTTTATTAGAACAGGGTTCGGTTAATGAAGCGTAACCCAAGCTTTCACATGTCGCTCCGGAACACTTGTCTTCAGCAAACACCCTTTCAGTGCAAAGGAACCATCAAAAATTGTATGTCTTTCCCTTACATCCACCTGCCTAGCTAGTTTTAGCTAAGCCCTTGGTACTAGGGCTTAACTAGCAAGTCAGCATCATCCACAAGGAGGACTAGTGGTTTGCCAAGAGAATTCAAAGATTTAAGTGAATTCCTGGGCCAACTGCCTCCTTCCCAATTGCTAGCATCACTTTTAATGCTTCCCCCAGAAGAGCAGTTTAGCAGGTCAGGCTTCAATAGATATCATATAAACTATTATAAACCAAGGTACATAAACTTTGTGACATTACCAAGCTCAATTTGCTGGCAAACACAAGACACCACTGCCAAAACCCCACTGCCACAACAGAAAACAGCCTGAATAGCAAAGCTTTTAGCAGTCCCTCCTGTTGGTAGTTTTAGGTAAGTATGAAACTCACAACTTATGTTCCCTTAAATTCATTTTCACCCAATATCCTCCTTCATATCTTTGTTACATTTCAGTACTGCTGGTGCATTTATCAAGGAAACTTTACTGCGTGCAGAGATACAACAGAAGATACAGAGTAATTTTGGAGGGGTGCAGGTTCACTTTCCACTTGGACCACCAGACAGATAACCAAAGTTTAAGGCCCAGCTGTTGTACTCCAAGTAAGGGGCCTTCCCCAGACGAGCTGGACTGTATAAGGCCATGGCATGCAAAGAAATTCTGGCCATACCTTTTCTTCATCATTAACACCTAAACGAAGAACAGCCCTGTAGCAATGTGCTCTTCTGGTCTGAAGTGATCTTCCCACAGACAGCTTCTACGGGGCTATACACTGCTTTAGATTCTTCCCTAAATTTAGCAGCAGCTATTTCAACACCAGGACTAAGTAAGATTTTTAGAAATCGATTCTATAAATACTCTTGGTATTTCAAAATATACTCGTGTTTTGAAGATGCACACAAGACACCGAGTAGAGCATGTGGGATATTGCCATGCAACCAGTGACAAGATTTGAGTCTTTGTCCATCAGTTCTTCACCATTTGACTAACAATCAAGTTTGACAATCCAGGTCTCATGCAGTCTGAATAAATAAAAGCAAAAGGCTCTATCCTTACACAGCAGAAACATCACTGGTTTCATCCCCTAGATGAGTTTTCCCTACCACCTAAAGGGTGCCAAGATAAAAACTAGTCATAAAAGGTTAAGTTTGACCATCTGCTGCACATTCAGATGCATATATTTAAAAAGTAATTTTGTATTCAAAATCCTGGAATATTCTAGGAATATAACCTGCTAATCTGCCACCAAGTAAATAAATAAATATAGCGGGGTTAATTCCTATCTACCTAGTTTCTATCTATTTTTCTATCAAAAAATAACTAATTTTTGGTATCCTTTATATTTTTGCCAGTGATATTAACAGATCTTTTTCTGGTATTCTGATCTAATATTGGATGACAGTTCAAAAATCTCATCTTTAAAAGAAAAGTCCTCACTTCTATATTGATCTAAACTGCCAATGGCCTTAAAAACCCAAGTAATCTGAATTTCTTTCATTTAATCCATGTTCTGCAATTATGGAAACATGTTACGCATTTCTGTTCACATACAAAAGGACAGTCTAACAGATGTAAACTATTTATTGAATATTTGCCACCGATATTGTTAAATACATAATCTTGCAGTTTTCGCTTTCAAGTTAAAATGTCAGAAACAGAACACCAAATATTTACAATTCTTATAAGGAATGTTACATAATGACACATTAAGGCGTAAATTCTTTTGGCTTATAATTCTGAAAAGAATGATAATAGCAAAAAGTGATGCAAAGTCTTCATCGTGAGATTATGATTAAGCTACAATGTTTTACAAAAATATGGTGTAAGATGGCAATAATCCCATTCAAAATCCTGCATTAAGGCCCCTTCAAGAGGGGCTGATAATTTATACAGTCAAAACTTTAAAATTTACATATAAAGGTACCCTATCCACCATTGAAAAGTACAACTCAACATATACAGTTTTCAGGCCACAGTTTTGAAGGTCTGGAGTATCAAGTTGGTTTGATGAATTAGTCGGTTGGCACTTATGAACACATTTATTGCCCTGTTAGAAAAGAAAAAGATAATACTTCAGACAATTCCATAATTGTGTCATCTCAGTGAATCAGACATAGCATCAAATCTGGGTAACTAAATATATTAGCATCTAGACTTTGCAAAAGAGAAGCACCTGGGTATGTTTCTACCTTAAGCCTACCTTTACAGCTACCAAACCAATAGCATTTCCAGACCTACCTCTCCTGACCATTTATTGGCAGGAACCTCTTTAGGTTTTGACTCTCAATCACTTAGTTTTGGGAATCTGACTAACTAAAAAGCATTGAACAGATGGTCATTAAATGTCTTTTCTTTTTTTTTTGTCCCTGGAGCTGAACACTGCCTTCTCTGATCACTTCGGCAGCTCCTTCCTCAACAAGGACTGACCAGGCACACATACAGACACAAATCTCCATTTTGTCTCCTCACATAAAGATGGCAAGGGTGAGGTCACTACATCTTTAACTAAGTAATTGTACCTCTGAGCACAACTGTATCTTGTTAAGTGCTACCACCTTTTGGTGGGGCCACACCAACTTACATGGCATGCGGTTCTGAGGCAGTTAAATTACTTCTTATTCCTGAAGGATAAGGAATTCAAGTCTTATTACATATCTTGCAAGGAATCCCACCTATGTATGGCATTTAAAGCTTATGCCCAGCACACATGGCACAGCATTGACTTCACACAAGGCTTAAAGCTGGTCTCTGAGTATGCCTGAGGTATGTGCACATACACCAGCACTCCCCCACATTTCAGTCCCACCTCAACCTATCCACAGTATATCCTGTTTACACTGAAATTATGTGAATACTTATCTATACACTATAGGATATTCAGAATCATAAAGCTACTATAATCCACTCTTTGGTGGCACACACAAGTTTAGACCCAATTTCAATGAGAGGGAAAAGAAGGCTCAATCCTTTAATAGGAGCAAGGTGGTATTCACAGCTGCGTTCATAGGACTCCTTTCCTCTAGGAACACACTATCCCCTGGATGCTTTAAGCCTTTGCTAAGTTCAGCAAGACCAGCAATGCAAGTCAGTTCTCATCTGCAAAACAGCATCATGTAGAACACACTTTGGTACCATAAAAACCCGAGAGGTGTAAGAACACCAGCATGCAAAACCTCTGCTACAATGAAATACAAGAAAAACAACTTCAAAACCCAAGGCCTGGAAAAAAGCCTCACTTAACTGACTAAGCCACTAGGGAGAACATAAAAACATGAATGTGCTGAGTCATTCCAAATATTACAATGCGCTAAGTAGCTATGAAGAAAGGAAGATAAAAATTTAAGTCACCTAAAAATGCTGCATAGATATTAAGTGTTTTGCAGATAATATTTTGAAATAAGGAAGTTATTTTTTCATATAAGGTATTCGCAAGTTTCCTTGTACATACATACACACACAAAACACCACATGAGGCAACACAGCCACACGTGTAAAAATTCCAAGCTAGTTCTGTATGTGGGTGTTGCATAGTCTTAGCAGATAGATTGTCCCTCCCCACAACTGGGGGGAGGAAAAAAGAATACTATTTTATACTATTTTAAAGCAGCCACAATAGTCTGAACCTAGATAGGAAAAAACAACATTACAGCAGCTCTGAGCAAGGTTGTTTATGATCAAAAGCTTATCTGATTTTTCTTATCATGCCACTTAGTCAAATACAAGATTCTTTTCTTCCCCATTAAGCACAGTCTGTGATAAGCATACTCACTTTCCATCTTTAAAATAGGTTTTCAGAGTATCACTGAAACTTTTGGAGTATTTTACAAACTCTTTCTTTTGGTGCTCAAGTGCCTAAGAAAACAACAACAGAAGACAACAAAAGTAGAATCTTCAAGTAACCGTTCGCCAGAGTGAGGGTGTATTTAGTAAGTTAAAAAAGAAAGAGGAAAATAGTTTAAAAATACGCACATACAGGAACTGAAATATTTTAGAAGACATATAGAAAAAATATTCCACTAAATTGATAACTAATAAAATAATTTTCTTGCTAAAGCAGTATGTCTTGTTGAAGTTTTCCTTGGCTACGCATTTTCATTCTATCATCAACCAGTTAAGCTCTCCTATTCACCCTTTGACCATAAGGATATGCTTCCTCTTATACTATTAAAAGAGCCATATAAAGAAGTTATTTCACATACCCTCCGGTTCTGGTATTGATATTTCTTGAAGACATTATTTACTGTGTCAAGAAGTTCCTTTATTGCACTCGCGATGTCCCTATTTGGCAATAAAAAGATAGTTGTAATATCCTTAAATTATCCTAATTTAAGGCTGGAATTTAATGCCCTTCTACAAGCAGACAAATCATATTTCTTAAAACAGTCTCTACTTTATAGAACGAATGTCAGATCGAATGTAGTGAGACCCAAAGCAAAGAGCCTGTCAAGTTACCAAGTAATTCACACTGGGTATCAAGAAGTTCATTTCTGTCTAGGAACATGAGGGTCTTGTTAAAAATCCTCTGCTCTGTTCACTTTTATACGCATAGGTCTAGCTATCCTCTCCCTCCACATCAGGAATCACTCTCTTCAGTGACATGGTTTGTGATTAGCATCATAGAAGCAACAGAACAAAAAATGTCTTTGTGGAGACGTCAGTGGTGATAGAGATCTCCTGTCCCTCCTCAAAGGCTAGATATTGTATCGCTGTGTAGTTCAAACTAATCAAAAGGACCCATCCTTAATAAGGTTTTAGCATTCCCTCTTGCTGCGTTGAGAAATTCTTCATTCCTTGGCCAAATATCATTAGGGGGTGTCAATAACATCAGGAGAGTCAGAGTTGTAGCTCTGTGGGGATATGATGCATTAGTTTTGATAAATTTGTTATTTTGGTAACTTTTGCATTTCAGAGTACTCAAGCAAATTTACTGCTCACTAGGCAGAGTGTACAGATATTCAAAGTATTTTTCTGCTACAGAGTTACAAAGTAATTATTTTCTTCTGAGATCAATAACATTTCAAAAATACATCAATGAAGTACACTGAATCCAAAATTAATTGTGAGGTATCCAATAAATCAAGACTTCACATGAGTACAACAACTTTGTTTCATACTTAATATTTGTCATTCTCCAAAGGTTCTCTGCAATCTTAAGATACAAAAATTCTCTACTGACTTTATTCTCTTAAGAAGGGAAATTAAACACTTTCAACTCCTTGCTGAAGCTACCAATTCCAAAAGACAGAATGCCCTTTGGATTACAAAAGAACTTGCAGGCAAGGGTTGTGAGGGTAGAGAAAAGATTAAAATGAGACATGAGTGAAAATGGGTCAGGTAAACTAACTGGTTTACCAAGTATTTTCACCAAATGAATGAGTCTGTCCTTAAGAACTCTCTGCAGGAGGCAGAACCCCTCCCACACTCTGCTGTCAGAGACTCGCTGCACAATCTGTTCATCTGATCCCCAGCAGGAAAGCAGGAGGATTCTGCACGTGCAGTGACAACAGAACAAGGCCCCTCCTGAGAGGAATCCAATTGCTGACAAGGTTTCTCAGTGTCAACGAGATTCCACATCCTACCATTGTGCTCTGCCTGTACTCCAAGGAAAAAGGATCCCCTAGTATCAAATGCTAGGAGGAGGACTATGTTTTTGAGGGAAAGATGGGAGAGGAGGGCAGCTGACTTCTAGGAAGCCCTTTATTAGATATGGATAAGAGGCAAAACTACAAAAGCCTTACATTATATAAAAAGGTTGCATAATACTGCATAGCTCTTCTTGAAGATGCCTTTTTGAGTCCTGCCACCCTAATAGTACTTCAGCAGCTCTATGCACACATCCACTTTACAGTATAAAGGGAGCAAATGAATATAAACATGAAAGCAAAGGCAATTCTATACTCAATATCCATTAAACAAATGCTGTTACATTCTCTTAGGGTAGCTCTATAGCTTCATATTGATGCACTCTACATATCTTTTAAAATAAATTGCAAAAGTTAAATAGAATTCCAGTAGTGCAATTAAGTTGCTGTCACTTTAATGGTTAGATCTTTAATCCATACAATTTATCCTAAGATATCAACAAAATTGTTCCTAGCACATATTTACTATTTTATATTTCAGAGTCATGAACGAGAGAATTATACCCAGGGGTAGAATGATATTTTAGGACTTCAAGGAAAGTACCACATTGTAGGCTTGGGCAGCCATTTTTATGAAATCTGCAACAGTGGAAGTGGTAGAGTGCAACTAGATTCAGAATCTTATGTGCAAAGCAACACTCTATGAATGTCACCACAAACTAGTTCTTGCATGAGGGGAAAAAAAAAAAAAATGACTTCAACTCAGCTATTCATGACTGTTGGAACTGAAGCGTTATCTGATCCTAAAAGTTCAGCCCAAAAATATTATTCAAGAAAAACTAATTCTTTTTCCTACCTGTGCACAGATATTTAGTTTATTTAAAACACATCACTAGTTATCCTGACTTGGGCCAGCCACGCTCCCCAGGAAGGAATCGCCTCAGCAAGTATCAGCACAAAACTGGTTTTTAGTTTGTCATTTTGAAGGACAAAGTGTTTTGATCTTGAACCTCCAATAAATACATTATATAGCACTTACTTGATTGTCTGAAGAAATCTCACTCTGTCATTTATCTCATCAGGAATCTTACTAAGAATCTGTTTAAGTGCTCGTGCCTTTTCATTCAGGTCTTGAAATTCTGGTTCTGGTCTTTCAATCATATATTCTAACAAGAAGAACATTCAAATATTCCATTAGTTTCTAGTGACAGCTAAAACTGCTACTTCACAAAATGCAGCAGTATCCCCACGGCTCAAGTCAAGGTGAAAACAGCCAAAAACAGCCACACGCACAAAATGGCAATGTCTATGCTTTGCATCAACAGAAATAATATTTCTAAATGGAAATCTGAACAGGAAAGAAGCCCAACTTATTTTATCAGTGTGAGACAATGAAAATATTGCACTAATTAAACATAGTCTAAAAATACTTTACTGCTCCTTTTTGCTCATATAGCTACTATTAATAATTTGAAGCATGGAAGCAAAAGGCAAGTTTTATTCTCCTCCATATTTGCTTTTTTCCCCTGGTTGTTTAAATTGCAAAAGGCGAACCATGCAATTCCCCAAATAAATGTAAACTCTAAACATTCATTCTCTCCCTCTTTCTCCTATTAGCCAACTATTCAGACAGTATTACTGTTCTCCTATGCTGACTAACAGGAAACCTATTAAGAAAAAGAACTTTTGTAAATAGGTACAGAGAAAACAAATTGCTAGGTAATAGGATAACTAAAGACATTCATATTCAACATAAGGGATGAGATTTTACCTTCTACATCATCAGCTGCCATACGCAGAAGAGACTCTGTGAAGTTGACATCCACACTTTTTTTCTCCAGAATTTTCATAATGATGTCCTGTGTGAGACCTGGATTTTCTTTTTCAGCCTGCATTGCAAAGGTTTTTATTTAGACATGCAAGACATGAATACTGCAAGCATCAAGGCAGACTTTTATGCAACACCCTTCACACACAGCAGGAGTTTGCTAGAAACTTTAAGAGCCTAATGGGCTTAAGCAAGCAGATTACACTGCACATCCTTCCTCTGCTACAACATCCATTTTTCTTAGATAATATCAGGGGTTTTGCATAAGCAACTTTCCTAATAAGCTTTTCCATTTGTTTCAATTTAAATAAGAAATATTCCATATTAAAGCTCTATACATTCTGTTTTACTCCCAGAAACAAACTTCGAGTGAATTGACATTGGAGGTATTCACACTACCTGTGTTGCTATCAAAAGACTGTGCTGTATTAAATAAGAATGAGAAGTTTATTTTAGTACTACCGTTTTTCAGCATCATAGCTTTTTCATTACTTGCACTCTGCTTAGCACTTTATCACCAGTTTTTAAAATATTTTTTAACATCTAAGAGCTCTAGTTGAGAATCAAGACTGCCTATGTACAGTCAAATGCAAAGATAGGGAAGTATTATTTACACGACTCAAACTAAGAAGGTATATTACAGTTATTTTGTTTAAAGAAAAAAAAAAATCACCATCATCTGTAAGAAAAGCACTAGGAAAAAAAACATTTGTAAAGATTTAAAATATGTAAAATAAAAATTCTAAAAGGAAAGGCATCTTTTTTTTCCCATTTACAGCTAGGTGCAAATATACAAAACACTAAACCTCCTCCTAGCCAAATAACAACAAAATTCCATATCCATTCATACTATAAATAATTTTTAAAGTTTGCTACGTTCTCATTTGCCCATAAGCATCTATTCTAAGTATCCTTGTCATGGTACAGACTAAAATTGTTACCTTTACCTCTTTAGCCATGGCTTTCAGATTCCTATTCATTACATGTACTGCCACATTTCTCCCACTTACCAGTGGATATTACCAATCAATTATTTTTATATATGTATAGAGTTATTTTAAGCTCCATTACAGATATTTTATATTCCAGATAATCATTCCTCAATACACATTACTGCTCACCTTAATAAAAGCTGCTCTCAGTGTCTGAGCTGCGGATAGATTTACTCTTTCTAGCTGCAATGAAAGGAGAATGATTAGCAATTCCAGTGTTATCATAAAGCGACCAGTCAGATCTTACCTTAGAGCAGAATGGAAACAGGAACAGACAAATCTGAATGATTGTAAAAAAGGACTGTCACTATAAATAAAACCACAAAAAAGCCCAAATTCATCACTGGACATGTTTTGATCTTGTGCAGTTCCAAAGAAGTCTTTGAAAACATTCTCACCATCTCCAGGGTTTGTGGATAGAGAAATATCCTACAAAGTAAAGCCACTAGCAACAAAGATACTATGCTGTTCACAGGTAACTGCATGTTACTGGTCACAAAACGCAGAAATTCCTAAAACTATACTGTATTGTCCACTATTAGAGCTGAAATATCATCATCTGCAGAAAATGCCCAAAATTTACAATAAAAAAGGAAACACTAAAGTAATAATCTCTAAAGGAATGGCACATTCAGATATATGTATAATTTGGCCAGGATAGTTAGTAAACTTCAACTTCTACCTTGTGCACATCAATCAACTTTTTTTGGTGAAAATCTTGTCTAGTGCAAAACTTAAGCAAAAAAGATCAGGGCCAAGATAACTAACAACCTTTTAGGGTTGCCTTAATGGAGAGGATTTAAAAAAAAAAAATCCACAGCAGACTGTGCTAGATGTGTGGCAGAAAGCTTTCCATATCAAGATGAGCAACCTACTTTTGTGATCAAATTTCCAAATTAAATGGGTTTATTGCGTTCTAGAGCAAAACCACACAGCTTACCTCATTGAAGACAGGGTACATAACTGCATAAAGTGGCATGGAAACCATAGAAGTGGTCTCTGCTTCATTCTTCATCTCTTCCATTGTCATCCTCATTCAAAGCCCCACTTCTCAGGAAAAATGCTATAGAAGCATAAAACTCCTCATTCACTGAAGCGTTTCTTCTTTTTCTTCGTTGTGCAAGAATTAAGAACCTAAAAAGTATACTGTCCTTAGGACACATGAGGGGAGAGGGGGAAAAAAGTAATAAAAAAAGAATGGTTATGACTGAAGTTTTCTAAAAATGAAAAGGCACACAACAACTTTAAGTTTACAAGTGCCCAGAAAGTAGGAATTATTTTACAGATGGAGTTTAAGTAAATGTTTCCACTCAACTGAATTTCAAAACGAGTTCAAAATTATTAAGTGATCACATATCTTTAGTGAGGTACTAAGCTGAAGAGCTTAAAGTTTTTGCATAACTCATTTACCCAAAAGTAGTAATTTTATTTAATTTGAAATACATTAATCTTGCCACTACAAGTAAGCAACAGTGTAAGATTGCTGTCAACTCTCATACACGAAAAGCTTTGTTTAAAAGCATTAAATGATACAAACCCAAAATACTAGCATTAAAACTAGATACCTATTCCAAAACACATAGCATTTGTAGCAAGCTATAATTCTGCTACTGGACATAACTATCAGTGTCTGCTTCCTATCTGTTTGAGTTCTGAATACTACGTCTTTGTTTTCATATTAGCAGAAGTCTTGTTTCCATTCAGGGTGTGTCAATAGACATTAACTCAATAAAAACTGCTCCAGTAACTGAACCTAATTTTTGGAAGTTCTCCACCCAGTCCAGCTCATCCTCCCCAACATGGAGCAATCACTGCTCAGACCCAGAAGCAATCTGGAAAAAAAGGTCACCCTGTAGCTCATAAGAAATCTCTGTAAAAGCACGCTGTCTTGTCTCGGTATTTTAGCATAAAGACAACTCAAAGGGAATTTAAGAAATATCACAAGCTATTACTGTAAGCAGTATCACTTCTCAGGAGTTCGAATAGTTAAGAAAAGCCCAAACGTTTCTTCTTGCTGTATTCTTTCCTATGCTTTGCAATGGCTAAGAGTTTTCTGCATAAAGATGTTCATTTGACCCAGGACAGGTACATATAGTAGTTAACTATAATTACACAAAGAGAAATTTGTTACTGGTTACAGCAAGCACTGTATAGTCACTTGGGTGACTGTAAGTATCATGCATGTCATTTCCAAGTATATGACTATGCGGTTTGAATTTAACCAAAAAGTGAGAAATCAAGTAAAGAATTAGTCACATGGCAGAAACACCCCACAGTTGAGAAAAAATTTGAACGCAAATACAACTGCCATCAGAAGGGAGTGCTATTTATTGAAGCCTTTTTACATGAATTATCTATCCTAATTTTTATCATCTTCATTTCACGCATTGTTCAAGCCCTTTATAACATACACAGGCAGATTCTTATAGCCATAAAAAGGCCTACTGTGATTTTAAAAAGGGATACGACCATATGAAGAAGGTCCACATAGATCAAGCTATGAAAATAGGATTCTCACATTTCTGTCACTTACAGCAGCTATTTTACAGCTGTCAAGAACACAGAATACAAACGAATATTCATCACACCTCAAAGATGAGTATATTTTCAAAAATTCTTTCAAAGTTATAAAATCATGCAAACTCTCAGGGAAAATACCAGTCTAAACAAGTTTTCATTCACAACTGCTGGTACAGCAAGCATCAGCTGTCCTATTTATTACAGGTGCATATTCCCTGTACTAAGTACCTCGGACACATGAGGGGACAGGGAGGGGAAGCACAGAACTGTTTGCTTTACTGATTAATTCTGTGTTTCTGCAAGTTCAGTAGAAAGAAATAATCAAGGGACATACTACATAAAGGAGGACCTCTGAAAAGAACATTTCCAGACTAATTTACTGCAAGCTTTTTAGCTAAATTATTGTCATGAATAGATTTTTGGTTTAGTTTGAGAGCACCATATCAAATAATGGAACAATATTTTTCATTTTGGGAGGACAAAACCATTAGATAAAATTAGACTGTTAACCAGTGATTATTAACCTACGATATAGTTTAATATGCCATATAGAAACAAATATACGCAGTCTATCGTCTCTTTACCAGACATCAACATCCAAAAAACACAAAAACAGAACGGGAATTTATATTAATATAGAGGATATATGTGTTATGACTGAAGAAAAGAGGTAGTTTCAAAAACATGTTCATAGAAATGTATGTAAGAAACATCAAGTACTTTTGTTGCCAGTCTATGAACAGAAATATAGTCAAGGTATCACTAGCACTTGTTGTCTGTTGTTTTATAAAGGTTCTCATCTTCCAGAAGATTGACATGCAATTACCTAATGTATTTGACTGTTAATATTGCCACATTTCCTAACTGGAAAATGACTTCTTTACATCTTACATATATAATTTAGGTGTGCCACAGTCTTTAATGATAAAAAATAGCAGAATTTGGAGTATTTCAAAAACAAAACAAACAAAACAACAACCACCACCACACATTCATGTGTGTGTTACAGAAAGATAGTTTCCCGTAGCTGCACTAAAACATAATCCTGATTATGAACTAAATTGATATGGAAAGCGAAATCACCTCTATTACTTACATAAATTATTAGAAATTCAACGTGCCTTTAAAGGGACCTGACTACTGCCAAAATTTAAAGGAAAATTATCATGCTGCTGCTTTTTTCTTTCTTTTTTTTTTTTTTTTTTTTTTTTTTTTTAAGTCTGTGATCAAGACTTGTCACATACAGTGCACCAAGACTTAGGGCATCACTGTCTTCTGAAAGCCAAACTGCAGTTCACCTGAATCTCAAAACAGCTTTTTAACTGAGATAAGTTTATACAAGTTCCACTAGCTATTTAACTCAAGTTTCACATTCTCCAAAAGATGGAACAAAACTCTGTGAAAACATCATGTTAGAACAGCACAATGTAGCTCTGTGTTAATTTAGCTCAGACAAATCCTGGCAAATTACTATCAAAAACACACACAAAGGTGTTTCCCACCTGGCATAAAACTTGTTAACTGGGGTCTGAGAAAACAAGAAAACAGTCAGACTGAATGTCTGGGAACAAACACAGACTGCCAAATATAAACTGCACATAAGCCTGATTTTGATTACAGCGATCCCACAGATTCCAGCACAGCCCGTTAGCCAGGAATTATAACAAAGTCAAGCTTCTTTACAAGACATCAGCCAGAGACAACAAAAAGGATGGATCCAAGGGAATTTAGAGATAATTTTGAGATTCTACTTTGATAACAATGCTGAGGTGTCTGGCTACAATCCTGTCTGCTCGGTCTCAAGTCAAAACCATCCAGCTCTATTGAGAGAGATGTGTTGGCATGGAGCATGTTTTCACTGTCAATACAAATCTTACATTCCACCCTTTAAAGTTTCAGTGCTGAAGTATTGCTATGCCAGTTATTCAGGAAGCACTCGGAGACTCTCAATTTTGTTCACTAGCTTTATGAATTTTACTACCGTCGTTGCTGTTAAGAGTGACCAAGGTGAAAGTTGGCTTTCTCTAATCTATGCCACTGACAGATTTTTGGTAAAACACTAAATCAAGCAGCAGAAATACAGAGCTCCTAATGCAACTATCCCTAGGGTCTACAGCAATCTTCCCCAAACTTGCATTTCCTTCTTGGCCAGCATGAAAGCCAGTGTGATATCTATGAACATAAAGGTGTTGGTGTAATAATAGCTTGTCAAATCGTGTTTAAAGAGAACAATCTCAATTATAACTCTAAAGAGCTTTTTTTTTAAAAAAAAAAAAAAAAAACAGAAACCTTACACATCCACTGTCTTAGCTCAAGATTCAAATCCTGCCACCAGTAGACCTACCTATGCCAGAATGAAGCTGCCTCTATCCAAGTCTCCAGGCTATATATACCTTACATAGGGGAACAGAATATACTATTTAAACTGCACACATAGCGCCACACAGCTTGGTTGCTTTGTCATGCTTCCCTTATTAATGGCCATTTAAAAACAGATTTTTTTTTTTTTTAAAAAAGCTTCTTCCTTTTCAGACACTAGCTTACCTGCTGGCACTACACTTCCTCATAGATTGTAACCTTTTACCATTGTATAATTTAAAACATATGCTATTAAGTCATTTAAGCTCAAATACAGATTTAATAGCTACTTTTCTCCCCTTAAAAGTTGAGAAAATTTCACGATGCATTTGCAAAAAGACAGCGAGAAAATACTAAAACAGCTGATCTTTCAGAGCCGGACAAGCAAGGCTTTGGCTAAATAAGAATACTAAGAAGGTAAGTCTGGCTTGAGACATTTGTAAGCTAATTCCTTCTCATTCAGCAGGCCGCCTGCTTCAGCTTTCTGAAGGGCAAGCAAGAAACACCTCTGGATCTAGCTGACAAATACAGGTTTCTACTTTTATTTACTGAAAGCCTTAGAGAAACCAAAGGCTTACAAGAAAATATCACCTTCACCTCTACTTTCATTTCTACTATAGAGCATACTGGCCATGTAGGGAGGAAGAAGAAAAAAAAATGTCAACAGACATGTTTTTCCTTGGAACATGAGTCAAAGAAGGAAAAAAAAGTTGATTTGTGTATGGAGGAAGTGAAAGGGATAAAGACTGAAAAACCAAGCCAGATCAATACTTATCTTTTCCAATGTCCTCTCTGAAAACAGTTAGTAACACATTTCAGAGAAGCACATAAAAAAACCTCCACAGAAGAGTAGACACAACATTAGCTTTACTTTTAAAAATCAAAAGAGATTTCAAAATTTAGTTTTCAACAGTTGCTTTCAGAGCAATCATGGGAATCAGTGCTCAACTACGGCAACTCAACTAGGGGCTCAACTATGACAACTTCTGTGTTCAAAAAGAAAAAAAAAAAAAGGAAAACCAGAAACAGTTAAAAATGCCCTTTATTTAACTAGTTTCACCTTCCAATTTGTACACCCAGTGCTTTCACTGAAAGGACAGCAGGAAAAATATTGTTAGAAAATAGCATTGAAGTTCTAAAAGAGATAAGCAGTTCCCAAATACCCATCCAACACACTACAGTCACCTACACTTGGGTTCACCCTGACAAGGCCTGACTGCTCATGCATTTTACTGGGAGAGCGATTCCTATGAGTAACTCAGGAGCCACACAAACAATTCACCATGAACCCAAGCAGCCCACTTGGAGAATCAGGTCAATCTTAAAAAAAAAAAAAAAAAAAAAAAAAAAAAAAAAAAAAAAAAAAAAAAAAAAAAAAAAAAAAAAAAAAGAGAGAGAAAAAAAACACCCACAAACTTACTCCAAAAGCACTTTTATAATTGATTCACACTCTCTTGCCATGCTGAATTTCAAAATGAGGATGATATAGTTCTTCCTAATAATAAAAATAATCTAGTTTTTGTGCTTGCCACTTGAAGAACAAGAAGGGCACCAAGACAGCACCTCAGCTTCACTAGTTACCCAAATAAAAGTTATTTTAACTGGAACAGGTCACAATTTTTAGTGCACATAATGGCAACAACATGTGCCAGCTTCTCCTCCAAGATGTTCCCTGCCCACTCTTGGAGAATTCAGAAGTAAAGCAAATATTGCTGCCTCTATTTGTCTATCAAGCACCCAGGGAAATGAGATTCCAACAAAACAGTTTTCAAGCAGCCAAACAGAGGCCTCCCCCCGCACCCAGCTGAGTCTCCTCAGGAGGCTCCTCTCAAACATTAGGGCAAACGAAAAAAACACATCGGGCCTGGGCGGGCCGGGCCCCGGCCCAGCACCCGCCTCCCTCTCCCGACCCAGACTGGGGCCCGAAGCCCTAAGGGGCCCCGAGGAGCGGAGTAATGGGCGGCAGGAAGGACGAGGCCGCGCCAGGCCTCGCTCCAAGGGGAACCCGGTCACCTGGGGACCCGGCCAGGCCGCGGAGATGCCGAGGAGAAGCGGGGAGAGCAGGGAGAGGGGGAGCCTCGCGTCCCCGGCCGCTCTCGCCTCAGGAAGGCGCTGCCGCCGGCCCCCGCCCGACCCCAATGCTCCAAGGCCGTTTACGCTCGTAGCGCAGCACCGGCCCCAGGGGAGACAGAGGCCCTACACAAAGGCACTAGCGACCCCGCCGGCCCTCCTACGCTCCCAGCCACGCGTGCGGGCGCTCCCCAGAGACACGGAGCCTCTTACCCGGCCCGCCGAGCCCCCGTTCCTCAGTGGGCTTCGCCGCCGCGCCGGAAGTGGCGAGAGGAGGAAGCGGCCGCCGCCGTTACCGCACGGCAGGCGTTGTCCGGAACTGCCCGGCGGCAGCGGCGGTTCCCCGAGCGCTCCTGGGAGATGTAGTCCCGGCGCCGCCACGCGCCCCACAATGCAGCGCGGCGCGGGGGGCGGGCTAAGGGGAGGAGTCGGACGGAGGGGCGGAGTTGGAGGCGGGGCTTCCTGCGGGGCGGGGTTGGGGGCGGGGCGTCCGGCGGGGCGGGGCCGGGGGATATGAAGGCGGCGGCCGCGGCGCTGCCGCCACTCCCCGGGGTGGTGGAGTGCGGAGCGGAGCGGGCGCTCTGTGGCGGCGACCGACGCTCCCCGGCGGTGAGTCCGTTCGTGCACCCCGCGCTGCAGCCTTTGGAGGAGGCTTCCCAGCGCCTCTGGGTTCGCTCTGTTCTCGGGGGTTTGCCCGCGCGGTGGCCGTAACGGTCGCGCGCAGCTGTTGCCCGCGCGCGAGCTTGACCGTTAGCGCTGAGGGGAGGCGGTGGCGGCCCCAGAGGGGGGCAGGCAGGGAGGTCCTTTCGCTACGAGCGCTTGGAGGGAAAGAGGGTTAAAACATAACCCCTGTGCTTGGGCCGGCGCCCCGGGCGCGAGCTCCTCCCTGCGAGCGGTTCGTTACCGAGAAATCCCGCGGCGAGGGCGGTCAGTGCCGGGAAACCCCCCGGCGCGGGGCGGGAAGCGGCTCGGGAGCGCGTCCCTGAAGCGGCGCCTCTGGAGTGCCCCTCTGAGGGCTTCCCCTGCTGGAGCTGCCAGGGCGCGTTCCTTCTGGGCAGGAACCGCGACAAAAACACTGAAAAAGGTTTTAAGGCGTTATGTGTCCCTCTGCTCGCGGCGGGACATGGCCGGTTGCGCAGGAAGGCGCTGCGCAGTCCCCGTCGCCTGCACGTCCTGCCCGCGGCTGCGGGCAAGTTTGTGGCCATGAGTAATCCCGGGGCGCCCAAAAGCAGAAGTTCCACCTCTGAACTTGCAGTATCCTCCTTTTCACCTATATTAATGTTATAAGCTACGTCAGTGCTCAAAACTGAGGAAATATGTGGAGTTTCCCTCCCCCCTTATTTATTTTATTTATTTTTGTCTCTTGGGAAACTTAAATGAGCCAGCATGTTATTTGATAGACATAACCGTGTTACTGAAATGGTTTAGATTAAAAGCTTTGTCTGTAAAAATGCAGTACTGATGAAGTACAACTCTGGGTTTCTATCTGCATTTGTGTATATCAATATGAAAACTGTTTTTAATATTAGTGATTATGGTCTAATATTAAGAAGACATTCTGATGCAAACAGGCGAATGAATGTGGAACTGAACAGGTTTGTGAAGCATTGGCTGTTCTTCCAGTAGTTTATTTCAATTGGTTTAAAGTATGATCAATATTTCATATATCTTAGCTTTAAATGATGAGAAACTACCAACATGTCATCTTATAGATTGAAATGCATGCAAATGTATGGTATTTTACCCTTTTGGTGAATTCAGTATTTCAAAATAAAGCTGCAAAAAATTATGTAGTTGAAGTGGTACCAGCTTTTAAACTAGAATATTCTCCTGTACTATCTATATCCTTCCGACAGATGTGTACTGCTGTGGTCTGGGTTACAGCTTTGTTATATGTTAGAAAATCTGAGTGGTTCACTTAAGGCACAGCTTTCCTCATTCTGTTGTATGAAAATGAAAAAATTGTGCTAATTTTTTCTTGAAAATAAAGCCAACTTCAGTATCAGCTGTGTAATTAAACTTCAGCAAGGCATGTAGTTAAGAAATATTTGCACAACACAAGATGGAAGTTAAAAATACCAAGTTATTTTGTTCTCCAAAAAGGGAATGTGGAATTAGCAAAGTCTAAAAGATGAATTGCGTGTTTTGAGGGCAAGCTGCGAGCAGGGCTTGCCAGGCTCAACAGGGAAGGCAAGCAAGGCTGGAACTCCTAAAAGGGTTGCTGCTTTTTCTGACTCTTCTTGGTTTTGTTTCAATTGTATTGGATGGTGTGTGGGGGAAAGAAAGGGAATTGGGATTAAAAAGAAACCTAAAGTCAAAAGATCCAACAAGAAGCCTTCGAATTTTCACTGCTTTGTAAAATATATGGATGTTTCTGAGATTCCAACATCCCTTGTACCGGGAGGGTTATGGTGGAAAAATGCAGTTCATCTTTTGAATCACATTTTCTCTGAAATCCCCTGAAGGTTTCCCTGGTTTGATTACTCTTGGTAATCAAATCAGGATAGTAAATATATGGGCATTTAAAGTGATGAGTAGTTAGTTAGGTATTGCAGAATTAGAAAGTAAAAAGGCAACCCAAACTTTCCTTTCAAGAGGAGAAAGAAGCCTGAAGGGTTATCTTACCCTTACCATCAGGTGAGTTCTATCCATGATCGTAGGCCCTTAGGTACTATTTACCAAGAGTAAAACAGAATTTGCATTTTTGATTTTTCAGTTGTTTTAATATCTACAGGGGCAAAGGCCTACTTAGGTAACTGGGGCGATATAATCCAGTTGCAATAAGAGATTGCTCTGATTCCACAAAAGTGTATGTGCATGTGTGCAGGGCACTGGGCAAGCCTCTGCTGTGGCTGGCTGCGCTATAAAACAGCTTTGCCCCTCTGTGCCTTTGCCTTGAGACAGATACACTGCTTGGCTGCAGAATTACACGAAGTGTCTGAGGACAAGATGAGTGTTTGTGCCATTTGTTTCCATTCCCTGGAAGAATGGAGTCTATATTCATTGTCAATGCTGGTGATATCTGTTAATGCAGTTGAAAATGAAGAATATACATTCTCTTTTGCTCTTGTTTATCATTCACACAATGTAATTTAATAGTTCTAAATGGTTTTCTATTCATGAATAGAACTTTGCTTGTCTTATAAAAATAATGTGCAATCATGTGCATAATGAAACTGGCAACTTCAAGACAGAAAATTCTATGACTATGTAATTAGGGTTAATATTTGATCTTACTTTTTGCTTACACTTTTTGTATTGGTTTGAATGTTAAATACAAAGGCAGATGTAGAAACAAACCAGCAGTCAGATAAGCTATTTATAGAATAAAAGAAATAAAATACTAAATATGGTTTAGAGGGGTGCAAATGTTTAAGATTTCAATACTGTGAGAACACAAGTTACTGCCCCTAAATGAGAAGTCTGAATTTTTTGATCCTTGCTGAAAGACTGAGGTGATCTTTCCTCATTTTCCCTCCCCAAAATTCTATTTTAAAAGTTAATTGCATGTTGTATGCATGTAGGTACTATGTTATCTAGTGCATTTTGCCCGAACTCAAGCTAACTAGTTTGCCTTGTCCTGTGTATTGGACCCTTGCATGTGTACAGGCATGTACATGCTCTGCCCGTAGCTCCTTCCATCCAGGCAGAGCTTTTAAAGTAGCTGGTTCTTGACCACGTGGCTAGTACTGGTTGTCTTCTGCTGAACGACAGTGTTCTCTGTTCCGATGTTGACAACTTCTACTATCTAATTAGTGGTGTTAAAATGTGTGATAAGGAGTTGTTCTGATGTGGTAGGTAAGCTCACATCCTGCCTCATTTAATATACTTGAAAGCTATTGATGGTGAAAACTGCAGGTTGGGGCTTGTGTGATGAAAACTGAGTTGGCCACTTAGATTTTGGTATTTTAACATTGTTTTAAAGCTTTTAAAACTATAGCTATAGGACAGGAAAAGAAAAATTGTATTGATAAAAGCTAATGAGTTAGATGTGTCTGGCTTTTAGGTTAATAAGATTTGACCTCTTTTGTTATAAAGGATTTATGTCTTAGCCAAGTGCTTAAGAATTGCAATAACCCTTGAGAAATATTTCTTAGGTCTTAAGACTATTCTTGTATGAAGAAGAAATAATGACAAATAATATTACTGCAAGAAGGAGAAAGCTAGACACTGACTGCATTTGGTTTTACCTAAATAGCTGAATTATTAGTCAGAAGGCATTTTTTCCTTTGTGTATTTCAGCTGTGCAGTGTTGCTACAGTGTTACCATTGCATCTTAGCAAATAATTGTTTGTTAGTGCCAAATGTTTCTAATCCAGTGTGTATGTCCCAGAAACCTCAACTCACTGTGACCTTGGTTGGACTAATGGACAAGTGGCTGCTTCTAGAAAGATCCTGATGCCTGTAAGGACTGAGACTACCATGTGTGTAGTGGGATTTTTTTAAATATACAAACACAAGTGCTTGTTAACTAGGAATGGTCTTTCCAAGTCCTGCAAGAATGTCAGTTATGTATTTTTTTGTCCCTTTTTTTTGTGTACTGTTTGGGGGATTTCCGTATTTGAGTTCTCATTTCCTGCCTTTCAACATCTTCAAGACTTGTTTTCTCCAATGCAGTTCCTTGAGGTTTGCTTAGGAAAGTAAACACAAATGGCCTTCCCAATAATATTATTTGCCCAAACTTGCTCCCTAATTGTGTTTTGGACCTCCTCCTTTGCAGAAGATTCAGTTCCATTTCTTGATTCTTCTGTGGATTTTATGGACTAAATCGTAGGACTTGGCCTTATACTTTTGATGCTTAACTGACCTTGATATGTCAAGGTAATGGTAGGAGCAGTAGAGACAACCTGTCTGATTGCCTCACTGTCACTTAGCTGCAGAGACTGCCTCCTGCCTTTGCTAAGCAGCAAAATTGTGTTTTTCCAGTAACTGGTGTTTGGAAGTCTGAGGTCGTGGTCTCTGGCCCAGCTTTTCCAGTTTACATCAGTTATGTAAGTTGTAATTAGAACAGGTTTAAACTTTTACGGTGCATCTCTTCAAAAGGACAGTTTTACTGCACCAATTAGAATACTTCTCTTCCTGCACACTTAAGCTAAAGCAGTTATTGGAGCATTTCATGACTGTGTACTTCACATAACAATTTGAGGTCACTGAAGCAACTCTTTTTCAGATAGCTATTTTATATAACATTTGCTCTATTTTATAAACTATTTAAAAATAATCAAAAGCTAAGGCCATCTGAAAAACTCAGTAATATCAGATCTTCAGCTAGACATCCCGTTGTTGCAAATGATACCTAGGTCTCAACCTGAAAAAAATGGAGGTAAAGGCTGTAGATCCATGATACCCTTTTCAGCTGGCAAGTAAGTAGGAGGAAGATGAGAGGGAAGCCAAGTTATTTTTACTGTAAATATGTCAGTTTACTGAGTTGTTAATTTCAGATTATTCAAAAAGCAGGAGGAGGCAACACTGGTGTCTGCCAAAACCAAAGCAATTAGTGGGAGTCAGAAGATGTCTAATGATTTCTACTAAGTAATAAAGAGAAATCAACTACTCTCTTATTCAACTGATGTGTTAAAACAGTTATAGTTCTATTTTATTTCTAAAAGCATGTGTGCTTTCATGTGGTGAGCAAAAAAAAAATCCTTATTAAAGTACATTTCTTTATTCACAATAATTTCCAGACAGCAGGTGTTTAAAAAGAGAAAAACAAATGTCTCCATGTTTCTAAAATAAAGATTCTGGTACCACTTGTCAAAGCTGATATTTGAGCTCTCAGCCTTCTCTTTCCTAGGCAAACCAAGCCCAGCGCTCTCAGCCTGTCCTCATCAGAGATGCTGCAGTCCCTGCACCCTCCCCAGTAGCTCCATGGCCCTTCCGTACTGGGGAGCTCAGAACTGGACCTGGTCCCCTGGATGTGGCTGTGCTGTGTCTGAGAAGAGGGGCAGATTCACCTCCCTTGATGTGCTGGCAACTTTGCTCTAATGCAGCCCAGGAGCCCACTGGCCTTCTGGGCCACCAGGGCATGTTGCTGCCTCATAGGTGACTTATTTTGCCAGGACTCCTGGTTCCTTCTGTGCAGAGCTGCTCTCCAGCAGGTCACCCCCAGCCTGTACTGGTGCCTGGGGTTTTTCCTACCCAGGTGCAGAACCCTGCACCTGCCTTTGAACCTCATGAGGTTCCTCTCTGCCTGTCCCTCCAGCCTGTCCAGGTCCCTCTGGTGAATCACCTATTCCTTCCAGTTTTGTATCCTCAGCAAACTTGCTGGTGCTGTGCTCTATCTCTTTATCCAGGTCACTGATGAAGAGATTGAACAGGATCAGGCCCCATTCTGTCCCTTGGGGGCACCACTAGCTACAGATCTCTGTGCCATTGATCACAACTCCTTAAGCTCTGCCACCTAGCAAGGTTTCAATCCACCTTAGTGCCCACTCATCTAACCCACCTGTCTTGAGGATGTTATGGAAGATGGTGTTAAAAGCTTTGCTGAAGTCAAGGCAGACAACATCCACTACTCTCCCTTCATCTACCCAGTCAGCCCTTCTATCATGGAAGGCTGTCAGAGCCATTCAGTGTTTCCCCTTGGTGAATCCATGCTAGCTACTGCTGATCATCCTGTCCTCCTTGTGGATAGGGATTACATCCAGGATTGGAGATGGATGCGAGGCTGACTGGCCTGCATCCCATCAGGGTGCATGGATTTGTTGGTGTTGGGTTTGTCCTTATGATCTCTAACCTGATCTTCAGCCAAGGGCAAGTCTTCCTTTCTTCAGACTTCCTCACTTGTCTCCAGGGTCAACCCTCTGGAAGCCCAGACCTTAGTAAAGAATGAAGCAAAGAAAGCATTCAGTGGCCTAGTTAAGGGGTGGTTACAAAAATAAGAGGCAGAGCTCAAATCCTCTCTCCTATGTCATTCCTGTGTCAGCTGGGCCCTCCTTCATTTGCTGTGTGTGGTTTTTTTTGAGTTACTTTCTAGAGTAAGCAGGAGCAGCTTGACTATTTTCCCTGCTACCTTCCTAATGCTGAAGAAGACTACATGGCAAAGTGGTTACATTACTTAATAAAAAGTAGTCTAGTTGTAAGCCAGAGAAGTGCATACCCATGAATGGCTTCTCTTCCCCTGCCTCTGGCTCAGTTGCATAAGGAGCTCTAGATACATTTCTTTTGGGAATTAAGAAAGGAATGTTCTTAGGTGAACAACATCTGACAGATCTAAACGGCGTGGAACAGTGCTTGTGGTGGTTCATAGCTGTAGGTGCTGTGTTCTTCCGTGTCGGGGCAGGTTCCCAAGGCGTGTGCCAGGCTTGTCTGAATGCAGCTTCCGAATTCCCCGTCATCTGCGTAGTCACTTTATACCCTACCTGTGCTTGTTGCTTCCCATAGGGAAGCATTTGAGGCACTGCAGATATCATGGTGGCACAAACAGGAGGATTTGAGAGCTTTTTGGAGTCTCCACTTGCACAGAAGCTTCTCCTTAGCATTATCTGTAGCTGCAAGTTTCCATCTGCTCTTCCTGCAGTGCATATGTTGAAATAACAGGGAAAACAAAATACTGGATTTATGAGGTGATGCTAAGAAAAAGAAGCATGTCTTATGGCATATATGGAATGGCCAAGCTGATAGAAAACTTGCATGAAAGTGAAATCAAAGTGAACTTTGCATGAAAGTGAAAAAGAAAGAAGTTATCTAATAAATTAAAAATTAACTAGTAAGCAGATGTATTTTGTGAGGATAGAATCTATGAAGGGGGAAAAATGCCATCAGCTAAGCTTTTATATATGAGCATGAGAAAACCTACTTTCAGTATCAAAACATAGGCAGCTTGTTAGCCAGATATAACTGATGTCAGGTCTTCATCTGTGAAGTGACAGCAAAATGCCAGCTAGTTTCAAGAGGCTGAGCTTTCATTCATTTACAGTGCAAGTAAGTTCTGGGGGTTCTGGAAGCACGTTTCTCCAGGAGAACCTGGGCATGGCTGGTGTTAATTGCAGCAACATAGGCGCAAACCTGCAGGTAGGAACTGTTAAAAAGAGCTACCTCAATCTCTACAGGTAGAGAGAGAATTGGAGAGATATGTCTATGGTAGCGTGTGTTACTCATGCTTTTCATTTAGGGATAACAAAGACTACTTGAACTGATATTTAACATCCCTTCCTAAATATATTCCTCATTTCTTTATGATAACCTGCAATAATCTTTGTCACTATCCTGTCTTGAGTTTTTACTTAATTCCTTAAGAGCTGTAGGGCTTTAAGAGACTCCTCAGAAATGTAACCAAAGTACTAAAAGAAGAACAAAATACTTTTACAGTCATGGATTATATTGCTTCTAGGAAAGGATTTGATTGGCTTCTTCATCTGGAAAATAATGATAAAAAAGTAACACTAATGGATAGCCTAGTTTTAGAAAGGAAAAAAGCTCCCCCCCATCTTTTTTGGGGGCAGATTGTTTAATCTAGTTAACCTGTGTTTCTGCAGCATAAAATAAAAATGATGATTGTATCCGTTTTTTTTTTTTTTTTAAGGTAAAAGTCGATTTGAATGTGATAATACTTTTAATAGTTCTAATATGTTGCATATAGTAACTGTGTGGCATAATATTCTTCTGGCATGGCGATTTTTACTGTCCCAGAGCTGCTTGGTATAGATTTCTTAGAGATACCAGATCATTCATACTAGGTACTTTAAGGATAAATGGTACTATAGATTTCAGAGGGAGGGTGCTCTGTAAATCTTTGTGCAATGGATGAATAATACTTTGTCTGAATGACAGCAGCTGTAAATCCTGGATACTGTGCGAGTTGCAGAGATGTTCTGTACTGCCCTGATGGAAGGGGTGCACTGTGGTGTGTGTGTCTGATTTGCTACATACATTCAAAATAGTATAGATCATTAGAATACTATATTCCTTTAGAAAAAAAAATCAGTGTTAAGTGGAATTTCAGTCAACGCTGTGAAAATACTCGATACTCTTTTGAAATAAGGGAGTTTTTCCATTGTTGAAGTTTGACAAATGTGTGGATGCAAAGGAAGGAAGTGTGCTAACATGAAATTCCAAATTTTTAATACTAAAATGAAATAGGTCATCACAGAAGTCAATTTATTCAAAAAAACATATTAAACAGCAATAGAAGTACTTTAGATTACTTGAGGCAACATGCTTTTCCTATATAAGGCTAATTTACCTTGAATCTGGGTTCAGGCGACTGCTGAAGTCACCCTTAAATTGCTGCTAATCTCACGCTGCTACAGTGTGACTGTAGTCACACTTACCTGATTGACTACAGTAATGTATTTTTGACTGTCTTTAGCTTACACAGACCATAGTTAATTAAGACATGCTATACATTTCCCTAGAGTCCAAGTATAATGTTCAGCTGACCAATTTGCATGAATAATCCATTGCTTGTCTTATAAATTAATGATACACAGCTATGGTAATTGATGTCTTATGCAAGCTATGGAAGTGCTCATGGAAATCCCTTATTCTTCCTGTCAGTACACTTTACATTTATTTCAGAGAGTTTCATGCCATGAGTGGTGTTAGGCTGTAGTCTCTGAAACGGATCTTCCTGAGAGGATCCTGCTGTTTCTGTGGGAGTAAGAGTTTGATGGGGCGGGTTTTTTAAATAAATCTGTTGCTCTGAAGAACTGAAAATCATGACACTTGGTTAATCTAGTGTACTGGCTGAACCACTGTATTCTTGAAGTTTCAAGTAACAGTGTGTCATTGCTGTAAAAGTGCAGTTGCTTTATATATGATGTCTTTCAAAAATCTTGGTATTAGTACATCTGGCAATACAAATTGGTACTACAAATGCTAATACCTAGTATTGGAGTTTGTATTTAGACCTTCTGGTGATCTAATATTATAGAAGTGATTAATGGAGGAGCTGATAGCACATTTCTGTTTCAAACTTTGCATGTCAAAGGCTACATTTTGTTGAGACTTGCACTCTATACTGTAGCTGTGATGTATCACAGGTTCCTTTATGTTCCTTGTAGCTATGATGTATGAGGTTTCTGTATGGCAGGAAAACTATTTTGCTTCCTTGGTAGGATTTTTTTTCTCTTTTTGCTCATAACTGAAATGTTAGGGCTGTCTGATCTATATTTAATGCATGACAATTAATGGCCCCTGTATCTTGTCTTCCAACCAAGAAGGAATCGCCTAGGTCAGTGTTTGGAGGAAGCCTACACCTTGGTGGTATTTCAGGAGCACTTTACAAGTGAAACAGTAACCAAAATAAAGGCATCAGATTGCTGAGTATTAAAGATGAAGTTGTCTTTGGGAGGATTTTCTTTTTTTATTGCCTGTGTTTCATAAAATATGCACTCTGTGTCTGAATTTCTTTTATCAGGAACCCAAGATGGTAGTCTTTGCTTTCATTCTTTCAACTTTTTATGGTGTTTTGCAGAAAGATTATGTACTTCAAATCTACTTTTGTAATAAAAATACCAAGTAGAATTTTACACTTAAGAAGGTTTTTCATGCTTCTTTGTTTTTTATGCTCATGTATGGTTGAGTTCAAGTCTTTCAATTGACTATAATGGGTCTTGGACTTGAAAAATACAGTACTGTAAAGGTTTTTATCCTGTAAAGGGATCTTCTTGCATATTGAATGACTGAGATGCACAGTTGCCTATTGGCACAGAGGCTTAGCATTAGTATTTCTACATGTATTATTTAAGTTTCAAAGCCTACTTCATGTGGCAGTTATCAGCACTTGAATTATCCAGTAATGAGCACTTCTGAAACAGGTCTTAGAACAGGGAAGAAAAATTGGAGATGTAAATATGAATTTGATCTAGACTAGTCCAACTTAGGTTGTGCTGTGTAAACCTGCTTGTGTGGTAGGTCTTTGGGGTGTTTTTTTAGCAGTACTGTAGACCCTCATCCTTTTCTATTGCTCTGGAAAAGTCAAAAAGGCAAAATCTCACTATCCAAAAAACAGATAGCGAGTAAAATGTGAAGTGATGACTTCTTGAAATGGCTGGTATGGGAATTCATTTACGTTGCTTAAGGCCTCTTCATCATCTGGATGGGTGGTAAGCTGTTGGTGCTTCCTCGGGCTTTCCTGCCTGCTGCCAAACAAGTACCACAGATCATCCAGGGACTTAAATGTGGGTTCCTCTGAAGAGCGAGCTGGAGTCAAGCATGGACCGTTTCACACTGCTGTTCTCCACGTGCACAGCTTACCCTTCCAAATAGCCTTTCCCTCTGTGGAGCTCAATTCAATGTTTTTATCTATACTTGAACTTTCAATTTGATGGAAGACCTTTCACAGCAAGGTGCAGTGTGATGTATGTACTTGTTTAAAAATTGACCATTAATCAAAAAAAGACATTTTCTGCTGCATTTGGTCACATTACTTCTGGAAATAAACGGAAGTTAATTTTCATTGAGGTGGGTGAAATCAATTCTTTTGATTGTTTCCTTTTTAAAGACTTTAATGTTGTTTTGACAACTTGCCTGAGCTTTTTAGTCCATCAACCATTCTTTCAAAATGGTTTTAGAATAAATTTGACTGATGGTCTAAAATTAATCATATACTCTAACTGACCGACACCATTCAATTATTTCCTTATTTAAGTCTTTTTTATTTGTTCTTCCCATTTGCTAGTAGCAATATGATATTTTTTAAGTCTAATAGCAAGTACTGCTTGTTTTTAATCTGCTGAAGCTTTTCCTGTATCCTATATTTTTTGATTATAACTTATCTCTTAAGAGTGAGGCTTTCAAAGTGTAGAACCAACTTAATGGCTAAAGCTTTCTGCTGATCAGTGGTTCTTACAGATTTGAGAGGAAAAGGAAGAGAAAAGGAGGAACAGATGTCTGAGAAGACATTAATGACATCCTCTTGAGAGAGATTGTTACTGTTTTCCCAATATTTTAAGTTTTTCTTAAGATGTTGGTTGACCAAAGGGAAGGGAAATACTTTTGGCTTACCTGTTCATGTACATAAATGTTTCTTAATAGTCACTAATAGTAAGTTGTTGGTGCACTTTATTTGTTAATTCAGTTATTCCAGAGTTCAGCTGTAACTGGCAGACAGTTCCCTTCTATGTGACACATGGGTTTGGGCAGCAGTTCTATGTAGATAAATACCATAAAATATGCAAAGTGCCTCTTAATCTGAATAGAGGTTATGGTAACTGTTGTAAACTTTCAGTTTCTGCAGTTGGACCTTTAGTCTCAGTTCATTATGGATAATACCTTTGCTGTATATAGAGTACTGAATTAAGTCCATATTTATTAAATCTATTGAAGAATAAACCAGATTTTTCAGCTGAAATACATTTCAAGTGAGCCATAACAGCTTAATGGAGCTCAGTCAGCTGATACCAGGTGAAAATCTCTTGCATTATTGGAGACAGGTGTCTCAAAGGCTAGTTCTACAAAAGGGCTTTGATTAGGAATAGTGTTTTCTGGAATATTCCATTTCACCTGGAATATTCAGCCCCCGAAGAGACTTGCTTTCTCATGTGCCTGCCTGTTTCTGCTTGTTCTCAGGCAAGTTGTGGCGTGCTTTGCTCTTGGAAATCTCACCCTGAATGTTCATGTTGCACATGGGAATAGAAAGAGGACGTGTCCACAATGAACTGGTATTTGAGTTGCATTCCAATGGGTTTTGCCCTTCTGTTTCAGTTTTGTGAGGTATGAAGTAATGTGTTGCTGACAAAGGGAAAATCCTGATTGCTTCAGTTACAAAAAAATGGTCACTGCTTCTTTAGATAAAGATAAAATAGGTTTGTTACTGTGCCTCTTTTGGGCATGCAGCGATTTGGTTCTGGGACATTAAATGCACAGTCGGGTTATGCAATCTACTTTACTTTTCCCTGTGGATTGTGAAACTAAGAAAAAAACCTCGGGGAGGTTATGAAATATTTTTCTGAGTATTAGTTCAAACATAAGGGAAAACTTATTTTTTCAGACCGTTTAAATAAAAGCAGAGATTCCCAGTAAACAGAGCTCAGTTCATCAGGAGGTGTTATGTGCCATCCATAAAACTCTTAATACAGTGGCTGCTTCTATGTTTTTATTCCTCCCTGGAATTTGAACCCTACTTGCCCATATTGCCAGAAGAATCCTGTAAGCACAGAACAGAAAGGTGTGCTGAGACCTTTTTGATTTTTTTTTTCTTTACAATTGTTTAATTATGCAGAGAGCATAGGTGAGGAGCAGATCTAGGTAACCTTTTTTCTTGCCTTCCCTCTTATTCCCCTTTCATATGGTGTCATTACTAACTAGGAATAAAAGCCTATTCAGTCCTATATTTAAATATTTAAGAGGGATGTAATAGTGATTTTTAAACTGGTTCTGTGGTATACATATGAGAATGTGCATGAACAGAGAATGTATATGGGTGAGCATGTGCCTATTCACATGTGTGTATATATACCTAAAAGAATCGTTCAGCATATGGGACATGAGGATATGTACACTCTATAAAGGGAGTTTGCGACTCGCTCAGTGCTCGCTCATCACTTTCCCAATGCACAGTCAACCTTACCTTGTTTTGTGACATGTTTGTCTAATATTCTTAAAGACATCAGTGGTTTGACTTCCCCAGGGAATCTATTCCCAAGTTTCAGTGTCTTTGTTGGTAAGTTGCCATCACTAAAGTCTCGCCTGCTGCTCTGGTACTGCAATTTGCTATGGCTCTGTGGCATCCACTTTGAGCATGGCATCAGAATCCTCTAAGTCCTTTTTTAGCATTCGCCTCCCCTATGGATATGAACAACAAGAACCATAATAAATGGCTTCAAGCTGGCAAAATTGAGCTTTTTAAATCGGTGTCACTTTAATACTTGGTGACTTCAGCTGCCATCATTTTTAATCAAATTACAGAATCAGATAAGCACCTGTGTTAAAGAATTTTAGTTGGACTGTAATAGTTGTCAAACTTAAGAGAAAATCACTCTGGAAAAAATGCTCCTGGTTGTTTGAAAGGCATTGCTTGCCTTTCACATTAAGCTTTCACTCTTCTTGCATTTCATAGTAACCAACTAGACCTCATTTTTGACAATTCATCAATAACACCATCAAACTAATCTGAGGCATCCACAATCTGGTCTGGATATTAAAGGGAAATAAATTCTTTTTTCCTGAATAAAGCAAATTCAACAGTTTTTAGAGGGACTTGTGAGTGCTGTATGTTCAGTACTATGTAAATATGGTCATAGTTCCCTTCCTGAAACACTTCAGCCAAATATGATTTTGAAACTAAGGAATGTGTGAACAACCAAAGGACTTGGAGGTGGTTAATGCTTTAACTTTCACATAATTGTCTTATTCTATATTACAGGTTAGACTGTTTAAAAAAAAAAAAAAGTACATGGGAATGTTTGTTTAATAAGGTCACACAAACTGTTTTTCTAATGCAGACTCAGTGAGTGGGAATGTGAGCAGTGCTGGGGGTCAGGGATCAGCTGTGACCATTCAGCCTTGTAATTGCAGCCGTGATAGTGTTTGAGGCTTGCTGTACTCAGAGTTTTTCTTAATCCTTTTTTTTTTTTCTTACTAGGCTTTTGTTGCCCCTCATAATATATAGTAGCAATTCCTGAAACCTCGTAAATCTTGGGAAAACAAATGTTAAGTTCTTAATTTTTGTGTTTACGGAAAGAGATATATTTAAATCTTACCTAGGCAAAGCGAGTGCATGTTTGTGTCTGAGATGATTTGTATTGCATTTAGTAACTACAGTAAATGCATGCAAATTTTATGATCTCTTCTGTGCAGTGAGGTTTGTACTGTTTTAGGTCCACCTCTTCTAATTAGCATCAGGGAAAAACATTTATTGACCTTTTATTCCATTATTACTAACGGGCAGGGTTATTGAGGACTCTGGGGGCTAGAAAAGATGTGTCCCATTTGTGGCTCGATGTTTGTCGGCTTTTTCCCTATTTTTATAAAGCCAAGCACCAAGCTGATGTCTCGGCTCATTACTGTTTGCTCTTTAAGCCATGCAGAAATCCGTGCTCCTGAATGTCAAACAGGATTAGGCACTTGATACAGATAAGTTGCTTCCACCTGTACGCGGCAGTTTTTTCCTTGAGCAGTAGTCTTTGCTTGGAGTCTTTCATATCCCCTGTTGAATCATTTTGAGCAGAGAAGAAATAAATGGAGAACTTCATTTAAGCAGATAATTTTGTATCACCTATAAGTAATATTTCTCCATTTAAATCCACCGTGGCTGTATTTGTCCCTCAGAGCTAATGGTAATTTTAATCCCAGTGGACAGTGTATCAGGGTGATAAAGGTTTCCTATGGTGAGCCTGGGAGGTGGCTGAATTTCCCATGGGGAATTCCCATGAGTTTAGCTGACCTCTGCCTGCTTCTTTAAGGTGGACAGGTGCTGTATAACTGGAGCTGATGTCTAGCTGGGTTGTAACTGGAACAGTTAAAATAACTGCTCTGGAGTGAGTAACTAAAAAGTGCCCTTTTGAGCAGCATTGAGCACTCCGGGAGATCTGTGCAATGCAAGACTCTTAGGCTGTTGGCTAATGAGTCTGCTGCGGAGGTAAAATTATTTAAAATATCTCTTCTGATGTGGCTATATTGATGGAACTGGCTGGCACAGATGGGGTCAAAATTCCAGTTTTGCAGGTGCACTTGCTCTTGCTTTGAGGCCCAGCTGCCCACCTCACTTATTTAACTTCTTCATTTAGCATTAAACTCAGCCTGTGCAGAATTTGTATTCAAGTTAACCTATTTATTTTTCAAAGCCAAGCTCATTAAGATTAAAAACCTAATACTTTTAACAAGGGATACATATTACCTGACAATGTAAAATACTATATGCAGATGAATCATAGCATTTAATACAAAAAATGAGGCTAGTGGAACAGTTCCTTAAAGGCTAGAGTTATTGCTGACTTACTGCAGGAAGCTGTAGATGAAACACCTGAGTCTTGCTGGAAAGAGTAGCATTTTGCAAGTACGAGAGTGGCAGGGACAGCGAGGCTTCAGCATTTGGTTTTTGGTGTGTGTTAAATATGGGTTGATTTTTTGTAAGGTGCTAGAGCTCTCAAATTATAAAAAGAGTGAGTACATCCATAGAGCCATGGGGAGGTGTGTAGATGTGAGCCAGTGAGGAACAGCAGGGGATTATTGGTTCTTTTTGGGTGCCTCATATTTGCTCACCGTCTGCGCTGCTTGAGCACTTCCAGTCAGAGCTGCTGGGATGCCAACTTCTCTGTGTGGGAGAACAAGATGAAAATGCTTTCTGCTCCATACACATGTTTAAAAGGCTTATCGTGGAATGCTTGGGAAGACACCAATTTTCATAAGGATGAACCTGTGAGACTTGAACACTGACCCACAGAAGTGCATTTCAAGGCCAGATTCCACCTTCTGGGCACAGGCCAGTTTGGATCCGGGTTCTGCACTGAACTAGTGTGGCCACGGATGGCTGAGAGGGATTTATGAACAGCCAGAGGTCTCAAAGGCCAGGATAAACAGGACCATCAGAACAGAGATGTGAATATCTAACAATGCTCCAGTCTGGGGGCTTTTTTTCCCAAGAGAATTAACCTCCTTTTTATTTTTGCTTCTGAAGAAGTTGTACTGTCCTCAGTTGTGTGTGTTTTCTTGTGGACAAAATAGTGGCAGAGCTGAGATTTTCTTTCCTCTCTTCTTTCTCTTTCCCATTTATCCCTGGAAGTTGCTGCTCTTCCAAATATTCTCTGGGTTGAACAGTTGAAATAACACACGTAGGGTAGTGCTGAGCTTGTGGCCTTCGTATCCTGCCTGCTCATCAGGCCAGAACAGTGCAAGCTCTGTGCAGTCTTTTAAAGCTCGTGGATGCTAGAAAAGTGAGAAGAAATGGATGAATTTCCACAAGGGGATGGATGGGGGAGAAAGGAGATTTTAGAGGCAGTTCTGTCCACTTTTGGTGTTAACTACTTCTTTTCCTTTCATTCAGATGTCTGAGTTGAATTTTTGCCTCTTCTACTGTCTATAATCATGGCCTGTAAACAGCTGCCTGGGTTGTTTTCTCATTTTTCTGTATTTGCAGAGTTGCTCCCAAGTGGAAGGCATATAAATTTGGAGTTGTGAAGTTGAAATCTGAGATGAGAAAGGTAAATGAAAATATTTGAAGCTACTAGCAGAGCAGAAAGCTCCGATGAGCCTAAGAGACAAGAATTAGAATTGACTTTAGGGCAGGAGAAAGAGGTTTAATTTCCTTCCGCGTGTAGTCTGTCAGTGTTCCGCGCTCCGTAGGGAAGAGCAGTGATCAGCATCCTTCACATCAAAAGTTAAGTCTTTATGCCCTGTTTGGAATTTTCCGCTCTGAAATAGAGAGAATCCTACTACTAGCTGAATTTTACAGCCAGCTTATGTAGCTTTCAGGGGGAAAAAAAAGAAAGATATTATGATGCTGTTTTAGAGAAATATTTGAAGTGGTTAAGCTGATAGATTAGTGTTATGTTTTATCTCAAAGGTACAGATTTTGATAAAATACATATTGACTTCCTTTTGCTGGGTAATAAGCAAGTACCTTCTCTCCTCTTTTCTCTGATTTTATTTGCACGACCCCGTTAGGGTTGCTTTGTTCTGGTTTGTGCAGCACCCTTGCCAGAAGGGCTCTTTGAGGCGGCTTTCCAGAGAGCCCTTCCCGGGTCCTGTGCAGCTTCACATGCTCTGCCAGGACGTTAAGGGCACGGAAAGGGCTTTGGTGCCTCGGCCAGCGCAGGAGCTGCTGGGGAGCTGCTGCAACCCGGGGATTCCTGCTGCTCTGTCTGTTGGCTGTCGTGACGGGGCTGTTGTGACAGCAGGTCTCATATGGGCACTTATTCCTGAGAGCAGTTGTAGCTGGTCCACCATCCTGTGTACAGGACTAGGAAGCTCAAAGCAGTAGGCAAATAATGACTGCTGGTTATAAATAGCAGCCTTTGTAATGGTGAGTTGTTTACAATTAATCTGGGTGTAGCATTTGCTTTCTAATTCCCATCTTAAATAGTATTTTTAAGCAATGTGTGCATCTTATTTCTGTACTGTAAGAACCCCATCCAGATCAAAGTAGTGGTAACAGTCATAGGTCTCTATACAAAATGTAAATGGAGTCCAATATTGGCTTCCGACTTGCAGTCAACGCTGTTTTAGAGGAAATGAAACTGTTTTCTGCATCATTCTTGCATTCACCTTATGACGTTGTAGACTGTATTCTTGAATCTTGATACACTTGAAGCTAATATCTTTGACATATCTATGCCTTGATCCTTTTCCCTCTGAAGTCCTGCTAAAGGAAACTAAACATATTAACCAATTATCTGCTTCAGACTTTTGAATCGTGCTGTTTTGCAACCTTTTTCTCTGAGGTGATTTAAAGACCATCATTCTTCATTGAGTTTTATTAAAGACCTTTTAAAGACTGAGTCAGCTACTAGGCTGCTGAAATTGAATTGGACAAAAATCTCCTCCAAAGGGAAACAATTTTAAGGTAATTTCCATGCAGTATTCCCTAGTCTTGTAAGTCACTAAATAGTGAATGGCTGCATGTTCTGTTTGCCTCCCTTTAAGTCCTATAATTAGTTGTCCTTCATTCCTGCACATCTTAAGCTTTAAAATTCTGTGAGGTCTTATATAATGCCTGACTAAATATGCAATTTGATGTGACATAAGTCACTTTATGCATAAATAGAGGTGTAAGGCACTTGAAATGTATTCCAACTGGCTATAAATGCCATCACAAAGTGTATTAATATTTTTAGGTTCTGCACTTTCATAATGCATTATAACAATGTTTGTGACATAAATGACAGCTTTCATCACTTATAAAACTCTGCTCCACTACATGCAGTTACGTTGCCTTTAGACTTAAATGGCAATGATTGCATCTGGCAGCTGCATATGGTGAAACTTAGCTACTGCCCCCTTAATTAAATTGCAGTTGGGAGCGAGCTGCTGGGAGCTTGTTGGTCTAACCCATCCATAAGGAAATCTGAGGGAGCAAGAACTCCTGCTGCTGCCTCATTTGGAGTTTCTGCCCTAGGTAGTGGTTTTATTGCAAGCGGAGTAATTATTTCTATTTGCTCTTTGAAAAGAGAAATAGCTGGGAAGTGTAACTTGTCAAAATGGGTTTGTGAGAGCCTCTGATGAAGGGCTTGTCTCAGCAGGGCTCTTCTGCATAGTCAAATCAGCCCAAAGAGCAGGTTCCAGGGGCTGGTCTCTGCCTCTGTGCTGAGGCTGCTGGGCAGCTCTTGGGACCTGAGCCCCAGGCGGCTTTGGGGCTCTTCACACACTGAGCTCAGAGCCTGGAGCATGTCCTAGGTTAGCAGAAACAGACACAAGCAGTGCAGAGACCTTATTGTTGGGGCCGTGGAGGTAGCAATGGCAACCTTTTTAAGGTAAGACAATTTGGAGACACTTCTGTGAACCAATTTGTTCTTGTTCCTTGATTTGTTTTAAATGACTGGGCTGCAAGTTATAAATTCTGTTCTTGTGGGTAATTTAGTTGTTTCATTTCTGAATAGAAGAAAATATTAGATGTTAAACTACTTGCCAAACAAAAAGGCAAGATGACTGCTTTCCTAGTTTTCTCTTGATATATTAGGTTTTAATTTGTTGCACAAAATGTATACATCTATAATACCAAAATCAGCATAATTGCTTCTGCAATGACAGGCACTCATTCTCTTGGCCACTTTTATTCTTGGCAATCCTGAGTTGCGGTCAGCATCTTTACCACAAGTCCAGCATTCATGCAAGTGATCTCATTCCTGGAGGTACATGCTCAAGCCTTGCTGAAAACCACATATATATCTTGGTGCACCTGGTTAAGTTGCTGTAAGTGCTTGACAGGCAGGCCTATTGCATCTGCTCAAAGTAGGTCCAAAACAGAATATCAGTTTGTAGCCTTGAGGCTTGCTCTCCACCCACAGCTGATGGTTGACTCTGAACCTTCTGAGTCACCAAATTCTCAAGGACTTAAGATTTTTCTCCTTCCTGGAGTGTTTTTCTTTTTAATTTACAGCTCCTTTGTGAAGGACATGGTAGTTGTCACAGATAAAAAAAAAAAAAAAAAAAAAAAAAAAAAAAAAAAACACTTTGCCAAAGAATTGCTAAAATTTTTATTTCTTCTAGCCAAAAGAAACAAATATAGAAGCTGTATAGGGGTCAGCACAATTGCGGGTCTTAGTAGTTTCTGAAAGGCCACCTTTCCTGTTTTTGACATGTGTTTAGATGCTTGCTTTAGGCTATTCAAATTTAAGTATTTTTGGACTTAGCCTTTCAGCATCTCTATCTTTTAATTGGAGCTGAGGGATTATGCTGGAGAAAGCTTAATTAAGATATGTTGGCTTGCATAATTGCATCAGCAGGTTAGTGACTCAGTGCCAAGCTCTCTGAAAGTTGCAAAACATTTGGAGTTTGATGTTAGAAGTTGTCCCTTTGAAAGTTTTCAGTACTGTTTTCCTTTCAGGTTTTCTAGAAGCTGCTGATGTTAGGAGGCCACAACATACCCTGAGAAGCCTGACTTGCTATTTGTGTTTGAGAACGTATTTCTAGTACCTTCTGAACACTTCTGATCAAGTCATCCTTTATCTTGGGTATTACAGACTCACCCCTTCCTTCCCCCTCACTTGGTGCTGTGCTGCTTTCTGGAACTGTCCTCCAAGTTTCCTGCTCCAGAAGGCACCAACTCCCTAATTGACAGATGGTGATGAAATCCCATAACTTTGTTACTAATCTTCATGCAGACTGAAGTATGAATGTAATTGCATTTCTCTGAAATAAACACAATCAAACAAGCTTAATGATGGAACATATGTCTGTAGAACCTCCATCTGACAAGGTCAGGAGCTCGCATGGGCACATTAAGCTGCCTTTGCTTATTCACTATAAACATTTTTGTAACACAGAAAACAAATATGCCCCAATATGAAGCAATAAGCTTGCAGGCAGAATATAACATACATGTCAGTACTTAAACCTGATACTGAGACATGTTAAACTTCACGTGGTTGTTCATGCTGTGTTAGTAGCTCTGAGCTACTTTGTAGCTATTGTCAAGTACTACTTGAATTATCCATAAGCTTGGATAGATCCTTGGATGTTGAAGTAATGATTCACTCTCCCACTGCAGCACCAACTGGGTTTGTAAAACCCTTGTGCTTTGCGAGAGCAGCCCCAAAGCCCCAGGGCAGCCGCTGGGGGGGACCTGCCTCAACAGGCAGCTCCGCCTGTTGCTGTGGACCTTGTATGTCTGCACAGCCCTTAGGTTGTCATGACAACAGGTGCCTGGCCCTCAGTGAACAGCTAATGATGTCACCAAGTGCTTGGTGCAGCTGCCTTGCTCAACTAGTGTCTGCTTGTTGCTTTTTGGGGGGTGGGGTCTGTTGAATTTTGATTTAAATGATGATTTATTTATGCAGCCCTCCCGTCTGATGTGTATGCCAACAAGACAGCGTCTAGAATAAGGGAATCTGCAGCAATTGTCATCTTTGCTAACTATCAAAGAAATAGTTGCTAGAGTTTTCATCCACCTTGTCCATCTTCCCATAATTAAAATCTACTGCAAACAGTATAGTCTTGGTTGGGTACTGGGAAGTGAGGAGCACCCAGCTCCCACCTAGACAGGTATAACAAATCTTTTGTGTTTGTGTGATGTGACCTTTTTTTACTTCCCCCCGACCATGTGGACTTGCTCTCTAACGTAAATTTAGTATTTTACAAGAGCTGTTCAGCATCCTACTTTGTTCCTTCAGGTGCTCCTGCTTGCTTGTCTCCCCAGGCCCTTCCTTCCACAGAAGGGAGCAGCAGTTTTTTCTCCTTTGCTTCCTGTAGCCTTGGTGTTCAGCTTGTAGCCAAGAGTAATATTTAAGGCAACTAATCTTAGTTTAGTGGCTGTGTGCAAAGGAGCTAAAGGCAATGCATCACTGTTGTGTTTTGCAAAGTCACTGGGTTTGAAAAGCCATAAGGAGAGTTTCTTTATAAAGCCCACAGCCTGTGTAGGTGTAAAAGACAACGAAACCATAGTCTTTTTGTTTTTTTCATGTCTGGCGTCTACATGGTGCTAGAATATGACCCTTAATTTTTTTGGCACCTTCCTACTTCAAGTCCGGTTCTTGCTGCCTCAGAATTGGTGATATTTTATTTCCGTGAACCCAGTGTGAGTTGCAGGCAAGAGATCTCAAAATATCTTGCCGTGTAGAAGCTGCTTGGCCCTTTGTGTTTTGCTGAAAGCATATGTGAGGAACGGAACCGTTCGGGGCTGTGGGTGTGAGGGGGCGAGCTGCTTCTGCTTCCCTTCTTAGTCACTGCAGCCTTATGCTGGGGAAGGCAAGAGCTTCACTTGCAGTTAGTCTTGTGTTCTAACCTGTGGACTTTCTTCTTTAAACATCATTTAAATTATTTTTTTCCTCCCTGCTCATGTGAAGGACTGCTGCTGAATCAGTGCTGGCTGTAGGACAAAAGAGCAGAATGTTGGCCTTACCCTGAGCTATTTGGGGTCTGTTGTGGAGTTGGGGCAGACTAAATGGGGGGGCGGGAGATGAAATATTTTCAAAATTTCAGAAAGTTTCTGTAAGAAACTTCCCAGGAATTGCACTTGTAATGACTTGAACTAACTAATGATTAAAGCACTTTGGAAATCTCTCAGGATTACCTTAAGTAGTAAATGAGGAAAGTGATAAATGGCACACAGATTAAATTTAAAGGTGAAAAATCATTCGGTCTTGGGAAGAAAGGCGTTGTTCCAAATGATCATGCTGTGTGTAGAAACAAATTAAAATTGGAAGCAGAGAGGGGAGAGCCTTTAGTTTAAGGTAATTCCAAGAAATTCTTTACAGAACTGCATCCAAAAGCCAAAGAAGCCCATGGCCCAAACAGACACATCCCAATGCCCTGAGCAGCAGTACTAGGAGAACCATAAAACAATGTCAAACTGAGTAGCTGTTCAAGGAGAGCAATATATGTATGTTAGAGAAGCAGGTTTAAATTAAAGTTATGTCAAAATTAGTTAATTAACATGATGCGCGTGGATATCACTGAATTGCTACAGGATTTAGTGCCCTGGTGCTGCCTTTTTGAGAAGATAGATTGCTGGCAAGAACCAAACTAATCCTCTGGCAAACCACTGTACCAAAAGATCATTTATTGCACACTTTTGCTTTCTCAAGAAGAGGCTAAACAAGGAGAGCATTTGGGTGTTTGCACTGATTCTGTCAGCCCCTGCTAGGAGAGAGTGTGTTGATTAAAGATGAAATCTAGGAGAGCTTGGTTTCTGTCACTGGCCTTCAGACAGGAACTTCACATGTGTTTTGTGGTGCAAACAATTAAGAGCCCCATTGATACCTTTAATATGTATAGTAGCCACTAAATGCAGAAGGCATGCAGCAACTGGTTCTTGTTTTGAAGATTGTTAAATATGAACCTCAACCCCCTTTTCAGCAGATGCAGTATTTAACTAGATTTCACTGAGGCAGAAGAGCTAAGAGTCTGTATTGCTGATGACTCCAAAGAATGTAGTCTAAAAAGTGATATTCATGGGAATAGTTTAATTTCCCATGCATATGCTACATAATGTTCAACTTCACTTCTTTCACTTGAAGTATCTTTGTGAATAAGATATAGTGGATTTTAAAGAATGGTCTCCAAATCCTTACTGTTGCAATCCTGCAAAAGGAGCAACATTTGAATCTTAATTAAGAACAAGTTGTGAACCTGCTGCACCCTAATAAATGCTCATCTGCTCATTGGAACAGGACCTGCATGAAGAGAAAGGAGAAGGCATAAAAACAGAAGGTAATAGAGCCTTAAGTAAGGTGGAATTAGGGAGGCTATAACCATTATGACTCGAATGCTAATTTAGAACTAATTTTCCAATTGTCAGTAGAAAAGTGTGTGCTTTTTCCAAAGCACAAAATGAATTGAATTTACCCCCAGACCTCTCAGCTTGCACAGGTAAAAATAGAATGTAAACCCAAATTGGAAATATTTTAATTATCTTACATGAGGAGTTTTTCAGAAGACTAATCAGGAAGAAAATCTTCCATCTGTATGATATGGGCTTTTTAGTATTATCTGAGGCCAAATACTGACACTAACTGCCTTGGTGAGCACCTTACTGACATGAATCCCTCTTCCCTCGTTGAACTGTGTAGCAATAGGGTGTGTGAGGGTGGACTGAGCAGCTGCAGCAAAAACCTTTGGAGAATTTTCTTCTTTTGAAATGGAAGTTTCTCTAAGGTCTGTGACCTCCCACTCCAAGCGAGCTGGAGCAGTTCTGTTCTGTGACCTTGACACCAGGAAAATTTGTTGCTCTTTTTGTAACTACATCCATGTTCATCAGCATAGGTTGTTTGCTCCCGTTAGGATGTGAATTTCTGTGATTATTTTAGGGCAGTTTAAATGCTTGTAAGAAGAATAAGCTTCTGCTGGTGTTGGAGTTCTGTGTATGACACTGCCATACACTTCCTGCAGAACTTTATATTGCTTCCTCTGTTCATCAAGTGTCAAATACCTCTTATGAAGCTTCTTTCCTCAGTTCTGAGCTCTTTTTGCTCAGACTGTGAGATGTTTATAAGCATCTTTGCTTTTTGTGCAACTGTGAGACTAATGCCAGGGCATGTGTATCGGTGACGGGCTGCAATGCAGTCGCATGTTTGTAGTATTAGGAAAGATGCTCGATCTATTTCTTTTTAGTAAGGAAATCTTGACACTCTAAACCTGCAGAGGAAACAGGAACATCAGTCTATTTACTGCCACAGAAATCTTAGTATCCTTAAGCCAGTCATTAAGTGGACAGGTTTTCTTTTTTTTTTAAAAAAAAAAAAAAAAAAAAAAACTTAGTAGCTATTAAACAAAGTAATGAGAGCTTGTGATACGTTTAAGCTGTTTTGAACCATTAAAAGTTAATGATCTTGGTCTTTATGAAATAAATAGCGAAGGCTGTGCTGTGCTGAAGTATGTGCCATGGGGATACTGGTAGTTTTATAATTTTGCTGAAGTATATAGCTATTAAGTAAAAACCACAGTTTTCCTAGTGCTTTAGCTCTACATGATTTATTCTGTGTCACTCTTAAGTTGATGCTAAGCAGAGAAAGAGGCTTCAGGGGAGACTTTTGCAACCTTGCTAGGACTTATTTGCAAGGAGCCGGGGGAGATGATGAGATGGAGCTGAGGAGCGGAGCGTGTGTCACAGCCAACCCCAGGAGGAGGAGAGGAGAGGGGGGAAGCCAGGCCCTGGCTAACATGCAGCAAGGACCTGGCCTGTTCCTTGGAGGCTTCCGTGGTTTCTGTTCCCGTTTGTTCCTGTTTCAGTGAGAACAGGCACAGAGGTGATCTGTGGCTGAGATAGGGAGAATCTTAATCAGCGGCTCATTGAGGTTGCTGCCAAAACACGTACGTGCACCCTGTTGCTTTTACAATTTCCTCAGCTATAAAATGTAATAATGCTTAAATTATGTATCATTCAGTGTTGTGAGTTCATTAGATAATGCTACATAGTGCTTTGAAGATAAATGTTTTATAGAGCTTACCAGGGGTCTCCATGTCAGGTATGTAGACATCTGTAGTGTCTGTAGACTGAACAGCAAAGATGAGGCGCGTGGGGGAGAGGCGCTTGGACTGCCTCATGCCAATTGACAATACAGACACACGCACACAAGTCAAGTCCATGCGCTGTAGACAGGCACAGCAATATGCAACAAGTCTTCTGGACCAAACTGTTTAACTGTTCACTAGACTGCAAATTCAGGCATCTTTGCTGCTTGTGTGTTAGAGATACCCTAAGCCTCTGAGAGGAGGGACTGAAGCATAAGCTGTGTTGGCTTGGTACTACTGACCCCCCAAAGACTTGGAAGTAGTATAGGGGCTGCCGAGGCAAAGCGAGACTTAAGGGAGAAACATGGGGATGGGGAGGAATGAGTATTGCTCCAGGAGTTGGGGTTTTTCATAGCATCAGCTGCTGTGTGATTACAGCAGGGGAACTGCTGTTTACTGAAGCATTTTAGCCAAGCTGGGAGGTGGATTAGTGAAAAGATTAGTACTAACAGTCTCTTCCTCTATGTAGTCCACTCGTTTTCTCTGTTGTGAAACTTTCTCCCTGGTGTTAACTCTCCTCTAAAGATCTCACAGTAGGTGTTGACCCTTAACTGAGTGACTGGCCAACTCTTCGCTGTTACTAACAGAAGCCTTTTCGTTTGGTAAGTGAGGTCTGTTTGACACTGACTTATTTTTCTTTCAAATACTTTTTTGAATGTTTGCAGTGTTTAGTAACTGAGCAATGTCTTGGTTTGTGAAAGAGCTTGCTGGCACTCGGGACAGTATTTAATAATTTTACCAGTTTGGAATTTTTGGTGACGTAGATGAATAAGCTACATCCTAGAGGAAGGTCAAATGAAAGAAATGTGTGTCTTTAAGCTTCCTTGGTGAAGAAGTGCAGAAGCCAATACTAATTCTTGAAACATGGTTATCAAAAGAGACACTATACCCTTTAAGATCTTTTCTGTCAAATTTACATTTTGCTAATCTATCGTAGGTACCTCTAAAAAGGATGAAGTCACACAATGAGATAGGGTGCTTTTTTGAAAATAGTTCATTGCTTCAGCTTGATGTACATTTTTCAATGTCTCCTCCAAATAAAGGAACTGAACTCCATAACTGAATTTTTGCCCTCATATGGCTATGCGTTTTGCTCTTCTTTCTTTTTTCTTGAACTGATTCTTATTTCTTAAACAAGCCTGGCTTATTTTTTCTAAATTGTATCTTGCAGGTCTTAAAATCTCAAGACATGTATTTCCTTGGACTGTTGTCTTTGCTTGTTTTGCAAAGTAAGGCCTTCAGCACAAACTCTCCTGATGAAACCATTGCGGAGCTTTCTGTCAATGTTTACAACCAGCTGCGAGCTACGAGAGAAGATGAGAACATTCTTTTCTCTCCTTTGGGCATTGTAATAGCCATGGGGATGGTAGAGCTTGGAGCCCATGGAACCACCTTGAAAGAAATTCGACATGCGTTGGGTTTTGACAGCCTAAAAAATGGTAAGGCCTTTTAATCATGTTTTAGATGACTGTAGATATTTTTAAGCTAAAAGCAACTGATACCAATGCCTGAACAACCTGGAAGTGACCCAGTGTTGTGTATGGGTTATTAAGGAATTGGCTCCTTGCAATCCTGCTTGACCTGAGTGTGCTGAGGCACATCTCATGGATGCCACGTAGTCCGAAATGCTGACATACAACCCTGGCTGGGCACTTGCACTTCCAGGGTTAAAATTAACTGTTGGTTAATTAACTGCTAACTAATTATCTGTCAATTTGGCGCTCTCATGTAAAATAAGCATGTCATTTGCCCAAGAATCAATAGGTTACTTTTGGTAGTACTATTTATTATGGCCTATAAAGAAACTTGAAAATGAAAGCAATATTACATAGAAGAACATAGAAAACATCTTAGTAATTTAATTGGAAATGTTGTTATGTATCTCTAGCATTTTTTTTCGAAGATACTTCATATAATTTTGTCATTCCTTGTGAAAGTACTTGAGTGATTTTTTTGGCTTGGAATATATAGCTTTACTCAGATTTTAAGTTACTTTTTTAAAGTTTACCCAGAAATTTCAGCTTCAGGTGGACCAAGCAGCAGTCAAGCTTTCTGTCTTAAAGATGAGTACTTCATGAGTCTCATCACCTTTGCACTTTAGGAGCAGTTTAGGTTTCCAGAGCTTTTCTTGTGATGCTGTCACTGCCAGAATTCCTCATTAACACAGCCAAATGATTCTGCCCTCCTGAGATCTTCAGCTTCAAAACTTGAAACTCATTGTGCTTTGCCAGGGCCCTAAACAATGGGATCTTTGGATGTAACAAACATTCCATTAAGCATTTGTGATGATAACGCATAAGTGTCACTTGTAAGAATAATTCTTTTTAAATTGCTCTTCTGAATGGAATAGTGTTGGCAGCTCTGTATGTGACGGCGTCCAAATGGCTTGATAATTATGCTTATTGTAGGGAGTAGGAAAATAAGACTGTTTTGCCTTGACTGGATTGCCTTTCCAGTCAATAAGGCTATATGCCTCGGTCTTTGGATTTTTTTTTAAAAAAAAAGAGGTCAAATGTAAAACAAGTGTTTGAGATGGACATCTGCCCTTCTCCCACACCATAGATGGCTTTGTAAATTTCTGAAGGAGAATTTATTTGCTGAAATGCCTTCCTGAATCTTCTTTCTTTACACAGGCGAGGAATTTACGTTCTTGAAGGACCTCTCCGATAGGGCAACTGCTGAAGAAAGTCACTACGTTCTGAATATTGCCAACTCTCTCTATGTGCAGAATGGATTTCATGTCAGTGACAAATTTGTGCAATTGCTGAAAAAATACTTTAAGGCTGAAGTAGAGAACATAGATTTCAGTCAAAGTGTGGCTGTAGCCACCCACATCAATAAGTGGGTGGAGAATCATACAAACAGTAAGTCTACATGATTCTTCTATGTACTTGTGCAGTAAGTGTTCTTTGCGCTTTAAAAGTTGGATAATTTGGTAGAATTGTTGCCTTGTCTGTTATCTCTTCACATTAAGACTAAGGTGTCTCCTCCCCTAAGAAGAATTCTAATGCCAGTTCTTTGTGGAACTTTTTTTCCTGTACAGCAGAGATGATCTGTCTTTAGGTGGTATTTACTGTTACTTATCCCCAGGTATCTGTCAGAATGCATCTTCCTCTGTTGCTATCTTGAAGTAACTGTAACATCTGCTGAGGTTGAATGATATTTTAACAGTATTCTGATACTGATCTAGGTATTCATTAGAAATAAATAGATTTTTTTCTGCATTTAACAGTACTTATGTGAAGAGATTATTGGCCTGTGCTATAGGTATGTAGAGGATCCCTAGATCTCTCTGATAGCCATAGGTACAAGGTACTAAGAAATTAAATACTAAGGAATAAAAAAAGGCCCCAAAATCACTGTCAATCCCTTCCAACATGAGGAAACAACTCAAATGTCAGATAGCATGTAGGGAGAATACATGATTTCAGGAACAAGAGCAAGTGCAGAGCTGCTTATGTAAGGGCATTTACTCAGATCTGCTGGGGCATAGTGTTTGCTTCATATGTGGAATCACAAGCATGTGGTGGTGTGACATGTAGAGTCAAGGCATGGGAGTGAAGCTCCTGTCCCATGTAGGGTTTAAATCATAACCTTATTTTTAATCACCTGGCACACTTGAAGGTTGATATTTTAAGTGTAATTCAAAAACAGGATCAGTTCTAGCAATACTTGTGCTGCCATTGATCTAAAGGTAAGATCAGGGTCTCCCTTAAGGAACTGACATATCACCATATTGTCTGAACATTTAAGAAGCCCTAATGCTTCGTGGAAATTTCCAGCACTGAAATAAAAAGCAGCTCATGTAATGCTTTTATACAGTTTTTAAAATCATCTTGTTTTTGCAAGGAAATTGGAACTATTATAACCATAATAAATTTTGCCCTTTATCTCAGGCTACAGAAATAGAGAGAATGCAAGTCATGCAGCAAATTGCACAGTGTTTTCACAAGAGAAACATAGTGCGTGTCTGAGGGAAACTTAAAATACTGTTTCTTTTTAAAAGGAACAATTCCTTTTTAAAAGGAACAGTGAGTTGGGATCTGCAGCTTGATACCTGCTGCATGTGCTGACCAGCCTCATAAGCATCACCCTGGCAGGGACTGTAGAGCCAGCAGAGGCATCTGTGATAGCAACTACCCCCAGCCCAGTTTCTTGGCACTTGAAGTACTTCTGTCCTGCCTGCCAGCTCTGCTGATAGGAGGCTGCTTGTCCCTTGAGGAAGGGGATACGAGACAGGCAGGCAGCTAGTGCCAGTGTTAATCATGATGGGAGACTCCGAGTAGAAAACATCACTGTCCAAGGTCTCTAGCCAGGAAAATTCTTAAAGTATGTTTGTTAACAAGATATGGCTGAGGTGTGAGGGAATATGATGCTTTAAATGAAAAGAGAAAAGTGGAAGTGTATCCTACCCTGTTTTTTTCCATTTTATTTTCTTCCCCAACTAAAGGAAGTGAGTATGCAAGCATGGGTGCTGTTGAATTTCCAAGAATATCCTTCCAGATGAAGCGAAGCATCAATATAGTCATGCTCAAAACAAATACTGCCCTATGACACACACTTTGCACCAGCTGGCAGATGTCATGTGCAGCCCCAGGAAGCAGAATTAATTTGTATTTTAAACCATGGATTAAGAAGTAATAATCAGAGTGAGGAATTTATTTATTTTGGCACCTTGCACTGCAGTGTCAGTTAAAAATAGAAGTGAGCAAAAAGGCAAGCCACCTGAAAGAGGCTGTAATTCTTCAAGAATAGTGGCAAATCTGGGCAGTGTATCAAATTTAACAAAGTCAAAATTATTTTGCTGAAAAGCTGTTTAAGGTGAGCTAAGGCAGGTAATGTAGAATATATCCTGCTATAAATTATTTATTTGGGAGTAGGAGCAAAGCAGGTGCTGTGCTCAGCTGACAAAACTCCAGTGAAGAGAGCAAATGTGAAATATCTTCTCTTGTTTTCCCAGACCAACTGCCAGGGGAACAAATGCTGTGAACTTGCATGGTTCAATTAGTCCCTTCTTTGGAGTCAGAGATGCTTGGTTGTGTTAAAAAAAAAATCAACACTTCTAAATGGCCCAGGTGCTGTTTAAATTCAAAAGGATTTGTTTACACGCTTTAAACACCCAAAGTGCTGCTTTGGTTTGGAACCAAACTTGTAGGAGTTTTGACCTCTAGAGGATAAAACTAAACCACACTGGAGGTTTCCTTGTGGTGCATGTTCAAGCAGTGATCAAGAAACAGTTGATTGACATATGCTCGATGGAAAGATTTATGTGCCTACACTCTGATTTAGGTTTGCAAAACACTGGCAGTTTAATTTGGGATTTAAAGGAACATTTGAATTGGAAATTCAAACAGCTTTTTATTTTCTTGCATTCTTTCAAGCCGTCTTGGGTTTTGATTTTGTTAGTTGGATGTGCTGACTGACAGTAATTTTTTTTTTTTTTTTTCCACCCCCCAGATATGATCAAAGATTTTGTGTCGTCAAGCGATTTTGGAGCCTTAACTCATTTGGCTTTAATCAATGCAATCTACTTTAAGGGTAACTGGAAATCACAGTTCAGACCTGAAAACACAAGAACTTTTTCTTTCACTAAAGATGATGAAAGTGAAGTGCAAATTCCAATGATGTACCAGCAAGGAGAGTTCTACTATGGTGCGTAGGAGCTTTAGCAATTTAAAGCCAGTAATACTTTCCCTAATAGCATTGTGGCAATAATACTCATTTGTGTTGTGGAATATTATTCCACCTGTAATTCTGTGTGGTGTGCGACTGCCCGATGAAGGGATTCTGATGTATTTTCATAATGTGTTTGCCTGTGTAAAATTATGAATAGTGACTTTTTATAATTCAAAATGACCTCTTATTTTTTTAGATGTATGTTTGCCACATGGTGAATTTTAGAACATTTGACTGTTGTTTCCAACGTCTGCATTTCTAGAGGTGTTCCTGGTTCTGGCTAACATTTTCTTATGCTTTGCTATATAATGAGTATTGTTTGTAAATATCCCTGTCCCTGTTTGTTTTTTATAAAAACATGGGAAGAGTAAAAGTGCTTCTATGAAAAGCACAATTACAGATGCTTGTTTTCTTTAAGTTGAGAATGAACCTCAAATATAGGACCTACTGTGTCTGCCATTTACCTCAATCTTACCTTTGGTAAACTGTCTCTCCCATGCATGAAACTCTCTCCCATGCTGCTCATTTCCATGAAACTCTTGGGAATTTTAATACCTTTGAGGCTCCTGTCTAACTTGATGGAAATTAGCTAATAGATTCAGAGATCTGATGGCCTCCAGTCTGTGTGATTGCATAAGCTTCCCTGCTATAGGAAAACAGAGGTTAAGGCTCAGAGCCTATGAGAAGAAAACAATATTGATTCCTACTGAGTAGGATAAAGAGGGTCACTTTAGGCTCCAGTGTCTAGCAAATATTGTATAGCATTAGCTATTTTTCCCGTATCTAAGGAAGACAAAAGAAAATAATTGATAGGTTTTTTTTCCTCTTTTGCAGGGGAGTTCAGTGATGGCTCCAATGAAGCTGGTGGCATCTACCAAGTTCTGGAAATACCCTATGAAGGGGATGAGATGGGCATGATGATCGTTCTTTCCAGGCAGGAGGTTCCACTGCTCTCACTGGAGCCACTGGTCAAAGCCTCGTTGATTGAAGAATGGGCTAACTCTGTGAAAAAACAAAAAGTGGAAGTCTATTTACCAAGGTGAGTTCATGTTTCCAAGTCAAAAGAAGAGGAAAGATTGCATTCCAAAAGATTGGAGTAGCAGAGTGGATAAAACTTGAACAGCTTGATCAGATCTGTGGTTATGCAGCAACCAAATGGAAGTTGCTTGGAGAAGAAAGCCCAGGAGGCATGAGCTGTGCTACGGTAGTTACTGAGCAAGAGAGGAATGCTGTGTTTGTCTTTCAGCTGCAAGCCTCAGAAAGGAGGAATATATTCACTCTGATTGTTTGCGTTGTTTTGCAGAGCTCATTATGAATAAATTCCCTTTAGAAAGGAGCCATAAAAATATTACAAGTCTGAGAATTAACAGAAGCTGAAATGTTTCATTTAAGTACTAATTAAATTTCTACTTGTTGCTAATTTAAAAGTCCTAATGTTATGCATCTATGTAGACACAAATGTTTGAATGTTGAAATGCAGTTCCAGTTCCTCTTTTTTTCCCCTCAGGGGAACAATAGAATAACAGGATATGACTATCAGAAGGGAGTGAGACTTCTGTCCATTCATTTGTGGATGTATAAACTGAATGTGCTCAGTGGCATGCATATTTATTGAATTATGTTTCACAGAATTCTACTTCATCTGGCTCCAAATGTTTCTTTGTGCTGGTCCTATACCTGGCATAGCAATAAAGGTGCTAAATGTCTCAAATATACATTTGGGTCATGATACCCTTTGAGTGATTCGTGCTAATTTTACTGGAGTGTTTATCTAACAATACAGCACCACTTAAAAGTAGTTCATTCAACTTACACTTTCTGTGGCATAATGCAGCAGTACATGGCACTAAAAATGCCATTGTTGAAACATTTTACTTGTTAAAGGAACTTTTTTACTTTTTTGTTGTTGTGTTTTTTCAGGTGATGAGAGGATTTGAGCTTATATTTCACATTTAAAGAGCAGGACACAAGTCCTTGTGGTTTGACTCCCCTTCCAATATAGGGATCACTTTCAAGAAGCTAACTGCAGCTGTGAGCACAATAAGCCAAGCTTAACAGGGATAAATCACACTGGGATGAACTGGTGCTGTGGGCATTGCCATATCATTCCAAATCGGGATTGAATCCCATTTTTCTTAAAGTTGTAATGTTTGGAGTCATAGCAATGAGGAAGCAGCAGTGTTTGACATCCCTATTTTACTCTGCCCCGTATAGTTGCAATAAGGAATATCAGTTCTTAACTAACTTTTCCTTTGGAGAAGTACTGAAAGAGAAAAACTGTGCTGCAGATTCTGTACAAACTGAGCCCACTCCCATCCTGTGGTGTTCTTTTTATTGTTCATTTTTGTTTTTCCATAGAAATTTTAGGCTGAAGGAGGTTTGGTGTGAACCTTCTGCTAAAATGCAAGAGGCATTTCTCCCAGATAACATCTACCCACATGTGCAAACAGGCTAGCTTCTAAATTTAGGTAGCTTGGGTATGTACATACCCATAAAATTAAATACATGGACACCATTGTATGGCATATTCTTGATACTGAGCTTGAGTTTTAGTTTTACAGGTAGACTTGGGTTTTGTTTGCTTTTTTTCACCAAAATCGGGACTCCAGGATTCCTTCAAGTCAGGATCTGCGACATGAGTTTGTAGGAGCTAGTTTTTGTGTCTATTTCTTCTGTGCCCAATACCTCCTTCAGACTGGTCTTAATATCTGTTGCTCTTACTTAAGAACCCCAAAGAACTTGGTAAGTGTTAGTGCATTTAAGTTAGAAGCAAAAGAGGTACAAATCATCTACTGTATTATCAGGTTATAAATGATACCTAGTATGAGTTTGAAATTCCATACATGGATACAGCTAACTTCCTTATCAAGTTCCAGGGATTAATTGCATGCTTCCAAGATGATGGATTTCCATTAGAATTCAGAGGTAGTCTGTGGGATTTTTTCAGTCCTCTAAATATTTTATTCATAAATATTTTATGCTCTAGATATATTATAAAATGTGGCCTGCAGGCACTGTCCACTGAGAAATTAAAAGCAGCATTGGAATAAAATTAAATTTTTATACCCTGAAAGATGCTATCCAATTATAAAGGGAATGTTTTTTTTTAAACTTCTACATTTGTAATAGGGCATGAATGACTAGCCAAAGCAGAGTTAATCACAACTTTCCAATTTCTCTGTGCTATCTGTGCGCAAATGAAATTGTGCATTACTTCCCTAAATAGCTAAGAAGAGATTTGTACTGAATTGTTAAATTATACTTACTCATTTTCATTTTGAAATCGTTGTTTCCAGTTTATCCCAGACTAAAGTGATCAACATTTTAATCCACTTCTATGTAAAAAGTGAAACAGACCATGAATCTAATTTACAAAGCTGTCTCCCAAACATAATTTATTTCAAGAGCACAGCAGGAAAAGCTGCCTAATAACAGTGCTAGTTTTCACAGTTCCTTTTAAGGATTGTTCCAGTGTTCCTGAATTTCTAAAATGAAATATCTTAAAATGTGTCAGACTGTACTAAAAAGACAAGTTGCTTTAGGTGTAGAAATTGTTTTTCTCTTCTCTTCAAAAAAAGCAAATGTTTTTAAATATGCTTTTGAGTCCCCCTCGTGAGGAACAGGCCAGTTCTGGTTGTTATTGAGATACATGGATAAATGTTATTGGGAATCATGAATGAGGAAAAAAAAAGTTTGACTAAAATGCACATTTAGCTGCCCATAGTTAACCCTGAATACAAGGACCTTGCTGTAGAAAGAATCATGGCCTGGCCTTGGTCTTTATAGCAGCTGTAAATCTCTTAGGCTATTGGATTCTGCAAGTTGGTCTTAGCACCTCAGGAAAACCCGCTTAAAAATTAAAATGTTGGAGCCTTAAAATCCTGGCAGAGATCCTGAGGGCCTGTCCTTCAAGCAGGAGTGTTTGGCCCTGTGGTTTTGGGAAAGGCAGCTGTTGGTTGCTTGCTTTTTGTTCTGCAGAATGTCATGTGCTAGAACCACTTCGGGAACCTGGACTTTCTTGCTCTCACTCGGAAGTGCTGGTAGTTTGTGAAATTAGAGCCTTGGGGATGAGTCACACTAGCCTGCAGTTGACTTCTGTTTCTGAAGTAGGAAGTATACTTGATTCTATGGATCCAGAGCTTCTGGGGACTTTAATATTTTAGCATCTCAGAAGGGTTGCACAGCATCGTAAAAGATGACGCTTTTTTTTCTCTCAAGTCTAAGTCACAAGAAAGATGCTGTGGTTTTGTATGACACTTATTTCTAAGTTTCAGATATGTATCAAAGAAGACTTTGTCTATGACAAATGCATCATTTGATGCTTGTACAACCTTAAAATTTAATGAGAAGCTCATCTTTTTCTGCTAAACTCTCAGGGGAACTGCTTGTTAGAAAGTAGAATCAGTTTGAGATGCCAACTGTCTCATTCTCCCCTTCAGTTTATTTGGGAGAGGTCCAAACACAGCTGAAATCAAGGCCAGTGTGTGTTCAGCTTTCTGGACCTCATTTCGTGCTTGGGAAGTAGCGAGATACTCCAGACAACCCTTGTGAAAATAAAGCCAGCTCTTACCTTCACTTCTTGACTTTAGCTTCAGCTTGTAGGCTGAGTCATTCCTTATTAGTGTCTTTATGCTTCCTGAGGAAGTCTGTAGAAGCGTATATGTCTGTATGCATGTGTATGAGTGAAACAGTATAGAACTGTATAGTAAGAACAGATGCTCTTTGGACTAAACAGACCAATCCTCCAACTTCTTTTCCGTCTCTGTGGCAAAAATAGCTTCGTCTTCTCTTCAGTGCCAGAAATTTTTCAGCTTCCTTTCATGGTTTCTAATATCCCCAAGTTGCAGCATTTCCCCGGCTTAGGATAAGAATTGCAATAGATGCTTAGTGCTACTTTTAGCATCATATGCACCTAAAAGTGTGTGTGTGTGGGGAACTAATCTGACAATCTGGTTCTTTGTGTGAATAAACACTGCAAATAACCATGTAACAAAACATTCTGGGCTATATTCTTTCCATAATTATATTATACCTGGTGACTTGTCAGCATATTTGAAGTCATTTTATAATTTGTCTGGTCATTTTACAGTGAATCCTTAAATAGACAAATATTTCAAATTAGCTTTTCATGTCGGTCTGCCTTCTGTTTTCTGGCCAGGGTCACTAGTCACTGCTGCTCGGTGTTTCTGTGGCTGCCTGCGTGGAAGGGACCTGTCTTGTTTGCCCTGCTAACACCAGGCAGAACTTGCAGAATCTTTTAGAAGAAGCTGCTGTAAACCGAACACGTTTTTGCCCCACACTTTGCCCTCAGGGCAGCCTTTGCAGCTTAGTAACATGATACTGAGCATGGGCTGGCAAGCGAAATTGTGCCAGATTTTAGTTACAAGTGCATTTGTAACTATATTTCTGTCGTTCTCTACTAACAGTCAAAATACATGGAGATTTTTTGCCACCAAACTAATTAGATGCTAAGTCAGAACTGCTTAATTATTATTCATAACTTCTGTTCTTTGCTTATAATGTTTAAATAAAAGTAGAATATCCATAGTTTCCTACTTTCTTTGCTAACAGCTACCTTAGGTGTGTGTTTGCTCTGATTTGCTTGATATTTCATTCTAGTATGTGTACAATTAATTCAGCTTTTATATTAACCCTTTCTTAAAAGTAAGCATTACCATCAGCTAGTATAACTGCTGTACTAATATTTTATTGTTAGGGATTATATATGCCATTAGTATCTATTTGATTGCTTTTGCATTAGGAAAACTAGCTGTGACAGTAAACTATCTTACAAGTATTTTTTTAGAAATGTCAATGTGCTATATTGATGCTTTGTTATTTATCTCAGTATTTCGATTGTCATTATCTAGACATTTTAATCTTCTAATAACAAATACTGCTTATGTTCTTGGCTTTTAGCAGTTTTCTGTTCTGTTCTCTAGGTTCACAGTGGAACAAGAAATTGATCTGAAAGATGTCATGAAGGGTCTTGGAATTACGGAATTATTCAGCAGCAATGCTGACCTTACTGCAATGTCTGGTAAGAGTCTTTTGACTGAGCGTTTTAGGAATGGAGCTTATGAGAACTGTAGAGGAAATTAAATATTATGCAAGAGGCAGGTCCATATTGCAGAACATGTGGCCTGAGTGTCTTGACAGCAAATGGGATTCACACCACAAATGGGTTGTCTCTAGACCCATCTTATGTCTCCAGAGGCTGTTTGTTGACAGCCTTAATGCAATAAACTGTTGTACAATTAGTCACTCCTCAAATACCTTCTGTATAGATGCAGCATATGAAAAAAAATGTGATAAAGGCCAATTGGCGTCTGTTTAAAATTTTTTAATATATTGTGTTCAGAGGGCAAAATATCCAATGCATTTAGAAATTCAGATGGAAATGAGAGGTATTTATGCTTTTAATAAATTTTACTTTAGTTTGATCTCTTTAAAGAGTAATTGAGCCATCTTTGCTTTTAAACTTCTTTCCTTTTGAGTAAGAAGCTGCACAAGCTCTGTATTTAGTGCAGCCTGTTTAGACTCAAAGTGTGGCAGCCCAGCTGAGGTGCCAGGTTGCTCTCTAGAGAGAGGTTTGTGCCAGTGTGGGTTTAATGTGATTGTATTTTCCACTGAAACAGTGGGAAAAATGCGAGCTAAATAATGCAAAAAGTTTGAATAAACAAAAAATTGGAAGAAAAATGCTTTCCATTTCTCTATCTCTAAAAGGAGAGTAAGTTTAACAATAACTTGAGGTCTATGTACTGAAAAATATTTAAATAAGAAAAGTGTCCAGACGAACCAAAAGCACACAGGGGAAAATGAGCCACAAAGGGAATATTTGGTGTTTCATTCTGTATAAAATAGAGGCCTAAACATCAGTGAGCAACTCTGAAATTAAGAGGTTCCATAAATCCATAAAGATTGGGACTGGTTTCAATCCATGTGATTAATGTTTGGTTTAAAGCTTGGTGTTTTTATAGTTGTACCGCACAAAATGAAAATACCATGTTATATAGTGAATTAACTCCTCTGCTATTTAAAGATTAACTTGTGTACAGAATAATGTAGAGCAGTGCGGAGAGAGAACTAATGTGTTCCACTGTAACATTCTCACCTTTGATTTAAAGAGCATGAGCCGACAGGGGTGAAGAGGTCTTTCATAACTTCAGAATAATAAAATATTTTTGAAGGATTATATCTAATGAAAATCTGAGTGGTCGTGCTATAGACAATCTTTTCATTACTTAAAATGCAGAAGATTATTTGCCATTTCAAAATTTTCAGTGTAAAATGGGGAGGGATAGGGAAGAAACACTGTGAAGGCAAATATGAAAGTTAGCTTAGAAAATATATGAATGGTATGTCAGGTAAGGGGGGGATTAATCCAGGATTTTATATGCTTTTCATTGTCAAATTTTTCAGAGGGTAGACAAGCCACAAAACTTTTTTTTTTTTTTTTTAAAAAAAAAAGCTAACACAGGTGGAAGCACTCTTGAAATATTTATGTTTAAGATGTTAATTGCAAAAGAAAATATAGGATGATTTTTGAGAATTCTGTCTGAATTTTGAGAATATTTAAAAATACTCTCTTCTTTCCTGTTGTTGTTGCCTTTGAACTATTGTCAAGGAAAACCTTCTGCAGCTTCAACAGATCCAGGCACAGATTGTTGGCTTCAGTGAAATTCTACAGGGGTTTAGTGGGCATAAATCAAATTGCAGGAGTGCCGGCTTATTCTTCAGTGTTCAGATTTTTATACTTTTGCTGGAAATGGAAATAGAAGACTTAGTTTTACCTTCTGGAATATCTGGATTGGGGGCAACCAAAGAGGAAATAATAATGCAGCTACTGTGTGGAAAGAGAGTAGCTGGTTAATGTGGAGAGGGGAAGCTGAAAGGGCTCCTATTGGCCTGGAGTGCTTCTTCTGGCAGGCTTGATGTGGGTATCTCTGAACCTATCAGGTATTCAAAATAATCAAACTTGAAACTTAAGAAGAAATGACTCTTGAAACAGCTTTTTGGGATTTTAGAGTTCATAGTCTGTAAGCTTTCTGCTGAGTATTTTGATACCACTTCCAATCTGTCCTTGAGGAAGTTTGTCTTCTTGACCAAAACTCCTCTTTTCTGTCAAATAATTATAGTATTGCCTACTGCTGTATAATGCTTTAAATGGCAACTGTTTTTAATCTCAAGGTGACCTGCATTTCCATGAGTAATTAAGTAATCATAATGACAGACTTTCACAATACAAAGTCATTGGAAGAGGACCATTCCAGTAAATAGTTCTTAGTCTTGAGTGAGGTAGGTAAAAATTTTCTGGGACAACTTAAGCCAGAAAAGCCAATAAACCTGCACCCTTTTCTTAAATGACTTGCCAAGCAACCAGTTGGCAGCTCTCTGAGTGGGAGTTTGCAAACATATGGAGTGTAGTGACAAATGAAATGTGATGCTAACAAAGTCATGTGCATTAAAAGTAAACCTGAGATTACTCCTACACATTAATGGGTATCTAGGCTAGGGTCTTGCAGAAGGCTTAAATTCTGATGACAAATCTCTGTGGGGCTTTTCTGGGATAACAGCTATCAAGTGCTTTTGCCTCCCATGAAAATTCAGATTTGTACAAGCTAATTGAGAAAAATGACATGATAGCAGATGCTCAGCTAAGCCTTACCTTATCCTCAGTAAAAAGCGTAAAGGAAAGACATGATAATGACAAGAGTTTGCACATGAGTATGAAATATTGCCATCAGTCCTGACTTGACAATCACAAAATAGAACAAAAGGAGGAGGATGCTTGAACACCAGGTAATAACATTATCTTTACATATGAAAAGAGATTCATTCACTTCAAGGAGAGATGATGGAGAGGGATGTGATAGTGACAATATAAAGTGAATAGTCTAGGGAAAATAAACTGGGATGTAGGTTGCTCATTTCACCATCCAAGGCCCAAGATATCTAATGAAGCTGAAAGGCAGCAGATTGAGACCAAATAGAAAGTACAGAGAAAAATCATCTGCAGAACTCTTTGGGTATTGTTAGAGGACATGATGTTAGGATGAAAAAAATAACAGATTTGATATTTCAGAGCAATGAAAACTACATTGAATAAAGCCCTTCTGTGTATTCTATGAATTATAAACTGGCTTTAGGGCATATTCTGGGTGACAGGATTTTCTGTTTGTAGGTAAGTTTTGTGTTATCACCCGTAAGGCTGATTTGCCTTGTGCTGAAGTGGCAATAACGCTGCCCAAAGCAGTGTGCTTGGCTGGTTTGACACAGTGGTCTCATGGCATTTCTTATGTTCTTGTTGACTTAATATATTGTTTTTTACACTCAGCTTCTGAATACATTTGCAACTAACCATACTATCAGATCATGAGAGCTGGTGGTAAATGTTCATAATGTTTGTGTTAGATAAACTAGACCATCCTTCTGTGCCTGTCAGATGGAGACCAGCCTTGTTAAATGCTGAGGGTTTTGACCAAAAATACTGTGCTGTGCAGAAACATGCAGGATAAAATGTGGGTTAAGGCTGTAATTATCAGGTGACAGAAGAAGGCTTAAACTGCATAATGAAAAGTGTGATTGAAATGCATGGTTGAGGATGAGGGTGTATCATTTTGTCTACTGCTAAACAAATTTATTGGAATTTTAGGATAAAATACTCTTTTTGCGCTCCTTAAGGGCTGCAAAATTCTTATTTCCCTTGGCTTGTGTGAGTTTGCTTGCTTAGTTGTATTTTTGCTCTTTTTGCTCAAGAAACCAACACTACAACTAATACAGAAGTACATAAAAATTCTTCATATTAATAAGCATTTACTCTGTAGTGTCAAACTTTTTCCCTAAACTGTTGATTTTAAAATTCTTCAGTGCAAGAATTGACTTATGCTGGATCTGGTACACTGGCACTGTAGGTGCAGCGATGCTATTACAATACTAAACAGCATAGGAGAACTCTACAGAAATAAACCAGCTAAATGGTGCTCCTACTTTCATGCAGGAAATATTTTCATGCCATTCTTGTGCATAAAGCTTTTTATTCTGCCTCTATTTGCTTCCGAAGTTGAATGATAATCTTGGGTTTCTGTGTCGGTGCGTTTTTAAATATTTCCTTCTTACTGTTGAGCCACTTGAATTGTTTCCTTCTCCTCTCCAGATAACAAAGAGCTTTACCTTGGAAAGGCTTTTCACAAAGCATTCCTAGAAGTTAATGAGGAAGGATCAGAAGCTGCCGTTGCCTCAGGTACCTGACTGCAAAGCAGAACTAAATCAAATGTCTGCTTAATTAATATTTTAAAGCTGACTTAGTGCGAAGCCAGGAGAGCTGAGTAGTGTGTAGCATGAAGAGAAAGCACAGCCAATGTGCTGCTTTCCTGAAGAGAATTCTGGAAATCTAAACCGTTGACATTTTCAGAACACGATATGTTTTGCAAAGCATTTTGAGCATCCTGTGGAGAAGCTTCTGTTAAATTTTTAAGTGTCAGGCAAACACAAACTGTGTTTTCCACTTTTTGTGGAATATAAGTACTGGTAATTGGGGTCTCGATCTGCCAACTGAGATGCAGTGACTGAGCCTTGGCTCCAGAATGGCTGGAGGGAGCTGAGAGTTGTAGCATTCCCTTAATGAGCCCATACACGAGGTAAGGTGGGAGGGAGGAAATAGCAGATTAGTTTTCCAGTGTTAATGCTGCAAAGCCAAAGGGTTAGTTACTTAGTTGCCACATTTTCTTCCTGAAAATAAGTTAATTGCCAAATGGGATTATTGGGTGATTACTAATAGAACCAGTACTTGTACCAGTCTTTAACAAAAGGAAAAGCAGTTTGCATCATCATGAAAACCAGTAACTGTTAGAATATAACATTTGTATGGGCAGAGATTACAGGCATGCAAGAGTGTTTTTTTGGTTGGCAGTGCAGTTAAAATGTAAAAGAAAATGACACATTGGGAATAATAACTGCCTGGAGAAATTCATGCATCTCCAAATAAAAATAATGAAGAGCCAAATTCTGCCTGACTGCTGGTTAGCTTTACCCTCAACCTCTTCGTTATTTAAGGACTCAAGTGGCTCTAAAAGCTGCAAGATCAGCCTGTTTAGCTATTGTCTACTCTAGTTATTAAGGCTTACTCCCGACTATCAAATGCAGCCTTGGAACTGTTTGTAACAGGTCAGCAGTGCTATTTAACTTAATGCACTTTCTAAAGCGAGCAGGCTCAAGGTTCTGCATCTGATAATTTGTAAACTGCTCATGTTGGGAATAAATTGTGCTGCACTGTTGTTAATCATCCTGAAAGCCTAAATAAGCATGCAATTACTTGGGACGTTCCTCTTGTTCTCAGGGTCTGTCTGAGCTGCAAGTATTTCTCATGAAGAGCAGGGGAATGTGGAAAGGGCGCAGTGATGTCTAACTAGTTGCCTCTGTTCTCTTCCTTTTAGGAATGATCGCTATTAGTAGAATGGCAGTGCTGTATCCCCAGGTTATAGCTGATCATCCTTTTTTCTTTTTGGTCAGAAACAGAAGAACAGGTGAGATTCTGTAAAAACTCCTCCATTTGTTTTCACTGCCCATCAGTGTTGTGCAAAAGAAAACTGCACATTTTGATCAATTAATTGGTCTTGTGTGATTTTTTCTTAATCTAGCTTGAAATGCCTGATACTAAGACTGATCTTTTCCAACAAATCTTTCTATGTCCTCTTTACATTTCATCGGGACAGACATCCAAATCTCCCATCTTCCTGAAAAATTGTAATTCTTTTTGATGAAAAATCCCGGGGAAGAGAAATTTGCTGATAAATTGTTTTCTTTCAAAGGAACAGTGTTACCTCCTAAATAAGCAAAGTCACTGAGCTAGGCTGTAGTAAGACCAGCAAAATAGGTTTGTAGTGTGGAATGATTTGTTATGAGCAGAAATTACAGTTGTGAATAACTCTGTGCTGTTGAAGTGTTCTGTGGCAGACAGGGGGCAAGGACAGCACACACTAGCAAAGCGGGCAATGATTAAGTAGTTCTTTGGTTTCATATTTTTAATTTATCTTTCCTAATGATATGGATGTGCCTGGGTGGCAAATAGAACACCACACAGCCATGTAGGAGATTACCTGATGGATCAGTGTGTTTTATCTGCTCTACAGGCAGGCATCAGTAGTCCCAGTTTGCAAGGGGGTTTGCTGCATTTGAGCTGCCCCTCAGAAGCATCAGTGTTTATTAAGCCATTTAGACTGCAGCGATGCCCATGCTCTATCCTGTGTGCAGGATGTTGTACAAGTGCTTACAGTTTGTCATGCCTGGTGCCCCTAAGGACCAGAAGTTGAGCAGCTTTGCTGCTGTAATGATGTAGTTGGGCAAAAATGCAGGTGGAGTTGGTCCTTTCGCCTGCTCAATTCTCCTGGCTCAAAAAAGATGCTTTAAATTGGGAGAGAGTGGATATTGGTAGCCTTAGGGCAATTCTTAGTGTTTCCTAGGTATTGTGCATTTATAGTAACTATAGTGTTTATACCAACAGCTGTAGCTAAAGCCAGAAAGCACACTGCTAATTTAGAAAGCTAAGGTTAGAAACCTTTTGGAAAGATGTGTGGAAATTCATGTTTTTTCCTTATGAGAGTAGTCTCAGTGCTCATGGTTATTCAGGTTAGCTGTAAATGGTGATTAAGTAATTCAGGGGCGCAGTGTGTCTTGCCATGGAGCACATGTTGCCACAGGGAGCACATCTGTGAACACGTATGTACCAAACAGTGTTTGTGTGGTGCTTCTGTGGCTCTTGGTTAGCGTGGGGAATGTTTCCAGCAGCTCAGGATGGTTGTTTGGGGTAGGCTTGCACACCTCTGGAAGCCTCCAGCCTCGAGGCTGACACTGATTTCACAGCAGAGGCTGTGAAATCAGAGTATTTCCACGGGCTTTTACCAGAGCTACTGAAATGAAAGAAAATCTTGGTTTTGATTTCTAGTGGGCTTGAATCAAGTGCTTAAAATAAGCTAAGAGGCACTTGCATGTAGAAGACTTCCCTGTTCTTGCCTGTGTTGTATCTGGTGCTCACTCTGATGCATGCATACCCCGGCCGTATCCCTATATTCCCATATTATATATTCCCAAATTATTCATCATACTTTCTAGTCTTTAATATTGTTATGTAGCATCTTAAAGCCCCCACCTTTTCTTTTGGTTTTGACTTATCCCCTTTCCCTCCCTCCTCCTCTCTTGCCACAGGTACTATCTTATTCATGGGAAGGGTGATGCACCCTGAAGCAATGAATGGAAGTGGCCATGACTTTGAGGAGCTTTAGCTACCACCAGCTGCCAAAAAAAAGAAATAAGCACATAAAGTTTGAAGTTAATATATTTAAGGTTTGCTGTGTTTCTTCCCCAATATACTGTTTAAAAGCCTTTCAGGTTTAACTGTGGTTTAAATTGCAAGTCAGTTTCTGGAGAAGTTTGCAGTATTAAAATAATGTTTTGTTTCTGTAATTGTGATTGCTGTGTCCTTAAAATAAAATTGTATACATGTCAACAGCTGCTGCTTGTTTTTAGTGAATTGTAATGCAAAAAAATCTTGCAAATCCATGATTTCTAAATTTTTTACAGTCCAAAGGCTGACTTGATCAATGAGACGGGAGCAGAATGTGTGCAGCTCTGAATAATGCAAATGGCAAACCTTAAAGATTTACAGAGTTGGATGAAGAATTATATCTGGAAAATGTAATTTTGTCCTGTTCTTGTAGTAAACAGACTGCGATGTGGTGTTCCATCAAAGTTAATGGAATAAATTAAGCCTAGTGGATTTTTATTCTATAAATTAACTGTGGTAGAGTTTTTGTGTGAATCTCCCACATGTCATTCTAAAATGTTGCTCTTAAGAATGCTTCTGCATGTGACCCTGCAATTCACTTTCCATAAGTGTTGGTGCCAATAAAATTTGATCGCATGAGTATTTGAGACTAGTCAGTGTAGAATAGCTATATATATGGCTGAAATAAATTAATTGAAATGGTCACGTCATTCATGTGGATGTATTTCCTCTCCCCCAGAATACTTTGCTAACTTTGCTAACTCAAACTTGCAATATCTCATATCAATGATTTACAATGACCTTTCTTTTAAAATAAAAATCTTAATTTCAAGAGTTGAAATACATTCAGTTCATAAATATCTAATGGAACATAATCCTTTTTGTTCCCAGCTTATTGAGAATAAAAGTGATAGAGGAGAGAGACACAGCGTAAGTAAATAGTAGCAAAGAAATTAGTTCTCTCCCATTTGCAGGAGAGAGAAGTACCAGTTATCACCAGAAAAAGATAATTATTTCTTTGCTGTTTGTGTAAAATATAAAATGAGCAGGAGTTACTGGACATTAGAAGGGAATAGGAGCTTCCATTGAAGCTTCCTCTAAAAGCGGAAGGGGCTTCTTTGAAACAGGTTCTCAATAGAGTCTTGTTGGAAATACGTGGGTTTCTTCTCAGTCCATAGGAGGTTTGTATTTTGAATTCTGTGGGAACAAATGTGTTTTGTACTGAGTTTTAGTTTTACTTATGGGTTTTTCCGAATACATTCACTGCAGGCCAGCATAGCTAATATTCACAAACTTATTAATGCAAGGAGAATTTCCAGAATTTAATGTGTTGTTTGCTTGTGTATATACAGTTGGTGCTAATTATGAAGGTCAGACCTTTGGAGTGATGGTTGCTGTCCTCTGCCAGGTCTGGTTATGCCCCTCAGAGGGGATACCTGAGCATGTCTAGCCCTGTTGTCTTGAATTTTTTCATCCTATTCCCCAGAGAAAAATTCCAGAATAATAAACTATGCATTTATATTTAAATATAAATATCTCTAACTTAGTTGTAAACCTTTTTAGTCCTGTGTAATGGAAAGTATTATATTTGGGAAAGAAGGGGAATGCTTTTAAGAGGGAGCAGAGATTAACTTTACCAATAGCTAGAACTACCCCTGGTGCAAGAGGAAAGAGCTTCTGTGAAATGGGGATATGCAATGGCTGGTTCTTCATATTTAACTAATTCTATGAATATCCTCTGATGTTTGTAAAAGTGATTGGGATGCTAACAATCTCTTGTTTTAAACTTTATGGGGGGCCTAAAAAATAAGTAGGGGTTCGTAAGCTAGGCTTACACTTCAGGTGAGTTTTCAAGGTAATTACTGAGTTTGAAAGAAAGGAGAAAGGAGATGACAACTCGGTCATCTTTGCTCTCAGTCAAGTGAAAGTTCTTCCTGACCAATTTTGTTTTCCTTGCATTAATCTGTTGCAGTCGCTTTTTACTAAGGGAAAGACTTTGAAGATAGACTTGACCTAAAGCTATGGAGATGTGGAGTGATGACTGCCAGTTAGCAATGCTGAGAGAGGATGTCAGGCAAGTGCAAACACTTCCCTACCAGTTAGACTGAGCATAGGTGCTAAGTGAAAAGATGCAGAATCTCATTATTCCAAGTCTGGTTTTAAAAGTTTTGCTTCAGTGAGCCAATAGAAACCAGAGGAAAGGGTAGTTATGTTATTTGATACTCAGGAAATAGCCAGTCTATCTACCTTAAATCCAGAATTATATAGTTTTCAGCAACTATAAGAATTATTACCAAAAAATGAGGTGGCTAGCTCTCAGCCACAGTGAGAGCAGCCCTTGGGCAGTACTTATTAATAGTGATTATCCTAAGTATTGTTTTCAATTTTATATATAAAAAATAGATATATGTGGTCATGAGCACACATGACAACTACTTCATGGTAAGATTTTCATCTACATTTGTAGAGTGGTCATCTTGGTGGACAAAAGTAGCAAAGTACTTTTTTGTAATGGAAAGTTGTCAGCAGAGTTTCACATGTTAGTTTAGATGTCTGCTCTTTATTAAGAAAAAAGAGTGTTTGGGGGAGGGTGAGGCATGTCAAAAATAAAATACTGCAACTTCCATAGCTGTGCGGTTTAAGTGACCCATGATGTGGCAGTGGGTCCTGGCATCTGTCTGGTGCAGATGGAGCGGGGCAGGAGGTGCAGTTTGCTGATGTTGTCCCCTTCTGTCCTTGTGGGGGGCACCCACCCGGTGCCAGCTGGGGCTGCTGGGCAGCAGTAGCGACTCGCTAGGTTCTGCCTCTCTGCTCCAGGAGAGCTGCTCCCTTGTACCTCCTTCTGAGCTCCTCATACCTGAAAGCACCTGCTGGGAGTGAAAATGGCTCTGGAAAACAGGTGTTAAACTTCTACAGCATGCACACATCCCTGAAGTGAAAATCATCAGCTGGGAGATGCTTTATCTTTCCCTTTATCCCCATTCAGTTAAGCTTTGTGGCTCGCAAAATTTAAGAGCTGCAATTATTTGTAATGATGCCTCATTGATAAGGTAATACTCAAGATAGTGCCTGTAGCTTCAGAATATAATTTGACTGCAGACTTCACACTAATTATATTTTCAGTGAAAAAGCTGTTTTAAATCTTGATAGTAATTGTGGGGGGCATCATCGTTCCTGCCCCTGTCCTGAAAAATGAACAGCCACTTGACCTACTCACTAGCAGTTGCTACCTCACTAGAATGAACCTGGCTGACAAAAAAAAGAAGGAAACAGTGTAACTTCATTTGCTTTTTTCTCTTTTATTTCAGTGCAAATGCTGCAGAACTTACTTGAGATCACTATAGTTGCTCTGGGTTTTCAGACAGAAAAGGAGATCAGAATTCAGTATGTGAAGTAAGTGTGTGAGCCAAAAGGTTTATAGAACAGTTTATTAATGTGGAACCTGGTTGATTTTGATAGCAACAAATTCAAGTTGATGTAGCAGAACATCTTTAACATATTAGTAAGGAGGAAGAACTAAGAATAGGTTTAAAAAGAAATTTTTCAGCCTCGTAAGCTGTATTTTTCTCTAGTTATCCTCACCCCCAAAAAAACTGCCTTAATCCTGCAAGCTGAGCATTTTCCCTGAATTTATCAATAGGCTTTTTTGTTCCTTTATTTCCTCCTAAGAGCTGGCCATGACCACGGACTGCTGGAGGTATGCACCAGTCTCCTGCTAGCCTTGAGAGAAATGGAAGAAAAAGGGGAGATGCTCTCTGAAGTGAACAGGATAATCTCATTCCCTGTAAACCCTCAGCAGGAGTCAGGGTGTGCACAGCTACCTTAGCAGGTACATTTCCCTTCCCTATCCCTGTGCCTGAGCTCTGCAGCAGGGAAACGTTCAAGCAGTTGTTGTCTGCTGGGAACACCTCCCAAAACTGAGCTCCTTTCAGTGCAGTAGTGCCAGTGCTCAGAAGAACCTGCTGGAACACGCATGCAGGGTTAATAGCAGAGAAGCAGAGCCTGGCACTTATACAAGGAGACAATCTGTTCTTGTCCTAAGATTTCACAGTGATTCATTTCACTGGGTTTAATTTGTGACTTTGAAACACAGAGATAGTTGCCTTGGGTTTGTTTTGAAAATGCTCTGTTAGAGCTTGCCTGAGAGCGAGTGGAACGGTGGCTGGCCTAGCAATGGCACAAAGTCACCAGCTTCTCACAATAGCAGAAGGTTCCTTGTCACAAAAATCTTCCCAAAAGTAGCTGGCCTCTCTAAGACTAAACACAGCCTGTAGAGGGCAACAGAGCTGTAGTAGTAAATCCCACCATGCTTCTTAATATTTAATTTATATTCCCATATGTGATGTTTCATTGTTCATGCAAGATTTATTAGGCTGTCCAAGGGTACCATTATTGGCAGCGCATTGGACATAATATAGTGCATGTGCTTCATGCTACTATTTTGTTTTTTTCCTTTAAAAACATCTATTAAGCATGCATACTGAGCTGTAGAAGTGCTCTGAGTGAACAGAGCCAATTTCAGTGCATTACTGTTGTTAGCAGAAAGCAGCCAGTGATCTGCTTCTGCAGAGGGTGACCAGCAAGAGTATAAACTCTATCCCATCTAAGTAACAGGTCCCAGGTTTATATGAGCTTGAATATAAACACTTTTCTGTAGGTATGTTCTGCACTCAAAAATTCTAATGTTGTATACATTAAACATGTCCACTTACTGCTATTCCAAGCATTAATTTTGGCTATCATACCAAAAATCTTAATGAGAATATATGCTTAAATATATGCAAGAAAACCTTCTCTGGTCCACAGAACAGACTGAAAACGTGTTGAAAATGCTAAGATGTCCCTGTTGTCGTCCTCTTTAGGGTGATGAAAAAAGAACCCCATTCCTGGTGACAGTTGTCTTTTAGATGCTAAGCTCCTTTCGTTTGCTTTGCTCTCCAAATCTGCAGGAAATTGCAGTAAGGACCATGGATTATATTTTGAACCGAGTTTGCCCCACTGTAATGTTACAGCAAATGCATGAGTAGAAAATTGAACTGTAGCATTGAATCAAGTTCATGATATTACTCAAATGAGCCCTTAGTTTTCTATGAGAAAGAGGAAAAAAAAGCATTTTGTGGCTATTTTTTATTTTTTAGTGACAGACAGAAGCAGAGACCACAAGATGTCACTCTCTCCTAAGCAGCTCACGAGTGCTTTATCTTAGTAATCCTTTGGGAATGTTGGAAAGCTAAATATCCAGAATGGATTTTTCTATTAAGTGTGTGTAGCTCTTGGTGAAATCACAAGGTTGTTTGTGAGTCTAATTAAAACCGTGGGCCTGGGATTAGCACCTGGTAAACGTCCTCACCTGAGGCGCCTGGCAGAGCCCTTCCCTTGGATGCTTTCCCCCTCCACACAGGTAAGTGCATTTAAGGTGTGTGGTGAGTTCGCAGGTCCAGCTCGCAGCCTGCGTGATGGCATCGTGTGCGCTACAGTAAAAGTACAAGTTTACTTTTCTACCCATCCCGATAAACTGCACTAGCGTTGATGCTCTGATTGCTTCAGAGTCCTAGGACTGAAGCAGGACATGCTCTTTCTGTTGGTAGTAAGGGAGAAGTGACAAAGGCTGCAGTCGCTGCTATGCTGGTTTTGCTCTCTTGTTATTCTCTGATTTACCTCTATTTTTTCTCCTCTCCCTTGCTGCAGGCACCGATTCCCGGCATGTTCTCCCTTTAAGCAATGCAATTATCATGGTGTGTCAGGTCTTTCACTCTCTGGGGAGAAATTAATTTTTTTTCTTATCAGAAAAGACTTTTTCTCTTTTTTAGAAGAGAAGACTAGATGTATTCCCAAAGCAGGTTAGGGCAGGGGTAGCATTTGCGTCCCTTTTAATGGGTATCTTTACTGTTCTTCTCCCAGTGGAAAATGGAAATATATGAGTTAAAAATGAGGGATATATGATTACAAAAATACAGTGCCAGGGAAGAGAGGAAAGAGGTACCTTAAGTCAGGTACTGCTTGTAGGATGTGAATTCACTTCCCTCATGAGCTGCTCTGTATCTATGGACATGTTCAAGGAGAAATTGTTGTTTAACTTCCTTTGTAAAACAGCCTGCAGCCCCAGGAGTTTGGGACGACGCTGCAGAGGTTACTGACTCTTGTTGTGTACTGGGGGCTTCTGTTAACGGGTTCAGTAGCTCATCTTTGGCCTCCAGCTGCTGTTGCTTAAGGGCTATAAAATAAAGTTACACAGAACGAACAGTTTATCATACAAAAAGGAGCTGGTAAAGCTCATGAACTCTATGAGCTCTATGTATCTGTTTCCCCATCTCTACTGGAGCTTCTCAAATAACATTCTCTTTATATAGGACTGCTTTTATAACAACATCTATGTTCAGGTTGTTTTTTGTAGCAGTAATTAGGAGCCATAGTGAGGAATGAATTGCTCTAGGCCTTAGGTAAACTGGACTGCAAAGCTGGTAGAAAGATAGCAGACTTTGTCACTCTGGTGCGTAAATGGAAAGGCAATGAAGATAAAAGCACTGTTTTTATCCACAGATAAATGTATTTATGAGTAAGTGACTTTTAGCTCCACTCACAATTTTAGAAATTGTTCAGCCTTTTTCAAAACACTGTTCAAATAAAAGATCTGGTAGGGGCTATGCCTGGAATCCGAGCAGCTCATCATTTGTAAGTAAGTGGAAGCTCAAATCAAGCGCAGCAGAGCTCAAAACGTTTGCAGCTGCTTCTGAAAGCACAGTGTGCAAAAGCCTCCTCAGGACCCTCCACCTTCCACTGTGATCAAATAGTCTGATTTTTTTTCCTTAATGATGTGTTTGCAACACTGCGTTCTGAAAAGTAATTTGCCAGATAGTTCTAGTAAAATTCTAGGTCTTCTGTTAGGAGCTGGCTAAGGAAAAAGATTAAATGCATTCCTGCAGCTGGGGAATTAAACCCAGATTACCTGACTTTCTATCTTTGCAGTCACACTGAATCATAACTCGAATGACTATTCAGGTATGACCTATGCTTTACAGTTGACAGGTTGTTTCAGCATCCACCTCTCAAACATATGTCTTCTGTTCCCTATGGAAAAAAATGTCTTTTGGAAGAAAATGAGAGAAGAATCTCTACAGGAAGCAAAGGAGTCTGTTTTTGCGTAGACATACTTTAAGTAAAGAAAAAAGGAAAATCTAATGCATAGTTATACTTGATTTAGATAAAATCCATTCTAATGTTCTCATTAAGGGATTGGAGTTGGCTGTGGAAAAAAGAAAAATCCTGTTTTTTTTTCCAGGAAGTTCCTTTCTGCATTTGTTCAGATGAGATGCAGCACAATTGCTAGACATAAGAGCTTCAAGCATTCTCTTAGGTATTATAAAACTTAGGAGTCTAGGCTAAATCAGAGTTTAAAACTTTTACTCTGTATTGACATGTGTTAAGATCCATGTTTGAAAACCTAGCAACTTAGTGATAGAATATATACAAGCAATAAGTGTATGATAGCAACGCCTTTATAGAATGAAGCAGTTATGGGAGAACGTGCCAAGAAATAGAAGAAATGAGGAAGTTCTTCATGCCCTGAGACCTGAGAGAGTCATGGTCTAAAGGGTCACGGTTTGCACAATGCCAAAACTCACCAGTTGCCAAGATTCTGGTACACAAAGCCTTTCATTTAAGGCTTTTACAATTGTCAGTAAATGGCATATATGAAGTAGTAGTAGCCAGAAAGCTGAAATAATTTCATGAGGAAACTGATAGAATTTTTCAGATTCATTACCAGAGAAATTCTTGCTTTTGGGAAACGTTCTCTTTGGGTCAGGCTGCTGACTTGGAACTGCCGGAGCGTAGAGACATTCCGTCATTTTCCATCAGCAGGAACACATAAAGCTCTCCTGCCGGCTCGGAACCAAGGAGAGCTCTTTGTAAGCTCTATCAGCTGAGCTGCTCTTAAAATCTTGGGTGAAATCCGCAAACAGGCCAAGGAGGGCAATTCTAATTCACTCCCAGCTGTTCCACATTGTACCTCCACTGATTTTTCTTCCACAGACTTTTTTCCTTGGTCTAAACCAAAGTGTGCTATAGTTTATAAAGTAATTTCAGGTTTTCTTTTTTCTTTCTTTTTTTTTTTTGGAAAAGAAATCATTTGTGAATCATCACAATATTTCAGTGCTTGTCTTTCTGATGCAGTTTCAAAGGGTACAAGTGGACCCAGCTAACCTTGACTCTTTTTAATTCATTTATTTTTTATTTCTCCTTCCATTTTAATCTGTTTAACATTTATGGTAATCTATTGGTTACTGACTTTTTGTGTTGTGATATATGCAGGATGAAGCGCTTGAAACCACAAGCAAAATAGATTAACTTGTATCAAGCATTTATAAAAGCTGAGGATATTATTAGTGCTTCCTCTTCACCACAATGAAGGTATGCATGCACAAGGTATGCATAAACCATCCTAAAGGAAAAAGTGTTTACATCAAACAATTACACAGCATCCAAAATACCCACACCAAAAATTAGCATCATGAAGACTTATTAGTCAGGGACTTTATAAAAGAAGATTGCCATTCGTTTCGATCAGTTTAGGACCAAATGAAAATTTATTTCAGGTTATTTCCTGAAGCATAATAGAGAACCAGATGAGACTTGCATACCTGTAATTTTTAATTAGTAAGAAATATGTTTTTGCTCAATAATGACAAAAATGACTTCAGGTCATTTCCCTGACAACATGAAATGGCTTCTGATATCACAGTGTTCCTACAAAGAAAAAGAAAAAGGCCACTGAATGTGGATACATTATGAGAATCAGAAATGCTGTTACTATTATACAGTTAAGTTATAATTAGTAAGCAAAATCTAACCTAAGTAAAATTATATTTGCATGAAGCCACTAGTTGCTATAGTACAAAATAACAAAGCCACTCTCTGCCTACTGGTTTGGAGACTGGAGGACTGTTCCTTGGGGCAGGAGACCTTTAGCAGTACAGAGCGTAGCTTGCTTCCCTCTCTGCCTTTCTCCTTAACTGTTTAGGGAGCCTGGATCCATGTCTTTGGGTCCCTGAGTTAATCGGGATATTTGCAGGCATTCAGGCCATCCGCCTGTTCCTCTTCCTGCGGGCACCGCACAGAGGATTCACAAGTTAAAGGCAAGATGAGAAGCAGTAGATGGATGGAGGCTGAGAATCCAGGGGCACAGAGGGATCTCCCTGTGTAACACGATGGGCTGTGGCAGAGCTCACCTGCTGCTTGTCAGCGTGGAGGGCTCAGGAGGAGCCGGGACCCTCCTTTGAGGAGCTGGCAGAGCTCAGCTCCTCCTCGCCTGTGCTGCCTGCCTGCTCCTTCGCATGCGTTTGCCTTGCAGTGGCTCATTATTTGATTTACTGGCAGTGTACTGAAAAGTAACTTCAGGACAAGTTAATCTGGCCTCTCTTAGCCTTGATAGCACCTGCTTAAAATATGCTCTCTTCTGTGAATGACAAGTGTGGAGAGATTGTGTTATGATAGTCCATGGCAAGTGTCTTCTGAAAAGCAACATAGAAGGCTATTTTTCAGAAGGGCCATTAACCATCTGGCAGCCCATTTTCCATCTTCCTTTATAGTAGGCCTTATAATCGAATAGCATTCAAGAAAAAGGCAGGTCAGCCTTTGCTGTTTTCATTGGAAATGCATCCTGACAACCCTATAAACAAAGGTCCTTAAATGGAAAACACCTAGAAACTTTTTACCTTTGTATCTTTTTGAATGCCATAGAGCCCTGCTTAATTTTTAGGTTTTATGTACACAGTTCATAGACTCATAGATCGGTTCTCTTTTTTTAAGTGAAATTCTTATATATTCTTTTATATAAGAAATATATAATTATATAAGAAATAATATAAGAAATTCTTTTATATTACTCATTTTGTAGATTTGTTCACATTCAGCACTATGGAAGACAGAATATCCTAATAAACCCAGGAGGATTCTGTGTGTGTGATGCCGTTGTAAGTATGGCAATTATGCTGCTGATGAATTACACTTCTGTAACACTCAAATCCTGCTCAATCACAGCAGTTGCCACTAGGTTTTTCCTAACACAGTTGGTAGATGAGTCTCACGTCCTTTGCTCTTGTCTCTGAGCTCACCAATTGCAGGCTTTCAATTAAAATTTTGCTTTGCATAGTGCAAGGCTACTGTGAAGGAAAACGCTATTATCCTCATTTATCAGATAAAGAAGATGGGAGCCATAAGAGACTATGAATTCCAAGCCATAAAATGACATGGAGTGTGAGAGTTACCTGTCCACTGCGTCCCAAGCCGGTGTCCAAATGAGTGAATCACCGTGTTGCTTGTTGGGCCAAAGTATTAATGAATTTATATAGAAGCAGAATCCAGGGAACAGTCAAAGCATTTAAAGAACAAGACAACAGATGTATGAGGCATTTAGGAAGGCCCTCAAAGATGTAACGTGATTTCCATAATTGTAAAGAAATATTTAATTTTATTTACTTAAACTAGTGTGTGTTTTGCTGTGAGCCTCAATTATCTTGTGTCACATAATAGCACACTAAATGTCATACACTGAATGACATCTCCTGAGACAGTGCTATGAATATTCTGGGTAAGTTTTCCCCTCTTTGAGAAGTGCTTCTTGCCTTCCTAGCTGTCTGCACTCCTGCTTTGTTTTGTATTCAACAACTCTACAAAACAGTCAAGGCAGAATGAAAAATGAGGAATACTACTGGAGTTCAGCTGCTGGTCTTTCGCTGTCCAGCTGCAAAAATTCAGAGATCCGAAATGAGACATAAAAGTACAAATTTCACTAAAAAAGTTAAACCGCCTTAACAGAATCACACCTACTCAATATTTTTTTAATTCAATATTGTTTGCTTGAAGAGGTAAGACTGCCACATAATGTTTGCTGCTGAAGATGGAGCCTCCTCCTTTCCCCACTGCGTATCCCAGAAATGAAATTTTGCATTTCCCAGCTGCTAGAATGGAGCTGGCAGAGCACAAGACAGAGGAGCAGCCAAAAAGTGGTTTTAGTTTAGGTTTGAGACCAGATCAGTGGCCAGGCAGGCCTGTGACTGGAGCACACAGACATAAAGCAGCTTTCCAGAACCTTCATAACCCTCCTGTACGCCAGCAGGTCACATAGCTTCTCTGAAGTTAAAAGATTTCAGTGGATTCAAATGTTACTTTCTATTCTTTTATGTTTTTTTTTTTTTTGCCTTTGCCTTTTCTTGAAACAGCTTCAAGATGCTTCTTTGTCGCTTCATTTCCATTACAGCACTATTAAAAGAGGCAAAAAATGAATCTATGGCAGAAGATAGCTTTGTCTTTGCAGGGGGGTTTGGAGGAAAATAGCTAAAAGAGGAAGACTGAATTAATTTATTTAGTTTCTTGTCAGTGGATTCCCTTTACTGGACCCTGATCCATATTAATCAGTTGGCCTGACAGACTAATTCATATGGTTGATGTATTCCCTTATCAGTGATTACAAACACGTGCTCCGGGTTAGTCCTGCCAGCACATTTGGTGTCTGGAGGTATCAGAACTCGCGTGGAAAGAGTGTGGAGAAGGTGCTCCATCCGGATGAGGATATTTAAGGTCGTCTTGTCTTTTGAACATACATGAATTAAGAATGCCTCCTCTTTGGAAGTCAATTAACCTGATTTAAAATATCTATTTATATCTTTGCCTTGTGAATGCAAAATGTTTTGTTGTTGTTGTTGTTTAGAATTCTCTATGTGGTCATTACACCTACTGAGCAGCAGGTACAAATACTTAGCTGAATGAGAAAGCAATTGAGAATCAGACCAAAAGATGCTTAAAATCTTGGCCATGTGTGATATGGCAAATGCATTTCACTGGCTTTAACCAGATGCGCATTTTCGTTACATTTAATGTTTTTGGTTTTTGGCAGGCCATGCCATTTCTAGCTCTAAGTGTAGGAAACCTGGAGAGCTATAATGTGTCTTCCTCCTTTCCAGAAGAGAACTATTTTCACATAGAATCATATTTATTAACCTTGAAAGCAGTGAATAACAAAATACTAATTTGAACTACCCTTTCTTTGGCAATAAAAATGGGAAAAGGGTAGGGATGAAAAAGTCAGAGATGCCAGTTCTGCCTAGCAGCACCATTCCCAGATCCCAGTTCTGACTTGGTTGCAAGGGGGGCAGTGTCCCGGAATTTTGGATGACACAGTTGTATGTTTGTCATTCAAATATATTGCTTTTGCATGCTTTCCTCTTCTTTGTTTGAGATGGCTGTGCAGGTGCAATTATGTATATTGTGGGTGCAGGCACACAACTAAACATATTCCAGTGTCTGTATGAAATAGATGAACATGTGAGGCAAGAAGGAACTGGGGAGAAAGGGGCCAAGTGTCACAGGCAGGGGGAAAGGCTGCCCGGAGTAAATGCTCATCATGCCAGACTGAATGAATCAAAGGAGTAGTTTTTGGCTCCATATTTAAAGAGATTATGTCTATTTATCCCAAATTTCTAACATATGACAACTGCAAAGCCAGATTATTGGCGGAGTGTTCTAGCAACTTCTAAGTATTCTCATATTTGCAAGATCTGAATTTCAGGAAGGCAAGGTTTTGATGGATCAAGTGAAACAATTTTTATATTTCAAGAAATCAATTCTTCACAAAGAAAGGAAATGTGACTCTTCAGCAAGTAGCAACAGTTGCATAAATAAATGCAACAATTTATGGAAATTTGCTGGCATCTGCCATGATGAAGGTTAGACAGGAAAATAAATAGATGTATTACTTCAAATTGCATAGTGGAAAAGGAAGCTTACAAGACTGCAATAGGAAATTGTTTATGCAATGAAATTTAGGATGATTTTCATATGATTAAAATTACCTGATGAAACTCATGTTCAGTAAATTAGGAACCACTTAATGACTGCTGTGTTCCATCTGGAATTATTAACAATTAATATACGATAAGATGAAATGCATGACTCATAATAAAAAGGAGGATAGAGGCAAAAAAAGAGTGACATGCCCACATTAGATTTTTCATCTCTGGATGGCTTTGTCAGCTCTATGATCTTATTTGTTTTGGCAGTTTTGGAGAAGATGGTTCAATTCCCGAGAATTAGATGGAAATGGCATTTGGACAAGTCAGGAGTGGCAGCAATCTCATTAAAATGGATGGCGGTTTGCCTATCACTTTCAGTGAGCTCTCGACCGTGTCCTCCATAAAGAAAATACTTGGTTCAATCTCATGTGAAAAATCTGGCAGATCTCTGGCACGTCTCCTTAGCGTTTTTCTGTACGCACATACGGTTTGTTTGTGCTCCAAGTCAGCGGCATTACTCCTAAAGCCTAAAACATTAAACATAAGCTTATGTGCATCTGTGGATTAGAGCTCCAATAGTTTGGTTCAAAGATAAAAAGCTAAGTTTTAAAGTGAAAGGGAAAAATATCTCATCTCCATGAGTTGTATAATGGGAGGAATCATAACAGCACTTCAGGCACTGGGAGTGCTGCAAGCCATGGCCTTTGCTCAGGGTACAATTTCCTTTCCTTTTTCATACATCCATAGATAAGTTGCTAAATGTAAGGGAAGCTAAATCGTGTCCCTTTCCTTTTTAGGAAAACTACATTGTTTGTCAAGAAGAGAGACTTTTGAGGAAAAAAAAATCTTTCAACATTATTTCCACATGCCCTTTCTTTAGTTTCTGAAACTATCTACTTCATCCAGAAATTGCTGACCCACATGTTACTAGTAAAGTCAAATTTGGTAGTGATCTAAACCCAATGAAAATGCCATTCTTCATTCCGTAAACATCTCTCTTTATGGCTTGATCCAAAGATCATAAAACCAGTGGAAAGACTCAATCTTCAGTGCCAGATATTGTTGTTATGAGTTGCAGGTCAATCGCTTTTCCCGAAAAGAGGACCAAGTTTCAGTGTTGCTTCTTGGTTACAGTCCCCCCAGCCTTGCTGGAATTTGTGGCTTTGTAACACCTTAGCCAAATCTATATAGTTTTAACTTCCAGTATTTATGTGGTTAGTTGTTGATTCATGTCTGTCTGGTAACTCTGATGAACTGTTTCACTTGCTCTGCCCTTCTACTATCCAAGACTTTATTCTGCTGGGTTTGGCATTTCCTTGGGAATACTCTCCAGGTCCTACTGCTGGGAATCAAATAGCTCATTGCAATCCTCACTGTGCTGGAGAAAAGGAAAAAAAAAGAAAAACAAAAAAAGAAGTTGCCCGGGTAACCAGGCAAAATAATTAGCTTGCGTGCCTGCCTGTGTGCTGGAGCAAGTGTACAGATGAGCATATATGCATTTAATGGTGTGCTTTTCCAGAGCTTCCTGAGTCTCCATGCAGATTATGCTGAGGGAAAATTCAAGAAATTCCCTCTCCAACTGATTCATCCAACATAAATGCCATGAATTCCTGCATGTAGTCCAACCATCTAAGACAAATAGAAATTAACTGTGCACTGTCGATACAATGTCATTAAGTTTTTAGATCTGGTTTTAGTGGTGTCATCAATCAAATGAATTGATATCACTAGTAGAAATCAAGCTAATGCTAAGATAGATAAGCAGTTCACATAAAGAACAGGAAATAACATCAACAAACTGATTTTTAAAAGGCTGCTGTATTCCCAAATTTAAAAAAATGTAGAAGTATAATTTGAATATTTGTTGAAGATTAATAACATGTCAGATCAGGAAAACCTCAGCAGTTTAGTTTAAATACATAGATTTTAAAGCCAGATTGTTAACAAAGTCAGTCTCTGTAAATCCTGTACGAGTGCTGACCCTATTCACATTAACAGAATTTTTGCTGTTGACTACTACAGTGCCAGGATTTCATGGTCTGAGCATTTCAGTTATTCCTCTATAAAAGGGGGAGGGATAATATCATTTCCTTTCTCCTGCTCTTTGTCTGTCTGCTCTGTTCAATTAGTCTCTAAACTCTCTGGAGCAAATGCTGTTTTAGTGGCTTGCCGTGGTGCCCAAAACAATAGAGTCTCATGTGGCCTGCACCAGTCATAATAATTGGAATTGTTTCTATCATTAATCAGATCTCAGGATGAGATGTATTCTGTGCAGTTCATACATATTTCAGTAGCTCACCAGCAGAATCTGTCGGACGTGCAGGGAAGCCTCTGGGGAGCAGGATGTGGATGGGTGAGACACGTGTCCAAGCCCAATGCGCAGCTTCTATTTGCCCTGCTCAGATATTCCAAAACAAAATTGCTGATCAAAATTGGATGAGGTGGGAAACACTAGTTTTTCTGTGTGTGTGGATGTGGTTTGTTGCTGAATTTCTAGGCAGGGGCATATTTTTGTGGGCAGGTTGTAAAGATCTGAAAAATGGTATTTATAATGGAAGTGCAGACACCATCTTAAAAGTGCCATTTTGTTGAAATGGCGCATAGATAATTTTTCTTACATTTCATGAGTAATGCATTTGCCGTAAAAAATTATGAAGCCTATTAAGCTGCAATGTAGACTAATAGCTTTAATTTTATATTTAGAGGGAAAGCATTAAGTAAAAAGGTCCCAAATTATATATTCAATTCAGAAATGATTTTTTTTTTCTGGACAGGTAGAGGAAAGAAGTTCTAAGTGTCCTGATGAAACTCTTCATAGCCAGTCTTCTGCCCACCCCATAGTAAGCTCAGTTTGTATGACCTGAGGTTGTAGTGAGACCTATATGGAATTAATTCCAGATAATGATCTGATAATTGTCATTTCAAATCTCAGTGTTTAGCATTTGGGAGTCACATGTATTTTGTAAAGTGACTTTAATTTTCTGTTAAGCCTTGAGGTCCTGTGCTTCACTGGCAACATAAGGCTTGCCAGGAAAATTTCCAAGGGGATGTTTTAGAGACTTTAGTTATTCTTCACGGAAATAGAAGCCTTTTTATGCCCTTATACCCAAACTGCTGTTTTGACCCAGCTTCAGCCTTTTTAGTGATCAAGAACAGAAAAGTGAATTGTAGAAAAGAAATAAAATAAAATAAAGAAATAAAATAAAGGAAAATAGTTTCTCTGTGGAGAAGCTGAAAGGCAGGAGGGCCAAACTGTAGAAGTTTGTGATTATACAGTATTTCCAGTATTTTATACAGTATTTCCAGTGGAGTATCCCTGGAAAGGCAGAGGAGTTTACTGCCTGCTTTTCTTCACATCAATCCTGATATATTTATCCCTCCTCTTCCCGTGTGGAGCCTGGGAGTGCGCGTGGAGGAGGAGCTGTGCCCGTAGCATGGGAGGAAGATGCCCTTGCAGATCAATAGGGCACGATGGGCTGCTCCGTCACAGCCTGGCACCGCTGGGATGTGGGTCCCACAGCTGCTGCTCGAGATTAAAGGACATCTGTAAACTCCAGCAGGGACTCGCCAGTGCCCGTAACAACGCAGAGCTGTTCCAGTTTCAGCAGGGGCACGCGGCCAGCGTCGCCACTTTGTCTGGGTGAACCAAGCGAACGTTGTATCAAATGCATTTTGAAGTGAATAGCTTCACCAGGCTTATCTGCAGAGCCTTATAACCACACTTGAGCAGCCCCACAGCTTTAAAGCTTTAAGAATAATAATATACAATAATAGACACAAAACTGGCCTGTCGGTTCCCACAAAGAAGAGTGCTCCTTGTTTTTGCCCTCCCATGCAAAAGCAAAGAAGTTAGTCTGGAAGATTGGGTGCAAAATGACTGAACATTTTCAAATAGGGCAAGGATATTCAATAGAAAGAACTTTAGTGAACAGTGCATAAAATGTGAGACAGTCTAAGTGTTTTCATCTTATTTGTTTTCGTCTTATGTTCTTGTATTAATCCAGAAACCATTCAACAGTCATTAATGAAGCAGGAGGTATTTCAAGCTCAAGAAAAGCTAAAATTCATGTGGGCAAAACAAGTGCAGTTCAGGAAAGCGAAGTCAGTGCAAGGAGCGCCCCGGAGATTCGTCGGGATGATCACGTATCTTGCTGCAGGTATCACCTGTCTGTCTTTAAGCACCTCCTGGAAAGGCAGTTCATTGATCCTGGCTAGCTGAGCGCAGGAATGTGTTTGATGTGCTTAAGAGGTTGGTAACGATAGCTCCGAACGCGGCCGCCTTGCGAGGGGACCGCGTGTTTCCCTGGAGACAGCGGATCCGCGCGGCTCCAGCCGGGATCCCGGCGGGCTCCCTCCCGTCACAGAGTGTAGAACTACCACTCTCTGCAGGGAAAAGACGGGAAGATCAGCTCTGCCTGTAGACAAATAGCCTCATGCAAGATGTGAGGATTTTATGCAACAGCAAGACATGTCTGAAAGGTAGGAGGGCGAAAGAAGATAAGTAACTGTAGTCATTGCACAGCTGGCTTGACACACTTCGACAACAAAGATAGTGTTACAGGATTGAGTATCTTTTTAAAATGTACCAAACTGTGTAGCTGATAGGGAACACTGTGCAATGAAAACAGGAAAAAAGTTTTTTTTTCTTGGTGTTAGTGGCTGAAAACTGAAAGCTGAAAGATGTCTCCACAAAAATATTTATTATAAATTGGTGCAAAAGGTACATTGATTGAGCTGTGGAATTTGTTTGCTTGCAAGTTGTATCTGTGAAGAGCTGCACAGGATTTTGGTGATAAATAGTGATAAATATGCTAGAAATAGATAGATATACGGGATTATGCTGATCATGCTAATAACATCTCTTTTGGGGCAGCTTTATGACACATAAAGCAGGATAACTGATGATAGAGTTAACAGCAAGGATGCACTGTAACTGTGACTTACAGATGTGTTTGTCATTAAAATATGCTCAAAAGATCTGCTTCAAAATATTACATAATGTCTCGTAAAACTCATAGGAAAATAAGCCAAAGGTAGTAGAGCATGAAAACACTAAGTCCTCTCCTGTTCTAAAAACACCTGCTACACAACAGTGAATTATGTGCCTCAGGAACAAAGCTCAGCCCAAATTCTGGGTTTCCTGGCTTTTACACTATACAAACGGGATTTGTGTCTTAACCCTGTGGTGCGTTTCTGTTCGTCAGCTTTGGCGCAGGCAGCTGACTGAGGCAGCATAAATAGGCCGGGTCTTTGGGCCTTGTAAGCAACTATTTGTGGAGGTGCTTTGGACAGATCCGTACCAGCTCCCTTGGAGCCTGTGCAGAATCAGTGGCTCCTGCCTGGATGCAAGAACTCTTCCTTTTGGAGGTTTTATATTTCCTTGCTTAGTTTGCCTTTTTTTTTTTTTTTTTTTTTTTTTTTTTTTTAAAGTGGTCATAAAATTCTACAGATTTTGAACCTTCAGATTAGGATTCAAAGAACTTGGAGCACTTTGCTGCTAAATATCACGTTGACCATATTCCCACTGAGCTCGACTGTCTAAGGGCCTTTCCGTCCCCTTTCTGTGCCCTTTCCTTCAGAGGGGTTTGGAGCAGTGTTGAGCACCAGAGGAATTCTCACCCCGGATATGCCGAGGAGGTAGAGCCAGGATTCCTCATTCTGAAGCCTTGTGCTGAGGCTCAGTGGAAGTTAAGGCTGCTTGGGCTGTGGAGTCGTGGAAGTAGCTATAGAGGTTAGACCAGACTGCTCCAAACTGGGGCAAAAGCCTTCCAATTCCAGCTGCAAGAGTTTAAGTCATTTGTTTCTCCTCTTCTGGTGAGATTTCCATTTGCTGTTTTCCATAAGGCAAAGCTCAGCATCTGCAGCAAACTTGAAAATGTGGCTATATTGAATCTGCTAGTTATTTCAGGAGAAGGAAGGCTTAACTGCTACTCTTTTCTTAAAGGACAAATATCTAAAAAATGCATGCAGGAGAAGCATTTTCCGCTCAGAATGTCTTTGACTGATACAGCTTCAGAAGCAGCATCACAATAGCTTTTCAAAGTATTTCACTGGCTTTTAATATATTCTGCTGTTGAAGTCAGCAGGACTCAAGTGTACTCGCACTGCAGTTAGAAATTTGCAGCATTTTGTTGCCTCTGAAAATGAAGATACAGACATATTTCACTGATACGCAACTGACACGGGCATCTTGATATATGTAATTTTTATTAGTGAAGTTTGTAGGAGTGCATGACTTTAAGACATGGCTTTGTATGTCATAAATCAGGTTTTGGAAAATGCAGTAGATCTTGTATTCTCATACCTGCCAGTTTACAAAATATTTCAGCCGCTTAATTCTCCACTCTAATTTCCACTGAGGAAAAATAGCAAAATATTTTGGGTTAGTCATGATTACTGTCACTTACCCAGTTATCTATACTTTCTCCACTCAAGTCATACACATCACACTGTATTTTGCTAGCAAAGATCAGCTTTGTGCAACATATTTGGTTTTCTGGTTTGCTTTCAACAATGAGTGACTCCTTGGAGTTTTTGAAGCGATTGGAAATCCTGCTGTTTCAGAGCACCCTTTAGGTACTGAAGATGGGATCCCCCTCGCCAAAGTTCAGATGCCTAAAAGTTGGGTCTGTTCCTGGGGGAGCCTGAGGGCTCCTTGTGCAGCCGGTGCAGGGATGTCTGCAGACTGAGTAATGGGTCTGGAGGCTGGTGCCATCGGGGGGATCTGCACGTACCCAGTGCAGAGGGAACAAGACAACTTGCCAAGCCTGGATATGCAACCTTGTCACCTCCAGCTAGGTGAGAAAAGTCCTTTCAGTATTTATTGTTGATCTGATAATTCTGTTTTTTTGTATGTGGATTTGCAATGGCCAAGCTGTACTCGGTGCCAGCTAGACTAGGGCCAGCTTCAGAAGTGAAAGCCGGTCACGTGCAAGACGTTTCCCCCCTGATCATTTTAAGTTAAAAGACATCATAGATTCCCCCCTGAGAAAAGAGAGAATGGAGAAAAGCTATTGCCACAGTGGGTTTCCATTACTGAAATTAATTCCTCTCTCATAAGAATTTAGATCTATGATTTATGATAGCCACCAATTTCTCACTGCAGGCAAAGTGAGAGGAAATGACTCAGCCTGGACAGACATCATGAATCTAATTTTTTCCCTAATGGCTGACATAATCTAGTGTGCTGCTCCCAGAAGTGTCATTGGAGATTCATATCCTGCCAAAGGGCCTCACAATCAAAGCGGAAAATTTTGTTACTTTCATGTATTGTGTGATCTGTAATTGTTCGAAATTGCATCTTGCCTCATTCACTGCAGTTTCTTTTACATCAATTTTACAGCAAAATAGTGAGGAAAACAAAGCAAGAGAGTGAAAAGCAGTTTTGTACTTACTCCTTGAGAAAAATCTTTCCTGACATAACATTGGGGTCCAGCTGGTGCTTTTTAAATTCAGATAGATGGTTCTGAGATGAAACATCCTTCCTTCTGTCTCTCCTTCCGATAGAAATCTCACAACCCACCTGACTTCACAAGTTCTGTCTTTCACATACTGTTTTGGAATTTCATATTCCAGTTTCTATCACTGATGCAGAATTTTGTGAGTTGGCTTTGCAAAAGGCCAGTCGAAATCATGTTAAATGGTTCAACTAAAATATTTAGCCCTCATTTCAAGGAGACAGGAGATTGTATCTATGTCTCAGCAGAGGAGGCTGATAGGAAGCTAAGTTTTCATGTGCTTTGCAGTTACAAACAGTAGTTTGAATGCATCCTAATAAGTTGCTTCCAAAATGGAGATAAATAATGGATCTACTTATGAAATATGTAAGTATTCCTATATATTTCTGATGTGGCCCTCTGATGCGGCCACATACACCAATGCAAAAGCAAAACAAAGCACGCTCAGCTGCCTTTAAATCACCTACAGTTTATTGTGGCTGTTCTGTAACAGGGGAAGGGAGGAGCAGTCCCGTGTGTCAGTGCTACTCTGTGCAGTCGATATGCACTTCCAGGTGAAAGCCACTCAAGATGTAGTATGTGGTTTTGATAATACTTAAGAAAGGCAAAACAAAATCAGAGAAGGTCGCTTTGTTATTGTTTTCTACTAACTCCTTGATCTTGAGCTCTATACAATGTTCCATTTAGCTTGTCTTTTATATTCAACATAAAACTTTCATCACCCACCTCACTACACAATTTTAAAGACACATTTTTATTCTCCTTTTCTACTCCTGAATATAGTTGTTTTAATCATACTTTCTGACAAGCCCTCACTGAGCTTGTACAGCAAAAGGCAAATTATCTCACTGGATGCATACTCTTACTAAGGGTTTTTTTTTTTTTTTCCTAAAGAAGTCCAAGGTAAATTTCTAGATTGTAGCTGCCAGCCTGCGAGTTATTCAATATCTCTGAAGCACTAGTGGAGAACTGTGAAGTTTTTAAGATACACTATTGCAAGTGCTCTAACGTAGGGAACTGTCAGAGCACACAGCACGTGGCTTGAAGGTTTAGCTCTTCTTTGGAGGCTTCGTGTTCTGCTAAAACTTACCAAAGGGATTGAAATAAATGTATTTAAAAGGCAATGGCTGAAGGTCTTTCCTTACAAACTGGATCCAAAAAAGCAGGGTTGTACGGTATAGAAGGGAGCGTATCGTGCTATCAAACAAGTTCAATTCTTCATCACCTCTAGAGCTGAAATTTTCTAACAAATTGGCAGTGAGTTCTCATTTCCAATGTTTGGACATATCTGTCAAAGCCTGTGCATAAATAAATGGTATTTTGACGAAAGGTCCCACGAGGGGACTGCTGGAGGGGATTGCTGTGTCTATGGTGCGACCTCAGAATGCTGTGGCTATTTTCCAGTACTGTGTCCTGCCCCCTTGATGCTCCTTGTTTCCTGCTCTTAAATAATAACTTGCATTTCTCGAAGCAGAATGAGGCTCTATTAGTGGTTTAACTCCTTTCTAGTTCCTCAGGTCTGGCTCCAGGCAGTCCAGGATTCTGCACGTCCTGCTCCATCCTTTGGGATACCCGCACCGCGGTGCCCGCTTTGCCACCTCACGGAGGGCTCCTCGGGCAGCACCCTGACCCCGGGCTGTCTTGCCCAGTAAGTGTTTCTCCTGCCAGCCTGATTCTGAGGTAACAGCACAGAGATGCAGAGTATCGAAGGTGAAATGACTGTCTGAACTTCAAAACTGATCAGGTTTTGCTTGCCTTTATCTCCAGACTCAATCAGATTATGGACATGATTATATGGTGTCACTGGTGGCAAGGGCCTTGACTCGGTGGCCTCAGGAGTCCCGAGCCCTCTGCCCATAGAGGGGCAGCTCTTTGGGGTGCTCAACAAATGCCACCTATCCCATGTATTTCAGGGAGAGCTGGAGCTTCCGCCTCCTCTCCGTGAGACTGATGCCCTGCAAGTAAAGAACAGATTTCAGTGGGAAGGCAAAGCGGGCAGAAACCTCCTGTTCTTGCCTGAAGTGGCAGCTTTTCTGTGGTTAGGTTTCATGCCTGGATTTCATTCAGGATGCTCCAAGAAGTTTGGCCGTAAGTTTGTGTTTGCATGCGTATGCATACACAAATGTGTGCCGTTATTTCTGTACATCATTTTGCTATTTACCAGATGGTATTAAGGCAGAAAACATTATGCAAGCATGTATGACTACTATTTCTACTGGGGTAAGGCCAGAATGATGAAAAAAATGTATTGCCAGAAATGGGAAAACCATAATCTTTATTTTTCCCCCTTTTTTCTTTTGCTTCTTTCAGCTCCCTTCAGATTCCTTCAAGTATCTCAACTGGTGTGACCTAGAGGAACATGATGTTCGAGGAAATCAGCTCCTTTGTCCCCGAGTAAGAGAAGGTAAAGATGAAAAAGTCGTGTTCTTGTTAAACCTTTCTCTATTTATCTATGTTGTTAAATGTTAGAGAGGAAATCTGAGTCTGCTGTTGTTTTGAAAGGCAGTTTCATCCCATATTGCAGATATTTACTTTTTTCAATTGCTATTCAAATATCCCCAAGCAAAAACTGTCATTTTAAAATTTTTATAGTTAATGTTGTGTTTATTATCTCTCCCCAAAATTCATTAACATTTAAATAATATTCAGAATGTTATACACAAATGTCAAATAAGAAACTGTGTGTGAAATCTAGTCCTGTAAATATTTTAAACCTGAATTTTATTTTATTTTAAACCTGAATTGGCCCAAGAATAGCCTATAGGAGTTCTCAAGAATGTGAAATGGAAAATGGTTTAAAATAAGGTATTTGCATGTTTGAGATTAAATGGAGAAAAAGTGCTGCATTGTCCTTCCTTCAGCTAGGAATATAAATAGGTGCATAGCTCTAAGCATTTCAGTAGATCCATTGACTTTAAGTCCTCAGTGAGTATTGTTTTAAATATTCTGAGCTCTGGAGGAAATATCACTTTCTAACCATGTGCCAAATCATTATGAGTAATCTTCGATTGTTTGCTGGATTATGGGCTCAGGACAGGTAGAAAATCTTCACATTAGTTTACCTCATAGAACCCTGGAAATATATGCAGCTAAAATATTTTATATATATATATGTGTGTGTGTGTGTCTTTATTTCAGATATCTTCCCAGCCAAATATATAATATTTCAGCAAGTAACGAAGTGCCAGTTTCATACGACTTCCATTATTATAAATCTTTTTTTTTTTTTTCTGAGCAGGGCCTTCAGAAGAAGAGCTATTTTTCAGAGGAGAAGAACATACTTTGAAGAAAAGAAAGCAAGTAACTGAAACAGAAAAATGGCAAAAGAAACTGCAAGAGAACTGGGAAAACTGTGCTGTAAAACTTTTCTTATCTCTTTCATTTACTCTTTGCTTTGTAAATAAGCCAAGTATATAGTGCAGGTGACTGGAGACTGTTTTCAGTTTTCAAGCTGAAGTTGGCACCATGACTTATGTTATAAAACAGAATGTTTTTAGAAGTTGTATAAACTTCTGTCTTGTGACATGGATTCATTTGTGCTTGGGCATGTGAGAACTAGTGAAGTGACCTGTCTGCTTAGTGCCTTCCACGAATAAATTGGTACTAAGTGGGTGGTTTGTGGATGGCTTAGTTTCATGTTAGCTCTTCCACTCTCTCCTCATACCAGCCTGAACAGTCCTGTTAGTTTTGGCTGGAGGAACAACGTTACTACTGGTTCTGGTCACCAATAAATTACAAGCTCCCTAAGATCAAGAGAAGTGAGTTGTTTGGAGCAATGGATTTCAGTGGTAGCTGGATCTGTCTCTCCATAAATACCCAGCACAGAGTGGAGGAATCCCAGTGCCTGCCCGCTGCAGAGCCCTTCTGCTCCAGAGCTAAGAGGCCAAATCAAAAAACCTCAACCACTTAGTGCTTCGTTCTCCAGCCAGAGCACACAGAGCGCAGCCAGAGTAAGGCAGGCTTGGGAATAAGGTCCAAATGCTTAAGGGATGGCTTCAGGTGTAAAAGACTGTGTGGCAAAAATGCAAAAGTCACGGTGAAGGGAAGAAGACAAAAAACAGCAGGAAAGACTCTGCTGAAGAGCAGAGGGGAAAAAAAGGAGACTAGTGCTAAGAAGTCAATAGAGAAGAATAGAATGACATTTCCAGACAGAGTCTCACACAAATAACTGTCATTTGAATAGAAAAATACCAGCTTTTTCTACTGTGCCTCTTCAGAATAACCTTATTTTCATAGAAATAGTGAGTGTGTTGCTAGAATTGTAAGGTGAATTTGACATGACTTTGCTTTAAAGTGGATATAAGAGGAGCATAATAAGATAGATTCATCTTTTACCTAGTTCTAACATAGGAACAATTTAATAATAGTTACCAGAATCCAATAAAAAGAAATGATTTCTTTTATATTTCCCTCCCCAGGAACTGAACCTCTCATATCAGGACCTGGGGGACCTTTACCAGGTGGAAAACCTCAATAGGATTCTCCGAAGATTAATTCGTGTAGAAAAGCTTTGGCTGGTGGACAATTCTCTGACAGACCTCAGTGCCATAAGGCTGCCAAGGTAAAAAAAAATAAAATAAAAAAATAATAAAAAATAAAAGGTCTTCTGTTCTTACCAATGTCATAGAAATCAAAGTTGTTGCTTAGGTAGTGTCTGGAGCAGACCCTCGGGAACTGCCAAATATGATATTGCCAAATATGACTGTGCTGTTATACTGCAGTTACACTCTTATTCTGAGTTCATGTCATCCCTAAGTTGGAAAATATCCAATAAGGTAGACAGATCATGTCCCCTTTCCTCTTGGTGTTTCATGCATCACATCAAACTCTGATATTTTTGCTAAAAGGGAAAATCATTGAACTCAGCTGAAGGGCTGTGTGTGCAGAGATGGTGCAAGCAGAGAGGTCAGGTGTGATCATCACAACTGTGTTATTACAGTGTGTCTATTGCTGCTGTGTTGTCTTATGACTGGAAAGATATGTGAAAAGTTGTAATCTTGAGAATGGGAGTAATGAAATATTCGTTGCATAATATGAGGAAAACTAAGGATAGAAATCGTACTAGTCTTTAGGCAAAAGTAACCTAAGTGTGAAACTAGTGGGAAAACAGGTGCCCTGGAATCAAATTCTTGAATCTTTCATTGAAACCTTAGGGTACCCTGACCTGAGTAGGTGAACAACCTTCCTTCTGTTGGGTTACAGGGGAACCCTGTTGTAGATGAGGTCGGTGATGTCATTTGCTTTGTACTTTACAGATGCAAAGAACTAAATGTCAATAAAAATCACTTTACATCCTTCAAACAGTTGCCAAAGATACCTCAGATCCAACACTTATCACTGTCTGAAAATAACATTAGGACGCTAAGTGGAATATCAGCCTTGAGACACACTCCACTTGAATCCCTCACACTCAAGAGGAATCCCTGTGAGTTTCAAGAAAACTACAGGCAACTGTAAGTTTTACCAGCTCATGCTCAACAAAACTATTCAAAAAGAAATGTTTGTGGGGGAGAAGATGGAGTAGGATCTCAATTACACCAAGCTCTCCCAGGCAGCCTTGTTTTCCCACAGCACCAACCACCATAAATGCTTCAAAAAAAAAGGGCTGGCAAGCTAATGTCTGAGAATAGGCACAGAATATTCAGAAACTGCCTGGGAGTCTCTGTAATGATGTGAATGTCTGTTCATTAACTCAGCCAAGCCGGAGACATTGAGTAGGGTAGATAAATTAGATCCCCTTTTATTAATAGAAATTACCTTTTACTAAAACTCCCTTCAGCCTCATTACATCACTCATGGACTCTGAGAGGGGTCTAAATTACATTACGTGTCAGAGACAGGATCAGGAGGAAGTGTTGAAAGATGGGAGAGAAGCAAGAGAAATCTATTACCTTAACTTGCTTTTCTGATACCAAACAAAAAAATATATATTTTAGCTGCTTGTTTTTGAACCCACTGTTTGTTTTCTGTTGTGTTTTTTTTTCCAATGGCTATTTTGATCCCAGCATGGGGAATAAACTTCTGATCTTTTTATTTTTCTTTTATCTCTCTTTAAGTGTGTTCTCCAGTTTGCCAAACCTGAAAACACTGGATGGGGTCCCACAACTGCCAGAGGACTGTTCACCCCCCAAAATCCATTTCCTTTCCAAATTGTGTACTCTACTGTAGCACTGCATTTTGGTGTCATCGCAGATATGCTGGAATCACCTTATCTAAAAGAATGGATACGTTCTGTGTATACACATTGCCTTCTTTTCTCATCAAAGAGGTATCGAATCAGAAATATTCCAATTCTTTTGCATGTGCTTGCTGATACCACAGGACTGAAGTAAGTATGGATAAGTGGCATATAAATAGGACGTGATACGTATGCTGAGTGTCACCAATTATTGACTCCCATTCCGTCTGCCTAAGACGTGTCCAGCCTCAGACCACATGTCCATGCCAGGAAGTGATCCAGGGATAAAGACAAAACACAGCAACAACTGAAGAACAGCCCATGCAGTTTCCTCCTTTGTGTCCCACCAGCATCCTAGTGCTCTTCTGTGGTTTTGTAGATAGGAAAGCCAGAGCCACTCTAATTACTTTGCCCTTTAGAAAATACAAAAATAGCACAGAAAGTTCCATTTGGGAGTTTTGCTCAATGGGTTTGGGATGGCTGGAGAGCCCTGGAGAGAGGTAAATCAGGAGGAGGAAAGACATCTTTCAAGGTGTTGCTGGCATTGTTTAGGAGGGCCATAATGCTGCTTAAAGAGTCCTCAAACCAAGGCAACAAGGAAGAAAAAGAGCTGTGGAAGTTGAAAAAGGATTTGTAAAAGCTCCCCAGGAGCCCTGAATGCAATTATCTTTGAACACTATCCATCCCTTTTTGATTCATTTGCTGTCCAATTTTAGGCTGTTTGCAGGCGGCTCTTGCTGGCACATGGATAGCTGTGTCGCTGATGGTTTAGGAGAAGAATGACAGTGTCTTGGAAAATGAAGACAATTAACAAATTGCCTAATTCCAGAGGCAGTCAATAACTTGTGATGTGTATCGGCTGCCTGAGCAGTTTGCTTCAGTTACACACGGATGACTAAGGGCTGCTCAGCACTGCAGAACTCCACGGTACAGGGACTGCCCTGCAGAAAAGCTGGAGAAAATTCCGTATAATGTGATGTGCTGGACTGGGAAAAGAGAAATGATCGGCTTGAAAAGCTTCCTAGCACCCTGTATTGAATGTCCTCACCCATCCCAAGGGTTAGCAGTCACAGTACTTAGCAAAATACAGCATGAACTGCATCAGATGATCCTGAATTTGTAGAGTATGTAGCTCAAAATGTATCCTACAGCTCTGGAAGGAGGGAGACTGTGAACTGCTGCAAATTGGGGTCAGGTTTAGGGCTCACACCCAGGAAATAGTCTTGAGTGATCCATAGACTCAGGCTGTTCCCTTTCCAGGCACAGATGTTCATGTGCTCATGGGATTCAGTAACTACATCTAGGCTGTATTGCCCATTCCAGAAAATGGGAAGAAACCAAGCTGTGACCACCCTCTCCATAAATGCGCTACGGAATTGAAATATACTGTTCAACCTGAAACTGCAGTCAGATTTCAGAGTCAGAGAAGAGACGTGGATCACAACAAACGACAAGGGGACAGGAGGCTTGAAACAGAGCAAGTGGATCACTGTGTGCTCGGCCGTGTGGCAAACTGGCCCAAAAGAAAAGGAGTCTTACGAGGGAGAACAGGAGCAGAAAAGCTGGAAGCTTTCGAGGGAAGAGGCAGGTATTCTATCTCTGAGAAATTCATACAGAAATAATACATGAAAGTAATCAGCAAAAAAAAAATGTAGCTGTTGTATTTGGGAATGGAAAGAGTAAAAGAAGCATGAAGTGTATTTTGCTCAATCGAGAGGGTATGTGAGGAAACACCATGTCAGAAGTAAGGCTGGGAACAAGAGTGGGACGTAAACAAGATTTTTAAGTATTGACAGATACAGCAAGTAGCTGAACGCTGACTGTTGTGGGGCTGCTGCATCTAGAAGCTAGGAAGGGAAAGAGTCTTTTCAGAAGTTACAGTTGGTAGAGAGCGTTCAGATCAGCAGTGTTCAGATCACCAGCAAAAACAACTGGGGTCTAAGCTGAATTTTTGTACTGTCATTCCAAGATTTGGCAAAATGATCCCAGGAGGCATCAGAACCAATGCCAGGGCTTTGAGATGAAGTGCACTGAATTTCTTCACCTTGGTCATCTCATTGGGATGCTTTTTAGGGTATTCATTGCATTCTATGTGCAAAACAGACCACCTGTTGTGCTTTCTGCTTCCCATTCCTACAGAGACAACATACTCAGCATTCATAAATCACATTCCCAGCAGTGTCTGGGAGCAGGAAAGGGAGTTCTGCAGTCCCGCTGCAGCATGATGGAGATGCTGATGGCACCTTTCCTTAAAAATATTTTCCATGCTGAGAGATCAGAAGGTGTGACTGAGCTGGGAAATTCCCCTATCCTCTGGGCAGATATTTCAGATGCAAGCTCCTAGTGCAGCTACCACCCACTCCTCACATCTGTAATTAGGAATTGGTTCATTCTCCCCTGAGCACCTCTCTGAGGCTTTGCTCTCATAGACCCGATTCCTGGAAAAGTAACAAGGAAGGGGAATAGACTTTGATTTATTCTTTCCTGACAGAAAGTTGATTCTACTCTCATAATTTTTCCTTTCATTGTCTTAACTCTGTGCCTTTGGAATCCCAGCAAAATATTAGGCAATATCTGGGGAGCCTTGCTGCTTTTATTTAAAGTGCATCCAAGAGCAAGACCGTGCTGGCAGCGTTTTAGCCACTTTGCTGCAATGAGATTTAAATGAGATGTTCACTCTCAGCAATGTCACATGGGACACTGGCAAGAAAGAGCAATTAAGTTCCAGCTGTTTGGCTGGACAAGGGCCATAAGCCCGAGGAAGCAGCCTGGATACGTTTCAACATTCCCACTCAGCTAGAAACGCCAGCAGCAGGAATCTTCTGAAATGGGCCTCCAGTTCATGTGAAACCAGGGACAAATTAATGAATTTCTGGGTTTCAAAATTAGATTATTACTATCTAACTTTATTTTCCTGACAGAATTGCTTTCAGCTTCACTTGGACGTTTGTTATGAAGGAAACTCTCAGCTTTTACCGTTTCAGCCTTCCTGGCGCAGCCGGGAATGCGCTGCACCCACCTCGTTAGGGCACGCTCAGGAAGAAGGAACCACCAAGTTTGCCAGGGAGTTGAGAGGCCGTTTTGCTATTCTCTTCTCTGGAAGATGGGTTTGGGGCCCAAGGCAGTATCGCAGCCAGGAGAAAGGGCTGTCCCGGAGCAAGAAAGGAAGGGCTTGAAGCAAATTACTCGGGAGCTTTATTTCCTTGCAATTCCACAGGTGTGTTATGGAGCCGTCTGATCTAAACCTAATCGATGCCTTCAGGAAAATCTGGAAGAAATGGAACAAAAGTAAAGTCTTGCTTTTGCTGTTGAGATTTCGTCAATTGGGTTTATGCTCTAAAATATAAAACAATAACCACTGCTAGTCACAAATGTAGGGAGCACGTTATGGTAAAGAGCACTTTGGGGCTGTCTACCCTTGAGAGGCAGACGCTGTCCCCGTCCCTTTGAGAAACCTCTTCTGAAGAACCCAGGATATCCATTTGCTTTAACATTTCCTTCCTGACTGCTTAAAATCAAATGTTGCTGCTCTGCGTAAAGCAGCTTTCAATCACTGCCACTTAGTGTTTGCCATTCGCTAAACAGCCTTGTGCATTTGTGGTGATTTCCCCACTATCACCCTGCAGGAAAAAATGAAATGTAGTGAATGTATTGATTGATGTTTTCATCTATTTGGATACATGTATGAGGCACACAGAGGCACACTGGCTGGAAGCTTGGGTGGAAATAAGCTGTTAAGATGTCTTAGAGCATTCATTTTTCATTTGTAATCTACCATGCAGGATATATTTGCTCTGGAATTGGTAGGTACCGAGCAGCATTGAAAGCACCAGAAGATAAGGGAAGAAGGCCACAGACAACATGTGCTTTAGATAAAAACAGCTATAAAAATAAATGCAATGATCATAACAGGGACACGCCAAGCATTGCCAGTGACAAATTGGGAATGGCCAGAAAGTTCATGAATAGTCAAAGGACATGAAACTGCACAGTCAGCCCTGGGGAGTGGAATACAAGCCAAGTTTTTTTCTTTTCCACACCAGTCATTTTATTTTTATTACACGTTAACATAATATATTTGCAGTTGCTACTCTGTGTAGTCCATTTTCTTTATAATAGATCATCAAAATTTACTCTTTTTGACCTGAACACTGAGCTGGTCTATGGATGCCCCTATGAAGAGCCACCGATGATGAAGTCAGATTTTGCTTTGACACAATATTAATTTTCTGCAGGAAATGTGCAAAGTTCCGTTTTTGTGAACACAGGGGAAATCAAACAGGAGACTGCTCGGTGCTCAGGGGTCCAAGCCCTTTTCCCTCAGGCGGGGTTGGCTCTCACCTTTTCTCAGCATTATGCCTCTCCAAGCTTTACTCTCGAGGCTGCTCCTGCTCCGTGCTGCTGCCCAGGGCTCCGGGAGCAGGACCTGCAGCCAGGAGGCCCCCGCTTGCTCGGCCGGCCCTGCTGCCGCCTCTGCTGCCCCGCGCGCCGCTCTCCTCCCGCTCCCGCCGTCGCTCCGCGTTGCGGCTCCGCTTCCTATTCCACAGGCACTGCAGAAATTGCTGATGGAGCAGGGAAATCAATGCGTTTAAATAACGCGGTCAAATGCCATGCACCCTGTATGAACACTGCCTCTTTAATCTTCAAAAAGAAGAAGACCGGTGCCCAAATCAGGATGTAAAATTGTAGAGAAATGATGGAGAGTTTATTTGTTCAACATAGAATACATTTAAAATCAATAATGTCTAAATGACGAAGAGTGAGGAGCTTAGGACCTGTTACATTTCTGCACTCAGCTTAATATCTCTGATGCTAACATGGAGCTTTGGCAATCTTTTCTTGACTCTATTCTGTTTTGTTTTGCTTTACTCTCTTGCTTTGAACATTATAAGATACAACCTAAGAAGCCCAGCTCAAGCTGCAAAGTGTAGATGGATGTATCTAGAGAAAATGTTCCACATTTTGCTACAGAGAGAAGTGTCCAAAGTGCTTATTCTGTCCTATGCTACAAAAGCTAGATAAATTCTCCCGTGCTTTTTCCTATGATGATATCATGCCCAAGCACACCAAGCAAAAAAAATGCACAATAGCAGTGAATGTAATTATTATATTCACTCCCTAATATTTAATCAACCTGAATATGCAAAAATAATTGCAGGGCAAATTTCTCTGCAGGTATAATTGCATTTATTCCAGTAGTGTTTATTTATACGACGGCTGCCTCTAAGCTATTAAAAAGTCCATAATTAAGTCTGCCCTGAATGTGTCTCCGAGTTAGTGATTTTCACATCCCAGACCAGCGTGATGCCAGGATGCCTGAAGGAATTCTGGTGCTGGTTGCAGTCGAATTGTACTGGGGCCTGTAAATTAAAAATACGCTGCCTAGCAGGGCTGGAGCCATCAGCCCTTCCAACGGGAGATGGATTTTTCTTAGGCTCTCTAGGAAGCCAAGGCCAGAGGCTGCATCTCCTGCAGAGGGTGAACTGCTAAAAGTCACATAAATAAAGCCAGAAAGGAAGCCCAGCCAGTGCCGCAACGATCTGAGAGCAGCAGCTCCTGGCACCTGCGTGGCCAGGTAAGGCTGGGCGAAATGGATGTGGAGCCCAGGAAGAAAGAGCAGAGGTTGCAACGTGCATGGGGTGGCAGGGAAGGGCAGATTGCTGAGCCTGAGTGAGATTTGTGCTGATGTTCATCCTAGGAGACTTACAGCGTTTTGCTGCTGGAGCCTGGATTCCTCCCTGTAGTCTGAGGACAAGGAGCACCCTGCAAGCAGAAATAACAGCAAAGACAACCTCATCCCAAACAGGGTAAGCGGCAACGTGGAGCCTTCCAGCAGCAGGACGCTGCCCCTGCCGCTGCTTCCTCCGTTTCTCGGTCCCAGCTGCCTTTGGAGCGAGTGATTTCTGTGTCTCCTGGGGACACTGTGTCAAGGAGGTGATTTGGTGAGGCCATAGGAACGCCCTGCCCCCGGGAATAACTAATGGAAAATTCTGTGCTGATGACATTTGGTAACGGAATGTTTTTCTTTAAAGTTCTAGTAGGGCTGGAGTTCCCTTAGGACTGGTCTGAATTAATTCTTTCTCCAGTCTTATTGTGCAGTTTTAATTAAGTTGCAATTCATCTCTTGCTTTAAAATAAATTGTTTTTCTAACTTGGAGATGCATCCTTTAATTTGAGACAGGACTGTATAGGTGGTTTACTATTAGCCACTACCAACTACAGCCTTTCCAAGAAAATGAATAGGGTTTCTCAAATAAACTTGACTCTTGTCTTCCTCCGGAGATTGGCGAAGGGCAAGGCTACCTATCGAGAGTTGCTACATGGTTCATTCCTGGAGCATGGGGTCTTGTGACTCCTTTAATACTAATTTTAGTCACTCATTAACCTCCTTTTATTCATTTCTGTGTATAATGTATATTTTTTTTTAACAAAGCACATTGATTGGGAAAAAAGCTACTAAAGACAGAATTAGTGGCTTATCTGTTAGATAGATATCTATATGAGTACTGGAAACTACAGAGTATTTTCCATTTTCTTGGGCAAAATAATTTGAATGGAACCATCCAACAATGAGGACTATAGAGAGCAGAGCAGCCACCAAACCCTGGCCAATGAACATAATTATTGTAGGATATTATTAACACATAATAATTATTGTAGGATAATTCAGGTTTGAATCTGGTTGGTCAACTAGCTGGTCTAGTTCAGTCTCATTCAGATAGGGGAAAATACTGCACTACAACAACTTCTTTTCCCAGCTGGTAGCACAAATTGATGTTTCTTGCAAATATTCGGCATTCTCTATCAGTTACACTCGAGAACTCTTCTTTCTTATAATTTCTGTATCGATGAGTGTATTGATAATGAACTGTCTGGCTCTGATTTGAGATCAGTAGTTAAATGGTACACTCTGTTTTGCCTGAAAATCAATTGCTAAGCAGTAATGCAGCTTTAGACAGTGCTATTTATCCAGAACTATTTCTAGATGTAATAATGTCCTGCATAGACTTTTCATTCATTCAGCTGTCAGTATGGATCAAGCTGTTATATACACTGAAATGTGTTTTCCTGGTCTGCTTCTGAGGGCTCTTGTAACTACAGCCTTTTACTGCATAAGAGAGAGTTCAGGTTGCTTTAACATTTTACAATATCTCAGAGAATTCATATCTCCATTTTTCCCCGACCTTCCACAGAAAAGCAAATACTTTTTTTTTTCCCCCTAATGAGAGATGCTAGAAATAGCACTTAAAAAAGCAAAGCAAAACTAAACCAAAAAACTTCTAGAATTAAATCAAATGCAGTAACATTGAGAAGGCTCTTTACAGACAGTGAAGCCTGTACCAAAAGGCAACTGCAGGCAGCAACTGCTGTCTGCAAGAACAGCTTTAAAGTATTTCCACGCTGTTTTATTTGACCTTCCATTCAAGGCCATCTGCGCTGAGCAATGGACTTCTCTCGGTCCCTTGAGTGGCTGCTGCAGACAGGCTCCGGTGTCCATAATGAGGAATAAAATCCGTGGAAGAGCACATTTTCAAACCATCCCCCTTCCTGATAAACTATGGTAAAACTCATTTAGCCCTGGAAGGAACAGGTCTGTTAGCCATTTGATAGCTAATTTAATTCCTCATAATTGATTGTGTTGTGAAAGTCGGAAAAAAACAGATTCAGATGCCTTTTGGAGGGCAACAAGGAACAGCTATGAGGGAAAAAGACTGTGGAAGAGGAGAATAGCTGAAAGATTGGGCAGAGATTGATGGAAGTCCCTGACTGCGGGTTGTGTAAGGAGGGTGGCAGCTTGAAAGGAAGGAGCTGAGGGCAGGTTCAGTACCTGGGGAGAGGATAAGGATTAGGACTGGGCTTATGGGGAAGTAGGTTCTGCTTTTAGGCTGGTTGGTTGCCTCAAGGTTTCAGAATTCATGTTCTTCACTGTCAAATAGCAAGGTTGGTTTTAATTTCCTTATGTAAGGGAGTAGGTGGCAATGTTTAGATCTGAGTCTGGTTTTTTTCCCTGAACTTCATATATTTAAAAAAATTATTTATTTTTTTCTGTAGTTCTATAGACCTTTATGGCTAGGAATGGCCATCCCTTGTGTAACTCCGCTACTCGCTGTGCTCACTGTTATATCTGCACCTGCTCCCTAAGTGAACAGTCAGCAGCAAAACAAGTTATTTGGATGGTAATCCAAAAAGGGAGAGTTTATTGGCACGCACCCTGTTTCTGGCATGCAAGTGCAGGTAAATGTTCTGCCAGGGAGCCAAGGAAGCAGCAAAGCCACTAACATTTGCTCAGATTCAGCCATGCTAGCAGGGCAGCAAGCGCACAGCGCAGTCACCACCTCTCTGGAATATGCAATTTTTCCTCTGACTGTATTTTGTGGCACTGCAGTTGCTGCCAAGCTTATTTGATGATTGCCACGTGTTAACAATTTTCCTAAGATCAAACCAGCTTGCTAACACTACCCTGTTCTGCTTTGGTTAGGCCCCACACTGGGACACAAGTTCTAAGGCATGTGGGAGCCGTGGGTGCGTGTCGGTCTGTAGCCAGGGCACAGATTTTCTGTTCACGTTCCGGCACTTTTTTAGTCTCATTTGTTTAAAGGATAAGGTACAGAGCAGAAAGCATCAAAATACACCCTACAGTTTGGAGAGGCTTTTGCATGGCTGGACTCACTGCGGCTCCTTCCCCTGCAGTGTACTGCTGTGCAGTCCCATTGCTTTTGCAGGAATTGCCCCAGATTTCATAGCAGAAGGTAATTCTGTTTTTTTTTTGTGTGTGTGTCCTGCCTCCTGGATCATCCCTTTTCCCTGGGACAGGTTTTTCTGCTAAGGTTTGTAGGCGTTTGGGTTGATGGCAGGTATAAGCAGCATTATCGTCCCTATGTGCCCTCGTTGCTTGTTCTGCACTGCTGGGTTCGGTTCCTTTGGTGGGGTTTGCTCCATCCTCATCTGCATCGAGCCTTGATTTACAGCTAGAAGAGCAGAGCTGCAAAGGAGCTGATCAGGTTCTGGGGTTTAAAGAGCCTTACGGGTAGTTATAAATTTATGAGGGTAAATTGTTGGTAAGATTATGTGAGCATGTGGAAACAGCCCCGGAGGTCATTAAAAAACAAAACCAGATTTATTGACTTATCAGATGTCAATAGGCTTTCCTTACAAGCATGGATATTGTATCCTGTTAGGGAGTTAGAATGGACTGGGAAGGTAGCTGCTATTGCTAATACAATATTAAACAGAAATCCTCTCTACTTAATCCTCTTATTAGGTATTAGATTACTTGGCTGTTAATGTGTTTGTTACCTGTGTGCAAAAGCAAACACTGAAGCGAGCAGTCGGTTTTGGAGACCCTTGGAGGCGGTTGGTGTGAAAGACACCGTCACCGTCCGGCACGTTGGCGAGGTGCAAAAACTGTGCGCGTCCGTGAGGGCCCTGTGGGAACGGCCACATGGGTCCATGAGGGACCGTGGGTGCCGCCGTAGGAGTCTGTGAGGGCCTCGCCGGCACCGCCACACGGGTCCATGAGGGCCCCGTGGGCACCGCCGTGTGAGTCGGTGAGGGCCCCATGGGCACCACTGTGAGGATCGGTGAGCGCCCTGTGGGCACCGCCGTGCGGGTCGGTGAGGGCCTCATGGGCACCACTGTGAGGATCGGTGAGGACCCCGCAGGTGCCGCCGTGTGGGTCAGTGAGAGCCCCACGGGTGCTGCCGTGCAGGTCAGTGAGGGCCCCGTGGGCACTGCCGTGCAGGTCGGTGAGGGCCCCACGGGCACCGCCATGCAGGTTGGTGAGGGCCACATGGGTGCCACTGCACGGGCAGCCTCAGCTGGGGTGGGTGAGGAGCAAGGAGCGGCTGGCAGCACCCACAGGCCGCTCAAACTCAACCCTGTGGCACCTCCTCTGGCTTCTGGACAGAACTATCCCAGGAAAACAATATCCGAGGGAAAAATATCCTTCCACTGAGGCAAATAAAGAGGAAAATTTGAACACTAGGCCCTGATTCTGCCCTTTTACCCAAGCTGGATGGTGCTTTTCCACGTGATGCAGGAAGGAGCGTAATTCAGCTGCGGTATGAGCACGTATTGCAGACTGCGTCCTCTGTGAATGTGGATTTGGCCATAGAAAATTTAAATCACAAAAAGAATTAGTGATTTATGAAACTTTAAGTTCTACAGAGACCAAAATACTGGGACAGTAGCACTGCATTGCTGTCTCAGTGATAGGAACACAAGGGCACTCATGCTTTGTTTCCAATGCTTAAAATACAGTCAAGGCAGACAAGATCTTTAAGCATCTGTGGTACTGTACATGGTATCAAAATAACCCACATCTGTAACATAGCAAAAAGAACCATGGACCTTTTTGAGAAAGCCAGGGCTCTTTCTCTGAAACATGATTATTATTTCAAATTATGAATCTTTAGTAGTTATGAATCTGTATTGGTTTCCTAAAGTGAAGAGGAATTTTGCATAGCCTCTTTTTCTTTTCCTGTAGTATTAACTTCAATAAATTTTAATAAATTGGGAGTAATAATAATAAATAAATTCCCCTTCACCCCTTCAATGCTGGTGATAATTTCTGCATTGCAGATGCTCCGTTAACAGAGTGGATTAGATATCTGCAACCCAAATTCGGGATTTAGATCAATGTATTGGTGACATTATCTGCAAAGGGTTTAAATCTGCGAAGCTCAATGAAGCAGGTCAGCGTGTGAGAGGTAGACCTGAAGTAACACTGATCTGCATGAAGAAGGGGGAAACCAGCCCTCTAGAAACAGATGTTAAAGATGTGAACATTGGAACAGTATCAATACAAAGAGGGAAGGGAAGGATAGAAAACAGAGCTCTCACAACGCAGGTAAACAGTGGTAGATCAACAGCTTTTTGCCTTAACTGAGGCAGTAGGACATGAACATTTGTCTGCATGGGGAACTTTTAGCGTGGAGTTAAGGTAAATTGTAAATTTACAGCGTAGGAGCTACTGCTCATTAATGAGCTTTGCTGTGAGAGAGGCCCTAAGGAGAGCACTTGACAGTGTGGAATCACCAAAGCCCACAACCTTGCGCACTGCTAATCAACGTTACTGTCAAAATCAATGTAGAAAATCGAAGCAGGGCTTGAAGCGATGACATGTTCTCTCCTCAGCCTTGCACTATGTCACCTTGGATTGTAACAGAACCACTAACGAATCCAGAGTCTTAATTTGGGGGGTTTCAGCAGGGCAAAGAGAGATGTTACCATTTAGGAACTCTTACAATTTAGGAACCTTTATACAAACACCAATGTCAAATTATTTTCCAAGTAACTTTTCTATTATTTTCAACTTGCAGAATGCTATCAAGTTGTCCAATATTATGATGTTAAAGAAAATTCCTCCCGACTAGATCTCAGTGTATTTTCAGGAATAACTGGGTTTGTGGTTTCTCACATTTACCGCTGTGAGTCATAACACTTTTACACTTTTACAAAGACAGGCTTCAATTACAGCGTTATTTTCAACAAGTTTTATTTCAAAACCCTCAAAATATTGATCGTGAGATGAGAAACTTTTCAACACATGTAGTTTATTGCACCACGTTGCCTAATTTTGCAGGCAAATCAATGTGATAATGTGGCTATCTAACATGCCAGTGAAACAAGACGTGGAGCCACATCCAGATCTTCTGGAGTGTTGGAAGCCTACGGGGTGTGAAGGAGCGCGGTTGTCTCTTCTGTGAGAGAGAAAATAGCAAACTCCTTTAATCTTTAAAACAAAAAATATATTGCTTCTTTAACATCTTAACACAGGCCCTAATTAGCTGTAACTTAATGACTGCAGTTTTCATTAGTCCGACACTTGCTTTTAATAGATGGTGCTGGATGTGAGATGAGGTGGCTCTGGATATAGTCCACCCCTGATTTGTGCTGTGCACCAGCTTTTAAGTGAATGCTCTGGTTACCTGTATGTCTTCCCAGATATTGATTGTATTCATTGACATGACAGCACAAAGCTATACGTAAAGCTGGAACCTGTAGGATTTGCCTGGGTCCGAGGGCACTGCTTAGTGTTAGAAACTGCTTCTCAGCATAATGTATATCTTTTTTTTTTCATTAAATAAGGATGATGCCTTTTCCAAAATGTCATCTATGACTATTCTTTTTGTTCTCTTGTATAAAATTCCCTGGTAAGTTCAACCTTTCATTAAAGTTAACCTTTTTATCTACCACTAGTCATAGTTAAAATTCTTAATTGCAGCTTGCAGACCAAAGTGGTGAGCTTCAACATGAATAAAAACTCTTGCAAGAGTGGAACTGTGGTTGCTTATTTGTATTATAAACCATAATCCCTGGTGAGAAGGGAGATTATCCACTAGACACTATTTAAATTCATAAATCAGGTGTTTTTAGACGCTTATTTGCCTAACGAGGCAGCAAAGCTGTTTGTGAGCATCATGTGAAAGTCAGTAGGGATGAAAATGTTGTGAATCAGGTCACTTAGTCACTGGCAGCGGGGAGGAAGGAAACACATAGGACGCAGGTGACACGAGAGGTCACACGAAGGAAGGCCGGGAGCTCCTACAGGCCAGAGCTCTGGGCAGTGAGAGACCAGCACTGCTCAAACGTCTGGGGCAAAAGTTTTTGCACTGAAGAAACAACTTTGTTGCTCGCTCGAAAACAGGCAGAAGATAGAGCTTGGCCTTGCGGATCTCAGTGAGCTGGACCCTAGGGCTGACCCGAACATCCAGTCTGGTTCCTGTGCTCGGTGTTTCCTCTCCAAAACCCTTTCCAAATCATTTGCGTGGCGTTATCTTGATTCCTAAGATAAGGTTTGGCAGTTGCTTTTTTGCCTTTTTTTTTTTTAAATTATTTGAGGTCTGCAGATGAAAGCTGCTTGTGTGAGGGGGGTCATTTATTAAAGCAATGGGTGTGTTTTCAGGAACTCACGGGTAACTGATATCAGTGCAGGTAAATTTTCCATGGTGTCTTTCAGCACATGGGAACAAGTAAATGTATCACTAATTTTGTCAATCCCTGAATATAATAGAGCTGATAACTCTCTTTAATATGCTGAAGTTCTAATAAGTATAAAAATACTTTCTTAATAGAAAAGAAAAAGTCATTTTTTTATTCCCTTTAAAAGTGGTGATGATAAGAAAATAATGAATAATTTTGCATTTGAATCACAGAAAACTATTAAAATAAGAACTGGGGAAGGGAGAGGAAACCTGTGTGAAGTCCAGTAATGTCAGGTGAGGAGTGACCCTTCCATCTTGCTCTGCATACCTTTGCCTCTCTTGCTCTCTTCAACCAGCAAATGCTTTGCTGTAATAACCTTTCCTGCTCGTAGCAGCCTAAGAACTGCTATTCGCACAGTAAACACATTGCACATGCTCAGACTTGAAAATCCACGGCCATTTATATGACTGCTCCTCTGACATGAAAATATGCAGTAAAAGTGCTTAAAACTTGTCAGGAACTAGTCTGTACTTCATGACAAGGGTGTCTTTACCGGTTGGGTTTCCTTTGCAATCACAGTGATTGTGTAACGTTTGCTTTAAAGTAGAGCTGTCTGACTCAGCCTTCATTTTGTCTTGGATCCAACCTCCAGGTAGCCCTGGGGCGTTTATCGTATTTGGACAAAATCTGGATGCAGAGCGTGTGGTCTGCCCCGTGCTGAAGCCTCTGCTTGGTTGTGGCCTTCGGGCTGCAGGTTCCAGCACCCATAGGTGCCCTGCATCAGAGGTGCTGGAGCCTCTCACAGTCTAAACGTGTCGTTTCCTGAGCTCAGCTGTGGAGCCGGACGAGGCTCCCGGAGCCTCTGGAGGGTTCCCTGACATCCAGCAGGAATGCTACGGCCTTAAGAGTTACTCTCTCATTTATTTTATGACTACAAGATGCTATTAGGATCCTCTTCATGAACCTGCGGTTTATGTATGTGCTCCCATAGGCAGCAGGACGTCTCTCGCAATTCCTGTGGCGTTTAAAGCGCTGCCCTCCTGCGGCTGAGCTTGGAGGGGCAGGAGGGCTGGCCAGGCCGTGCCCACACGCACCCGCTGTCAGCAAAACCGGGAGTCCTGCCCGGAAAGGGGATCTTCAGTCAGGTAACCCTTCTCTGAAGTGACTAGGTCCTGTATGAAGGGCAGAATGGGCTTTCATTACTCTCATGGCCTGTTCGCATTAGATGGGAGCTCGTTGTGGCCGCTGAGGTAAATATTGCATCAGCCGTGAATCCCGGCGCATGCCAGTGATACTAGGAGCCCTTCTTCTGTTCCTGCTGATGCTGGGCAGTTTCAGGCCTCTCTAGAGTTTTGGAAGTGACTTTTCCTGCTCAGAATTCCACTCAAGCAGCCCTAGAAGTGCCGCAGAAGACACTGTGCTCCGTGTCTCTATCCGTGATGGGGCTGCCCTCGCTGACGGCAGTGGGTGACTGGCTAGAGTTGTACACATAGTGTAAAGGCTGGAAATATGTCCGTGCTTAGAGGTGTAGGGCTTCTGAGGTGAGAAGACAGCCAGCCCTTTGTGTTTCTGCCCGCCAGCTCCTTCAGCATTTGTAACTCTATGTTCCTGTTACAGCTTCCTCCCTCCGCCCCCGCTACCGGCAGTGGAACAAGAAGAGGAGAAGCCCCATGTCTCCCCCTTGGTCAGGCCCCATGGAGAAGGTACAGAGGCCTCCTGCCCTACAGGGAAGGGTGCAGATACCTCCTGCCCCCCAGGGATGGTACGGAGGACTCCTGCCCCACGGGGATGGTGCAGAGGCCTCCTGCCCTTGTATCCACATCGGGATGAGCAGGGCCGAGATCACGGTCCCGGGGGTGGGAGAAGGCTGCATGGGAAGAGGCCGGGCCTCGCTCCCTCACCTTCCTACGTGCTGCAAAGGGCAAGGTCGGCCTCTGGCACAAAAGGAAAAGATGCTTTATTGCTCCAGGTGGAAAAGGACAGCAGTTGCTGGAATGATTTAGAGACCCTGTATCTGCAGAATGCTAAAGCAGCCTCTGCTCCACTCAAGCTCCCACCCCGGGGAGCAGGTCCTGGGCTTTCTCCCCCAGTCTCTGCTGTACAAGCAGCTGAAAACAGAGTGTGAATGCAATATTAAGAGAAGTATAACAAAGTGTCACGCTCATGCCAGATAGTAACTATCTTCTAGTTTATTGATTGCAGTCAAGTTTTATTATGCCTCAAATAATTAAATACCACACCAGTGACATTAAAAATACAGGCCAATTTACCAAAATAACTGTATTCTGAAGATTATGTACATATTATACATTTTACAGTATCATGTAAACTTCTTTTATATATATATATATATATAAGGTAAATCTGATTTATGGTAACTTGAAAGCCCAAAATACTTGCTGACAAAAATATTCCTATGAAACATAAGCACTGTTTGGGACACTTAGAAAAACTGCAGAGAATGAAAACCAACTATAAAACATAATATAACTGAGTTAGTAAAAAAATTAAATTACATTCATATAAAAAGTTAAAACTAAAAGTATGGTTATGCACCATTATTAAAAGAGGGAAAAAAATCCCCAACCCCTCCCCTTTTATATATTAACAAACACTTCCATGGGGAGCTACTGTGCGCCTCATTTCCAGCAATGGGGCATAGGAAATCCAGGTTCCCAATCTTCTTTTAACATATATTAAATAGCTAGGGTCGGTACCAATACATACACAGTATATATTCATGCACTGTGATTATGCTTAGAGAAGCCTACCAAAGGCCTGGTTTTTGGCAGTGGGTTTTTGCCCCTTTACATGTAGGCATGCACTGGTAGAGATGCCTGCTGTTCAAAAACCTGTGGAGGGATTTGTCTCTAGTCTCATTTGTAGACTAGCAAAAGAATAAAAATAAAATTAAAAAAAAAAATAGGAAAGAGAAATCCTACCAGATTACCTTCTCCTGCTTATTTACAAGTACAAGATGTCCTGCACCGATCATGTCAGCTCAGTTAAAACAACTTTCTCTACAGTCTCCACAAATCATGTCACTAAAGTGATATAATTACTCTCGTATGGGTAAAAATATTTTCCATTTTAACTAGGATGACCACGTTGCTTGTCCTTTAAGTCTTCATTCGTGTGATAACTGTAGTGTTTAGATTTGGCATAATGGAACTTCAAGTCTAAATCGCATTTTAGCTCACATCTCCTCAGCATACCATCATTTTCATTTTCTGCCATGCAGTGCATGTAATTGAAGTACCTAGGTACACTCATTAAAATAAATGCAATTTAACTGTATAGAAACAGCTGCTGGAAGCAGCAGCTGTTAAGATGGCTGTATTTTGAGAGCTTGTAAAACTTGCATATTTTATAACTGGTCTCCAACTATAAAATGAAGGCCTGGTCCTGGAAATACCTGGGCGTGTGCTTATCTCATGAGATTGTAACTACTGAGACTACCTGTGGGCCTAATGCTAAGCCTAAAACACTGCAGACTGGGCCTTGCACAGGTAGTGTTGCCAGCCCTTAGTCATGCAAGCGTGCCAGAGGACAAGGGGAGTTCAGGTGACTGATGGTGGCTGGGTTTAGGCACTAGATACCTTCCTTCAGATGCTAAATGTACCTGAAATTAGACCAACCCTGGCTTTGTCGGACTGACAAAGTGAAAGCTTATTCCAAAGCAGCCTTTTAAAAACATTCTCAGAATTATGAAACATGAGTCCTATATGATGTCTGTTCATGTACAGCTTTAATATAAAAGAAATGCTAATCTAGAGTATCAAAATATTGTATTCATATAAATGTATGAGAGCATCTAATAGAAAAGTAAAAAGTGTAAAAGGCAAACGTTTTTGGAATTAGATAGCCTAAGAGAGTTCTTTTAGATTGGGAATGTGTGTCTGACACAGACAAGAGAGCTACATCTCCCCTCGTCTACGAGTTTTTGCTGCAATAGCTCCACCTTCCTCCTCTTCCTCCTCCTCTTCCTCATAATTGTCTTCACGAACTTCTTTGTGGTTGTTCTCTTCTTGCAATTCTTGCTCTTGATCCGCCCCATTATTTTTTTCATCAGCCTGATTTTAAAAAATGAGATTCAGTGTAAATGACAGTTTTCTTCATGTTGTGGATATGAGATATGGCTATAGACAAGCTGATGGAGAGAAAAAAAAAAAACCACACACAGAAGATTTCCAGATGTTAAAGGCTGAAAGGGCTCCAGGAAGCCTGAATCCATGCGGGGGTGGAGGGATGAACAAGAAGGAACTGGGACAGCTTGAAGTTTTAGGATCCACGATCAAAAACAAGCTACAGCAGTTGCTGTGCAGTGTCACTGCAATCCCATCACAGCTACGCTACGTCCTATAAGTGTTGTCATGTCATTAGGTTTGTGGCTTTACACAGTACTTACATTTTCGTCATTTTCACCATATGGCTCCTCAGCGTTTCGTTCCAGTTCTCGCTTCTTCTCTTCAGTCAAGTCTTCCTGGATCTACAAAGTAGAGAAATGTTCTGCACATTTTAATTTTCTTTTAAAAGCAGCCTGTGCAAAGGCATGCACATTTACACAGCTTATATTTTCACAGAACAAAGATTCAAGCCAAGAGGTGGAGAGGGCATGGAGAGCTTAGAGAGGATGCAAAAATCTCAAGATATTCACTTGCTGGAAGCTGATTTAATTTTTAACTACAATTTTCACAAACTCTCTCATCAGCAGCTAATTCATATTTAGATTTCTGTTTCATTTTTTAACTTTAGGCATATAAGGTCATCTTCTCCTTGTCCTTTATAATGACATTGTCATAACACAGCCAAGTCATTGCTGACACTTCCACCCACCCTGGACTCCCAGGACTATGGTTCAGTTCTGATATGTGATACGGGTATTTATTCATAATTTCCTCCATATTTTCCCAGCAGTTGATTGATCCTGCCAACTGCTCCTGGAAAAATCACATAAGACCAAGGGGGTATGGAGAGTGAAGAGTAATCCCATCCAACCTTCTCCTTGATGACAGCAATCCACACTGCTCTCTTCCAGATGCTTTGGTGTCGACCTATCATTTTTCTTTCCTAACAGCCCTTTCATTCACTTCAATGGCCCTTTACTTTTAGCTGCAAAGTGGAATGTGTCATGCTTGGTGGAAGTAAATGATGCCCTCGTGGAGAATGCCGGGCACATAGTCCCAGTGGTGTCCTGCAGGCTGGGTAAAGTGCTTCCCTGAAGCCTTATGTCCCCATGGAAAAGAGCCATTTCCTGTGGTCAGGAAGCATTTGCCACTCGCTGCTGCCACCTCCGCCTGCCCCAGCGCAGCAGATGGGGAGGATGAGACTGCTCCTCCTGACAGGAAACCCTCCCTGCACCAGCTGCTGTCACCAGCAGCAGCCAGAGCTGAATTCTCTTTCCTGTATTAATCTCCGTCAGTAGCAGAAAAGTGGGAGTTTTTCCCAATAGGAAGGAAAGCTGCTTGTGGGAGGTGTTAGGGGCTCTGCGTTGCTGCTGCAGAACAGCAGCCATCAAACCTGCATCACCTTGAGGCTTATAGAGAAAGATTTGAACAGCAATATATAGCAGTGCGGCCTGCTGAAGAAACTAATTCATATAATTATAGCAAACTAACTCCCTTTGATTGCTCATTCAGTTCACTGCCCATTCTTAGTATTTCCAACTTAGGGTACTGGTTGTAGGTCTTCATGAAATGCACACCAAATTATTTCCTGCAGGTCGAAGAGTAATTGCCAAGGGCAAACTATCCCTGATTTCTAATGACCTGATTTATTTAAATAACTGTATTTTGAACTGGTGAATTTCAGGACACCAGCCAATCTTGAGAAAGTGGTGTTGAAAGCTCAGTAATGAGCAGCCATTTCTCTGGCTTTGTGTAAGCCCTTATGTGTGAAGTTAGAAATAGCAGCTGGTGAGGTTTGTACTGAAGAACTGCAGGGCAGCACATGCTAGTGCCTGTCCTTTCTCCTTCGGTTCCAAGCACATGCCAACCTCTTCTCAAGTATTTCATTCCATGAAGAACAGGGTTTAAATACCTCGAGTTGCTTAGGAGGAGCACAGATGAATCAAAGACAGAGCTCCAGAGTAAATAACGGACTGAGAAACAGCCTGCCCAGAACAGCAGCGTGTGATTAGAAATGCAAAGCTAATGAGGTTTCCAGTGACTTTTGGAGGGGTTGGGTTTTCAAAAATGTTTTCTTGAGTTGTGAGTGGCTTAATCTTTTCAATTAGTGCACAATTAATAATCAGTTACATAGATGATTAATGGATTGCAGAATACAAGCATGAACAGCACTAGAAAATGTAATTAACATTATATCAATGGACAGCAGAGTAATGGCAAAGACTTCCTAGGTTTCTAAGAGTCAGAAACTACCATTGACAAAGTAATTTGGGTTCTTTTGCAGTTATAAAAGAGCCAAAATTGAAAATTAATGGAGATGTGTTACGTTACCAGCATCCACATCTGCCTTTTGCCCATTTTCTTTCTTACCTCCTCTTCTCCCTCTTCCTGGTACTGCTCATCCACGTTATCTTCTTGCTGGTCAGGATTTCCTGCCATCTGCAGAGAGATTGTGTGAACATTCAGTTCCGTTTGCTCCCTATTGATTTTACAGCTCTGTCAATTAAAGCTGTGTATTCTGGAACTAAAAACTATGCAAAGTAATAAGAATAGCATAAGAAATTATGGTGTGTTCGTTAACATTAATGTTACCCTGGCTATGCAATTTAGAACTACTTTAAATTAAAATCAAAAAAAAGCAGCAGAATGATTACAATGAAATCATTTCACAGAATAAAGCAAGATTGTCGTACTAAGCAGGAAGACAATGAAATATTCATGCCATTAAAGACCAATGCCATAAAAATACAGATTGCCCCTGCCTAGAGGAGGTAACAGTTTAAAATGGAACTCAAGTGTGCGGAATTTGCTGGAATGTCATTGGGAGGGAAGGGAGGGCGGTGCGTGCAGCTGGCTGAGTGCTAACTGTGGACAGGGCATGGAGGGGATCGAGCAGAGACGGGATCTGCGCATAGGCAAACGGGGCACCCAAAGGACGGGACTGCTGAACTCGGCTGGGTGGAGGTGACGATGAATTCACAGCAGGGCATCAGCAGGAGTAATTCTGTACTTTTACCTGCTTATGTCAGGCATGTTTTTCAAAAAAGGCCGTTAAAATAAGAGCTTAGTGTCCTCCCATCAAGGTGTGCTACACTGTCTCTAAAGAGCACCTACGGGTGCTTTCTCTCACTCTACTGACCACCAGGTGCTCCTCCATGCCCGGGTGTCTCTGCTTCTCACTGTTTTCCTTGTGCTTTTCATTTTCATCGGGTAGATTTTCCTCTCTCTCTTGCTCAGCTTCCTCAAACTCATCTTCTCCTTGATTGTTGGGGTCATCGGCAGGGTTCACATCTTCCATTGCTGCCTTCTGCAGTTTTCAAAAGTGAGTATTAAATGCATGTTTTTCATCTCTCAGTTCAATTCTATTTCACTCGAAAGTGACCCTAGCACAAACTATGTTATGGACAACAGTCCAAAAGAGCTGACAGGACCTTTCAGTGCCAGTTCATCCTCCAAAATTGATGACTTCAGAATGTACAACAGCATGCAGGAAAAAGCCCCTTAAAAATAATCAGTATTTGACTTTAGGAGTGAAAAAGGAAAATCTCCCCCAAGGAACCCAACCACACCTGCCTTAGATGATATTTTCTGTGTTCCATGCCCCCAAATCAGGTAAGGGGAGTAAAGAACTGAATATCCAGTATCCAGATCTTTGAGCAATCCATATCATAACCTCGGTATGTTCAGCTATGCAGTATTATTTCTTTAAAGAACTAACACTTCTTCTAAACCGACTGTGTTTAGATCTAGTGACCACTGATGCCTGTGGAAAACTTCCCAACTGTTTCAGTGGGCATCTCTGGGGTTGATTTGGTTCTTAGCCACTTTCCTAATGATATCATTAAAAAACCACTGTAACCACTCCTTTGGAAGGACCACTAATTAAAGGCATGCTATTTTTTTTGAATCCAAGTTTCCCTCTGCATGTTCTAAGTCAAAAATCTTTTATTCCATGCGAAGAGCAGATCCAAGGGAAGTAGCAATGCAACTTGCCTCTAATAATGAAGCTCCTTTTGATTTCTTCCTAAACCAGTAAGGACAACAATACCCTAGATGTCAAACTTATCTTCCCTGCAGACCTGTGATTTATCTTATTTTTGTAACATGTAATTAGGTTAGATGAGAATTATAGTTTTTAACTTCAGTAGCCAGTGCAGTTCACAGCATCTTAACACATACTCACCGACTCGTCAGCCTGCTGATTTTCTGCTTGATGTTCTGGCTCTTGCTGCTCATTTGCATTATTTTGATCATCATCTTCACCTTCATCCTGGTGCTGGTTGTCATGTTCATAAGCTGGCAAATTTGTATTATTACAACTTGTGCTACAGCACTTCCTAATTAGTCCTTTCAGGAAACTGTCTTGTCTGTGCTAGCTTCTGTACATGGCTTTAGCAGGAAGCAGCTCTTCCCAGAATAAGCAGCTTGTTTAGAACGACAATGCTAACAGAATTATTATACCAGTAGGAAACCGATACAGGAAGATTATATATTGAAGAGATCAAATCACAGACAAAGCCAGGAATGTAATAGAGATCTACAAAGCCCAATACCAGTAGCTTATTCAGCAAGACAGTTTTGAAAACACAGGTATAATCATCAGCAATAGCTGTATTTTAGTGTGACAGCTCAGCCAGTGCTATCTGAAGTTTTGTTAGCAAAACCTGAGTTTGTGTTTCACCCGAATCCAAACTGGATGCAAAATGAACATTTAATTCTTGCACGAAAGGCAAGAAAGGGACCTGTGAACCCAGTAGGGACATAACAAATTCCATCTTACCTCCTTCTTCTTCCTGAAGACCTTGTTCTTCCTCCCCTTGTACAATATCATGATCCATGTTACCATAATGACCTTGCTGGCTGAAAAATTAAATGCAGATATGTCATTTCAGTTTCAGAAATAACATTCTGTCGAGAAACAAACCATCCTAGTGCATCTGCCCAAGCACCAGCCAAAAGGTGTTTCAAAATAGCTTTCTACTTATTACCTAATATTTTTCCCTAAAAAAATACATCTTGTAGAACAAGACTCTTGTTCAGTATACTGTACTAAATTCTGTACTTGTATTTCCTGATATCCCCCATTTTGATATAACAACTGCCTTGTCTTATCAAAACTCCTAAACAACTAGTATGATTCATATTCAAAGTGCAAATTCTATAAACTGAAAGCAAAGAATATGGTAACCTTTCAAAGAAGGAGCCTTAAAGACAGACAACATTGATCCATGACAAGGCCCTTTTCAGCCCGCGTTGTAAAAGAGGTTTATTGTGTGATGATTCTCAAAGGGCTTAAGATTTTGATAGTAGTAATTTACAGAGAGCTCTCTGGTAACAAAAATACTTCCCAAGTATGTGTCATTGTTATCATTCTCTACTAATACTTCAGCAAAGAACATTCAGTAGGTCTAAGCATCCAAAAAAGTAGCAAAGTTGTCACTGACAACTTCAACTAAGCAAAAGCATAAAGGAGTGCTGAAGGGAAGGGGCAAGAGGCGCATGGAAGCTGCAGTATTATTAATATAACCATGTTCAAGCAACCTCAGACACTAACAGTGTTGTTTCCTGAGGGAATGCTCTTGTCTCTACAATATGCCAGGAGAGCTAGTCACACTTGTCCACAAAGCCCTCAAGGAATTACTTAGAAGTCGTGTCTCATTTATGAGAAACTTTAGCCTAAGGATCTAATGCACAGCTAGGAACAGGACTCCTCACTACCCCAGGATGGCAATTGCTGCTTGGGGAGAACAGTTGCTGACTGTAAGCAAATTATCCTCTTTAGAGCCAGATTTAGGCACTTTGACTTTACTTTCCAGGTAGTCTGTGCCTATAGCATTAAACTACCCTCTTTGCACGAGGGGTATGGTGCAACCAGGAAACCCAATGCACAAACTGCGCCAGACGGATTTGAAAGTAGTTAACCTGAGTTGTTTCTTATAGAGTTTTTCTCCTTGTTCTGCCCGTTTCTGCAGCTCGAGCTCCTTCTCCTGAAGCTGCTGCTGCCGTAGCAGCTGTCCCCGCAGCCTCTGCTGGTGCAGCAGCTCCTGGTGCTCTCGTAGCTGACTGGCTTCTTCTGCTCTTCGCACTGCAAGCTGCTGCTGCTCCAGCTGCTGCTCGTAGGCTGCCTTGGGTCTTCTGGTGACAGCTCTCGTTAAAGCTGCCTGTCAGAGAAATGTGTGTAATCATAAATTAATCTAAGTTTCAATGACCAGAAACAGGAATGCACAAGAGTTTTACCAGAACTTGGGGGAAAATTATGTGGGTGCTAGATGCAATGGAGAAAACTTACAAGTAAAGCAAAGAGAACTCACTTAAGCGAGTTTTCTGAACACAGCCTTTCAAAGTTTCAGTGTTTGCACTGCCCACAATTAGACACCAATTGTGCTTCTGTTGATTGAAATGGCCATTTCAGCAGGGGCTGCCTTGAGCCCCAAGCAAGGCACTGCATGTTCTTTACGGGCAGCAATATGTACCTACAGCTCCTGTATGGCAGCTTAGCCCGTGCCTGCTGTCCTACTGCACAACTTCATCACACCAGAATTATATTGTTATTCTGATACGAAAATTAGTGTTCAAAAGACCCAAAGTGAGACCAATAAAATATATTTTCCATTGGCAATCCAATCTGGAATCTAGGACTCTCTGGTTGTGTTAGGGCAGTATAAAGCAAGACTTGCCTTTGCTGATTCTGCCCAGATCTTCTACCTGTTTTTCATTTAGAATTACCTGTCAAATAACGGTGAACATTTGGGTGGAAAGACATTAAGGAAGGTAGATACGTTTGAATGGGAAGCATTCAACAATTCACAGCGGGTGCCAAATGAATGACGCAGGACAGCTCTCCATGAAAGCACAGGTCCCATTCTCACCAGCCATGGTCTTCCCATCAGCTACCCAGACATCAAACTTCAAGTAGGAGGTGGGATTCAGTCTGGCTGCTCTTTTTTTCCATCTGGTGCTTTTTAATCACAGAATTAATGTTTCTTAAATAGCTCCATTTGGCAAGCCCTGCAGTGAGCATGTGCTTAGCCTGAGTCCTGTGCACCTACGAGTTGTGCTTGAATCTCAAACTTTCTGTAAACATGACCCTGATTTTATGTAAAAATAGGTGACAACAAGACAGAGCCAGCAGTGGCTGAGGTAAACAACAAATGTAATCCATTAATAGAAAACAGCTCTGTACCTCTGGATGGTAACGTTCACCCAACATGTTGGTTTCTTCCTCTTTCTGTTCCTGTTTTTTCCACTCGTGTTCTTCTGCTACTTGATCCTGTTCCTCCTCTAAGTGCTCGGGCTGACCTGCCTGCTCCATTTCTTCCTCTTCTAGTTCTTTCTTACGTTCCTCTTCAACTTGATCAACACGTTGCTCTTCATCCTCTCCTGCTTCTTGTTGCTCCTGAATATTTAGTTCTTTGGCACGGTGGCCCTCATGAGTCCCTTTCCTCAGATGAAAACCCTCTGCATCCTCTTCTTTCTCCTGGGTGTTTATTTCTTCTTTCACTTTTGGCTTCTCACTCTGCAAAACACATTCAAGAGCAAAAAATATTATAGATTCTATGTTTTCAAGAGACCTAAGGACCAGACACAGATACCTTTATTGTTCCCGAGTACAATTTTACCACCGCAAGGAAAGCCAAATGTCTGCTTTGGAACAAGATATCCTTCTTGCCAAGGGATATCAATATCTGGCTCCTGGCCCTGTGCAACTAAGCAACATGTTGCACAACAGAATGATAAAATAACCTAAGCCTCTTTTCATCTGAAGTGGAACTATTACAACTCCATCCACAAAGAATACTTACATTTTTATTTACTGTGGGCTTTACTGGCTAACACTTCTTGTAAAATAAAAGTACAACTGACACTGTCACCTCTAGACTTCATACATAGTATTTTTTCTTTTTGGGCATCAGATAAAGTTAATATATTTAAAACTGACATATTAAGACTGCCACTGAAACTTTATAAAGCAAGCAAAAAGACAGTTTATACAGGTCTTATTTAAGCTTTCCTGTATAGTTAGGATACCTAAAATTTTCAAGACTGTATATCATTCCAGAGTTTAAGATTTGTGTAAGCTGTTCTTTAAGAAGTCCCTAAAAATCAGTCTGAAAGACATTTACAGCCATCACTGACATATTTTTATACTATGAAGCAGTGAAGTGTTCCTCACTGCTTCAGAGCTGATAAATGCGTGCAGTTATGCACATGCTTCTAATGGAAATTAAGGGTGCAATAATTAATTGTGCTAAATCAGAACCCGGTTCTCGTGGCTTCGGCAGCCAGGCAGTTCTCTGTACCTCCTCGTGCTCCTCAGCCACAGCCTCGTGGTGCGTCGGGAGGGCGCTGTGGGGAGACGGCGCCGGCCCCTCCGCCGCTGCCGGAGCGCGGGGCTTTTCCAAGCGCTCCGACTGCCGGAAACTCGGCATTCTGTGGAGCGTATCCTTCAGCTGTTTGTATTCCTCCACCTGGGACTGAAGCCAACACACGTTAATTATACTGCATCCAAACAATCTTCCCAGTTAAACGTAGGCACCACAGAGTGAAGTTGCTGCCAAAACAGATACCAGAAATGCTTGATACTCAGAGCAAACACCAAGGTGGAGAAGAGGTGCGAGGCTGTAAGAGTGGCTGTTTCCATGCACTACAGAGCACTGATTCATCACAATCTGTTCAGCCAAAGTGCACATGCATACAAGTATACTGGGGAAAAAAGAGACAAAGATGAAGATTTGTTATTTTCATGTCAGCAGAATGATTGTCAAAAGGGGATTATGCTTTTTTCTCTGTAGACTTTAAAAAGTTAGGGAAACTGAGCAACACAGCTCTCCTTTATCAGTAGGGAGAAGAAAAAAAGGAAAAAAGCAGTGTTTTTAGAAACAGCAGTCAAATTTTAAAGTAAATAAGCATATATAATATGTCATGAAAATGCCAAATCCTCAACATTTAGACAGATGTTACAGAAGACAATAGTCAAGATACAGAACTGAGGGAAAGGAAGTCATAGAACACCTTCAGTGAAGAGCAGGAAAAAAGAGGAAAGCTGAATTTCTTTGGTCTTCCTAAAACACAACAACAGGATGTTGTAAATTGATTTGCTGTTTAACCCTGTACGAGATCAGGATATTTTCAACAAGGTTTCATGACTAGTGTGAGAAGCAAGACTGGTTGCTGTCCATTTGCAAGTCACTGTCTACAGAGTGGACAAGAAAGAGGAATTGTCTCAAAGAAAAATTCTTGAAAAAAGACAGGATTTATAGAAAAGCTGCTCCACTGACCACATACCAAATGTGATGGCCCACAGCTGCTACTTCAGTAGGGGCAGGGGATAAAAGAAAAACTAACTCATAGTCGTACAGCAGGGAAAAGTAATGGTTTACTCTCCATTTTGAAGTCAGAGAGACATTTCATATTCATATATTTTTTAAAAAATATATCAATGTGTGTGCACACAGACATATGTATATGTATTTTTGGATTCGGGTTACAAACAGGCTGAGGTTCACCCCCAGTGGCTGCGCAGACCATCCGTGTCTGTCTGTGGCACCAGAGCAGTCCATAGGGCAGCAGACAGGCACGGTGCCTTGATGTCCAGTGCCAAGGGCTCCTACAAAACAAGACCCCCAGCGCTACGGACTGACAGGATGAGAGGGGCTGCGAAGCCAGACGCACCTCGGAGCCTCTTCAAAACACTAGGGCATCCATTACAACAGACAGGCCTAAAAGCAAAGCAGAATGCAGAACAGTTACACTCGTCCTGCTAGAGGGAGAGACAACAAGCAGAACGTGAGGAGAAGATCCGGTCCTTTAAAAGCTGCTTGTGACTTTGTGGTCCTTGTAAACACTTGAATGAAAAAGGGAGTCAAGAAAGGCAGCCCGACGCTGCCTGTTGCTTTTCCTCTGTCCATTCCCTGACAGTTTCTTTGCTCCAACACAACTCTTGATTTTGGGTTCCCTGTGGCCTACACAGCTTGTACTGGTGCAGCTGGCCAAACCTACATGAGCTTCCCAAGGCTTTACATATAGTTCCCTAGAGCTTAATATATAGTTCTTCAAAAGCATCATTTAAGAAAGGCAGTGCTGCTACTCCTTTTTAGCTAATTTGAGTTTCACCTCGTGTTTACTTTCCTCCCTTTATACTCCTGCCTCTGTTGCACTGATGTCTAATAACTTTATAGCTTCTAGGCATATCCAGAACGAGCCTATCATATATATTACAATTCATGTGACCTGAGTATGGAAGTTCTAGCAGAGAAGACAGAAAGAGAGAGGTACTCAGCATCTCTCCTGGAGGGAGAGATACTGCTCATAGCAGTAACACATGCACACTTTGGCCTACATTACAGTTTGCATTTTCTGATAGCCCTAGAATTTGCTGCTGCTTCTTTGTAAGAGCAACCCTGTAACTCATGCATTTTTCTGGAGTGTGCAGCGTGGTGCTCCCTGCAGCTTCCCATGCGAAAGGCTCCATGCATCACATTCTAGTCAGCTGAACTTGGAGAAAGGAGTTTCAGGAAGGTTAGAGCTGGCGCGAGCTGCTTTCCCTTCTGACCTGCGCTGCAGCTAGAGCACTCTTGTGGTCTTCCAGCGTCACTACAAGCTGGTTGTGTTGGGACAGTAAGTTCTTATGCTGTTGCTATACAAAAAGAAGAACATCAAATATTTCACAGTAAGTCCATTCTGAAGGCAAATCCAGTAGCCTGTGGGTTTTGGGACTTTCAAGATATATTTCTATTTATCTCAAAAATGAATTCCGGGTAGTTACAGGTCTTAGATATTCAACATGAAACATACATTAAATCCAAATCAGAGAAAGTGAGCAATGCAGGCAAACATAATTTAAAATGCCAGAATTTAAAAGTTAGAGGCTGGAGCACATGTTGATAAATGTTTAAAATGATAGAGATAGAAAGTATTCATTCTGATGATAAACTTTGTTTTAACCTTTTCTTTTATTGCAAAGTCCATTTTCCAATCCATATAGTAAATGTTTCTCCTTCAGTTTAGGCTTTTTTCCCCTCAGGGATTGAGGGAGACAGGGAGAAGGAGCAGAATTAACTAGAATGCAAGTGGCAGAAGACAGGAAATCCAGTTAAGCCGTTTTCTCCTCTCTTCTGCCATCACAGAGGATATGCAAGTTCCTGTCATAGTCCATTTCCAGCTTGTTAAAACTTGAACTTTAAGACCATGAAGGAAAAAAAAAATCCCTCCTTCAAAGCAAAGCCTACCTTGACATCTTGTAGCTGAGTGTGAACATCTTGGTGAGCTTTTCTCAGCTGTCTGTTCTCTTCTCGTAAATTATAGAGCGATTCTGTTTGAAAGAAGGACAGGGAAGCTGAACCTCGGACTGTTAACACTGGGTAAAGCACCAAAATTAAAATTACGATATCAACTGCATAATATACTGCACAATTGCTATAGTAAAGCCAGATCAGAGCAATTGCAGAGTCTGTTTACATTGTATCTCTACCCACTCTGGAAAAAGCTTTACCTTTCCAAGAAGGCGGCTCTGAAATGCCATTAAATTTTAGCTTGGTGCATGCAAGCGTGCAACTGGAATAGGGCGTTATGGTTCACACTGGGCAGGTGGCAATTGGAAAGTTTAAAACGAAGAGAGGAGCCCCTTTTCTCTTCCCCCACACTGCACCTGGCGAGGGACATTGCTGTTGTGCAGGACCAAGCAAGTCTCACCAAGGAGGTGTCCTGATGCCCAGCCTACCCCAACAGCTTCACCCACGAGGGCTGGACAGAGGGGCTTCCTTCCCACCTCTTACACTGCACGCACACGAGCAAACCCAAGACAGCAAATCACAACACCTCTGCCTGCAAAATGCCCTGCTGCCAATCTGCAGAGCTCCCAAATCCCCAGTGCTATGGAAAGCCTCGCTCTTCTGCTCTATGCAATCCTGCAACTAGGATTTAAAAGTCTTGCATACTGTAAAGAAACTCTGTAACAGGAAATCAGATGCTAAAAGGACAAATCGTATTATACGTCATCCTCTGAGTACAGTGATGTAATGTGTTTCAGAGAAACTGAAAAGTAGGATATGAAACATATGCAAAATCACTTCATAAAGAGGCACAATTAAAATTAAATCTGTAATAGATTTAATAGAAGCTTCAAAGATTCTTTTTTTTCCTCTTTCAAATTAAAGACATGCAGAAAACCTATTTTTTCAATTTTTAAACTAGTCTTAGAGCAAAAAATGAAGGGTAAAATCAACCACACTAAGATTTAACAGACTTAAGTGGTATGTTTCTTACCGCTTCCCTAATCTAGAGAGATACAAAGCACATACTTGAAAGTAAAATGAGGAGATTTAAGAAAAAAAGACCACAGAAAATCGTCAAGAAAAACACATCTTATCAGCATATGCTCTGTGTGAATGTCCTGCTACTGAGAACAGAGAAAAGGCTCTTCTGTCTCATATCACGCATCTCCTGATATTGGTAATTTTAAATGCAGTATCAGGGGTACATTTTAATATGGGCAGCCAAATACAGGTTGCATATACCCTTCAGCTTGGAAATTTCCTGCTCTTTTTCTTGCTGCAGTTGTAAATATCGCTCCTTGTGATCACTGAACGTTCTGCTAAACTCTTCTCCTTGTTTTCGGTGATCTTCCTCCAGGTCAGCATGCTGTTTTTTAGCTCTTCATGTTGACTCTGCAAATACCAAAGTTGGACACTGGAAAAACGTTCTGCATCTGCATATCTGGCTAATACTGTCTTTGGCAATTTGTTAAATACGTCCAGATGAATCGAAAGCATTCACAGCAAGTAGTTTGTTATTCAAAGCACGCATGTTACAGATCCTCTCCTGCACAAAGTCATCTCTGTGACGGGTAGTCTCCTCTTCTGAGGCTACGTTATCTCACCTGGCAGTTGTGCTCTCCCCCTGGGAACAGCTGAACACGTCTCAAATTCCTGACATGCCAAACTATGCCGAGCCTGGTAAACAAGTGTTCCATGCAAGTAACTGCATTTGAAAGGATTAAATAACCCACTGGAAAACACAGCTAGTAAAAACTGCTTGAGTTTTTACTCCTCCTCCTTTTGCAAAAGGAAAGTACCATGTTCTGACATTCTGGAATAAACGACCAGCAGGCAGTGAGAGCACATCCCCTCGGAAGGGCAGAACCCCCGTGTCCGCTGGAGCTCCACATCCAGACACCCACCTTGAGCATCTGGTGCTGCACGCTCAGCGCGCTGTAACGGCTGTTGGAGTCTTGCTGTGAAATGAAAACACCAGCGTCATTAGAATGACCCTGTCGCACCCCTAATGTCTGCACGTGCACTTATTTCAGAACCACAAAAGGGTTGTAACACCCCCTGGTTATAGCTTATCCCACCCACCACCTCAGCACCTGGGAAATTAAAGTTTGAGCTACCATATCATGAACTATTTCTTATTACAGTTCAAAGCATTAGGATATTCAATTAGCACTTTGTGATATTGCCCCCTTTGAACAGTTGTAATTTCAAAGCAATTATTGTTTTTTCTTACAACTCTAATAACATCCAGTATTAAAAAATGACACCAAGAAAAACAACTTACCCTTCCTTTATTTAGGGTTTCCTGTGCTTCAAGTTTATAAACAAGAAAATCTACAACATAAAGGGGAAAGCCAGGAAAGTTAGAGTCTGTACAGAAATAACATGACATAACTGTTAGACATGCAAATTCCCTTAGAGCTGAACATTTATGTGGTTGCAACTTCTCCCAAAAATGATTAAAAAATGATCAGATGAATTTAACCTAATACTCAAAATTTTTGACAAGATAGTTTAATATAAAACTAGGCTAAAGTCTTAGGAATATATTCTAAATCTTAGTGTGAGATATAGACAAAAAGGCTCAGGATGACATGGGGTAATTAAATCTATTATGGAAGTTCTCTTGGTAGAAGCCCAGTAGTACAGTTCAACAGGAAAGAACATTGATAAGCTTCTATTTTACTTTCTTAAGACAATAAAAATATATACTTGGAATGAAAAAAAGATTGCAAGTCGAAACTAAGTTTGAAAAAAAAAAAATTAAAACCCCTTTTTTTCTTTTTTAATCTATCTCAGAATTTGCAAATGACTCACCTTTGTGTAACTATAGATGACTGTCACTAGATGGCACCAGAAAGTTATTTTAGAACTGTAGGTTTCTTTTAAATATATATATATATATATATATTTATATTTATATTTATATTTATTTATATATTCTTTTTTTCCTTAGCCTTTGCTAGATTAGCTGTTTTAATTCAAAGGCTGAGTCATCAACTTTAGGAATAATGAAGAATTTACTCGGAAAGTTGCAGAGAATTGAGAACAACAAAAATCATTGGGAAAGCTCAAAAGATTTTACTCTGCAAAGAAATTAATGTGTGGAATGTATGAAAAGATCCTGTTATCGTTACAAGTTTTTTTTTTTTTTTAGCATGATCTCAAAACACAATTTGCACATGCCAGTACCCCATATGCATGGTTGGGTGCATGTACAGCTACCTATCATGCACTCTGCTATCCTACACAATGTATAATTTAATTTTTTAATTTTGATTTTTTAAAAAAGAATGTGTTTTGTTTTAAAATATTCAAGTTGTTGAAACAAAAAGCATGTTTTACCTTCTTTTGCTTTCTTATGTTCCAGCCTTTCCTTTTGTAATGACTTCTCTAATCTTGACCTGTGCTCATACACAACTGAAAAGAGAAAAATTTGTACGCAATTTATCATTTAAAGAAGTAATACGTGGTTAAAAAGAACCCCCCCCCCGCCCCAATCCCCCTCCCCAGCAAAGCCGAAGGACAAGGGCCCAGAACACACCAGGAACGAGGTGCTGGGGCACAGGCCCCTTGGCACCGCTGGGACCCTGGTGCTGCCTTCCCCATCCTGGTGCTGATCCCAAGCTGGGGGTCCCTCCCGTTCCCGGGCTCCGTTCCACGGAGCACAACAAGCAGGAACGCTCGTCCTCCCACTACGGACTCGGCTGGTTATGAGCACCTACACCCCGTCCACCACGTCCCCTTCCAGCGCCGCTGCGCACATGCACGTTTTCTTGTGCTTGCATCCTCTTTGCAAGGAGATGGGAACGATCTCCCGTTGGGAGCGCTCTGGAGTGAATTCCTGCCAGGGAGGAGGTCGGGACGCACGAGAGCAGGTCACATCGGAGAGGAGGGCTGCCACAGCAGACAGACTCCTTAGTCTGACACAAGGAAAACCTCAGAGCAATTCTCAAATTCTTCTCAGAACTTGGACAACTCAGTTTAAGGCTCGTTTCTCCTCAGTAGAGCCAGGACAGTGGTCTCCTTTGCCAAACGGTGTTGCTGAAGACCAACACGCTGCTGAACGGGCAGCTTTCGAAGCTGAACTAGCGGCAGGGGGTCTGTACAGCACCTTGGGCAAAGGCAGCAGGGATTTCAGGCCCAGCACTCATCGTACCCTCAAGCGTTCAACACACCAAACAACAGTAGCCATGCAGTGCACCACGCTCTCCTCCACCAGAACGACCTACTGGAAGAAAAAAGCTACTGCTGTTTTGCAAAGAGACTCCGAGATTTTTGGGCTAGGAATGAGTGGCAGCGATGCTCTCTCTTAAAAAAGACCTACTGAAAGTTATAGCCAAGGTGGTGCAGGCACCCGCATGTAACCCAGTGCCATGGGAATCGGGTGAATGAAGAGGCTCCCTGCAGCTCCGAGGTCATCGTGTCCCCAGACACAACTGCCAGACTGCCTCTGGTTTTGTATCGGAGCAGGGGAAAAGAGATCTCCACGGTGGTAAACTCCAATAGCGGCTTCAAACAAGAAGGAAAACTTAAAAAACAAAGTCCAGCCAACCCTGTAAGTTCCCAAAATAACCTTTTTCTAAGTTTTCACCTTATGACAAACTTTGCATTTTGAGCGTCTGCTCTCTCGGAAGAGATGGAGAACATCCCTCCTTTACCCTTTCCTCAGCACTCACCACACTGAAGGGTCATTCTCTCAATTTCCTTCTTAAATGTGCAAAGGAGAGATACCAATTTAAATTCCCAAGAATGTCTAATTACATTAGCTTGAGCTCAGCTGCACATAAACACCTTTCCCTGTCCAAATTTCAGTTTGCCAGCACACTCTGAAGAGCAGCTAATACAAGTTAATGGATCATACAAGTTTTCCATTAAAAATAGGAAACCCATTTTCTGAAGATTAAAACATTGATGAGGAAAGGCCTTTAAAAGGAAGATACAAATCATTATTTGATGTTTGGCAGCCACAGAAAACTTCCTTTAGCGGTTTAAAACCTGTTCTCAATTGCACTTAGATGTATTCTGGAGGTTCTTTAGCTACTGATTTACCCGGAGGCTGAAGTGCTCATCAGTCCCTGCCGCTCACCTCTACTTTGTGATTTATTGTCTAGAAGTCAAGGGCAGCAGTCTGGATGAGCTATATATCCTATATATATATATAAAAAAAAAACACATTATAGGATATATATATTATATATATATCCTATATATATATTATATATATATCCGTTTATATATATATATATATATATATATATATATATATATATATATATATAAACGTATTACCCTAACCCTCTGCAGCAGAACCTGCCCGTGAGGAACGTGCGCGAAGGCAGCAGCTTCCAGAGCAGGGCAGCGCCGCGGCGAGGGTTTCATCTGGGCACCAAATTACACTGCAAAAGGAACCGAGGTTGCAGCACAGCAGCTCGGGAGAGAAATGAAAATCCATAATGGCTTTCTCCTCCCATGCAATCAGGATTGGAAATAGGCTTTTAGGCAGTCAGGCCAGACCACACACGGATCCCGAGGTGATATTTTTCATTTTGCTACTTGTAATTGCTGCTGTAGCTTCCGCAGCTCCTCCTCCTCGTTAACAACCCGGGGGAACCTCACACCAAAACCACAGTGACAAGAGCAGGAAGAAGGGAGAGAAAACGGTCATGTCATCCCTGGGTTTCAGGGACCAGAGCCCTCCACAGCTTTGCAGTTAACTTCAACCGCAGCTGACCTTTCCCAGCTCCATCCCGCACTTGGGAGCCAGGTCTCCAGACTCCTCCCAGACAGCCCATCCCTGCGTCCACTTCTGCTCTACTTGTTGTTGGAGTAACTAGATTTGGAACCACTTAAAATAGCCCTTCGCATGACTAAAATAAGCGCTCCCAGACAGGGCTGTGAAACAAGGAGCAAGCTTCCTACCACCCTCCTCCTCTCCTCAGTCATTTGCTGCTTGGCTCAATGCCATTTTCCCCTAACATAAGTCTTCCAGGCGCGAGTTTATTAACTCTCCGAGCAAGACTGGATTTAAGAAACCAAAGCTTCCATATTCCCCCTTCCTTATGTCCTTCTTGGGGTTCTGGCACATTCTAAGGACATTCTGGTGTTTCTCTCCCATGAACTCCCACCCATCGGAAACTCCCCACACTGGAGTCTAAACTATGAAACTCTTGGTTATTACAGCAGTTGATTCCTCCCTCTCTACTGCCAGCCTGGAGAGGGGATGCTCAGACCCATGGATGCTCCACTATCTGAGCACGATAGGCAGAAAAATAAATACAAGAAAAAAACCTTCCCAGAAGGTTGCACCACTAGGGCCATCACTGACCGTTAATTACAACACACAAATCAAACGGTCTGGTGAAAACAACTTACTCAACATTCATGGTTAGCCCACTTAGCTTTGCACCTCTAAACCGTTAAACCATCATTAATGAAAATAAGCCACTGCTGTGCATTTATAAACCTGAAGCACAATACAAGAGTCTAAAACACCCCAAAGCTCAATGTGTCGTATAATGAAAAACTGAGGTTACCCTGGGATTTACACATGCAAGAATTTCTGCTAATTTCAAGGCTACTGTTTCCTCGTGCAATTCTGCAGTCTTTCTCAGAGCTTACAGCAGTATCTTTGGTTTGAAAACAGCAGGTTTCCATCGTCTTGGCAATATTCGGGGTCAGCCTGTGGCAGAGCTGAAGGGAAGCAGCAGGGTGGCAGCCACCACGGCACTTTGCTGCTAACCCTATGGAGGGCTGTAGGACAGAGGCTTGTTATAAAAGCACAATTAAAAGCACAATTAAACTTCCAATTGTTTTCATTGCAAACAGAACCACTGGAAATGTGAACTAATAAAAATAACTTTGCTGTTGAGAACGAAGGTTCCTGCGAGGCTGGTAAGAATCCCTGCAATACACGTGCAGGATAGATTTTCTAGTCCAACAACAATAATTAAGAGTTTGATCAAAGAAGAGTTTTTTTTTTTTTTTTACTCAACCGATATTAACATCTTGTGCTAGGAGGATATGTTATGAATATTGCCAGACCTGCTCCCCAGGGTCCAAACCCATTAACTCAGTGAACCTGGCATTAAACAGCAAGAGCCACTATTTTACCACTGAATTTCAGAACCCTCCACTTGCTCACGTTATTCCTGGAAAAGTTCCCCACCACAGCACAGCCCATGCTGCTCACAGCACATACACCACCTATTTTTCAGGGCTTCATTGGGAATTTCTCAATTTCACTGAAATGCCAGCTTATTGTAAGCTTTTAATAAGCAATTAAGCTATGGAAATATATCCTCTAATAAAAAAGTAACATTTTTTCCTAGTCTTTAAGCATAGTGCAAAAAACAACGCTACGCAAACCTTACAGTAATAATATATTGAACAAATATTGAAGCTGTTTCCTATTTTATACTCTTTAAGGTCTTTGTTTTGAATTTCTTCAAGAAGAACAAAAATAGCTGAGGTATCTGATCGTGCAAGAGAAACAAGTATTTCTATGGTTTAATTATGGAACAATTTTGCATACAGACAGGATGGACTAGTCTCATTTTGTTCACCAAAAGAACACAACGAGAACTGCATTGTGTACTGTGGTTACATTCACTTTAAACCAAACTCCTACGCTTTTCCATTTACTTACATGAAAACCAACCAGGTGATTGCTCTGCCAAATTACAACCTGTTCCTACATGAGGAGAGCATGGGGTTTTGCCTGGAAAACTCCAGGCACATATTGATGGTCATACTTAAAATAACCCGTGCTTTAAATCCCTGATCATTTACGTTGGTCATAGCATTAACGTCCTTAAGAGAGAAGATGGCATTTTATATTGAGAGCCTTCCAATGAGCAGTCCAATTGCTGCAGTTTGTGTGGCCAGTAACAGAATCAGAACAGGAGCCCCCTGTAAAACTCCTTTGATTATAACAGGAATCAGAACTAACCATAAGAAAACCTCAAAAAGCCTTGGAACAGGTGTATGGTTCAGATAAGCATATAAAGAAATTCATACGCTTATCAAACCTTTAGCTTTGCAAAAAGACGAAAGAAGAGACAAAAGCAGAACATGCAGAAAGTGTCACTTGAGCGCGCTTCTGGAAATGGGCGAACGCTGGGGAATTTGGACAAACACAAACACACGTTTGTGCTGCTAACAAAGAGGTCGGGCTTCTATTCAATATCAAGAAGACCTGAAAATTTCTGAACTGAAAGCATTTACGTTTAATACCAGGTTTTTACTTTATCCTAGCTCTCTCTTTGAAGTCACTAACGTCTCCAGGAAACAGTAGCTTTTTTAAAAGCAAATTATAACTAAAACATCCTAATGACAAAGTGAGAGAGGGGAAGGTATTTATCACATTGAAGCAGTAAACTGTAACAGCTGCTGCTAAATGTAAGAGCTTGAAAATGGATATTAAATATGCTTAAATATTTAATGCATAGCCATTAGGCTTTAGACATGACTTGTACTGAGAAAGAGCTCAAATTTTCTATCCCAGAAAAGATTTCTTCCAGTCTTCAGTGTCACCCATGATGGGCGAGATATACTAGATTAGATTAGACTAGCATCTCACCTTGTACATGGCATTTGCTGTTTGCCCAACAATACTAAAGGGTTTTTTAAAGTGATGCTAAATACAAATAGTTTGGACAAAATGTGTTTAGTAATTTTAGACCTAAGTTCTTTTTGCTTTTATAATTGTATTTATAATGACAGGTCATTTTTTTCCTGCCAGATACATTTACACAATTGTTGAATTCCTCTCCTGGCGAGTTGCTTAAATATTACTCATATTATCCTTTACACTACACAGCGTGGTTGGCAGATTTACTTCCCAAAAGCTTCTATGTCTTTCATTTTTCCTTCTCCTCTTTTTTTTCCCCTCCTTTTCTTCCTCTTTGTGCTATTTTTGTGTGGACACACCAGGCCCTGTTGTAGAAGGGACAATCCTCCAGGAGAGCTCCTTCTCACACTACCTCTGAACACCTGGGGCTGCCCCTCTCCCCGCTCCAGGAAACAGCACCGAGTTCTGTCTGAAACCGCTTTAGGCCTTTCTGATTGGATAGACTGGGGATTTAGATTTGATTTTATAGAATCACTCGTTTCTATAAAAATCTATCTATGAGATGTCAATATTTTAGAAACATTTTTCAGAGGCTAGCGAAAAATCAAGATTTAAGAAATACAGCATGTGTTTTATCACAATTATACACCACAAGAAAAACGATGCAATCGTTATGGTTATCACCTTACAAAACTGCTAAACCACTTCCTTAGATTAATTCACGACAGTTCTAACACAAGGGACCGAGTAAGCTCCAGCTGCCCTTCAAAAATGCAACAGAGAAATCAATAGCTCGAGTTAGTGGTTCCTAACCTTTCTCGGAGCAACAGCTCACTGCCAACCATTAAAATGCGCATCCAAGTAAGAGAGAATTCCGTGAGAATTCCAAGGCAGCGGCATGGATAGGATCAACCTGCTTGCCCTGCCTTCAAGGCCACGAGCAGGCCCTGCTCTCTGTTGGGCATGACTGCCCAACTCAGGGACCTGAGTCACCTTGGGGAAATACAACACTAATTTTGGATACCTTAGGGAAAAAAAATAAGGGATACCCAGATGTAGATGAATAGCAATTTCTTAAATGATAACACTTAGCAGAAAAAAATCTGAGGATGTTTGTTTTATGCTGGATTTCTAGGAAAAGAACAGAAGTGCATCCAGCTCCTAAGACCCTCATTTAAAAACCAGAGCACCCAAACAGGCAGAACTCCCTAAGTGCCCACGTCGTGTTCCAACATAACTAGAAATCTACAATCTCAATCCTAAAACTACAAGCGTAACAACCCAACAAGATGTTCTTCCTTAATTAATGAATCCATATACTCCTCTCTTTCCATAATCTGAATCATTTAGCTTTCACTACCATTAACTCCCAAAGAGCACCCACCTTTTAGCAGGGCAGATTTAATCACCTTTCCTAAGCAAGGCGCCTGTTCCCAAGTGAGCAACGTGAACTCCTGTACTAGCCACAAGCTGCGGGCAGGATCCTCACCGCTCAATCAGGCTGCTTTAATGCAAACTCCAAACTCTGGGACTGGCTGCAGATCTTATTAATGATGTCCCTGATGCAGCTATGAAGGGTGACCAGGCTGCATCCTGCCCACCAGGAACAAGCTGCCCAACGAGGTGATGCCTGCTGAACATTGCATTTAAGATGTAAGAATTCAGTCAGCTTTGCTCAGAGGAAACAGTTCCAGTCCGTCGCTTCAGGTTTCCTTGTAATGGTAAAGCAGCTGTCTCACCTGAACCACTCCGAGTACCCAAACGCAGACGTTAACTGTCAGAATTTTGTAAGCACAACTGCAAAGCCACCCTGCCCACATGGTGCAGGACCAGCTATCACTTCAACTGCGCTGCTGCCTGCAGGATTTCTGGCCCCCGTGACAATGTCAGAACATGGTTGTTGCATCCTCTGCTTCTCATCTGCTCTCCCCAAACAAAGCTTGTAGCATTTTAAGTGATGCAGAAGCTCCTGCCAAGCCATGATATGCTGGGGGTGGCAGATGTCATTTATCAGACTGACTGGATTTCAGCCCATTTGCCTGGATGCCAAAGACACCAGAACTTTCCAAAGCAGCCATGCATCTACCTCCTCCTTTCTCTTTGCTGCCTCATGCCACCACCTCCCTCTAGGTTCGGGGCATAATTGACTTGTGGATGTTAAGGGAACACACAGGAGAACAGATTCCTCACTCGCCCTTGCTCACTTTCGCAGTTAGGATGCCCAGATTTCTGGATCACAGAAGAAATCTATAGCTATTATGAAACTCATGTGATGAGTTTCTACCTATAGCTATTTAAAGAGGCTCCTCTCTTCCCTTATCTGCCAGGATGAGGTTTAGCTACTTGCAAGCCAAGCCTGGATGTTGTGGCTGAGAGGGCAAGAGTTTTGAGCAGAATTTCAAGGCTGCTTTCGAGGTTGTAACAATGTCTTTTTATAATCTTAGGAATCACAGGAATTCAGGCTGCTGTTGCTGGGGTCAACAGTCAAACCACGAAGGGCTGCATAGGACCAGCTCTGCCTGCAAGACACACGTGCAGAATGAGACGTCACAAGCGCAGGTAATGCTTCCTTCTACCAATTTAGGGCAGAAGTTCAATAGAGTTGCACAAAAAAAGGGAGAGGACAGTTAAGCACATCCGCACATTTGTGCGCTTTACTAAAATGAGCTAGGTAGGCTACACGATTAGCAGGAATAATAAATAGTCTGATAACATTACACAATAGTTGTTACCTGCTACTGCGATGCATTATGTAAGTCCCCATACATACAGCTGCTGTAGATCTGACCAGCAACTAAGGAGGTCACCTCCAAGGAAGCTGCTCAGTTTGGGACAAACGGGGACAACAGTTTCCCCAGCATGCACAGAAACCTCCTTTTCTGTTTGCTTCTCAGCTGGTGCTTTCTAGCACTGGGCAGCTCTGGGGAAAGCCACAGGTTGTCTGTAATACAGTAAACTTGGAAATCTCAAGTCCAGAGCCCCTGCTGGGTTGCCTCCCAAGATTAGCTCAGTCTCAGACTGCACAGAGGCTGCCTGAAGTCCTCAGATAATTAAGGCTCTAACAGAAAGAGCAGGAAAGTTAAGATCGCACAAGGCACTAAATCTAGGCTGTTATTAGGATTAGGGATTAAAGCAGATTTACAGTACACAAGGAGTTAGATAATACCTAGAGGCTAAGAAGACAGAAATTGTAAGGGCTAAAGAGCATTTGTAGATACATTTAGACTTGAAGCAGTCAAAGATAGGATCAGCTTTGTCTACAGCTGTCAGCGCACATCAGTTCTAGTCACTGCAGTCTGCTCCTCCATAGCTTAAGACTTAGTCTGATGCATCTTCGTAGGAGACCAACAGTGTCAAGTTTTATTTTATCATTTTAAGGCTGATGCAATGAGATTATCTTCAGATTTTGAACGTACAACACTCACAGAACGAGATAAAATAATCAGCCCACTGGGAAGATCAGCTTCTCTATTAAAGACCTTATAGATAACAATGACTTTGAGTTTTCTTAGCAGTTTTGCACCATCTCTCGATTTTCCCTCTAGTATTCCCCACTGGAGCTACAAAAGTATCCCTACTTTCTCCATGACCACCAGAACCTTTCTAAGAGATAAAAACACCGAAGTTTGATACTCTCTTTTGTGTGACAGCTCAGAAGCCTAATTTGTACATACAAAATCTACAGTGTGAACTGCCTAAAGACCCCAGCCTCTCTAAAAAGAATTGTCCTTATCCTATTTCCCAAAGCCTGCCCTCCTTCTAATCACACCCTCATCGTATCTCAGAACACACAGATTTTCAGCTGAGTCCCTGGAGGTTTGACACCACAGAAAGCACTGGGCTCTACCCACTATAGCCCTGCAGAGCAATTCCCTGAAAGATCAAACATCTGAGTAACTTCTCCACTGAAGAGGGAAAGCACAGCTCCTTCAGGCATGAAGGACCGGCCAGCACCAAAAAGAAGGTTCTTAACACCCAGCACAGCTGCAAAAACCTGAAAAACTATAAAGAGATAGAGACAGTAGAGAGGATGTAGACAGGTGAATGGACGCCTCCCTCGGAGCTATCCCACAGGATCCTTCCCAAAGTCCGGGCAGGCCAAAGGCCTTCAGGTCTAACCCCTTCCCTGACAGCAGCTTGGCAGTCCCCTGCACTCCAGCATTTCCCCGGGGCACGTTTCCCTGGACGCCCTGCAGCTCCTGCTGCGGGGACCTGCGCAGAGCCGCTCTCCTCACGTGCCTGAACAGGCACAACTAACCCAGCCTAAACCAGGCCATGGTTCAGAGTCACCCAAGCGCTTCACTCCGGCTGGCATTCCAGGAAAACAAGCCCTTCTCAGCCCCCCAGGAGAGCTGTAAGCACCAAGGAATCCGGAGCTGTCAGCACAGACACTCTTTTCTTCTTGGCAATGCTGAACATGTCATTTAACAGTCAGGATTTTAAAATCTTCAGCGCACTCCCTGCATAATTCAGCTCCCTAACCTGCCTCTGCAGCAATATCTGTATCCTAGGACAGAAACAGGTTATGTCACACAGAAAAGATCACTGCTAAGCAGTGTGACTTATATGTTTTGTTGTTATTACGTGAGAAATGATTCTCTGAATGAACTCTTCACTTTGCTAATGACAAAAAAAATAGCCTAGATATTTGCAGAGATTTTTTCTTTGGCAACAGGAACACTGTAGATTTAAAATCCAGGCCATTTAAGAGTTCAAAGTGCAGTCAGATACTGCACCTGCACACACATGACCTTCTGTTAATGTTTGACATAGTTCCAAAGTAGTTAAAGAAAATGCTTCTCTTTTGTTTCATATTAAAGAGTTACGCAAACACAATAACTGATTACATACAAATCAAAACCATTTCTGAACCTTTCCCATTTGTTTGTCTTCAGGTGAGCTGGACATGGACACAAGTTCCAAATCCTGTCTAGAACAACTCTATTACACTAGTAAGCTTCTGCACATGGAAGTGATGACACAAGGCAGCTCATCCTGAAAGAAAGGGCCCACAGGGAAACACAAGGAAGAAAAGTTTATTCTCCAGCTCTCTAGGCCCAGACCCTGCAGAAGTGTTTAGCCACATCCTTTCCATTTATCTTAGTGAGAGACCAGGCTTGGTGCTGCAATTCCTGGGGTCTCGGCCCTATCTCCTCTTAGTTATATTAGCTGCTGCCACAATTCAGGAAGATTTTAAAGATCCACTTCATGTTTTTTCCTTTATGCTGTGACTTTTTAACCTATTTCAGGTGTATAGCAGATTGCTTATTTAGCACACTTGAAAAGTTGGCACAGGTCCCAGAACTTTAACTGTTTTAAGTTATTCCATTGATAATCAAGTGTATTGACACTTCCAGATCCTGGTTGGTATTTTATGTTCCTCTGATACACTAGAAAGAACCACAAGGAAGACACGGGGACAATGCTGTTCATATATGTTATCAACCACTAGTTGCCTGCTCTTTCCATGACTTTATCTGGATAGATGACACCTACTCAACGCTTAGGACGTGGCAAGTTTAACTTAGCAACCCAGAGCCGATGACTCCAACTGATAGTTTCTCTCCTCTCCGTTCTGCTAAGATTTGCTGCATGCTCCTCCTTGGTGTAGCGAGAGGAGCATAAAAAGCTACCTTGGTGAATCTTAACCTGCAAACAACACATTCCTATCTCTGCTTTTCCTCTTCAAATACCACTGGCAAGTACACAAGCTAGCAAAAGTAGCTCTGTAGCCATCGGCCACACGCTCATCTTTCAGCAAAATAGGTAAACCTTCTTGGTAAAGAGAAGATTTTATACTTTTTTTTTTCTCCTCCACAGCACTATAGTTTTATTGACTGAAATGGGAATACTACGTAATGGAGGTCGCAGGCCCCAGGTAACGGCCGCGATGAGCTCTGGCGCCCTGTGCGGGTTTGGAAGGTGGCTGCGGTCCTCGCGCTGACAGCCCGCGAGCGCCGAGCGGCCCTTGCCGCTCAGCCCCCATTTCCAGGCGTGCAGACACCCAAACCCAGCAACTTTTCCTCCTCAAACACAGCACCCCCGCGGCTGAACTAAGATGCATGCATTTACGTGGCAGCTTTGGGCAAAACACTCCAGGTCCCTCTAAGCGCTGCGGAGCCGCCTCGCTGGAGCGCGGCCGAGGCGGGAAGGCGGCGGTACCTTGTAGCTGAGCGGAGAGGGACTCCTGGTGCTGCTGGTACTTGAGGGCCATGGCCTCGGCCTTGCGCAGCTGGCCCTGCAGCTCGTAGTAGAGCGTGGCGCCGTAGATGCAGCCGAAGACCACGACGAGGAGCAGCAGGGTCTGCAAAACCCGCTTCTGTTTCCGGGAGCACATCCCGTTGCCCATAGTCCCCGCGGGCCCCTCGGCGCGGCTCAGCGGCGGGCGGGCGAGGACGGCGGCATCGGGGCGAGCACGAGCAGAAGGAGCAGGGGCCGCCCGGGCGCCTCAGCCGCGGGGCTCCGCGCCGCCCTGCGCGGCCGCCGCGCCGGGGCTCCGCGCCGCGCGGAGCCTCATGCTGCCCCCGCGGGGCCGCCGCGCTGCTGCGCGGCCTCCGAGCCGAGCCGAGCCGAGCCGGTCCCGGGCGAGCAAGAGCGGCCGCGCGCCGAGCCCGCTCCCGGCGCTGCCCTACGTGTCAGCGGCGGCGCTCGGCGGCGGCTGCCGGCCGCGGGCTCCGCCAAGGAAGTCCCGCTCCGGGCGCTGCCTCATTGGGCCCGGCCGCGGGGCCCGGCCCTCCCTGGGCGGCGGGCGCGCATTGGGCGTGCGCCGTGTCCGTCCGCGCCGCGCCCCGCGGGCCCGCGCCCCGCTCCGCCTCCCGCGCGGGCGGCGGCGGGGCCGCAGGCGGGACACCGCGTGTGGCACCGGGGCGACAGGCGGGGTGGCACTCGGTGTGTGACACCACATGTGACACGGGGCCACAGGCGGGGTGGCTGGGCGCGGGACACCGCGTGTGGCACCGGGGGTGACAGGTGGGGTGGCACTCGGTGTATGACACCACATGTGACACGGGGCCACAGGCGGGGTGGCTGGGCGCGGGACACCGCGTGTGGCACCGGGGCGACAGGCGGGGTGGCACTCGGTGTATGACACCACATGTGACACGGGGCCACAGGCGGGGTGGCTGGGCGCGGGACACCGCGTGTGGCACCGGGGGTGACAGGTGGGGTGGCACTCAGTGTGTGACACCGCGTGTGGCACCGGGGGCGACAGGCGAGGTGCCACTCGTTGTGTGATACCGCATGTGGCACCGGGGGCGACAGGCGAGGTGGCACGCGGTGTGTGACAGCGCGTGTGACACCGGAGCGACAGGCGAGGTGCCACTCAGCACAGGACACGGGATGTGGCACCGGGGGCGACAGGCGGGGTGCCACTCGGTGTGTGACACCGCGTGTGACACCAGGGCCGAGTGGCGGGGTGGCACTGAGTGTGTGACACCGCATCTGGCACAGGGGGCGACAGGCGAGGTGCCACTCGGCGCGGGACTGTGCGTGTGGCACCGCGCGACCGTTGGCCCCGCGTGTTCGCTGTCACCTCCGGGTCACTGAGGCGACCGGAGCAGCCTCGCCCAGCAGAAACATGGCCGAAGCCGCCCTTTTCCTGACGCGAGCACCGCGTTAATCCAGCTGCCGCGTTGTGTTATTAATTTCTGTACATCGCAGGGCCCTTCTCTGTTAACATCGGGGTGCTGAGGCGGCCGGCAGGGTCCCGCCGTGCCCGTGGGGACGTCCCTGCCCATGCTCTGCCCCGCCGCCTTTCCCAACCCCACTGTGGAGGTCCCATTTTTTTCCCCAAATATCAACTTTCTACTCAGTTTATCACAGACATCATGCTGGACTTTTTAAGTATGACGTAAAAGAGGTATAAAAATATGTTCTTTTTTTATATATATACCAGTGATTTAAGCGGTCACCAGCACAAGCTGGCCTGGAAAAATGCATTTCCAATTTAAATCTGTTGTCTTTTCATTTTACTAAATGCCTTGCTCTTCTTCTGTAGTAAGATTAAGGGCTTCTATTTGATCTTTATTTTTCCCTATGCTTTTAGGTTTATCGTCTCTTAATCTTTCTCCTGTGTTTGCCTGCCTTGGATATGTCCCCATTTTCAGGGACATGCATTTGTGTGACCCGCGCTCGTAGAGCAGAGCCACAATAGTGAGCAGCTGTATTTTAGCTTATTTGGAGTTGGATTTGAATATCAAACAACTATATTCACTTGTTGACTTGCTTACAACATTTAGAATTAGATAATTAATACTGTGACATTTGAATTAAAGAGAATTACTGGTGGGACTACTTTCCATCTCAAGTTTTAGCATTTCATGTCCTGAATATTGTACAGCAAGATGTATTTCCCTGCTGAACCCATTCTGTGAAAAATCCCATTAGCAGCAAAACTGCTAGCAGTAATTTGTGGCATGTAATTATATTCATAGTATCTGCGTTTACAGTGGATAAACAATATTCTTCACGCACTGACTTCAAGGGTTGCCAACAAAATATGTTCAAAAATTCTAAGTTAGGCACTCGGAAATAATTATAATTGCTTCAATGTAGTGATACTTCAGTACTACAGTCTTTTTTCTTTTCAAACTTGTTTTCAAAGCCATTAGTGTTGCAAATGGACTTGACCGTGTCCATTGCTTTCCCCAAAATGTTCACATAGGCTTTTTAACACCCCCCGACTTCCAGCTTGTCTCCTCTCACTCACAGAGAAGCCCTGTGTGCTCTCGCCTTCCCAGACCTCTCGGGCTGAGCTTATTTAAGTAGAATAAGACAGTTCTTTATTTCTAGACTGAAACTTTAACATCACTGGACGCGATTAGTACTTCGGTACTGCAGGTAATCAAACTGTTGAATTTCATATGTTTATATTTGCGCTTTATCTTTACTAGGAAGAGTCTACCCTTTTGCACCAAATAACAACTGTCTAGCCAGCAACTACATCTTTTGTAGTCAATTTATGCTATCGCTATGAGTTTTTGTATATCAAATAGATATCATAAGTCAAAGAGGTCAGTGAATTAAAGTCTTTATGTAAAACTTACTCTAAATGCACGTATTTGATTATTATGTAAATGTACTTTATCTTCTTGTAGGAATTGACCATAACGTTAACAAATGCTGAGAAAATGGCACAGGAATATCCCTCTCGTTTTACTTAATCAAATATTACTTACATTCAGTAATAGCTAGTGATATATCGTTTTCAGCTAATGTAAATTCCGATTCTTCATGAGCAAACCAATTAAAGTTAAAATGAGAAAATTATTGGGAGCAAGGGACTATTATATGAATCCATTAGGCAAATATGAATTGGAATCCCAAATTAGAAAGGTTTGGAGACCATAATCCATAAAAATGCATTAAACGAGTTGCTAGGAGAGGAGTGTTACTTTGACTACTGTAGTCACTGGATAAGTCACTGCTACAATGGGGAGGTGAGGGGGTAGCTGTTTGCTGACCCATGTTGTACCAGGGACACATACTCAGAGGTTGCAACACGGAATTGATGAGCAGGCATTTATATATATATACATTTACATTTACCATTTTTGCCTTAGTTTCCTAACAGAATGAGGCTTATGCACTCAAACCTTCTGTCACTTTGTCCATTGTAGAGGCCAATGGTTGGCAACCTACCAACTTCCTACCGTAATGTAGCCCTTCCTTCTTGAAATGGGAGCTACCATAAAACTGTTCAAATGCAATAGTCTAAAACAAGTGTTTTAATTTAAGCCCAAATTAGTTAAATACCATATGCTAAAACACTGTTTGACTTTAGGTGAGGGTCAGGTGATCAGCCTTACAATTGGAAAACCTGTATTCCTAAGGGCAGGCATTCTACAAAAGGGAAAATAATAGTATTTGACTGTGAATGGTAATATGGCTGCTCCTATGATTAAGGGGTGGATATGTGAGCCTTTAGGCACTTCTCTGGCCCTGTGTTATTTGCATGGAAGCAAAGTGCTCTGCAGCAGGGGCCTGTGCGTGTTGTGGCTCTGCGCGTGCTGTTTATACTGCAAATCAAATCTCAGCCGCCGAGCGAAGTGCAAACAGGGATAACATTCGCTGTGAGCCCTGCAGGTCGGGCTGCTTTGCAGTACGAGTAACTGCATATAGAAACATGGGGCTGCACCTGCAGGGAGCTGGGAACTGTCCTGAATCCCGGGAGAGCTCCAGGCTAATGGGAGGAAGAAGGTTTGGACGCGGGAGCCTGGTGTTTTTCCTGTGTGGTAGAGCTGTTTGGTAGACTCGGGAGTCTGCGGTCCTACTTGCCAAATTCTGAGAGGGAAATGGACATTTACTGCCTCAGAAGAGGCAATTGGACTCAGTATCTTAAAAGTTAGAGGAAAATGCTGAACTTAAGAACACTGACTACAAGGATTGTTTTCTGATATACAGGATAATCCGCTGTGATTATGTTTTCCTGATGCATTTCTCACTGGGCTGTCCAGAATGGAGGCTGTGGCAGATGGACTAATAAATAGGTCAGTGAATTCTGAATTACTCCATCCCTTGCTTTCTCCAGTTTTCTCTGTTGTCTGTTTCTTTCCCATCTTTGGTTTTACAGCACCTGAGTAAAAGCCAGGGCCTGATATTCTACAGCTGTAAAACCGTCTGGCCTTCCAGGAAAGAGAACCTCATCTTCCATTTTCTTTCCATTGTCACATGGCAAGATAAATTAGTGACTGATGAACTAATGTAATTTTCATTGATGTTCATATCTGTGATATCTTTGGGATATAGTTTTTAAACATATGAAGTGGAAGCTTTTAAGCAGACTTTGGAAATAACTTTTTATTTCATGGAATTAATTTTAGGAGAGAAAACAAGCTATCAGGAATGTATAACATCTGAAGAAATGTAGATATAGACCTTCAAATGAGATTAAAATGAAGTAAAGACCTCAGCATCCATATTCACACTCACTTTTGTCTTTATATGACTGGTCACTCTGTTAGTGATGTTCTGATGGCCTCACTCAGAAGTAGGATTTTTTTCAGTCAGTTTCAGGGTTATTCCTGACTATATTTTTGTTTTGTTTCTTAATTTTAGTTGATTTCCTTTATTATCTAGCTTTTGTGCTGCCCATATACAGCAAGACAACAAATGCAGGCTTTTCTCACAAACCATGGCCATCTATCCTCATCATTAGTCTTGAAGGTGCTTTACTGTCACGTTATAAAATAACATACCAGCTTCAGTTCAAAGGAATTTTAATGATGTAGCTGGGAGCATAAAAGGGTTTAGAGGAGTGGGGAAAATAGCATAATTTGAGAAAAGACTATCATTTGAGAAAAATCCTAGGCTCTTATTGTGAAAGATATGGAACATTTATCTCAAGTGTCACTGCTGAACTCGGTGGGAGCAGTTGCACTTAAACTACCATGTGCAGTTTCTAGAATCTTGGCGTTAATTTGTGCAAGACCCGAGCGGAGCGTGAGCCACGGCTGGGACATGGGGCCAGCATCCTGCCCCGGGGGCTCGGGGAGCGCACGCCGGAGGAGATGCCTGGCTCCAGGCCCCAAGGCACCAGCATTTTATCCATTTCCCTGCCAAGACTACAGCTCTTTGGCTGTGCCTTGTGCACTGTTGGTTACAGCCATGAGATGCCCAAAATCACTTCAGCCCTGTCCATGAGGAATTATTCTTCGCTAGTTCTTATTGAGAGATGATCATTTGTTTGTTTTCTACCAGGAATTCATCTAACTTCACTTTGCCTGATGCATTTTTGTATTTAATAATTCTTTCTGACAGGAATTAACGGAACGATTAGTTAGCCAAACTTCTATGACATTTATACCCCTCAGCAGAAGCACAGCCAGGCAGGAAGTTGCTCCATAGCATCGGAATATTCCCGTGACGTCCTGTTGACTTCAGTGATGGAGATTTTTTCTATAAAGCCCAGTGACAACAGGATCGAGCCTTCTGTTTTAATGATGTTATTTGAAATCTGCCATGGTTGGTGCCTGGGTTTAGGCATTCCAGTCACAGGAGCTGCGGGTTATTTATTGCCAGTTTTATAACCTGCATAGTGAAGAGCTTTCTGTGAAGAGCTCCTATAAATCCAGGGAAAGGTGCACCAAGCAGTTTGAAGGTGGCATAAATCATTAAACAGTTCTGAGGTAAAGAAAAGCAAGAATGTGGGAGCTGCACTTTCAAATCCCAACATGGTTCCCTCTTCTTCAGGTAGCCCCTTTTCTTATGTTCAGGATTTTGCAGGACCTAGGCCCTAAAGAAGAGAAAGAAGCAAAACCTGCATGTTGTGCAGAACAAGGAGGGATTCAAACAGCTCCTCTAAACTCAGGTGGCCTTGGTCAGTTTTTGTTTACAAATAAATTCTTTATCCAGCTCTTCAGCTTATAAATGTGTTTCCAAGGAAAAAATAAGTAACCTCTGTTAACTTTTCATGGGCTGGTTTTGTTTGCATATGTTAAAGCAATTCCTGCAGAGATTAGGTTTGCTGTGTGTGCACATAGAAGTGAGGACTGTGGAGCCGGGAGTCGGTAAGGACTGGTTACACGAAGGTGGTCCTGAAAGAAGTCATTAAAGGTTACAGCAACGAGGTTTTTGAAATGACACTGGGAATCTTTTTGTCTCTGAATGGCTGTCTTTTGCCTTGAATCTGTGCAGCACTGTACGGACAGGAAAAAAAGATCCCAGGAGCTGTTTGCTTTTGCAGTTATTAAAACTGATGATCTCAGTGTCTGGAAGTGCTGCAAGGAGGGAGGGAAGACCTGGAGCGAAGCAAGGGAGGGAAAGGAGCAGAAGGGAGGGAGAATCCCAGAGAGTCGATGCCACCTAGTGGGAACTGGGAGAAGGTGGTGCAGAAATCCAGACTTTTGCACCCTAGAAAGAAGAGGGCAGGCCAGAAAACCAGGGATCATTGCAGAGGGAGCGGGTGCTCAGCAGCATCACTAAGCAAGGCAGGGGATGTGAGGGCAACAGCTGGGAGACCTTGTGTGCTTGTTTAGTGGGTGGAAAAATGAAGTAAGCCCCTGACATAGCTCAGTTACAAAGGGATTTAGCTGACAAAAAACCCCTAAAAACACTGTATGTGTGTGAGTTATTAATCATACCTAGGGACGTGCTGCAAGGCAATGGAGCTCGTAAAGTTTTATAGGCATTTACAGAGCCACTGTGCTGTGAAGAAAGAAGTGCTATGCCTCCTATTAAGAAAAATCACATGAAATTACTGCGTAATAACTAATGAGCCCTGAGGGTGAAATGTACTCATCTGTGTTCCAGACATTCTCGTGATGTGGCCGGGGTGATGGAGACATGGAGTTCAGCTCCGGGAGTTACTTCTGCTGCGCCTTTTTTTTTTTAATTTGGCTTCATTATCAAATGAAATGCTGTAATCAGAAGAGGGGAGGGGGCTTATGTGCGTTCTCCTCTCTAAAACCTCTCAGGTCAGTGGCTGATTTCAGGCACACGTAACGGGGCAGCTATGTCAGACCCTGCATTCCTGAAAGTTTCATGCAAATAGCTGCCTGTGTAGAGGAGAGAGATCTGCAAGGGAAAGGCTGAAATGCCATCTGAATTGTTTATTCATTAGTGTCTAATAACATGGGAAAATACTTTATAAATCACACAGGTACAATAAGCATTGTACCTCAGTGTGCTGCTTGATATGATGGCACCGTTTAATGGCACAAAAATTCTTACCTGAAATACATTTGTATCCTGTCAGGACCCCAAGGAAGGTGCATACTAGAACTTCCTAGTATGTTGTCTGAGAGTTCTGGCCCTAGTCTCCTCACTGTATTTTAAACACAGGATCCCAGATTTGTGTCCAAATTCAGAGCATTATGTGCTTGCCAGCAGACAGAGGAACTGATAGTCCCCGAGGAAGCGGCCCTGTGACCTAAAGGTGGCAGAATGACAGAGTTCCTCGGAATTGCTAGGAGGGATGGGCTTTGCTTCCTGTCTCCCAGGGGCTGCTTTGCCCCCCCAGGCTCAATCTCCAGGAGACTCTCTGTTCTTCCCCACATATCTGCATCTGTAGGAGTCAAAGTTGCTCTTCTCGACAGCCAGGCTGATACCAGCAACCCAGCGGCCCAAAACTTTGGTGCCTGTCCGTGCATTTCCGTGCATATCCCGAACGCATCAGGTACAGGCAGGGACCTGGTTCTCTGTTCTTTCCTTTGGGATATTTTGTGCTTTTGAAGTCTTGTTTATGCTGACCTGCTAGAGGGCAAGGACATGAGATGTCATGCGGGTATTTGTACCTGCCTGTGATTTGTAGCATGCGGTTGTTTATTCTCTACCCTTCAAAAGGAATCTCCTTTTCAAACTGAGCCCTACGGAAGTTCCTGTATTTAAAAATAGCAACCATAAAGAGCTGGAATTCTTCTCTTGGCTTTCTTCTTACATATCGCATGATTCAAGAGAAATCCTGAGCATACAGAGAGGAAGTGACACAGCCGTATTGCTCGTGATGAGAGCACTCATCATGAGAGCAAATGGAAAACAGAAAATAGAAATCTGGCAGAAGCAGGGAGAAAGATTAAAGTACATCTGGAGCAGAGCTGTCTTATTCCAAGGGATTGGAAATCAAAATACATTACTGGATATTTTAACATTCAAGTACCAGTAGTGGAGAGAGGGAATTGCCAAATTTTAGTAAAATAATATTTTATTATGGTCAGCTTTCTGAAGTGACTTAGGTAAATTTCCTGGTTGCCTGGAATTAATTTGTTTTATCTGTAAATTACTCCCAAGCAAAGAGAAGGATGTTGCAACAAAATGACACGGTTTCCACATTCATACAGTACACATAGAATAAACGTGCTCTAAGATGCTGAAGTTTTTCTCCATTTTCAGATAGCAGAAATGTCCAAATCTGAAAGATACAGTCAGGTAAAATAATTAACTTCCCACCCTTAAGAATGGTTGATTTAAACAGCAATTTCTAATCAAATCAAGCGTACATTTCTACTTACCTAAGATCTTTGCTCCTCAGAAGACGCACATGCTGTGTAAAGCACACTGTGTATATAGAGCAAAGCCTTGAATTCTTACAGAGAGTTTTTCAGGGTGACATACTGGTTCTATTAAAGTCAACATTAGATTCCTGAATATAGTGTACTCAAGATTTCACTCCTGCTTTCTTTTGACTCACATTTTAATATGTGATTACTTTGTTTTGACTTTACTTAAAATTGACTGCGTGACTAATGCTGATATGCAGTGATAAAACTTCTTATTAGAGTAAATCCCAAGAAACTTTAGTAATTTTACTGGCAATTTGGACTCACACCGATGTTACAGGGAAGATGTTTTCATCTTTATTTCTATAGTCAAAATGAGAGGGCCTAGTTGAAATATGACGGCCAAGCTGCATTTTTGAACATTTACGTCCAGAGCCAGGCCTGCGTTTTGCACTTGGGGTCTTGTTCCAATTACAGACAAGTGATCTGCTCTGAAGAGTGTTGAAGGGTTTTGAAGTTAGACTCTTACGTGTTCATTTTTGCAGGGTATTTTGACAGAGGAGAGTTGCCTGTGTTTTGGGACACATACCTGAAGTTAACAGATTGTAATAGCCACAGACTATGCCACAGCAGATAATGCTGTGAATTTCTTACCCTTCTGTGATTTCTTTATCCTAAAATTCTGTCATTTTTACTGCACTTACTAGAGTGGTGTGCAGAAAATGTATTATGTTTCAAATGGGACTCAATAAAATTTCTAGATTTGTCTTTATTTTTTGCAGATCACTGTAATTGCTCTTTTAGAGCTGTGTTCATGTCTTTCAGTTCAGATACTCAAACTGATTGAAGAAGTGGGTTTTATATCATTTTTTTGAAGACACGAAGTTTCAGACTTTTTCAGAATTACCCATCCTCTTTGGACACATTGCTTACATTCAAATATGCCAGCATTTTTCCTATAAATACCAAAGGTATGTGGTCTCATCTGAAAAGTAGCTTTTTTCATGAAAATAATTCCCACTTGTTGAGTAGGAATTACAGTATATAGCATATTTTGGTTCAAAAAGGATTCCTTTCCATATTTGCATCTGATACTGATAAACTGCAACTGATAAAACCCTAACTTTCAGTGGCTTCACAATGTACATTTTAAAAGCCCCTTTAAAACCCATGTAGATCCTACTAGCTCATTTGTATGTGGTGCAACAAATAACACCGAAAACCTCAAGGTTCTTAGCTGCAGAATGGCACTCCGTAACATCACTTTTTTGAGGGAGAAAAAGTCTCTCCCAGAAGAGCAGGATTTGTTTAAATTTCATGTTTATTAGCTACCTTCTCAAGCAAGCGTGCACTCACACAGAATTCCTGCTTTTCAAATATTTACCTGTAAGCTTTGTGGGAATGCAGAGGGTTTGCGTGCGCTGCACGTGCTCATGAGGAAGCTACAGCACATTGACCTGCTGAACGGCGCGTGTTCAAAACCTCCTCCAACCCTGCGTGGGATGTGCCCGGGATTTTGGGTTAGTGCAGGATTTCTTCTGGCAATAATAATAATCACTCTTCCAGATGCCAAAGCTGTTACCACTGGACATTTTTCTTTTCTATCCAAACGGGTAATAACATGGAAAAGGGTGTCCAACTGGTTGTTGCTTATGCAGATAGTATGCCAAGACTTCACGCTACAGATGAATGATAACAGTTTCCTTCTCTTATTTTATTTACAGAGGAAATTGTGCAATTCAGCATACATAGTGCAGTCCTTGATACCACTCAAAATATTCACCATCCTTTTGGTACTGCAAAGGCCCCAAGCCCACTGTTCTACATCAGATTCAGAATGCACATCCAAGCTTTCTATCCTGTTCAGAGCTTGTGTGCTTGTGTTGGGAAACAACTTGAAAATTCCTTTGAACTCAAATTCTGCTTGACGACAAGAAACAAGGCTAAATGATGATATCCACCTTTATTAATAGACATTTTCAATGGAGAAGTATGCACCAAGGGATTCCTTACTCCAGGTTCTACAGTGGGTCTTGTTTTCTACATTGCTTTTAGAACATGACTGTCTTCTGGGCAAAGGCCATCCTTGATGGGCATCCTGCCATATTGTATGTTTGGGAGGCATGTTCACGAGCAGGAGGCCTATCCAAACTTTTTTTTTTTTTTTTTTTAAGGAATTTCCATTTGGATTGAGAGGTGCATGAGCTTTAACTTCAACTTTTCATGACAATAAACTCCACAGAAGTAAATTGCTTGTTGAAATATACCTACGGCAGCGTATGCAGGAGCAAATCCACCGAACCCTTTTTGGACCTACCTCCTAGATGCCAGATAACGACTGCTTGGAGAAGGTGAGTAATCCTGACCCAGGTAAGCCCGGGAGCCTCTTCTGTCGTTCCCATGGCTGGAGAAGGTGCGGGAGCAGGGCCGGGGTCCCTCTGCCACAAAATCCAGCTCCGAGTCCGTTTTGTTGAGGGAGTTTGTTGCGGATGAGGCTCCCCGTGTCCACCAGATGGCACCAAGTCCCTGATGCTTCACGGCGACATCCCGGGTGGCTTCATTGCCTCGGCTGGGGTCACTGGCCACGGCTGGGACTGGCTCGCAGGACGTGAACGAGGCTGTGGCTTCATCCTCGTCTCGCTTTGCTCTGACAAGACTAAATCCTGTGAAAGCAAATGTGCTTTGTTTAGACTTCAGACGTTACAAAAAATGAAAATTTCTCCGTCTTTCCCTCTAGAAGGGAATATGGAGGTTGAACTAAACCCCAACTGTTTAAATGTCTTGAAAACTTAGTTAAAGAGTTCACTATGGCAGCATATGTCCTTCTGGGGGATACATAAAGATTCTGAGTCCCGAAAAACTCCCCAAGTCAGAAGGATGTTTGTGAGAAGACCTTCCTGCCCAGGAATTCCAGGGCAATCCTGGTTTCCTGCTTCTCTCAGGTGCCGCAGGTTTCCTACAGAGCTGAATAACCGTTCAGCTGCTCTCCAGCAGAGCCGCATCTGCCCCTGCAAATTCTGCCCTTGTGCACTGTGGCTTTGGCTTAGGGGATTAGCTGCTTGGAGCATTTCCTTGCCCACCGAGTTGGAAATACTGCTCTGCTCCTCCTCTGCTTGGCCTCGGAGGAGCCTCTCCTGGGAAACAAAATCCAGTCGGGACCACCTATCCCCATGTGTCAGTTTTATCTCAGAGCCAAAAAGAGAAATGGTGAATAGGAAACAGAAAAAAATAGATCATGCCCCAGTTGTTAGAATTTCATCTTTGAGTTCAAACAATGCCCCCACTATATCGCTAAATAAAAAAACATAATTATATCATTGTTCATCTAAGATTTCCATCATCTGATCCATTTTCCTGTATTGCTTATACTGAACATTACTACCTCAAAAAAATATATATATATACACATATAGTACACTTCTTGTAGTTAGAGCTCTGGTGTGGGTCTCAAAATATCTATGTTCATTTCTTAGCTTTGTTTCTGCCCTAATTTGGGACATCTTGCATATTGCCTTTTCCTTTTCAGTAAAATAGGGATAATCATTCCCTTTTTCACTCATGTTGTTTATTTATACTACAAAACTTTCATTTCTCACTGTTTATTTTTCACAACCAAGCCCAAACCTCAGTGGGTTTCTCTAGATGTTAGTATAATGGAAACAGTACTTGACTGCTGTGATTTTTCACTGATTTTCTTTTCTCTCTATGAATTGCTGATAACTCTTTTGCAGAACGTTAAGGGAATCTTTTCCAGAGAAGTGCCTTGAGATCTGCAGGAAGAACGTGCTAAAGAAGTGCCAAGCGAGATGAAAATAACCCCCTATGTTTATTACTTAGATATAATCTGTGGAGCTTCAGAGGAAGCAAGTCATAAAATACTTGTACCCAGCTGAGGGAAGCTGTGATCTGTCTCTGGCAAGTCTTAGTACTTTCCATTACCCTCTTTCTGACACCCCAAGTCTTCTCCTTGCTCTTCATTGACCTGCTGTTCTCAGTGCCCCAGTGACTTGCTTGTTTTCAGTGTAAATGTGGTTTCACGCAGCCTAACGCCTGCACTCTAGGTGAAGCACTTTGGCTTCTGATACCTCATTACTTCTTTTTTGTGGTACACCATGAGGCAGGGGTGTTTTTACAAAGCTTAATTGAAACCAACGGGTAATTGTATGACCTGCACTAGTTAGAACTGACCTAGTAGGTATCAATTTAGTGTCGTTAGACTGCTTTTTTGGCTTGTACAGAAGTGTTAACAGCAAATTGGTTTTAAGTCTATTATAAGAGGGGTTGCCTTGGTACGATGGGATTATTTATGGCCTAGAATTTCACCCCTTAAAATGTAGGTTTTTATTTCACAAATAAAAATGAACCCGTTCATCTCTGCTGAGCAGAAATTGTACTACTGTGCAATCTCACATTTACTGGGAGCTGCTCAACCTGGAGGGTGTATGCAGGGCCCTAAAAAAGAGAAAAGCTGACATCCCCATAGACTGTGGCTCTCCAGGGCAGCTCCGTACAGGGTTTTGATTGCTAAATTTTCTCAGGAACAGCTTTTATGGGAAATGTTTGGGCAGGAAAAGTCCTAATAATTTTAAAAGCGTTGGAAACATATTTTTCTTTTCCATGGACATCTGTTGTGCTAAAAAGAAAATAGGGCTCAGAAAATAATGCTGACTGTGTAGCTCAGTATTATTTTCACTGTTTGCACATATTCAGAACAGACCATATTTGTCAAAAGTTTTTTTAGGCATTAGTAAGTGTTGATGTAAGTACAATATGGAGAAGTGTGTTTGTAGAAATCACATAATAATTCATAGAAATAAAAGCAAAAGGCAGTCAGAGCATCCTCAGCAGTCTAGAGTTCACAGTTCTAGATGGGAACTCATTCTTCTTAGAAGAAATTGCAAATGCTCCTGGAATGCAGCTCCTGCAACTTGGCTTTGTCATCTCTAAACTATCGACTCTGCTTTATTGGCAACAAAAAGCAAGTCAGTTACAAACAGGAGGAATGCGCTGAACAAGGTCAAGAACATTTTAAGGCAACAATTTCTTTCCTTGATAACATAAGGCTTAGACCTTTCAACAGCTAAGGAAAGGTCAGGACAATTCAGGGTCAGCCTGAAAAGTGCCAGTCTTAGAAAGAATCATAACCAGACAATAGCCCAGAATTTTCTAGTGTTCAACAGTTTTTGTAGCTGATTACTCCAGAGTGAACGTGGATAGTCAGTCAGCATCACAGGTCCTGTGGGAGTTACACCTAAATATTATTTACAAAAGGAAGAAAAACATTCTGGAGGATTTTTTTGTTATCCATAATTCATATTTATGGGGAAAAAACACAACACCTTTCTGGAAAAAAAAAAAACAACAGCAATCTTTCTGAAAGGAGAAATACAAACCTTATTTTATTTGTGAAAACCTCATAAAGATGGACTGGAAGACTACTCTGTTTCTTTTATTGAAAAGGTGTCTACAAAACAGCCCAGTCGCAATCTCACAAGAGGCTTGAGCCATGTCTAAAAACTATTCATTCTTTGATATGTCATGGAGAACATAGGGCAGAAAAGCTCTGGGCATTGTGACAATGTCTTTTGGAACCCAGACAGTACTTCTGCTGAATACCTCACTTTGAAAGAGTTAGAAACTGGCTCAACTAGGCAGTGACAATTTGTCTTCTAGCTTCAGCAGAACTTGGATGGAGTCCCTTTTTCTGGAATATAAGTTTATTGGCATTTTGCTTGTTAGAACAAGAAATTTTGTCATGTGAGGGTAATTCATGCTTCTTTCTTTAGGATGCCTTTTCTACAATTGAAATGTGACTGGAGGTTGTCCATCATCTGTCTTAGGACTGGGAACATGAATGACAGAAGCCATTTGTTAAAAATTGTTAAAATTATTCCACAAACACTACAGCTAAGTTACATCATTTATGTAGCTATGCTGCAGTATGTGTATTTAAATTGAAATACTTGGAAAATAAATTAGTGTAAGGTATTAAAGGTCTTTTCTTTACATGGATTCTTCACTTTGTCAGCTCTGGTTTATAAATCTGTGGCTTCTAGAATCCTAATTAAAGATTAATGGCAGAGCATCTGCCCCTAAGACCCTACTGCTGAACTGTTTGCTCAACAAAGCTGCCTGTCGCCCCCTCTCCATCAGACTTGCTCTTTGCAACCTCATCTCTCTATGGTTTAATAGTAAGAAATGTGTTTTACATAACTAACTCCACGAGATCATTGCAGGAGGGAACAGGTAAAAGCACACGTGATGCTTTCAAATTTATATCATAGCAGATACTGTTTTCTAAAGACTGGTAGTGCATTAGTTTATTTCTCTAAGGAGTTTATTTGTATACTTATATGAGCTTTATAGTACACATCTCAGCTCATTATCTTGGTGAACAAACTGACTATTTTTGAAAGCCATCCAGTTAATAAATTAGCTTGGAAAAAATGATAGTGTAAAACACCTTTTTGGTAGATGGCTGCCATGCTTGGTTCCTTTCAAAGAGAAGCCTGCATTTCTGTGGTGACATATGGACTAACAGAGCCTTCCCTGCCGTGAGGAAACAAAAGAGGATTGGTGATGCACGGAGCAAGCAGATCTGAAAACAGAGACATCAACAAAGAGGCTGACAGCGTGAAAAGGCAGAGCACAGTCTGCTGTCCACGTTTGCAAAGTCGTTCTGGCTGTAACTCCAACATGCACCTATTCTGTGGCGTTTTTGTCTCTCCAGATAAGTTGCAGTCTTCCTGAACTATATCATCTTTTCAAAAAACATCTCTCAGACAGAAGGAGGAGTGTATGAAAATGGCCTGGTGTCTTGATCATCTTTTTCATTAATCCACGATAGCTCTCCAGGGTCAATGAGGAGTAATCTCCAAGCAGTTACTTTCTTTGCTCTGGCTTTCATTTGTGCTAGGTATTGAAACCCTGCTGAAACTCAGATGTGATAGAACAGGCTGGGTTTTGGTATTTTTACCTCACTTCTTCTGCCTGATTATGACATTTTACTTGGGACAGTTTTATTTGTTGCCTCTGCTTTGCCTACTCCTTGTGTGCTTAGATATCTGGCTATATAGCCATTAATACTGCTCTTGAAAATGCCAACTACCTCCTGTGGTGCATCTTGTTTCTACACTCAACGCTCAGGCATGAAGGGCTGGTTCTTGGCCCCGGGCTGGGGGATCAGCCCACAGTTTTCATCAGCTGGGGATCAGCGACTTCTTAATCTGTGGGAGAGAGGAAGTTTGGTAGTAGAAGCAGCACAGGAAGCCACGATGGCTTCGTTCTTGGAATGCAACTTTCCTGAATGCAGGAATGCAAAACTTCCTGAAGTTTAAAACATGTAATAAATTTTGCTTCAAACAAATTGTTATCTGCTGTTCATGTTCAGGTGGATTAAATTTGCATGTTGATATTTACCCCTTCAAGACCTGGGACTCCTGTTTCATTGTCTTCAGTAACAATGCTTAGCATTTTCTTGATTTTTACTTAGAAAGACACTTTATTTCCTATCTCTTTAAAAGTATTTCTCTTCTCTGAAACTCAATATATTTGTGTGAAAAAATATTAGCCCTTGTATAATTCTTGCCGTACTGCCTATTGCTTTTAAGTGTGATTTTCTGATTCTTAAAGAACAGCTAATAGAGCTCCTTGCCCGGTCTATTCTTGTCATTGCTGTCAATAGAAAGAAACCTTTCAGCGAGAGAAATTATTCATTTTATTACAGCTTGTCAAGACTGTCATCAGAATAAGCCTAGATAGCTTGATCCTCTCTTTCATAAATCCTATTTTACACCGGCAACTCCTCTGGCTTGTCGCTCCCAGAAGTAGGTGGGAGGGAGGTCCACACAGCCCTTCTGCAGGGGAAGGAGTGGAAATAAACATCATCCCTTACAGTTCTCTGCAAGGAAAAAGCACTGGAGCTTGAAGGAAAAAAAGACCAGATTTGGCTTCCCCCAAAGCCTTTCATTATTTATGAGATGTACCTGCTTAAGCACAGCTGCGTTTCACCTGTATTCATGGATTTGTCCTCATGTTTGTGCGATAGCACTGTTGGGCTTAACACTTAACAAATCCAAATAGAAAACACAACTTCAATTTGAAGATTCCAGCTAATAATGCTGGACCAGCTAAGACGCATTGCAGCAGCTCAGGAAGGAAACTCCATTTTCACTGAAAATCATGAGAAAAATTGTAAAAAGAGAGGCTGCTTTTTAAGCTAGATTCTTGCATGTTGCTGTAATTTCTAATATCATGACCAGATACCCCGGAGGGCTGCTACCTAGTTCAATACACACAGATAGATAAGTGACAGGGGAGGAGCATTCAGCTGCAGAGGCATCTCCTTTTATCCATATCATATCCTGACCAGGCTCTGAAAGTCAGCTGCATTCTGCCCTGGCAAAATTATGTGCTATAATAAAACTAATTGATGTTAAGTGAATGTTGTCTTCCCTGTCAGTTTAGCAAAATAAAATGTTTCTGTCATATTCCCTACGATGACTTTACTTCAGTACAAAAATAAGAAAGATGCCGCTGCAAGGACTGACACAGTAGCACTGAGATTTTGTTCTTTTGCAGGAAAGGGTGTCCAGATCAAAAGGACGTTCTGCAATAGCTTAGATCTCCAAAGTGGGCCTCAAAAATGCTGATTAATCTCCAGTCTTCCTCCTGTATGCTTCACTGCCAGAGCTAAAGGTCTTGTAAAGCAAGTTGAGGAGGCGCCTTGGCTGATGGTGCACGAAGGGGTGACAGAACCTGTCTTGTTCTTCCACTAGCCCTGCAGTGGCAGCCTCAAGGATCTGCCTTACTGGTAACCACATGGTGGCAAAAGAAGGGGCAGCAGCTATCCTGAGAATCACGTCGACACATGGCAGTATTCTTCCCATTCTAACTAAACTATCAAAAAGCATCATTTCCCATTGCCAGTAACAGCAGAGAAATTTAGCCAGCAGGTATGAACGAGCGTGACACCACTGCTGTAATTACCACGTTAGGGTACAGATGGGTGCGTGCAGCTTTGCATTTCAAGACTGTAGCTGGCCTTTGCTTTCATCTAGCCTCTAGCTAATTCTTCTGTGATCTGAAAGATAAGTACATTTTTCCTCTCTTAAGAGAAAACATCACAGCATGCTCTAATTTCAGGGTTAGTTTGCCATTTTTTGGTTGTCATTTACATTAGCATAAGATTCAAGATCCTCAAGCAAGGTTCTGAATTCTACTGCACCCAAACACAAATCAAAAAGATTATCCTTGTTTGAAAGGACAAAAGGCCCCGTTGCTGGAAGTCAGTAAAAACTAGTTAAATGGGCAGCCCCTAAGGCTATTTTATGTAGTCCATACAGTAGAATCCAGTTTTTAGCACACAAATCTATGTGTCCAGATCTCTTAAGCTATAATGGAAGTTTCACTACTTTCAGGTTACATAGTCTTTATTATTGGGACATCTCTTCATACACTACGAAGGTAAAATAAACAGCATCCTACCAAGCAGGCTGTAATAGTAGTGTTGTCTTCTCTAGCTTAGCAGCTGCTTGCATCTTGCAAGTGAAGTGGTCCAACCCTAGTGCCACCCTCCAGGGATGTGCTGCTCATTTACTTACTGCTGAGAAACATCTTTTTCCCCTAACAATTTCTTACAGCAAAAAGGAAGACTACCTATCATCGTGAATTCCTAGTGAGTAAGGGGAAATTAAGTCACTGTTATTTCATTATTCCTTCAGAGGTAACTGTTTACACACACACAAGCACAAATACATAACGTGTATGTGTGTGTCTGTGTGCCTGTGTGTATATAAATGTATATACAACTTACTAAAAAAAGATCAATGTATTATTCTTGTACCTGTGGCTGCAACACTGTATGCACACTATGGTTGTAGTGATAGGATTTGCAATTAAATGATTAAAAAACTGCTAGGAATATAACATTAAATGGCACCACCTCGTGACCAAATCCAATCCCCTGTTATCACATAAAAACATATTTTGGAATTTTCTAAGAGCTTTTAAAGTTCTGCCATGTAGCTAGTTGTTTTTTGTTCTTATGGCTTGTATTAGGAAGCTATTCCAGACATTCACTTGTTGGTGCTTAAAAAAAGCCCCCGAGTTTCCTGCTTAAGCGTATGCGTATGGCTAGTCCCAACTGGTTTGTCGTGAGCCCAGAATTGTCTCTCAGCTCTGCCAACATTCTTCTTCCCTGTCCCTGATATTTATCCTCTCCCAGCCCCCTTTTCCATGTGCTTTAAGAGAGCAGCCTCATGGAGCTCCCTCTCTCAGCCCCTGTTTTTGTTCTGCTAGTTTAAACAAGCATTTTTGCTCGTCAGAACAGATCAAATTCTCTGGAGTTTCCTGGCGGCCCAGTCTCCTCGTAGGCCTCCTCCAAGTCTGTTTCACATTGGATGTTTTTTCCTATTCCTGAAAAACCAAAATTGTGTGTGGTGCCTCAGAAAGATTCCGACTGGGAGCAAGATGCCTTTATTTCTAGTGTAGCTCTATTTTCTAGGGCAGCAGCTCTTTTTTTAAAAACTAACCTATCAAATTAGTGGCTTAGAATCCTGTGAATGACTCTTCCATTCCAGTCTTTGTCTGCATGTCAAAATGAGCAGAGATGGTTGTTATTACCGTTCCCCGAGTGTATCATCTGGCTGCTGCTTCTTTAGATTTCATCAGTTTCTTTCTTCAACCTCAAAGTCATTGTGTTTCTCAAACATGATGTTCTCATTCTCTTCAACAGCACCTTTCATCTTTTTTACCACCAAGCTTCCTGAGTATATTCCTATCATTCATGTGCAGAGATAGTACTACTAACTTTTTTTTTTTTTCTTCCTGAGGCTCATCCTTGAGAAATTCATTAGAATTTTCCATAGCTAAACAATTTTCTTTTGAACACAGATCACCATTATATAGCCCCTGGCTTTTCACATTGTACAAGAAGCTGCATCGGGTTAAGTTAATAATTTTCCACATGCAATAAATGCTTCATTGAAGTCTGCATAGATTAGAGCTCTGGACTATATATATATGTATATATATATGTATATATATGTGTATATATATATATATATGTAAAAGAAGAATTTTGAGCTAATTTGGCACTTCTTAAGCAGTTCAGTATTTTATTCCATTTCTATTAATCTGTAAGTGTAGTAATCTTCAGAAAGATTTTTGAGTTTTAGACCAATTTTGGGTCAGACTGCAAAGCCTGTAATGGTTGACATTACATTTTTTCTTCTTATGTCCTGGTGCTTGATTTATTACTGTCTTGATACTTGATTTAATAAAATGGATTTGCTTTGCCATTCTTGGTCCATTCCATATTGATTTTATTGGAATAAAGACTGCATTTTTGGCCCTTATCTCTTCTTCTCTAAGATGTTTTCCAAAAGTCTGTGTATCAGTGTGGATTTCTCTGCAGGTCAGTAATAGGCACAGGATTCTTATTTGGCAACTCCACTGCAAGACAGCTTGTTGTTGTTGGATAGAATCAGTGTACAACCTTTTAAGCTGTAGATAAACAAGCAAGCAGGTGTGAAATATTTAATTGCCACTTTCTTGCCACAGTCCTTTGCTCTTTCCCGAAGCATGATCTGTGCAATTCACGATCTGGGAATGATTTTATTTATACTTGGCAACAAATAGCACTGATGCTCTATATCTCCCTCCCATATCTTTCTCCCTTAAGGTTTCAGAAAAAAAAAATTAAACCATTTTCAGTTCATCAATTCCCTGAAGAAAGGAATGTTTAAGTCCTGCCTGGTAATACATATGTACCTACATATATGTGCATGGTAGTATCAGGTTAACTCAGTGGATTCTAAGAACTATTGCAGGATTTTTCTTATGACAATAAAGGAAATGAAAACCCTTTTATGCACTCCTCTATGCTTGTCAAATATCCATGATGAGGAAAACAGGATTCTTAATGGTTCCTTTATCCTTTTAAGAGGAGTTGGCTATTAATATTTGATAGGAAAGTATAGAAGAAAGCTTGCAAATATCCTAGGACTAACTGCCCAAGACCAGTGTGCAAATAGCCTAAGACTAATGGGAAGGAGTCATCTTCTAGACTTGATATTTGACCATAAGGTTAGAAGTTAGGGCTGGATAGTGAGCCAAATAGTTCAGCACCATAAAGGAAAAATGTGCCTACAGAAATGTTCAGATTAACCCTGGTTGGAAAACAGATATTTTAGCATGAAGGACTCCTTTGATCATGTCTTTAGATTCAGACACTTTGGATCAAGCTGAATCGTGCTGTTTAAAGAGTAGTTCAGGCATCTGACTTTGACCCATTTTGGTAAGAAAAATCCAGATAAGCTTTTGACTTGGTAGATCTCATGGGTCATTTTTGTCTAGTAGGAAGACAAAAGGTTAGGAGAAGGAAAGAAGGGGAAAAGCTTTTCTTTATCTCAAAATGCAAAGAGGTTAACTAAATTTTAAAACATAGTAAGCTCTAAAACCATCTGAAAGAACAGTCTAGATCTTGCAGTTCCTGTTCACACACACACACAAAAATGTACTGCAGTCCTCATGGTGGGGAAAAAAGAGGAAGAAAAAATCTCAAATTTTGATTCCATCATTCCCATGAAGTTCTCCTGACTTCTATTAATGATGAGTTAATATTTTCACTGTGGGTGAACTGCCCCTCATAAAGAAAGAAAGGAAGAAAAGATCTTTCAAATACTGCTTCTTTAAGCTATGGATAAAGCGCCTTTGAAAGGCAATAAAAACATGAAGAATATGGGAAAAAATCCTTTCATTTCATCTTTCCTTTGCTCTTTCCCTCCAAGCCACTACATTAATTAGCTGTCTGACTGATTACTCAGTCAGGGACTTACGAGATCAGTGGTGACAGCAGCCAGGCAGGTAATTTAAAGCAAAACCAGCAGCGTGATGCTGTGATGTCTGGCTGAGGATGGAGCAGGGTCTAGGTGTGTCAGCAGCACAGACAGGGACACTTACACACAGAAACACACCCCTGCATTTGTGATCCTGTGTGACAAATTACATCAAAAAATATTGCTCGGATTTCATTAGCTCCATTTAAAACAAACAAAAACCCCAACTATTCATTCCATTTTCAGTATTTTACGTACCGGTGGTGGGCTCAGCACTGAATTACCAAGCAGAAAGTGCAGACCTTCCCAGGAGCTTACGTCTGAACCAGATGAGCAATTCCAAAGGGGCTGGAAACCCCAAGGAGAATTCCACTTCTGAGCTTTTTATTTCTTTGATATATTTCACAACTGCATTTTTAGTGATGTAGATTAGAGCTACTAGTTTTGACATCTTAAAAGCAGATTTTGAGGGGGATGCCTACCCTGGAGGATAAATTAGAACACTTGAAGTATCAGTGCTAGTTAAGACTGGAGTTTTACATGCAGAAGTTGCTGAGTGTTATTATTGCCTGTTCTGTGTAGCTGAGTTCATTCCTTTGCAGCTCAGTAGTCTTTTCTTGACACTCACTAAACTAGGCTATGGTTAGAACTAGATGAATAATTCATTGCATAAAATGGACCTCTTTTATCACATATTTAATTTTTGTTTTGCATTTATTTTTTGTTTCAATTTACTTTGAGAATAACTTTTTGAAATGTACTATTCCCTGGGTAAATCAAGATACTCGAAATTCAGGATGTGTTGTCGGGCTGTGATTACTGCAGTAAGTCACAAAGTGCTCTCTGGATTTCCAGCCTGGATGAGTTTGTCAGCACTTCCACCACAAACCCCTCATATTTGATTTCTGTGAATACACGAGCATGCAGAACTCTGCTAAATATTTAAATCAGTTGCCTATGTGGCTGTACACAGATTTTCAGATAGTTTTTTTTCTGTTAAAAAAATTATTACTGGGAAGTATTTTGCAATATTTGCACTGCTCTGCAAAATAGCGCAAGGCTCTAAAAACTGCTAAATCCTGGTGCTTTCCTTTGTATTGACATGATGCTGGAGTAGCTCCACTGAGTTTATTAGTCACATCTGGCTCTCACCTGTGTAGGTCAGAGAAGGTGCAAGTCCTCCCAGATGTGTGATTTTGATGTCAATAGATGTACAATGGATTGGTCACTCCTGGCGTGTTATTATCCCAAAAACGGAAATAGATAAAAGTGTCCACAGTTGTTATTGTGTGCCAATATAACACATATTTCAGGATTATACTGTCGATAGAGGATTCTTGGTGGGTTTCTGGTTAACTAATGCTAAAGTGTAAAGCTAAGAAATGAGATCAGTGGCCTTCATGTGAGTAATTGTGAGTGTAGGTACCATTTTATTTTCTCAATCAGATGTAATAGCTCCCTACAGAAATCTACTCCTGACTTGAATATCAATAGATTTGCACTTAAACTGTCAGAAAGACACTTTATTTGAACATTTCGTCTTTTAGAGATACCGCTGTAGAGTTGAATTGCTCAGATCTCATTTTTTCTTTCCAGTCCCTTCCACCCTCTCCTCTGAATGAATCCCCCGGAGCAGGGACAGTCCAAGTTTCTGCTGAATGGGACAAAAGGGAGAGCAGGACTGACACCTTCAAGGTGAGCAGCAGGTGAGGAGGCTGGGGAGCGAGGAGCATGTTGGCAGCAAACCCACACACTGACCATCCTCTGGCCCACACGTGCCCTTTCCTCAGCCCGTGCATGGGCACTCGGGATGCCAGACCCAGTGCCGCAGGGATCCCTGCGTGCAGCCCCAGCCACGCTTGTCCAAACACACCACGGCTTTATCAGGATGCTCCCAGGGCTCCGGTTTGGATGCTTCTATTAGCAGAAATTATCGGTGTATTAATGGATTTCAGGCAGCATTTTTGCAGTTGAATATAGGGTTATTTTCCTAGTTATCCATTCCCTGGCAAGTGGCATAATCAAGACTGTCTGCGAGCACTGTTATGAGAAACTTGCTATTATGTTCTGTAGGAAAAATATCAGGGAATGATGCAGTGTCAAAAAGCTATTACATGTTTTAAAGATCTAGTGCAACACCAGTATTTATTTATGTACTTCTTTACTTCCTGTGGAAGAAAATAATTTGAACTTAATTTTCTTGTCTTACCCAATTGCCTTCGAAAATGCACCTCCTGAAGTCCATAATTATGATTAACAATGTGGGCTAGATACTTAGTTACTGTAAATTAGCATTTCCCCACACATTGCAATGGAGCAATGTCAATTTATTGCTGCAGAGAATGCCTCGATACACTGCTCTACATCTTTAACTGCTAACAAAGCTTCTTTAACACAGTACTGGACAGAACTTTTTCTGTTTGGCCAGAACAGATTTAAATAGTGATAAATCTTGAAAGCAAAATTAATTCTCCCAAAATATTGTGTTGATGAATCAAATGAACAAAACTGCCTTTGCTCTGTCATTTGTTCCAGCTTTGCAGACAAACTAAATGCTCTATTTTCTTCTTAAATTTCAGGTTAGCCATATAGTAAAAAATAATATTGTAAATCTAGCCTAGCTCTTCAGATTTTTCTTTCTGTTTACTATGGAGGAAGGATTTCCAGTGAGACACCACAGAAAGTAGGAAGTAATTACCTAAAAATGTTTATATTTGTGCAGTTGATTATGAAATGTTAGGAATAATCAAAATATGTAGAGATTTTAATGGTAAATATATCAGTAGGCAATTATATATCTTTTTCAATTAATGAATCCTCAAGACTAAGGAATAATCAGATTAATCTGACCAACAGAGTAATCAATACAACCTTTTTTTTTTCACACTCTGTTTCAGTCTGATTTGCCACCCAGTGGCACTGCTGGAGATGAAGGTCCAAGACTCAGACCAGTGAAATGGAGCAGAATTCCAGAGAATCGGTGATAGACACTTAGCATCTGAAAACAGGTACCATCCCAGCAACTCGTTCCTTCCTGCTCTCTCAGCATCCCCTCTGTTTCATCTTATCCCTGGGAATTGAACAACCAAAGCCCAGATAGGTTTTTGGATCAGGGATACTGTGAAGACAAATGGTAAATGTCTGTTCCCCCAGCTGCTAAGTTAATTACTGTAATGGGAAACATCTTGAGAGAAGCATTGCTTATGGTTATTAGCAATTAACCCACCACTCTAAAAATCACAATTCCTGATAATAACAGAACACAGCACAGTCTTTCTAATTACAATCTCTGCACGAGAATTCCTTTCTATCAGAGGGGAATGTTAAATCCTGTAACTAGCTACGATTTAAAAAGACTGGAAATGGAGGTATTGAGAATTAGACAGAACAATTAAAATAGAGGAAGGTGCTGTGTGACAAACTCACAGTAGTGGGTCGCCCCCGTTCATGCTTGGGGATGCACAACATCTTTCACAATGTCTTTGTCTCAAGATAAAATCATAAATGGAAATTAAAGTGCTAGTGGGGACGGAAATACGCTTTAAAATGGAGTAGGTGATATGAGACTTCATGTGAGAAATACCAAGTTTTCTACAGAATTCATGGTCTGGACAGTGATGTAAGCAATATGCTGAATTTGATAGTGCTTAGCACTGGAATCTAATCAACGAGAGAGGAGAGTAATGAAAATAGTGTGTTTTGCATTTCGTAGAAAGTCCTTTGGTACTATGTGCAGGGAATGGGATGCCTTTCTGTCAATTTGTATTTTCTGCAACTGAATCAGGTTATAACTCACCTGAGCAAAATCACTAAGGAGAATCAGGATCAAAGATACACAAATATAGAGCAAATAAGTCTCATGACAGCAAGTATATGTGTAGTTGGTCATGGCCAGGGTGGGGAATGTGAAGAAGTCACTAAAGCTATATCCAATACCATTTCTCCTGACACTTGCCACCATCACCCTGTAAGAACAAGAATAAATGAGTCTGCTTTTCCTGCTGTATTATCTGCAGCAGGTCCGAAGATGTAACTGGCTTGGGCACAGCCAGATCAATTATCTCAACAGGCTTTGGGAACTGCTTTCACAAATGTTGGTTCCCTGCAACTCCTCCTAATGTGAATCATCCCATTAAAGCCAACAGCTTTGCAGGATGGTCTCAATTAACACACAGCTGAGGATAAAACATTAGATAATATTTGGAAGAGGGCAGAGAGCACAAACTGGGTTTGTGTTTCGGCGCAAGGGAACGTGGCAGCTAAAGCAAGTCTTTTCGGGCAGATTTCAACCGCAAAGCTCTCATCCATTAAGTGGCCTTCACCAAAGAAGATGCTGAGAATACTTCAGTAACTCCCAATTTTCATGTTGCTGGTCCAAATCAGGACATAATTCATGCTCAGCCTCCACATAAAGAAGGTCTGTTATTTTATGAAGAGAGATTTTCTGGGGTTTAAGAAATAAAATGATTAGAAAACTATGTGCTCTATAGGAGGTAATGAGATTAGCTCAACACCAGGTCCTGCAGAGTTAAGACTACGCCAGATAGAAGAAAGGCTTAGCCATTCAGTAGAAATTTCGGGATACAATTAATCTGCTCTAAGGTCAGATAAGCCTATATGTTTTCTTTATCATGAAAAATAAATCAGTGATACAATCTCAAGGGGATTGTGTCACTGTGAGCTTCAAAGCAATGAGCAGAATAAAAACAATTTTTCTGTTACGATTTGCAAACGTTTTAGCAGAGCTCTTGGAAATACAAACCACGCACAGGACTGTGCTGGTAAAATGTGTGTAGAACAGAAACTGGGATACCCTGTCATGCGACTGGAAGGAAGACAAGTTAAGGCAGCGTTTGTGAAAACCAGAGTTGAGCCCAAACCTGCGAGGAGTGACTGTATCCGTACAGCTCCCTGTGTCACAAACCATCACAGGAGGCAGCCTGGAGCAGCTTGAGATCCTCCTCATTCCAGGGGAATGGAAGGAAGTCTGACTTGGCTTGAGCATGGGTTGCTCGGGGGTAAATCTGCTCCTTCCGAGCCCCGTGGCTGGGTAGTTCGGACCCTAGTGAAACAAAAATCAGGAATTGCGAATCCAACGGGAGATCCCAAAAGGCGGCTTTTCCCCATCTTGTGTTTGCTGCCATGCCCCGGCCCCCTTCCAGTCTGCGTCCCCTGCCGGGTGAAGGGAAAAGATCCCTTTTCCGACAGCTGCCGAGGGCTGGAGAGGCTCTACAAACGCGAGGATGGACGGTGCAGAGGAGGGCGCCCAAGCCGGACCTAGGAACCTGTCCCGCGTCCCTGCTTCGTGTCCTGCTGCCGCCGGCTCCCAGCGACAGCGACATCCCGGCTCCCTCGTGCTGCTGCGCGCGTTTCCATCCCGCTCCCCGGCGAGGCAGGAAAGCCCCTCTCGAGGGGAGCGGGAGCTGCGGCCGGGGAGACCCCACGCGGCGGCAGCAGCGGCGCCCGCCACGCGCGGCCAAGGCCGGAGCGGGACTCGAACCCGCGTCCCCCGCGCGGGAGGCGGGGCCGGTGGGCGGGCCGCGGCTTCCGCCAGTGACGAGCGGCGCCGCCGCTTAAAACGCGGCCGCGGCCGCCGCGGCGCCGCCGGTTCCGCGGGCGCGCAGGGGCGCGGAGCCGTCGCCATGGCCCCCGGCGCGGCCCTGGCGCCGCTGCCGCTCTGGTGGTGCCTGAGCTGGGCGCTGCGGCCGCCGCTGCAGCCGGGCATGTGAGTGCGGGGCCGGGGCGGCGGGGCCGGCGCGGCGCTGTGGGGGCCGCTCCGCGGCCGGGGGCTCCGCGGAGCGGCGGCAGCGCCCGCAGCCGCCAGCTTCGTGTCCGCGTGTGCCCGTGTCTCGTCAGTTTATTCTTTCCCTTTTCTTTTTCCTCTTTTAATTTTTCAGCTTCATCCCATCCTTTTCTAACTCGTTTTTATAGCATGTGCTTCCTATCCTGCTGTTGCTTCTGTCACACAGCTGAGATTTTAGTGTGTGTTGCTCGTTGGTTTTCTAAGAAATATTCTGTGAAGAAATATACTTACTAGGAATACTAGAATTGGGTTGCTTCTAATGCTCCATTCTACCAGAGCAGTAAGTACGTACCCTGCTTAGGAAAATAGAGTTTGTTTTCTGGGTGTTTTTCTTCAACAGCTCTTGGTGCTTCCTTTGTGTTTGCTTCTTTTGCTCTTATAACCCGTTCCTCTTACCTGGGGAAAGCTGTGGTGACCTCCAGTCCCTGCTGTTTGTGTTTGGCATAAGCAGTAACTTGGCTCCTGCGCTTCGGAAGCTGTGGATGCGCAGCTGCAAGTGGGAATTGCCTCCAATCCAAACGGTTTTGCTTGTTGGCTTTCACCCTTGCAAGATAGTGTCCCTCAGAGAGGGTTTCCTTTTGGGGGTGACCCAGAACGAGCCTGTTGCTGGTCTGCCGGTGTCACTGGGAGCAGCAATGTGCTGATAGCAGCGAGTTGGTGCCTGTGGCAAAGCCTTGGTGCTCTGCCCGAGCGCTCCTGAAATGCCATTGAGCTCTCCCTACTTCAATTAGGGCAAATCAAGTATTTTTTCCCCACTTTGAAGGTATCTTTACTTTTGATGTAAATAGAAATCAGAAGTCTCTACTGGATGGTTCCCTAGATAGAAGGCTTTAATCCTCTTTATTTTTTAATCAGTAGCCTTTTTATATAGCATTGTTGTGACTCTGGTCATCCACCTCTGGGGGACAAGGGCTCCAGATGTGTCCCTTGGAACATATCATGCTGGTGCTTCCTTTAAAAGCATTTTCTGTTCTGATTGCACACTCCTGTGGCTGAGCACATGCAGGATACTCCTCGTAACTGTTTTTGTTCTGCTGCTAACTTGAGTACTTGCTCCTAGCTAAAACTGCCTGGGTTCAGGAGGCTGCTGGTGCCGGGCTCCCGAGCCCCCTGAGGAGCCTTAATGAAGAACAGATTATTGGAGAGCAGCTATTTCCATCAGCTGTGTTTCCAGCCAATTAGCCCTGATGATCCTGTGCTCAAACTGGAGAGGAGGCTGGAACTACCGGAATACAAATGTAGGGTTTTCATCCCAAAGCGTGTTATTTCTTCCTTTAAAGCCATCACTCCTGGTAAAGTGCATCTCTTCAGCAGCTCCCCTTGCTGCAGACAGCTGTGTGTTTGTGTGTGGAGGTTGTGTGTTATTGGTGTGATGTGGAGTGAGTTAGGGCTCAAGGATTGTGGATTCATCAGAGGGTCTAGGTTGGAATGCACTACCTAAAACAGGCAAGGTTTGCTTTGTGAAAGGTGGAAACTTCTGGAGAAATATTCTACTGTGAATTTTGTAAGCACAGATGTTTGCTTATGGAGATCTTACAAGAGAAAAAAGGCAGAAATGATTACAAGAACTTTTTTGTTCAATAAGTGTAATGTTTCCCAGTGAGAATTTGTGACAAATGAGTGAGGGCTTCTTCTGAAAAGTTGCAAGGTAAATTGCTTCCTTTTCACCAGCAAGCATTGGTTTGCTCTGGGGTTTTGCAGGCTCCTGATAATGTCTGCAGTGTCTGGTCATAAGGGATCCAGTCAAAATCCTGCATCAAAATTGTGGCTGTATTGCTTTTTTGATTGCTAAAATATTGCAGCTACCTAATTTCACTTTATGCATAAGCAAGAAAACAGGATCATGTCCCAAGGTACACCTGGATTTAGAGCTGGGTTCTTGTCTGAATAACTTAAGTTCTCCAGCTTCCTCAAGCACCATGGGCTTGCAGGCCCTTCCAGGTGCACCCGAGTCCCCAGAGCAAAACTGATCATTTCTGGGATGGCAAGTGACAGTACTTGATCCTTTTGGGCAATAGTTAGTGTTTAAAGGTGCACACACTTTTTTGTGGACTGTGAAATGTAGCTCAAAAGGAATCTTCACAAAGCGTTTTCTTGCAAAGAGATGCAGCCTCTGGATTTTTTTTTTTTTTTTTTAACAGGTGAACAAAATGGCTTTCCGTAGCACATTCCAACATATTTAAAGTGACATCCAAGTAATGCAGGAAATCTTCCTGTGAAGAATGTAGTGATAGAGTTTAGTGTTGGAGCCAAGACATGGTCCTAGAACTTACCACAAATGATGTGCAAAGTGGTTGTGCAATCACTTTTGGTGAGAAATGGCCTTAGTACATTTTCTGTTTAGCAAATACATTATTTTTCTTCATCCGCGGTGATGCGGACTTGCATGTGTGAGGAAGATCCTGGCCTCTTAAGGGCTAGAGGTAGGTTCAGATTGAGGAGCTAAAACGTGGCAACTGCCTCAGTTTCTTTGGATGAAACATCGCATGGTCACCCATAGACTAAACATTTGAAAACACTGTGGGGTTTTGAGAATAATGCTCTGATTTGCCACTGTGGTGTACTTAGGTCTGTAGCTTATGGGCAAGCAGGTGTGGTGCTTCTGATTTTAAATCATCTCTTTCTATCCCTTTGAAGGGATGCAGCCAGCCCAGGGTAACTATCAAATTCTGCTTTGGAGCACTGGATCTTGCCTAACAAAAGCTGCAGATCACTCACTTCTCATCAACACACGTGTGGACAAAAGCAGGTTGTCCTGCTGGCCTCTGCACTACACTGTGTTGCCACCAGATAGAGCTCATGCTGGTCTACATAATAATGCAGAATTACATTTTTTGAGAGTTTGCATTTAAAGCTTCTGCTTCAACAGGGTTCTTGGAGGAAAAACTGATTTTATTTTCTGTTAAGAGACTAAAAGCATCTTTTTTTTTTTCTTTCCCTGGTATTCACATTGGCAGGAGGCTTAAAGATAGTGAATGAGTACCTTTGTGCTGTAGTGATTTTTTTTTTTCCCCTCCTTGATTTATGACACATTCTCCCCACTTCTCAGGAGAAAAATGAGATTAAGGCTTCCTCCAAACTCTGGAATAGCCATAAGACAATGAAAATACACAGCCATAAAAGTCTGATAGCCTGAGGCTGCTGTATTTTTCAAAGATGAACCTGATCTGATAGATTGCAAAATGAATCCCAGTTTTTTAAATGCATATTGTGTCTGATAATGAAAATAGCTGATATATGCACTGAGAGACTTTACATTTGCCAGTTTAAGGTAGATAAACCTCCCTCCCATTTACTTCCATGAGTTCTTGGACTCTTAAATTGCTGTCTAAAATTGCACCATAGCAAAAGAACTTGTAACTTTAATCAGGCTTAATTGTGCTGTGTTCTGAAATGTTGGTCTATCCAGTTACTTTAGCTAACATTGTGTGTATCCAGGACTTCTGATTGCTAAAAGAGTTGGAGTCACTTTTCCTCAGCCTTGTTTATCTCCAGCTCTTCTGATTTACCTCAGTTCTAGGTATGCAATTCCCTGGGTACTGGGGACAACGCAGCATATTTTAATAAAACAGAACAAACTTCTTGAAGGGGTAGGTAGAATTCTCTGTTAGTTTGAAAATCAGTGTTCAGATGACTCTAGCAGAGCCTCCTTTGTAGGAAACAGCACTGGCTCTTGGAGAGTTAACCGACCATATTGCAAACCCCTGTTATTCTTCAATTAAATACCTTCCCTTTGAACACAGTTAATAGATTTCCTTTGGAAATTCAAGCCTGTTACTGCTGACATTCTGTCTGAAATCTACTGTTTTTAATTTATTTCTGATTTAGCAATAATTTTTTCTCCAAATATTTGAAAATTGTAAACTGTGTGCATAGTCTGTTTTATACTTTGATCTTTGTCTAAAACTAGTCACTAATTCTAGGAGTGAACTTGAGAACTTTTTACCTTTTCATTAAAAAATGCACGCTGCAGTTATAATGCCTGTACATTATAGGCTGTAGTTGTGTTTCTAGTTGCATTTCTTTCACTGCCTTTGTCCCATGGATGAATTTGATGGCATGGATGTGGTGTTTTTAAGCTGCAGGGCCAAAGTTCGTTTTTCTTTGTATTCCCTAGCAGAAACACCAGAGCAGCATCCATCTGACTATGAAAGTCAGAGCAGAATGTGCATTTAGTCTTGATGAGGTAAAGAACATCCTGATCTGCCCATGCTGTGGCTTTATATGAATTAACTCCTTACTGATAGATCCCCTTCCAGCAGTGCCTGGGAGGAGGTTTGTTAAGGTGCATCTGAAATCACCCTACAGGTATGTGGCTCTTTTGGAGGGCTCTCAGGTGAGAGGGTTCCCTTAGAAAGGGGTTCCTTTACCCCTTAACCCTCCTGTCTGATGGCCAGTGCTTTCCCTGGCAGATGCATCAGTTGTGTAGGAAAAATATATATGTACTTGCATGTACTCATCTCTGATAATGTTTGAGGCAAAAACCTGCCTGTTTTTTGTCTGCAGAATAGCACTGGGTTGCTTAAGACCTTACTGTAAGTTTCCATTGTAAGATTGAAATGTTCAGCAGCAGCAACTAACTGGCAAAACACTAATTCAGTAAAGTGCATGTGCTGATTTCCCCAATTATTGGGACTAAAATTCATATAATATGTGGCTCTACTATGGTTGTTTGATCTCAAATCTGGGCATTCTGCATTAGTGATACCAAGTTGAAGGCTTGTAGGGGAGTAACTGCTGCTCTGTCTTCTCTTATAATCTCTTTTTTTTTTCACTGGGGCTTGGGTTAGTGAGGCCTGGGGTGGTTACTGGCCTTATCTGAGCACGGGAACACACAAATTGTCTGAGGCCCCTTCCCTGGATGCTGCAGCAGCCACATGGTGCCTGCAGCAGTTGCCCTGTGGAGGGACCTGCCCCTGGATGTTGAGGCCTGGGGGTCCTTGGCAGCCCATTGAACCAAAACCTGATTTTTTTGTTGTATTTTAAAGCAACTTACATAAATCATGTTAAATGATCTGCATGGGTTTACTGCATTTTTTTCCTAAGCAAATAGCAATAGGTCTTGAAGGTGGGGGAGGATGGCTAAATAGCAGCTAAATGGCAGGCTGTGCCTTGGTAGCAGTAAGGACCAAGCATCTTATTGCCACTATCATAGCAGTGTGTGTAATTAATCATCTCATTCCTTGGTCTGAATCTAGATGCAGTGCCCAAAGGCGGGAAGAGCATCGTGTTGCTGAGCTGCTGCATCTTGTGAGGGAGGATGTGGTACAACCCTGCGGTGCATTAGGGACCCGGGGGTTAGAGGGACCTTCTGTGGCAGCCTCCGTCCCCTGCCCCAGCGAAGGGCTATGGTGACGAGGCCTGGTCTCAAGGAGCCTGGTGTCACAGCCTCATTCCCTGGGGCCTATCTGCATCACACCCATGGATGCGGAATGCTGGTGAACACGGATTGATTAGTGGTCAAAGTGCAGTCTGGCCTAATCGTCTTTGGTAGCGCTCATTAATTTTATTTTAGCAATGTAGGGAAATGAGTCTTCAGATGGACTAAGAATAGACAGGGATCCCAGCAGTTTAAGGGTGAGGGGAAGCAGTCTAGAACATCCCATCTTATCTGAATTGTTGATATTCAATAATCTGCCTTTTTCAGACCTTGTTTCCATGACCTATTTCATAATTAGTTTTTTGCCTGGATGAAGTTCTTTCCTCTTCCTTGCTGAGATATGTATGGCACTGCTTTAATTAACACAGTTTGCATACAATGCCCTATAGCTGACCTTTTTATCTGCAGGGCAGTGTGTGTTAGTGAGTGATCCCAAATCTTCTCTACCCCTCTTATAGCAACTATGCTGGGAGTGTTTTTGTTGGATGGAGGTAGGAGATTGAGATACTTCTGGCTGGAAGATTCTAGCCTAATTATAATTTAGTCTAGGGTTATAACAATGCATGACTACAGTGACTGGTTTCATCAGAGTGGAGATTTACCCCTGGAAACAGGTTATATTAGGGCCTATAGTTCTAGTTTGATATATTTTTGAAATAGGAAAGCACAAGCTGTATGCTTTTCCACACCTATGTTTTAGTAATAGCAGGAAGGAGGGAGAGCCCTTAGCCAATTAGTATTTTGAAGGTATAGGATTCCTGTAACTTATTTCTTACGGCAGGATTCATTTATTGACTCTTCCATGGGAAGATCAATAGTTTTCAGGCCGCAAATTCTTCAGCGGAGGCAGCGCTGCTTCAATGTCTCATTTTTAGGAGGATATTAACAAGCTTCTGGCTTAGTGTAGAAGCTCGTGTCATTCACTGAATCTCTGTGGAAAAGCCTAAAATTAGACAACCAAATCATTCTTTGGTTCATATTCATTAATGCTTTGATTCCAAATTTGTGCTGTTGAAACCTTTGGGGACCTTTTGATGTATTTGCTGTCGCACTGCTATTAAAACTCACTACCTTTAGCTTGATTTGAGTTCAGAAAAATGTGGATTGATAGAATGAGAGATTTACTTCAATTGTCACTCCAAGACTCAGGCCCTGGGATTTTGCTAGATGGGATAATAAATACCCCTGTTGCAAAGAGCTGATACATCTTTTGATAAACCTAGTTCCTATTAAAATAAATCTTTCCATTCAAAATAAGTAGACTGTTTCTGATGCTCTTCTCAGGGTGGGGGGAGCTGGAAACCTGTGTGTACATCCTCCTAATAAAACATCTCAAAGAGGAGTTTGGTGATTGCAAATTGTCTCAAAAGAACCTGGGTGCTTTAAGCCTTCAGTCTGTGTTGTCAAGTCCAGTCATTCAGGTTTGAAGTGAGGTTCCCTCCCACCCCAAATTGTAAGATTAAAAGATAAGAATCTAATTTCTTATTTGTCTTCTGGCTTTGGAAGCTGAAGATACTATGCAAGCTTTTCTCTAAAACCACAAGGCTAGGAAGGCTGTTTTGGAATGAAAATTGGGATTCTTGGGTAACCATATGCCTTGGGGATATGGAGTTTTTGGAGAAAGTCTGAATACTGTGAAATGAATTCTCATGTGAACTTTCTTTTATGCAGTGGTCCTAAGGCAGCTGAGGCTGCTCTTGCCTTGTGTTGCTCTAATTATCTGTTCATTAGGATCTTAAGCCCTGAGCTGGGAGTGCGCTAGGTGCCTTTGTTTAAAGGGCATCTCCTAATGCAAATATTAAATAAGAGCTCTCTGGTTTGCTTGAGTCAGACTGACAGGCTAATAACAGCCTTCGTGTTAGTCTTGGCTAACAGAGCAGTGGTATAAAAAGCTTTTAGGGGATTGGTGCATCAGTCAAATAGAATATAATAGATGTTTTTGTTTTAACACTTAAGCTCCCATTAAGAAATATTTTCTGAAAGCAAAGCATGTGGCAGTAAAACCGGAGCTTTCTAAATGTGCTGTTGCACCTGCTTAAAGCTCTATTTTAGTCCTAAGGGATGAAATATCCTCTAGTCAGGGGAGAGATGCAACACAACTGCTCCATAATTATATGATTGCTCAAGAACCTGGTCTTAAGGTGTGAGAATGAGTCAAATGGCTAAAAATTGGTGTGCTGAGTGGTGGCAGGGTTGTGAACATGGCTGGATGCTGGGGAGGGAGTGTTTTATTTGCTAGTTTTGCCCAGCACAGGATTCCATGTTATGCAATTGCTGCAATTTAATTATAATGTAGCAGAGGTTTTGATATCTGCCTTTAAATTATCCCAAGGGCATCTAGGAGGAATGACTTGCTCTGAATAAATCCTAATAAACATATGACTTTTTGCTGCTGCCCTCCTTTATTCTGTGTGAGTGCTATTTGTTCCTATTAGCTGTATCGCACAAGTCAATACAGCTATTCCTGGAAACCTGGCAAATTCACACGAGTAAGAATTTATAGACGGACTCGGGATGTCATTACAACAATTGTCAGCTTCTTTTATTTATGGCAGAGCAGTGTGGATGAATGTAGCTTTATCTGGAAAGTTTTAGGCAATTCTAATAAAAGGAGAAATGCATGAATTATCAATGCATGATGTTCTATTCACTGGAGGGAGTCTGTTTTTAAAAAGCTGGCTAAGTGGGACAGGGTTGCAGGTAAGGTGAGGGTTTTATTAGACCTGCTGACTCCGAGGGGGAACAGACAGGTTTTGGGGCATGCAAAGGCTTTTTGCATCTGAAACTTGATACTTGGATCTGAGAATGGTCTGGGAACAATTGCTGTAGACTTAAGTGTGTTAAATGGGTAGGTAATTCCAGAGGGAAGGGGTGGCAAGTGATGGAGATGGTCCTGGAGCACACAGGTAGGGTTGATTTATGTTCTTCCAGGAGCAGTGGGACATGGATTTTGCTGCTGTCTCTGCCTTCCTTCATTATGTTGGTACTGGCAGCTGGGTGAACCCCAAGAATGCAAAACAGGGATGTGGCAAAGGGATGCTGTGGGTGTATGGTGAGGGGGAGAGCATGAGCAGGAGTCTTGTCTGGCAAAGAGGAGACCTGAGGGGCCACAGGGTGGTTGGCCTTGTGAGGAGGGGCTGAGGGAGAACCCACATCAGTGGCACTTGGGTGTTTCTGCACCTTGCTGATTGTCTGAGTTTATTTTGGTCAAGTTGTTTGAGACATTGGTGCTGCCTGGGGGACCCTGAGTGCATTCATTGAAGCCTATTATGTCCTGCAACACAGATATGTACAATAGAGGTTGTTTTACATTTTTGTATCCTACTTTTTGGACAGTCTCTTCCAGATGTGTTTTGTGGTGTAGGGAGCTGAGGGATGGCAGCCTTTGCAAAACTCAGGCAGAGATGGCTCCAACTCTGGAAAAGTTTCTGTCAATATAAGGTTTTTCTAGTATGAAGTAGTCCTTAACTGAAGTGGACATTGGGGAATACTCCTATTCTTGGGATTTTGTTTTATTTGCTGCTCTGTCTCTGTTTTGGGCATGCAAGTTGTCTTCCAGGTATCTAACTCATCAGTAAAAACAATCCTTGTAGTATTTCCTGTTCTGCATGAGTTTAATTTTGATGATGTTTGTAAACTACCTTAAGATCTGCAGATGACGGGCAGATATATTGTGTTTTTTATTAAAGCAAGGCTACTTTGTGCAGTGTTCAGCCATAGCAGGGAGCTGTGAAGTGCTTTGAACCCCTGAGATAAAGCTCTGTAAATTCTGAATGAGGAATTAATATTCAAAGTAGCCAATAATTTTAACAGCAGGCAGCTGTTGGGTTATAACTGTTACCTGTCTTATTAATGCAAAAAGAATGTTTTTTGCCATAGCCTGATGTTGATCCCTGTGCTGTCAGTTGAGGAGGAAGGTGGGTGCATGTACATCTTCCTCTTGCTACCCAGCCTGCCTGGTCTCTCTGAATGGGAAACTTGTAGAACCTCTGGGAGCTGATGTGACACTGCTAAGTGTTGCTTGCCACTTACCAGAGAAGGTACAAAAGCATCCAGGTCTCCCACTGTTCAAGTTGGTGAGGCTTAAATGTGCAAATCATCATTATAACAGCTAGAACAGGTGCTTTGGAGAGCTAATGACTTCACAGTTTGTCAGTGTAGTTATTAACTACTCTAAGCATCACCAAATTCCTGTAAATTTGGAGAGGCAGCTCTGGTTGTAGTCAGATGTTCAGCTTCTTTTGCAGGCTTCTCTGGTGTGCAGCACTTTGGGCCTTGTACCAGGACAGCAGGGTGGGAATGTGGCTGAGGACCTGGCAAAACCATCAATACGGGGTGTGCTTAACTTAGTGCTGCCCCATGACACCTGCTAGAAGTCAGCGTTTTTGTAGCTAGGGCTTGGCAGCAGGATGAGCAGATCATCCTACACACAACACTTCTTATTTCATCTCGTTATTTCAGGAATAATCAGCAGAGAACACGCATGCTTCCTCTGTTATGGTGTGTGCCCGGGGGAGCTTATAGCAGCAGGGACATCCTACAGGCTCTGCTTCCCCAGCAAAAACACAGATGAAAGTCTTGTCAGAGTCAGTGGCAGAGCTTGGACTGCCTTGGGTAGAGTCTTGTCTGGTTTCCAGAGCTCTGTGCATCATCCCAGGCTCTCACCTTGTGCTCATCTGCTGTTTGGCTTGTGAGGCCCTGTCTTTGGTCAGGGTTGTCTCCATAAGGATTTCTGGGCTCCTCTCACCCACAGGCAACCAAGGGTCTGTGGAGTCTTCAGTCAAATCCTGCTCCGAATGAGGCAGTTCACTTTCTGGGAACAAAGTGCAATCACATTTTGCTAACCTAGCTGCTCAGAGGCCAATAATTTTTATTCTGCTCATGTTAAATTGCTATTGGAAATCCGTTCATGCTTAGACAGCCAATACACTAATGAAATCTTGGCTCAATTAAAGTTTGTGGGACAGTTGCCATTCCGACATCATCAGATCCTGCTGTTCAGGTGTCTGACTGCTATATTCTTACACGAGCTGTTTGTGATCAGTTCAGAGTGGAAAAAATTGCAGAGTTGCGATATTTTTAAACAGCAATATAAAATCCATTTTGAACTACTTCATAACTTAGCTTTGTGCCTGTGTAAGACTTGTAAAATTCAGTGTTAGAAATAACCTGTTTTTCCTCTCCTTTTCTCTCCCTAAAGGCCAAACGTCTGCCCGGAGCTGGAGCTGGTGCTGGTGGGGCAGCAGCAGCCCTGTGTCCAGGCGTTCAGCCGCGCTGTCAGGATGTGGAAGCAGGGCTGCCCGGGGCGGCGGTGGTGCGTGGGCTACGAGAGAAGGTAAGCTACACGTGGATTCTGTTAATGGAACTCAATACAAGGATTTTATGCACTTGTGAACTGTTTTACCCCTAGGAATACATGTAATAGCTATTTAAGGATAGCTCATGTCCTGCTGAGACTTTTTTCAAGACTGTATTTGGTTTAATTGCTCAAAAAGCCACATTTTCTTCTTTTGCTCATCTTACTAATGTCTTGTGATCTAATACCCAAAGTCAAACATTTCTTAACTATCAGTAACTGATCCTGTTGTTTGAGGGGATGTACAGGTGTCCAACTCACCTGCTTTGAAAACTGAAAGGTTCCATTTTATGCCTTATGTTTAGAAGTGTTGGAAGATCAGACTCTCAAAACACTAGAAGAACTCACTGTGCAAATGGATTGCCATTGCCTTTATCTCTGGTCTGAATAGTCACTGGAGTGTATGTGGACATGCCTGAATTAGAGCTATTGAAAGTTATCACGAGGCGTTTATTTGCTTTGTCTATAAATAGGAACTACTGGCAGAGTTTGAAAAAATGTGGTAAATGTGAAAAAAATGTGGTAAACTGATGAGATGTGGATAAGCTGAATGGGAGTTGTAACTGCTCTGTTCTCTTCCCAGGTCTGGATACTACACAGTTTACAAGCAGATATACAGAATGGAGCCTCAGACTGTCTATAAATGCTGCCCTGGATGGGTCCAGCAAGGCAGTGAACCTGGCTGCTTGCACTGTAAGTTGGTAGCAAAACTTGATGGCAAGGCCTAAGAATCATAGGTTTGGTCTTATCCTATCTAAATGAATTTTGTTCTTAAAAACATGGATTTTGCATCTTATGGTTCATACTGGGATTTTCCCAGTTATAAGGAATAGTACTCCATTGAGGGTGAGAGGGTTTTCCAAAAATTGTTGCATGCAAAAGTACAGAGCATCTCTAATTCTAGGCTAAACAGTAGATGATCTGGTTTTGATTAAGTTGTTGAAGCATTCTTAGGCCAGTCTTACTTTGACAGGCTAACTTAATTTAGTGCTGTTATCCAAATTAGAGAGAATAAGGAGGCTCTAATGCACTCTTTGGACCTGGCACTCACTGCAAAGTCTGACTGGTTTTGGCTTTTTCACTGTTGATGTTATGGTTGAAGTAATTGTCTTATTTCTACCCTAAGGTTATTTATCTGAGGAAAACCTGCTACTATTAGTAGCTTTTAATCATGATGGGATGTTCTTCTAAAATGGAATTTAATTTAAATAAGGAAGCACTGTAGCCACTGCTAACAGGACATGGAAGTGTGTGATAACAATCTGTTCTCTGGTTTTGTTACTGTTTTGTTAGTAACTGTCTTCTGTGTGAAAGTTAGCATGTGTTTCTGTGTGATTTAATCTTTATACCAGCTTAAGGACTGTATTTTGAGCTTGCTTGTATGATTTTTATATTAATAAAGAGCCAAAGAAACAAGCCTGTGAGGTACAGCTGTTAGTTTTAGCATGAACGCTAGTGTGTACCTCTTCTGCTGGAAAAGCCTGGTATTGAAATACAGTTTATAAACATATCTGTCTTGCACAAATCTAGAATATTTGAACATCAGTGATAACAAATTATTTTGTCCTTGCAAGAGCAGTGCATGCTTGCTTTCCATCATTTAAAGCATGAAAGGGATTAATCTATTCTGTTGTATTTGGTATATTCAGTCAGTGTGAATTTTGCTCAGATATGTGGAATATTACTATAAGTAAACATTCTGCCTTGTAGGATAAGATGAGAAGTAATGTAACTCCCATGGACATCTATAACCTCTTTTAGTGAACCAGTGTTTTCTAAACAGCTCTATTTTTCTCCAGCAATTAATTTTTTCTGCCATTCTGGACTCAGGTAGTATCTTTAGGGTATCTTTAGGCCAATCTAACTGTTCTGCCTCTGCAGCATCCTGAAGTTAAACTGCATTTAACTCATTTTTACTGAGGTTTAATTTCAGGCCAAGATACTATTCTAGCATCATTTATAGCTCTAATAACAAATCTTTTGCAATCCACTTGGTTTAATAAAATCAAACCTGGGTTTTTCTTGATTGCCTTGAAAGTCCTTGGTAGAGCAGCACTGTGGTATGAAAAGGTGGCTCTGTCGAGTCCAAGCCCCCCCAAGCTGTTTCTTTCTGCTTGTGTGCACTAGCCCTGTGCGCCGCTGGCACTTGCTTCAACGGAGGGAAGTGCTTGGGAGCAGCATCGCGGATGTGCCAGTGTCCCGCGGGATTCCAGGGTCCCCGCTGCCAGTATGGTGAGTCCAATAGCAACTGCTTCAAATACGTCTGCTGGGAATTACACTTTTCACACTTGTGTTCGGGTGAAATGCATATTTAACAACTTATTAAAATACCAATAATTAAATATTAGCTTGAAATTGAAGCAATATCTGTGCGCTTTAACTGGCTGTGTGGCAATGCTTGTGTGTTTCCCCATCATTTGCTGCTTTTTGTATTAATTTTTACAAAGCGATGTAAAAACTTAAGCCGGTTGATAGGGGTTGAGTTTCTGCAGAGAGCAGTGCTGTGAATCCCCTGTGTCAAAGGGAATGGCTTCATCCTGCCTGCTCCTGAGCTTGCCCAGGTGCTCTCAGCACTGCCTTTAGCCTCGCACAGGTAAATGAGCAGATGTCAGAAACGGGGAGCATGTAAGGAGGGTATCAGTGAACCCAATGTACTCCTGATGCTTTTCTAGGGCGTCTGAAAGTAAGAAGACCAGATTGCATCTTATGTTGTGTGACCTGGTGTCATGCCCTGTCTGTGGGAATCTGCTTGCTGCCTCACAAACTAGTAACCCACAATGGGGTTCCTTGTAACTCATGTGAGCTAATAATATCACATACTGTGTAAGCCTCAAACCATGGAGTTTTATCTGTGCCCTTTTTGAAAGGAAAAAGAAAATCAGGCATTTAGAGTGGGCTGTTAATGGGACCAAGTACTGCTTTTTGTTAATCAAACAATAACTTTAGTTTTAAAAGAAGTAATTGGAGTTTCATTCAAAGAAATGCAGGTTTTAATTCTTGCACGCAACAAAAACCCACAAATGTGACAACAGATTGGTTTTCATCAAAGCCTGGTCATAGGTGATACTTTTTTTTTTTTTTTTTAACTTTACCAATGAAAATTAAAATGGTCAGCATTTTGCAATAACTTCTGCTGTCATCAGTGGTAAAGCCTGTCTTCAGATGTTGCTAGTTGAATAAGCAGACTTAAAAGGGTGATGCTGCAATTGCTTCTGCTTGCAGTGTAGAAATGCACAAGTTTGCATTGGTTTATGCCTAGTTATACCAGTGAGGTTTGCTTTGTTACTGGCTCTACAGTAATGCTGCTGCTCCAAGGTAAGCAGGTTTGCTTAGGCTTTCTAAGGAGCCTGTATTATAAGCATGAGTTTTAGCAAAATCAACTGTTTTCATTAGTCTTCTGCATGCTAGAAATATTGCAATCAATTCATAACTGCAGTCTCCAAAGCACTGGTGGTCTGCAAATGGCTGCAGTGCTAAAGCATTCCCCAGGCTGCTGTGTGGGTGCAGCATGTGGAGAGCAGAGGTTGGGTTTGCAGACTGCAGTGAGATTGTGCTGCCTGCCTTTCACAGGAAGGTAAGAGCAACATGAGGTATCCTGTGGCTTTTGCTCTTTGCAACTGGCTGAAACTTTATCTTGGTGGTTTGTCTGCTTTCTATTGATTCCTTAAGGTTTGAATGGAATCCCAGTAGTCATCACTTTTGGGGGTTTGCAGTCATGGCTATCTCAGTCTGGCAGGAGGGAGTTTATAAATTAAGTTCTGAAGGGAAAAAACCTGCTTTCAGAAAGAATATTAAGGCTTTGGCTGCTAAGAGAAGCAAGGCAATTTAAAGTGCAAGTCCCTCTAACCATTGCAGGAGCCTTCAATATCAGGTGCTTTAGGTTTGCATTATATTTTTTTGAAAAGAAAAAAGCCTTAGCTGTATTTTTTTCTGACTGATGCTGGAATATTGCTCCACTAAGTAGTTTGCATTTAAAGGGAATGTGTTAATGGCAATATTGTGGAGTTTTTCAAGAGCAATGAAACCTCGTCTATACCACCTTCCCCACTTGCATTTGCAACCTGACTCTAACATCAACTGTTTTTCTTGTGTTTGTCTCAAAAGATAATCTTTATCATCCCCTTTTTAAGGATTTAGTGAAACAGGTGTGTATCAGCCAGATCACTGGTTACAGCCTTAAAATATATTTACTAATGTACTAGAAAATGTGTTGATGAAAGGGAATGTGCAATGATGCATGGTTCTGTCAGAGGGTTGGTCTTTGGTACAAGGATATAATTCCTGGTTCCGTGAACTACTAGGCTGTATCCCACACCCTTTGATTGGGACACTGGGGCACCCTCACGGAATTTATGTGAGGGGAGAGAACCTCCAAGCTGGGTATGAGGCTGCAGGCCTCCCTTTTCTGCAGAGTTGCCTCTGTGTTCTACAGAAATGGGCTTGTAATGACTCGTGATCTTGCTGCATGGGGGCTCGTGGCCTCCCGTGCTGTTTCTGACAGAAGGAACCACTGGTGTTGTGTAGCTGCATGCTCTCTCGTTGAGCAACCCTCTTGCACACCCTTGTGTGTCAAACATACTTGCATTCTATTCTCCTCCTCAAGTTTTGCTGCTTGTCATTGTGCCTTTTTGTGTTGATGGCTAATCACCAAGGTCTGCAGGTGCAGGGGTTCCAGGCAGCCTCCTGCTTAAAAGCTCCCATCCATAGAAGAAGACAGGAAACTCTTACAGAAGAGGAATGAGTTAACATGCTCACCCTTACAAATGGACTAAACTCTTAATCTGGGTTGTTTGTTTTTGCATATACTGTTGATTTAGTAGCTCAACCTACTAATCAAGTTGTTCATATGCATCCATCAGTCTGTCCCATGGAAAGTTAGGGGATTGTTGATAATGACTTAAGATAGCCCAGAGTATCACAGTGGTCTGTAATAGAGACTATTATTCAAATTGACATGATCAAATCAGATGACTTTCTACAGATAAAATATTTGTTTTATTAACCTGTAGGTTACTTTTGGTTAGATGCTGAATGGGTTATGATTCCTGTAACAAAATACAAGAAATTCTGACTAGAAATGTATTAACTGCGTCCATTGTATGCGTGACTCTGGTTTTATTATTTTACCTGCACAAAGAGCAATAAAACTTAAAAGGAAGATTTATGGGTGAAATGGCCAAGCTCTTCATGCAGCTGTTAGGAGGATTTGGTAACAGATTGAGCTGTCTCTTTCCTTGTCTGCTGCAATTTGTCTTGTAATTGATATGAGTCTATTATTACAATATAAACTTGCAAGCTGTGTTTCTTTCCATTTTTTTAACTTGTTTGGAGGTTGCTTCCCATTTCTCCTGAGCCTAGTAGAAGAGAGGGAAGACTTAAATGGCAAAAAAGAGAAATGGCAAACCCCAGTGCCAGGAATGCAATCTGTTGCCGTACTAATTTCATTGCTATTCACTAGTTGTCCTAGTAATTTTGTTGGAGGCCTGCTTGCCACCTGAGCTGGACGAAGTAGTAAATTCATTTCATTTAGCTTGTTGAATTCAGGCCTGACTCTCATAATTGGACATGCAGCTAGTAAAAACACTTCAGTTCTACAAAGGGAGATAGTTTCATTTATTCCTTTTGTACGTCAAATTGCCCAGTGCAAAAAAGTGCCTCTGAACGTTTTGTCATTGAACCTCAAGTTATTGGAAGCACTTTGCGAAACTCGCAACTTTCCAGGTTTTTAATACCTTTAAGCTGAAAGCAAAAAGGACAAATAAAGTCTTAATTTGACCACAATAAAGTCGCAGCATTATGAAGGTTCTGCAATAGGCTGTAATTAGGGCAGAATAATAAAAAAAATCTGAGAAGACAGGTGTATTCATCTGCCCACTTCTAAACATCTGATATAGATTTTTGAGGAAACACTTGTTATCTTGGCTTAGTCTTTTGAAAAAACCTGAACATGTTTTTAAGGTAGAATCTGTAAAACTCACTGGTCAGTGAGTCAATATAGTAAAATTTCACACTGTAAAGTGAAAGGTAAGATTAAATGCTCTTGCCCAGGAAAGGATTCTTTGCATTTTGAGACACCTTATAGTTTACTGAATATAGATCTGCCTTGATATTTAAGATGAGAGCTTTCTTCTACCTGCTACTGACCTTGAGTGTGAATGAGTACAATAACTTGCAGCAAGTAATACCACTATGCCTCAATTCTTTTGTATCTGAAATGTTTATAATGATAGTTGGTTCCTTTGTAAAGTGCTCTGAGCCCAAAGTAATTAAGCAGGAGATAATTGGGAATTTGGGATGTATGTGTATAAAGGCAAAATGCCCTCTGCATGGGTAGCTAAAATGAAGTGCTTATGAGATGTGTATTCATCAGTTCATTGACTGGCTGTCAATCTTGTCTGTGACTCTGGTCACAAGCCATTAAGATATTGAGCTAAAAGATTTTTAGTAAATGAAAATGTCAGCACATCTTAGTCCAGGTGGGTCCAGGAGTTCACACTGTAAAATGACTTTTCCTTCCTTTCTCCCCTCTTAAGCATATTGGATTGAAGGGGCAAGGGGTCTGGATGTTGTAGCCATAGGTACTCCTTTGTGAACTGCAAAGCTCTGTGTCCCTGCCCTTTTCTCAGGGCACTTTCTAGTCACCAGACCTGAGCCACATTAGAGAAACAGGCAGTGTGGGGCAGCTTCCAAAGGGGTCACTGTGGCCAGTCACAAATGCCTTGTGAAAGGCTATGGGTGCTGTTGGTGTGGATGTTTCCAATGGCTTTGTGGAAAGGACAAGTGGAAAGTTATTTTAATTCAGTGAGAATCTTCTCAGCATTGTTGAAGATCATACAGTTTCTTTAAAACTACTTTGCTTCAAGTGATTTTTTTTAAGAGTTTTCTACCATGCAATATGCAGAAGCCAATGGGGAATCTTCAATTGTAAGATCACACTTGAAATTAGCTTTGGATTCAAAGCCCTACTTGGGTGGGAAATGTTGCTCTAGCTATCCCTGTGAAGCCACATGAATTTAACAAGTTGTATGCTCAAATCGGAGTGTGTGTGTATATATATATATGGGGGCATGCAGGGCCTTCAAAAAGAGTTGGAAATCTTCATGGCCTAAAATAAGGATGACATTTTCAAGTTTCATCTCATTAACTATAAAAAGCAATCTCTTTCCTCATGTAAAGTCACTGCTGTTGTTGCTATATTATTCCTCTGCCTGTGTCTCTGCTTTCCTTGATGTCTTCTGTAGCACACAGGTATCAAGTGATTTTGATGTGATCCTGCTGTCACTGCAGCTTCTTGCACACTCTGTTTCTTGGTGACCTTGGAAACTAGTGCCACCAAACAGCCTGTTTCTGCCTCAGTTGGGCTGTGAAGTCTCTAAAATCTGCACATTCATTTTTGGCCCTTTTAGACCCAGTACAGAAGACTGGCAGTGCTAAAAGCTTGTTTGATACCCTCAAGTCCAGAGTGGACTCTGTGTAATCACAGACACAAATGAGAACAATTTAGGGAGAAGTCATAGAGGAAGGTTTGAATGAAGGTAAGCATAAACTAGTTTAATTCATTACTTGAGGACTGCCTGAATACAGGGAATGACATCTCCATGCAAGTTCTAGAGGAGCCCTAGTGAAGTACAGGTGCAAAGCTCTTGCTTTAGACCTTCATATGATGTTTAACTTGCTCAGTTTTTGCTAATGAGGACCTAGCTCTAGATATGTACATTAGCTGAAGCAAGTACTTTAGTGTAAGCAACTTTGTTGCTCACTTGGTTGTTTAAAAATGGTAAATCTATTTTGTTTGGCCTTTTTAACTACAAATTTTTAATTCTGAGGGGCAAATTTGCATAGGAACTGTTTTTAAAGTGCTTAAAACTGCCTAAAGTGCTTGGCTTATATAACTTAGTTAATCAAAATTCATTGAGAGGAGAATTATGCCAACAGACATTCGGTGCTTAATCTTAACCAGAACAGGGTCGTTTAATCTGAACTAGATTCATCATTTTCCTTACCATGTCTTCCATGGTTTAGAATCAGTTCATCTTTTCTGTTTCCTTTATAGGAAAAAGGCAAAAACACCCACGTCTTGCTCTTGTCTTTAATTAGCTGATACTGCTAATGACACTTGAGCTGTGGAAAGCTCTTCTCACGTAACCTTTTAGCAGATTCTGTTGTCAGTGGCTAGTCAGACTTCCAACACTTTGGTCTAATTCTTTTGAAAACTCGAGGACCAAATATAGGCTACTTGAATTTGGCTTTCTTATTTATCATTATAAGCCTTAATGGAGCATAGCATAATTTTACATTTGTCTTTTTCAGTATTTTAAAAGGAGGAGTATTAAAAAGCTATTTCAAGTATTTAAAAACATTTCTAATACACAGTGCTAACCTGTGTATTTGTTAATATGGTCTTCAGTCACTGACTGCTTTCTGCTTCTGGCCTCGTGATATTCTTTTCCCTGATACTTCTACATTTCACAGAGCTGGCAACTGATAGTTTTTAATATTTAATATACACTGTCACTGAATACTATGTGCATATAGTCACAGATTAATACGGGGTAATGTAGGACCTAAATATAAAATGTCACAGAACTTGGAGTGGTTAGAAACCCAGGAAGGACTAGGCTTTTGATTTGTAAGTTCAATTGTGATAGAAATTGTTGGTCTTGGGAAGATGTTCTCCTGCCAGGGTATTTGAGGAGCCAAAGGTGGTGGTGCACATGGTGCTGCTGACAGCTGTGGAATCCCTCAAGGGAAGATATGGTTAAAACGAGGTGATCTTATCTGTTCTGATGGTGGTAACAGGGGTTTAAGATATTAATTCTACTTGCAATTGCACTTTCAAGCAAGATTGTAGAAAGCATTCTGAGAATTAAAGCACAGTTTCCTCCTGCCTTTCCCCTTCTTTCTACTGTTTCCTGCATTCTCTGCTCTCTTTGCACACTTCTAGTCTTCAGGATAGATTACAGGCACACCTTTCTGTCTGGGTAAAATAGTCTGAGCTGAAAAAGCGTTGTAGCAGCCCCTGAAAAGCTAGGGGAGGGCTAAAAGCTCTGTCATTTTATAATTTCCACTTTAAAATAGAGATTGCAAAATCATGCCTGGCTCCCACCTAGATATGACAGGATGTAACGATCAGCCCATCTTGCAAAACGCTTCCGAGTGCCTGGGCTTTGCAGCCATTAGCACAGAGCGACAGGTAGGCAGGCGGGAGCAGTGCAAAGGCAAACAAATATGTCCAAAGTAAATGAACCTGGGAATAACCACTTGAGAGCACATTCACCCTTATTGTCTTTGATATAGAAGACTGTTTATTTTGTGCTTGATGGGAAAAGTAAAAATAGAGCAATGGCAGCAAATTTGCCTTCTAGCTGCTAGCACTTGCTTGATATTGGCCTAGGAAATGCAGCAGCAAGCCTGGGGTGTTCCCCAAGATCTTCCCGAGGCATTTTCATCACAATTTTTCTCCCTATAAAAATGAAATCCTTCAACTGCAGTTGGATGGTTGAGAATGTCAAATATAAGTAGTTAATTGAAGCACTAATGACATCTGGTTTTGGTTCTCTAAAAACTGAATTTTGTTTTTTTTTCTTCTGGAGATTTTGAGGCTTAAGAGAATAGGTTTGTTGATGCTGGTTGTGTTGATCCTCCTTTCCTTGGGAAATTCCTTCTGTCCTGAGCTTTGTATCTCCTTGTGTGTCCTCTCAGGCTTTTAGGGAAATGTTCACTCTCACTGTGCATCAAGAAACTTGTTTTCTCAGGTTTAATGACTACAGTAGAATTGCTCGATATCAATTGCTCTATATAAGTACTGTTTTCAGTCAATACCGGCATTCTTCAGTGCTGATGTTTATTTCATCTAAAAGGGGCAAAAGAGTTAATTATGTTGCCTGAAAGTGGAGGCAGGATCCTGCCAGCAAGCACTAGGCATTACTGCTCACTTGGATATATCCTGAGCTCACAGTGGTGGCAGCTGGATTTAATTATAAGTTTGCAACCCTGTGGTTTCAGCAGCTGCTGCAGAAGGAATAATGCAAGTAGCCTTCGAAGCCATTCACATTAGAGATAAAACCTTGTCATTCATGGAGACAGCTGACTGAACAAGTATTAAAATGAACAAAGATTTCCCCAGGGAAGGTGCAGCGTGAGGTTTGGTTCTTGTCTATTTGGTTCTTACTCAGATATCAGGTATGCAGTATTTTATTCTGTTTCCACCCAAAATGAGAGTGAGGAAAGTCCTAGGAAACTGATCACAGAACATATTGGACAGTGATGTTTGTGCATGTGCTTTTGTGTAGAATTGAGTGGCTGCCACGATGCCGGGGAGGCTCCACAAGGCATTGGTTGTAATTAGCACGTGGGCTAGAAATGAAATAATACCTGCTGGTTTTGTTGCATTTCTGTAGCAGTCTAGGAAGTAGAGACTATCCTGATTGGAAGCGTGAGGAGAGGACAGAAAGGCTCAGCATTTGCTCAAATTTATGTCACTTTTGTATTTTTAGTGCCATGTCAGTAACAAAGTACTACAGCTGGCATGTTATGGAATAGTGTGTAGCTATTAAGTATTTTCATTTTTGGTTGATAAGGTTTTATAACTTAGAGGGGAAATTTTCTAATTCAAAAATGAATGTGAATCTTGAACCTTAATCTAAGATGTTCTTGTTTCCAATTCATGTAGGCAATTTCATGTATTTTTCCAGTCTAGATTGGGGTAAAAAAGCAAGTTTCTAAATGGCATGGAAATTGAGTTTGGCAAGATTTTAGGCTTTGTTTCAAATCTGCTCTTGTTGGTATCACTTGGTGCATCATGCCTATATGAAAAGCTGCTTTGCTACTCGATTTTCTGTTTCCAAGGTGGCAGTGGTGCTTTTTTGTTTCACTAGAGCAGCACTGGAGCACCAAGCTGTTTCCAGGAGGATGCTGTGAAAAGCAAAGCTCTCCTGCTTTGTGTCCTTGGGCGTAGAAAGGCTCTCCGGCTTCTCCAAATGGTCATAATTGCACAATGTAAAATCCAACAGCTAGTCTGGAGGGAACTATGGAGCAGGCTTCCAACTCCAGTCAGTTCAGCCATTCTCCGTTGCCACTTTTATTTTCCTGTGTTACTGGTCACAGTTGCTTCTTAAAACCACTCTGTGCTTTTAAGGAATTAGTAATGGCTTGAAATGCTGGAAATCCTTTTCTTTGTTTTCTTCAGATTTCTGAAGTTTGAGATGCAGTGTGCTCAAAATATTTAAGGGATTTCTTGATGGACAACCTATGATAGTTAAGTGTTTCAAAGTGGAGTTGTACATGGCACTTCCTGGGGCTTTTGTCTGCAATAATGAAGCACTGAAATGTATTCTTCAACAAGAGAAACTGCACTTTTTGGAGGCTTTTATTTATCTAGGCAGGTATGTTCTGTGCCTTGTCGTATCTGCACAAAGGACAAGGACATGAGTGAGGTCCTGAGGTCTCACCCTCACACTCCTCTGATGCTACGAAATGCTGTAGTTGGTCACCAGTCTTGGCTTTTTTCCCTTGATCCTTCCCTGTTCTCCTGTCTTTACCATTTTCCAGCCTGAAGTTATATCACCATGACTTTAGGACCAGTTGTCCTAAATAGATTTGTGCTTTTCAGCTACTTTCACTCTTGTAGGTGCAGCCAAAGCTAGAAACACGAGCTTTGGCTCATGGTCATCTGGAATGAAAGTGGCTAATTTTTGTTGCAAAAGTTTGAGGTATTCTGATACTTGCTCAGAAGTGAAGAACCTGTGAGTGAAGAACAGGGCAGATACCATTATTAAAGATAAGTTATTTCTAACTGTTTCTTTTTTTCTTTCTTTGCGAATCCAATTTCTTTTGGTTCACCCAGAATTCATGGACAACGTTTTTTATTGATGTTGGCCACACAGCAAGTGTAGTTTGTGTATCTGGGGCTGCTGAAACACTTAAACTCTTAAACATGAATGTATTTGGAAACTGATTTTGGGATTATTTCTGACCTTACCATAGTAAAGCAGAGATCTGCACATAGGGTAACTTAGCTTTATACTGAGTGGGAAGAAGAAGAAAGGGGAATGTTAATGAGGTAGATCATAGATGTTCATCAGAGGGCAAAACTAATAACTGCAAGAGTGAGAAGCAAGTGCTTGCAAATGTCTCTGCATGGAGAGCAAATTCACCTGCAGGGTGAATGTACAGCTATCCCTTGATTGCAGAGAGGTTGTGCTTGATATTCCTGGAGAACTTAACCACGGTTGGTTTCATGTTCCACCTCTGCTTCAGCTGGGTGTGTTTGGAACAGAGGAAAACTGCAGCACATGGGTGAAAATGAGAAGGAAACTGTAGGTGTAGCTCAAAGTGCTGCTGTCATCCTCTGCTGCAGAGTTGTGTGACAGCCCATTCATTGCAGCAGTCGTTCATTATCCTGCCAGCCTCTTGGCATTATCACTTATTCTGATGTGCATAATAAAGCCTGGAGTTTGAGAGCTGATCAACTACTGTATTTGTGAATAACTGCTTGAGGAGTTGGGGGTTATGCAGTTAGCTAAACTTCACTGAAAATGTATTCCTCCTGGTTTCACTGATTCTGCAAGAAAATGAGGGAGCAAATACAACCCAGACTTTGCCAACAAATGAGCTGCTATCATTGCAGTGCCTGTTGTGCAATGTGGAGGCTTTTGGATATGTTTGATAATAGGTAAATTGGTATTTTTGAAAAGTGTGGAAGTTAATGCAATTCTGATACTCTGGAGGTGATTGTAGATACTGGCCTAGAACACTTTTTTCAAAGCAAAAGTCAGTTAGTATCTTCTCAAGATTTCTGTGTATTCTGAAATAAGCTAATGTAATATCAACTTATTGATTTTGTAGCCACTAGCTACCTGTGTAGGGGCTCACCTGCATGTGCAGCTTGTCTGCATGTGTAGGGTCCACATGAGAGCTGACATGATGCCTTGATTCACTGCCCTGACCCTCCCCTTGGCATGGGTGTTTATTTTAATTTCCTTTGATTGAGATGGGTTGAGCCTTAAGGACCCTCACTATTTTTGATTTCCTTATAAAATTGTTTAAGCTGTCTGAGCTTATGGAGTTTTTTTAGCATGTATTGCTTCTGAAAGGCTAGCTGAGTACTTAAACTCCAGCACTTAAGTATTTTGCTCTTGCATCCTAGGAATGGTCCATTCCAAATGCTTCCTCCTCTTACCTTTACTTTGCAAAAATGAGGGACCCTCTTGTTTAAACAAAAATGCTCGAATGCTTTAACCTCCAAAATATCTAGTCCTCTCACTTTTGTCAAGTTTCATATGTACCTAAATGTTAAGAAAAGCAAACCGTGTGGTGCACAGTGGAAGTAGCTCCCTGGAGAACTGTGCAATGTTAAATCTGTTCTGATAGAGCCTCAGTTAACTGCAAGAGCAAGTTTTCCTTAGTAATTGCTGTCCTGCTCTTCTGCCCTTTTTGTGAGTGTTCATTTGCATAAGCTTTAAAAATGCAAATTCAATGCCAGTATCTTTCTCTTATTTTTAATAGACATATCAAAGCACTGGAACAAAGGTGTGTGTAGGAATAGCTCATTGAAGGTTATAAACACACAAAAATATATTGTTAAAGTAGCCTTGTTCTATGGCATTCACAAGTTGAATATGCCTTATGTATGTATAGTGATACATATGTAGCCTGTTTACCTTGTGCAAACATTTCTGCATTCAGTTCACTCTATACCGATCACTCAAGACAATGTCCTGGGTTTTGTTTAGCCTTTATCTTGACAAAGGTAGCCAGTAACTATCACTTGATTTATTTTCCTAGACTCGTTCCCTTCCAATATTTAATTTCCTGACCTAGTACTTTTAAACAGGTCTCTTGCAGGTCTTTTTTTTTCCCCTCTTTTTCTTCTCATGAGAAGCCCATATTTCTGCCACCACTTCAAAGGTTTTATGAATAGTCATGATGAAATTTCTTCAGTACTAACAGAAAACCTGTTAGATTATCAACCAGTAATGGAGATGAATCTTTGCTGGTGTAGTGTTCTGTCCTGACAGATGCCCTGGTCTTTGCATTACAGGGGTTATCCACTATAGATTGCAAGTTAATTTACAGTTTTACACAGCTTTGCACTAAGATGTGAGGATGAATGATGGGTGATTGCACTTGTCCAGAAACCACAGAAATAACCTGCTTATGCCTATGGGAATGAGGGGCAGAGTAGCAGAGGGGAGTGTTGCTGTGGCAAGTAGGGTGGCCCTGTTTAAGCAGTCCCCCAAGTCTGTCTCCCAGGAAGAAATCAGCCTCTAGCCTTTCAATGAGTAGTATATAAGCAAATGGGACCAAAACAACTGTGTTTTTCTGATCGTGACCATCTGCAGCCAGCTTTTGGGTTGCAAAAGTAGGTCTCGGTGCTCGTAAGTACCATGTGTATGGACTGCTGAAGGAAAGCCTGGTGCATCTGCACGGCAGGCAAACGTGCCCATGTCACACAGAGGCTGTGCAGAGGCAGCCGAATCCAGCATGGGGAGAAGAGGCTGATGGCAGTTACTTTGTGCAAGAGAACCCGCGTTATTGTCCATATCTGCCACAAAAGGATGAGGAGACTGTCTGGGATGGTAGTGCTTTTTCTTTTAAGATCTCTTACCGTTATATTCCTTACTCTTATATTCTCTTACGTTCATATTCCCATACTATTTTGCACACTATAATAGCAGATTATCACAGTTCATTTTTCAAGCTCCCTCTGGAATTTAGTACCTATTTTAAGTGAACGCTTTGGTATCCCTTACAAAGCTTCCTTAAGCAGTTCATAAAAAGGCTGTATTTGTAGAAAAGTGCAAGTCTGTGGCTACAGATGGCTGCAGAGCCAGTAGCGTCCATTGGAGAGTTGAGGGAGAACAGGGATTCTCTTAAAAACTTCTTCCTTCTGACCCCTGTGTCTATAGTGTTATAGATGGGCTCTCAGCTGTGTATAAATAATGACCTCTAAAACAGATGGTTTTTCTCAGGCTATTCCTCAGAGGTGAATCTGAGGCCCTCTTGCAAAATGCAGTTAAAAGTTTGAGAGTTTTCCTGGGTCAAAGTTTTGCTTCTGATCTAGATGTTTTTGGTGGCTGGCACTAGCATCAGATTTGAAACCAGTGATGAAAATCAAATATCCCCAACAAAGAACTCAATGATTAAAATCAACCAAACACTCTGAATACATGGAGAAATGAAATGAATATTTCAAATAAAATGAGTATTTCTTCCTTTTCCTGTCTTGTTGTTCTGATGAGCACAATAAAGCATTTTGTTAGCTCCAGTCATGCACATCTCTCCCTCTTTCAGAATCCTGAATCAGACTAATTCTTTTCACTGCATTATAATACTGCTTTTAAAAGGTCAGAATATAAAAACCATTCCCTTTTTTGCCTTTTCTGCTGAAGAGTCCATTCTTGTTATGGATAAATATGGAACTTTCAGAATGCAGAAGTGTCAGTTTGTTTTGGATGGCTTCCTCTTGCAGAAGGACATCCCTGCACTTCCATGCCAGGACAGGAGCAGACAGCAGCTGATTCTCCAGAGTGACTTAGGTGGTTGTGCCTGTTCTACCTGCTACTCCTGGTTGAAATAGCAGCAAACAGCACTTAGCTCTTCAAAGCCTTTGGCTATGGCTTTTATTAGAGGTTGTGAAGGAAACACCATGATCTCCCGGAGCTCCAGCTTAGCTCTGTGGGCACTGACCACGATGCTCCCTGCTGCTCTATCTGTGTGTATCTGCCCTCTTTCCACACCTGCCTTGGGCTACTCCTCCTTGTTGCCTGGTGTGAAGGAGAGACACGGGCTGCTTTGCAGGGATCTGGCTGCATATTGTAAGTAGCAACACAGGGACACTTATGCCAGGCTTATATAAAGAAACAAATATTACTGAAAAATAGGTGACTGATGCTAAAAGTCTACTCCTAGCACAGAAGGGGCTGAGACTGTTTCCCTAAAACATCTGGGTTTTCCTGGCTCTGTCCTTGAGCTGTCCTTTTGATGTCTGTAACCACCAGGCTTTTCCCTGGACTTTCCCATCTATGGTCTAAATGCTAAAGTTGTTTTTTAATAACTACATAACTGCTGTTTATGTTCCATACTTGTCAAAACTGTGTGTGTCTTAGTAGCAATGTGTCATTGATTGCACTCACTTTCCCAGGTGTTGGTGGTTAGGCTGTATAATTCTAGACAAATTGCCAATAATGAAACCAGTAACCAACTTTCCTGGCTTTTTGCTTGTAGGCTGTGGCATACCTGCAACAATCTCCTCCTTTCTCCACTTAAGTGAAAACATTTTCCTAATTTCCTGGAGAACAGAATTAAGCTTAAAATGCAAATTTATGTAAATAGCAGCAATTTGTAATGTGCTATTAACAATTCATGGGTAGAAAAGTGAATGTGACAAATCCTTGAAGAGACTTCAGCTGAGATGACGGACTTGTGTTCTGTTTAGTCCTGCTGCTTCCTGGGGAGCTGCGAGGCAGCAGGGAGCTCTTGGTCAAGAGGATCCATGGATTTGCCAAAGGTTTTTGGGGCAGCTCCTGCTGAAGTCATTGGGAGTGTTTCCCATTAAACAAGGGCATGGCAGGTTGGGGAGTGAATGGGACAAACCACCCCAGGAGAATTTGGAAGAGCAGAAATGAAATAGCAAAATATCATATGGTATCTAACAGACCTGTCTGACAGGATCCTTTCCAACTGCATTAAGCATCCCTTGGAGCTTTGTGATTCGGGCAGGTGTCTGCTGTTCCTGCGGAGCAGTGCCAGGCACTCGCCATCAGAAAGCTTCCCGAGGAAGTTCTCCCTTCTCCTGGGCTCCGTCCTGCCCTTTGCCTGGTGACTCTGATGGCCCATGTGCATGGCAGAATAAGAGTCCATGGATGGTTCAGCTGGAGAGTATGGGGAGTAGTTTGGTTAAAGGGAAAAGAGGGGCCCTGACTGAAGTCAGGGGTATGGTAGTATTAAGGGGTGTGGAAGGACAGTTCAGTAACTAGGAGAATGTGGGACTGTGCCGGGAATAAGAGAAGACTGAGAATAGAAGCTAGAAGGATGGATGGTTACTTTTTTTCCAATATATAATACTTCCCCCCAGATGGAAGCCAGAAAGTTAGTGGTTTCTGATGCACGCTCAGGTTCTGGTCTTGGCAATGTGATACAGCTACAATCATCTAGCCAGAACTTTGGCCAAACAGCTTGCTCAGCTCTGCCCATCTGTCACCAGCATCCTCTATTCTGTGGCAGAACAAAACTGGAGTTGGACTTCCGAGATGCTTGTTACGCCTGGCATGTCACCGTTCATGACAGTTCTGATGTGCTCGTGTAGCAATTAATGGTGGTGCAGACTTTCTTCTGGCACTCCCATGCGTTGCGAGTTCATCAGCCTGCACTATGTTTGGAGTGAACTAAATGCTGAATATCGAGCGCTGAGGGCTGGGACTGTGGATGCCTTTGTGAATTGCATGAAAGAAAAAGTGCCATGGTGTAGGCCTGGCCAAGCAAGAACGTTTCTGTTCTCTGATTATTTTCAAAATTGGATAGTTGTTTTGAACTCTCTTTTGGAGCAGAGTGTCAGAACGCAAATGTTTGTAGACCTGAAGTTCCCTGTTATTCCACTTCAGGTGGAATACATGTGCAGTAGCAGAAGACACTTGGTGCTGAATAAACCTGCGGTGAGCTGGGTCACATCCCCTGGGCTCCTGGTGAGACTGGGCTCCTGGCCCTGCAGCAGGATGGCTCCCTGCCTGGACACGGGGGCGTTCTGGCTGTCTTGGGGCTCAGGGCAGTTTCTAGTCTCATGGGATGTGATTCCCCTTGGAGCACCCCGATTCAGTTATCCATGGATGGATCTGCAGCCCCCATATGTCACTTACATGGGCTGTTGCAGACTGGGATCCTGGATCTGTGGGAATTACCCAATTTAGACTGGATCTATGGGAGCTGCTAAGGAGATGTGCACTTGTTTTTAGCAGATGCTTCCTCTGGTTTCTTCAGAATTTGACTAACTCATGTGCTTCCTGCAAAGTACTTAAATTTAAATGAATTTCCTCTTTGAAGCTAAGTGACTCTATTTGCTTGAGAAATTCTCAACTGCCTTAATTGTGTATTTCATTATTCTGAAGCTGAGGGAAGGCTTGAGCAATGGCATGATCTGATAAAGGGTCTCCTATTGGCAATGGACAAAATGGACCTGATGCAACATTCAGATGTTTTCTGCTGAGAACAGTTGCCATTTTTATTTAAAGCTATTAAAATAGACTAAAGCATTCTCCCTCACAATGAAACTGAACATTTTAAGGCTAAAATATGGCCTGGTTAAGGTTGGAAGGGACTCCTAGAGATCTAGTCCAGCCCTCCTGCACCTATTTAGTGCAACTGCCTGCACTAAAAGGAAGATAGTAAATCAAGATATTGAACTTGACCAAATACATAGAGATTTAAGTCTCCTTAAAACCTATATGCATCCCTGACAGTCGTGCTGTATAATAAAGTGAATCACAAAAAGACTTCAATCTGCTGTTCATATGGACTGTAGCTTCTTAGCCTGGTTCTGCTGCTGGTGGAAGCATCAGACTGTCCCCTCTCTTCAGTGGAAGGAGAGCTGGGCCATTAGCTCCTGCTTTAGTAACTGAGGGTGCAAACATGGGTTAGTAGCTGACACCAACAAACTGTTGTGGGTGACTCTGCTAGACCTTCAGTGACTGCCCAGAACATGTTTTCTGTATTCAAGCTGAAATGAGCAACAAGTTGAAATTCTCAATGTTTGCTGGTTTTAATGAGTGTTACAGCCTGTTTCCAGAGTGTTTAACAGGCAGAACATTTCAGGATTTTGCTTACTATAATCTTTAAGCTTAGAAGTAGCCTTCTAGACTTCATTTGTCCCAAATCCAATTTGGCAGCGGTTCCGCTGAGGACTTGTAAGCTGCTCATTCTAAGTTGTTGATCATGTTATTCCATAGTCCATTACAGATTTCTTATATAAATAATGTTAAACCTCAAAGGGGCTAAAACAGCATTTGTGGTGGCCAATTCTGGGCTGTGGCTTTCTGATCTTTTTATGACTCTGCTGGCAGTGACTCTGTAGCAGCCCTGACTCAGCTACTGCAGTCCTCTGGCTGCTTGTTTGTTTTCCCCTTTCTGTTATTAACAATATTAAAGAATAATGTGAAGTCACAAGGTTGAGCTTTGAATAAGTTGGTGATTCTGGTCTTTCAGTCTAAAAAACCTGAACCAGCTTGGCTTTAGAGTAGACAAAGTAAATGGTGCAATTTAATCCTTTAGGCAATCCTTATCCTATTCTTTTTGCTAGTATTATGGTTAATAACTAGACTATCCAATAATAGAATCAAATAATTACTTCAATAATAACTTCTCCTAAGTACTACTAAATTCCTTCTGTTTTCTCGCTATTGGTAAGGAAGGGAAGATATTAGATGTGGTCTGGTCATTATACCATCTGAAAGATAACAAAAAGCTCCTGCTAGAATTCCCCATTTGTCATAGAGTTATTATATTCTTAAAAACATGCACAGATTTTTACAATACCTGTCCTTCTGAATTAGTGTTCCATGCCAGTATAACTATGGAGAATTCCTTTTGGAAGAGTTTTCTGATGCTTTTTTGGACAAAGTTTTCAACAAGATGTTCTTCAAGCTTGGTTTGAGAAGAAACATCTGCAGAAAAGATGGTGCTGCTGTCATGGGACTCGGTGATTGATTGGCAGCTATGTCACTTTCAAAATATACCAGAAAAAGGTTTTTACATGCATCTTTCTGGCTCTATATGATTTTTGATGCAGAAAACCTGTGAGAAACTTTCTCAACTCTTTTTTTTTTCCTCCCTGGTCAGCTGGGTTGTAAGACAGTAGTTCTGGGATAGCCCAGGGCACACAGGGAAGCTGATGTTTGTTCTTGCATCTGTTGTATATATGTAATTGTCTGATGTGTATGTATGAATAAGTGCTTGTATATACACAAACATACAAATTTGAAGAGATAAACTTGATTTTCCTATATCCACAGAGGCTTTTTGGTGAAGATCTTTAAGTAAATGCTCTGTTTTGCTTATGAAGCTCATTTACATGCACATAGAAATGAAGTCCAAGTCTCTGAGTTCATGCTCAGCACTAATTGCTGAGCAGCCTGCAATGCACACCAAAACTTCTCAAAGGTTCTTCTTTCTTCCCAGGTATCCTTCTGAAAAATCTATATGAAAGGAGAATAACTGTATAGCACTTAAGAGGATCTTTTTCCAAAAGATTTGACTCTTCTGCTGAGAGGTTTCTTGGATAGGGAAGTATTGTTCACTAGCCTGGATACTGGAATTGAGGCGTCATTACCTGGAGTGTCCCAGTTAATTTAATTGACGGAGTCTTATCTGAAGAGAGGCCATTTCCAAGGTTTTCAGGATTTGAACTATTAGATCAGTTAAAAAGCATGATTTATTAAGAAAAAAAAAAACCTTTCTACCAAAGTTCAGACAAGGAGACTGGTAATATATTAGAAGTCAAAGAAACCATAGGAAGAAAAGTATGGAAGAAGTATGGACTTGTTCCAGAAGTAACAGCATGTGTAATTAGTGACCAATGTAGAATCTTTACCAAATATCTCAGCTAGAATGGTGGAAACTTCAGTTAGTTTTTGATTTAATCAGAAAATGCTGGTATTGCAATGACTAAATGCTTTTAAAGGATTTGTTTCTGGTTATAGTTTAAGACATAAGAACTATTGTAAAATACTTTCTTGGTGTGGGATACATGTGCATGTCTGGCATTGAAAGTAAAGCTGTCTCTCACCACCTATTTTCTCTAGAAATGTATATATTGTAGTGAATTGGAATGAGTATGTCTCAAAGTCTGTTTTCTGTTAATCTTTAAATGTTCATCTTGTAAGCTGGCCTAATTCTAAAAATACCAACTCTTTGGAAGATTTTAAATGTCTCCGGTATAATTTTTTGTGCCATGATGCAGCTCCATTACTTCCATTGCCACATTCTAACATCTGTTTCATTTTAGTGAGAATTTCAAACATTTATTCTCAATATAGCATGTGAAGTTCTGGCATATAATTTTATCCAGTCTTCTGGGGATTAGTGGTGGAAGTGGCAGCAGGGGTTATGCAGGTTTGGAGGCTGCATAGGTCCTTCTGCCTACTCGACTGTGCATAGTGCACCATAATACATGGAAAAACTGAGGTTCTTTTGTCTGTTGTAAAAACAGGTATTTTTCTTTCCCTTGAAACATCAAATATTGGAGGCATCAACCTCCAATATGACTTTCTCCTCCTGTTCTACCCCCTCAGTTGTTCTGTAGCCTTAAAGCTGTGGTGTTTAGATGCTATTAATTTCTCTCTTCCGCAGCAGTTGAATGGAGAAAAGACTATTTGCCTGTAAGTTCAGCCAATTAACTTTCTGTGAACTCTGCTGTGTTTTCTTCTTTTTATCCCCTCAAATCAGTACAACTTCAGACAGCAATCTGAAGTCACTTTATATGTGAACTGGAGGTTTCAGAAAACAATCTGCAAAAGGTTTTTGTGGTAGAAATTGTGTTAAACTCCTAAAGTGAAAAAAAAAAAAAAAAAAAAAACACAGCTGAAAAAACTCAAGTATTATGTTGAGTTCCTGGCCTGATTGTCATGGGACAAGTAAAGGAATCCAGTTGACTTGGACCTTCAGGATGCTCTGTGTGCAGGTGCAGCACCTCTCATGAGTTCAGCTTGCTGCTTGAAGCAGCCTGCTCCACCTTGCTGTATGTCTCTGGCAGAGCTGCTTTCCCTGGTCTTCCTGAGAGTGAACTCCAGACTGCAGTAGAAGCCCCTTTACTATTCCAAGCCTGTAGTTGAGAATCTGGAAATAAAATGAGAAACTGCGGAGCAATTACACAGCTGCAAGGAGTTAAAGTTTAGTAAGGCATGCACAGCTCACAGGGCCTTTCGTGATCTTCAGTCATCTCTGTAGATGAGTAATATTTGCCAGGGGCAAATATGCTGTTGAGACTCTAAGACACGGTTGAGGAGTAGTTTGCAGGGCTGGTTTGCTATGAATTTTTTGTCATATAAGAGTAAAAACAATTTTTTCCTTACTGGAAAAAACTGAAACAGATGGCTCTTATCACCTTATCCTATCATCTTTTAAAGCTTCTCTGGATTATATCTGCTTTATTAAACTGTAACCATTAAAGGAAATAGGAGGCTGGTCTCAGTCAGATCTTTTCATTAGAGAACTTGTGGCAGCCACAATAGGTGGGAAGAGCTTGTGATGAATTTTTTCTGGTCCGTGGTTCAGATGTTTACAATAGGAAATGATTTATGAGATTAATCTACTTTTCAGACTGTGCTTGGAAAGAGGAAGAGGCAGGAACACCCTCTGTTGAACAGCATAATGAAATGAAGGCATTTAACTTCTTAATATCATCCTGCACTAAATGAAGCCTGCCAGTTATAGACATATGTGCCATTACTGATTTAATCATATAAATGTTATACACACAAATGATACACAGCTGATGGGTATTTAGAGTTAATGAATATGAAAATCTTGTTTAATATCAGTTCTATGAAAAGTAATAGCCTTTTTCATAATCTTTTTTAGCGCTCTGAATAGCAGCCTACATTTGTTAGTGTTGTAGGACTACGTTTCTAGGCACTCACATGCACCAGAGAACTTGTAAAGTACTGGAGAAACACTGAGCAAAGAGTCTGTGTGTCTGAACAGTGAAGAAGGGACAAGAAATGGAATAGAGGTGAGATTTACTAGTAGAAAAAGCATTTTTTCTTTTAAAACAGATGTTCTAAAAAGGCTAAGATGTGATCATAGTCCTCTTTAGACCAAGAAGGTACAGAAACATTTTGCAGTGGTCTAAATCTTTGCTCCCCGTCCTGTTGTGTCACAAAGTGCTGTTGTCACCAACATGTTACTGCTGTTGCTGTGGCACCTTCTCCCCCACGGGGATGTCTGGGTGCTCTGTTCACTGTGGCAGCTCCTGCCAGGTCCTGCTTCTCCCTGTTTGAGTATTTTGGGTTGCTGCAATAGTCACCAATGTCTCCAAAGCCATAATGAGTTTGATATGCTTCAAGTTAAGCATTCTGGGGCAGCCTTCATTTATGGCTATACTGTTTTTTCCCCAGGTACAGCTCTATTACATTTGCCTTTGATTCTACTTGTCATGGTCAACAGGTATTTCAAAAACATTGCTGTTTAGCTTCAAATACATTCCTGGCAAATAAAGCTTAGTAATTGTTTCCACAAGCTTTGCTGTGTTGTGAAGCCTCAGGTTTATAATTCCTCTTTAAACAGGGAATGGGATATTGTGGTTATTCCATCGCTTGGCAACCAGCTCCTATGGAAGTGCAGGTAGGACTTGGGTCTCTGGGTTTTGCTCTGCTGCGATTGCCTTTCTACAACAACTTAAAATCACTAAAATTTGAAACTTAAGTTCTTTTGCTAAGGATTTCTTGCAGCAGAATGGAAGTTCTTGAAAAATTTCAGAGCGTTATATTTATAATTTATTTCCTGTGTGAAATAAATGATTTTCAGGGAAAACTGAGCAGATACTTTATATGAAACAATGAAGGCTATAAAAGTTGCTCGGTGAATAGTGAGCCTGAACAAGTAATTATTTTTAACATTCTAAAAGTTATTAACTCTTAAGAACATTAAACCATTTCTTTCTTGAATTGTTCTTGCGAGACTTTCTCTTCCTTCTTTTTTCCCCCTCTTTTGTAGTTGAAGATTTGAAAATACTTGAAGATACTTCAGGTTTTATCCACACTTTTTTCTTTTTTGTATTGTTCACCACTTTGAATTTTGAATCACCAATTTGAATAAATTTTCAAACGTTGCCTCTGAGAAGGCTCATGAGTGATGCTTTTTTGCAAGATAGGAATTATATGTAAATTATGAAAAGTGGCTTCTGATGCAGTTTCTTATTGCCAATTTGTTCTTGGTGGGCTAATTTGCATTTTTGTCTGTTTTACAAGTAAACTGAGCTTATCTTTTAATGAAGTGCATGAAAGAGGTTATATAGATATCTGGAATGAGGAAAGCTAGTCAGGTATTAGATATTAGAAACTCTCTCTTAACCTTCTGCCTAATACATTTTTGCTCATGTGGTTCTTCAAAAGTTGCACTTTTGCAGTTAGGATCTTTTTAAAAGAAGGAAAAAAAACTTCCACATTTTAGCATTTCTTGCACCCATAAGTTCCCCAAAACTTCAGGAAAAATATATATCATTAAAACAAATGCTTGAATGTGTACATATAGCATCATCCCAGTGTTTGTGCTTTGGTTAGATAGTATTATGTCTATTTGCTTGCTATCACTTACAAGTGAACCTGATTTAAAATGTAATAAATGCTGGCCTGTACATACAAATCTGATTTTCAGTTGAAATTGCCCTTACAATTTAATCTTTAAAGGAACCGTGTGACGTCTGGCCCAATAATGGCAAAATGTACTTGGTGAAAAGGTGATGCTACGATCAGTGCGGAGTGTTTTAGAGGTTGGACCAGTATGTGCTTCCTTACAGATACCCCAGAGCTTGCAAGGCTGCAAACGCAGAGCAAGGGAAGCGTTTTACCCCCTGGCCCACTGCTGTGTTGAAGTGCACCAGCCTCAGCACCCCAAAACAGGCCAGAGTGAAGCTGGAAGTGCCTGTGGGTTCAGGTGCGCTGTGTGGAGTGGTCCAGGGTGTTCCTAGCAGGCAGCTTGGAGGGGCCACGTAGGCCTCGTTTCCATCGCTCCCGACTGCCGTGAGTGACTTGGAACTGCCCAGAACACAGAGCTTCTACAGCTCTTCCTTTGGTTTGCAAAAGCCTGCTCTGTGCTGGCTTTCCAAGGGCAGAACATGCAACATTCTTGAGGGAACGAGGTCCAAAAGGAGCTTGACTAATTCTCCATAGACTCAGCCTTCAGGGAACAGGTCTGGATGGCTGCTATTAGCCAAACAGATCCTAGGAAATTGCATGAGTGTTTATTTTTACTTACATTTTTGGAAATAATATTGATAAAAGCACCAGCTGTATTGCAAGGCCTCTACTATGGTTTTACCACATTCTTCAAACTAAAAAATCATACCCTTTTGCACTCTGACCCTAAGAATAACATCCAGATGGTGTGTGAGGTACTCCCTGTATTCTGTAGCTAGTAATAGAATACAAAATACTGCTTAGTGTAATAAAAATGCATTAAGATAAGCAAAAGCACCATTCTCCACAGCTTCATGTTGGGGAGGATTGAGTTGGTTCAATGGAGCATCCTATAGGTGATATGTCACATCCAGTAAGGCCACATGGAAAACTTGGGTGGCATATGGAAGAAGGCAGAGAAGCAAGTAATTGGGGAGACAAAACATAAAGGTAATTTAACTCTACTGACACTTTAGTTGTAGTATGTTATTTGTTTCTTCTTAATTGCATAACGTCTAAGAATAAGGAATATTTTACTGCTTAATAGCATTTCTTTCTAATATTATTACTGTGGACCATAGCCATGAATGTATTTCCCAGGTGGTGAAAATCCAAAGGGTACTTGCTTATCCACACCTAGGATTTGCACCTTTAATCTAAAAGGCAATGGACACTCCCAGGCAGGGAGGTACCAAACCAGTCTTTAACCCTTACACAATTTAACCATTGGTATCAAAATTGTTAGGGGGATTTCTGAAGGTGACTGACTTTTTTTTTTGAGGAGTTTTCCGGTTCTACAAGGTGGTGGACAAAACACAAAAAACAAGGAGAGATTTGCTTTTATTTTTAGCATATGGATAACCAAGTCAGACAACTTGATTGATGGGACAGAGCTTTAGGGGACCTTGGGGAAAAAAATGAGAGAAAATGTATGCTTGATGTCATGGAGCTGGAGGATGCTGTAGGAAGAGCACTGAGATTTGTTTGGGATCTACAGATTTGTGGGGATCTGCAGGAAGCCCTTGGATGCAGGTGATATGCGGATTAGCATTTGCCCTGGAAGGGATGGGAATGGGTTACCGTGGGACAAGAGCTAGCGGTGTCACTTCTGTCCCTGCAAATGACACCTGAACAGAAAGCAGGACACTCGGGCTCTCCTTGTGGCAGCTGGAGACACCTCAGCAAAACACTGAAAATAACTTGTACCCCCCACACACACCTTTAGAGGTCTGAGAAAGTTAATCACAATGCCTGGCCCTGGCCAGACCTATTCATATCTGTGCTCCAGCTTTTAATTTTCTGGATCTTTTATTTTATCTTTAGATAAAATAAATTTAGTTCCAAGCTTGACTCCATAAAGTTTCTCTGTTTTGGATGTACACTGAGCTGGCCTGTGCAGTGCTCTGCCTGTTGTTCTCCTGCCTGACCCTCCTCTCGTGTGGCAGGCATAGCACACAGATCGGAGTGAATGTAATTATACAGGAAAGCAAAGTCTCTGTTTATAATTGCCTTTAATTGCTAGTATGTGGCAGTAGAAAGTGCTGACCCTCCAGGTTACTTTCAGAGATATTGTTACCAATGAAAACAGAAGTATAAAAACTCCTCTAGAAAAACAGTCTCAATTGTTCAGTCCAGTGACTATGTGGCTGGTTAGTAGATATTATAATTAGTAGCTAATTGCAAGCTTTGGTTGTGTGTAATGGTTCTATTTTGGAAATAGCTGTACCTTTTCTCAGCTAAATATGCCTCTTGCCCAGGTAAAACTGTAGCCCAGGGTTTTATTATTCTGCCCTATGATCAACAACTGACAGCAGCGCTCGTTTCATGTGCTGTCTGTAGAAAGCTCGTCATTGTCAGCAGTGTTGCCCTGTTTTCCATTCCTGAGGATGTCTGGATCTGTTTTATCAGGTGCTTCAGAAGTGTCCTGTTATGTTGGAAGCCTCAGAGGAGAAATTCATGCGGTCATTTGGGTCAGACATCTCTCCCCTATGCAGTATTTTCAATCCAGCTATTGCAATATTATGCAAATATTTATAACCTGGAAGGTGTAATGTAGTGTAAACAAAGGGAATGTTTATTAATATACTTTTCCTTTTCCAAGTTGTAAATAACAGCAATAATGCATTGGCTGCTAGACGTCTGCCAATAAATTGTTTAAATTATTTTTTAAAAGTTTGTAGGATACAACAATAAAGCCAGGATTTTCATTTTTAAAATTCACATTATTTCTGATAATAAATCCTTGCATTTGAATGACCAGTTAAATCCCTATCACTTTTCTTTCCCCTGGTTACTTCTCATAGTGATACTTTGAGGGCAGGTTTGTATATTAAATATAGGTGATAGACTTTTTTCAAAACAGGCGTTTTTCTGTAAGATGAAGTTTTGTTGTTCTCCTGCATAGGAAACACTGAATTTTCTTTTCAAGAAGCCTGATAGAAAGTGAAGGAAGATGTCAAGTACTTCAGATAGCTATAGCCGAAGCTAAAGGTTGTGTAGAAATCTCTGCATTGCTTTTGTTGTTAGCAGTGACGGTGGTTCTGGTTTTATTATTTTTTAGTATTTTGTTTACCAGTTGGAAATGTTTTATTCATCACTCGTTCATTACAAAGAACAAAATGGGGCTTCATTGCTTTTAATATTGTTAGTATAGCTAATGCATGGAGAGTCAAAAAGTGCTGAGGAGAATGCTGGTAAATTTAACACTTTTTAGAAAGAAAAATGGACTTGCACATCTGAAAATGAAACACTCTTTCACACCTTATCTTAATGTTTAATCATAGACCATGCAACTCCCATTTTCACTGTCTGGCACTTAGGGTTTTGATATGGTTAGTCACTTTTCTCTAAACTTGAAAGCTCATGAGAATGCCTGCAAGCACGTATTAACGGTACAGGGTTTTTTTCTGGATTTAAATCATTTATGTCTTTCCTCAAAAGGGGAGGTAAGTTTGAACTGTTAAATCTGCCTCTATTTTTCTACAGTGCAATATCTGTATCTTTTATGCAGGGAATGTGGGGGGAAAAAGACTTTAAAGTGAACATTAGGTAAATTAGAGGTGCAAGTGGTTATTACATGTGCTGAAGTACAAGAACATGGTATTTTACTGAAATAATTTGATTGTTCCTAGGTGCAAAGCTTGGAAATATATTCAGTGTGATTCTGAATTGGGCAGCATCAATTTTGACTGCTTTTGTTCTTATTAACTCTTGGCTTTGGTTTGGCCCTAGAAGTGCTAAGATCATAGTGGCACCTTTGAGAGCGCATCCTTTGAGCTACCAAAGGATGTGTCGTGTTGGAATTCTGCAGAATGATCATGGTATACAAATCTCAAACGATTTGTACCGTGTGTAACTTGCGTTTTACTTTCCTCATGGGTGTGATCCATGTGAAAGAGGGTAGAACTGGTGTGAAATGCCAGCTCCGGATCGCGGCGCAGGAGTAATGAAGCCGCATTCCCAGTTACGGGAACACCCGGATGTCCCAGTCATGCTGTTGCCAGTGGAAATCCTTCCAAGGCAGGAGGGCTCTTGCTCCTGCTTCAGTCTTCTAATAAGTTAGGCAATTTGAGTAAATTGACTGTGTTTTCCTGAGATATTAGTTGTAATCTGCATTGAAGCCATTTGTGTGGCGCTAGTGTTAGGGTTACGGGGCTTACTTGGCTAGAAACCCTAGTTATTTTCAATGTGTGTAGAATAAAGTAAAGCTAATAAACACTGCTTATCTTTAAGTATTTCTTATTGCTATGGTATTTTCAGCACGGTCCTTATTTGAAAGCTCAAAGGCTGTTTCACATTAGATGGCTTTATTCTCCAAAAATGTATTCTTGTGCTGAAAGAATTACTGAAATCTCAGACCTCCCTGCTTGGCTGTAAGTCCTCTAAGCTTCCATCACCTCTCTGCAATGATGCTTTTAATGAGACTCTGCAGTTCACATCTGGCTTTCACTACTGCGAGCGCACGGCAGAATACAAAGGGTTCAGTGTTTGGAAATGAAGACCTGAGGTTCGTAAGAAAGCAGTAGGAGTTGGAAGGGACTCTAAACAAAATCCATTTTAAATGAATTCAAGCCTTCCAGAGAGTTTCTTGTATACTTTACACATCAAAGGCCTTCAAGCTTTATTTATGCTAGGTGAAAACTCTATGGGCAACTGCTTGGTACTGTTTTCCCCTTATTTCACTGTATTAACAGTTGGTTATTTTAGGGTGGTATCTATACTCAGTAAGTCTATTAATCTTTTCTATCTGTAAAGAGCCAGTATGTCTGCATTCTTTGTTCAGGAAAGTATCTTTGTTTTGCACAGTACCAAATATTGTAGGTCTTTAGTGATAAATGGTGAATAATATTTGCATTAGAAAATGAATAGCCCTCTGGCTCCTGGACAGACCCAACTGCAAAGGGATGTGTCCCCTGGAAAACTTCCAAGTGCTCTTGAGAAGGAGGTAGAGGCAGGTCTGAGGGATTTATTGGCTCAAGGATCCAAGCGTTCATGAGCGATGGTGAGTTTTGCAGGCCAGATCTCCTTGTTTGGGAAGGGAAGGCAAGCCCTTCTGCATCCCAGCAGTATTTGTAGCTCAGAGGGGGGATATAATCTTTCTGCTACCAACATGTCTTTGCATAAAGACACTTTTGCAAAATGAAGCAATATGGCTACTTTAAAGGTGTAACTCTTGTAGCTCATCAGTATTTTGCAGATTTAGCCATGTTTTGTGGAATTGTCATAGTAATACATACAGCAAAGGGGCAGTCAGGAGATTTGGGTCTGCATTGGCTTCACTGTGAACTAGACCTGCACAGCCCATGTTCATGGGTTAGTTTTGTTTTCCCGTATCACTTTCTCCCCATCTTCTATCATTTTGGGGTTTTTTGATCGAACTAATTTGGAATAGGGGTAGCTTCCCCCTGCTCGGTGGTCCCGGATGTGCCAGCTTGGATTTTCCTGCATGCTCCTTTGCTGTTCCGTGGCTGCTCGAGCCCTGCCGCACACGGTGCAGCCTCTGGAAGTGGCACTTTCCCGAGTGCTCTGCGGGCACCTCCGGATGCTCTTGTGCACCTTGGTAGAGCTGGGATGCCTGCATGAATCTGTAATATTTGCTCTGCTTTCAGGCTCCTTAGGACAGTCAGCCTGCCTCAATTCTGTGCTTTCTTTGGCCTCTAATGTTGCTACTTATCATTACTGATTTTGAGTCAAGAAATAAGATGTAGTTCAAATTAATGGCATGTCTCTCCTGTGAAGCTATGAGTTGTTAATTAGACATTTCTGGAAGAATAGAAAGATTGTCAAGTTATTCATAATCCTACCTAGAGTACACAGAAAAAAGTAAATGATAAAGCTAACACTGTATACTGTAAGCAGTATTTCTATTTTCTGTATAGTGATTCACACTGGATTGAATTGAAATTGCGTTGGAACTGAATTTGGATTGAAAGAGAATAGAAACGTTTCTTATAATTGTGTCTAAATAGTCTTTTATTTCTTGTATTAAATTGATTTTCTGTACTTTCACACCTTATCTCCATATACTGTCAAGGCAAGGAGCTTTGCTGATAGCAGTAGTGCCTTAATTTGACCTCTACAATACAATCCTTAAAATAAGAATTCCCTCGGCATCAGAGTATGTGAATAGTCTTTTCATGTATGACCTTGAAAGTGGGCAGAATGTCTGCCCTTCTCCCCATCCCCTTTCTGTTTTAAAAGTAAAGGAGTGCTTGTTTCCTTTGTGGAGGAAGAGGGTTCATTTTTATAAAAGTATATGTACATACATATATACACGTGTTGACATGCAAGTATTGCAGATTAAGGCCAAAATGGGGGTGCCTCATAGCAGATGATCAAGGGTTTTTGTCTCCGTTCCCCCAAAATAGCCAGACTGTTTAGCCTCATCTTCACTACAGCTAAGAAAACTTCACGTCTACTTAGTGTGATTTGTTCATAAAGAGTCTTGGACTGATGAAAGGCGATGTAATTTGTGAGTTTTTTGTGTATTTTTAGGAATATTCCAGATAAGCGCAGGCAGGATTGGAGGGCTGTAGTGCAGTCCCTTCTGCAAAGGTGACGTCCCATGTGGACTGAGGACCCAGCACAGAGCTGGGATCCCTCTGAGCATGAGGTGGGGAGTGAATGCAGGGAATAAGGGTCCTTGATACGGTCTTAATTAAAAATATATATGTTCTAGATCTGATTTACATACACTATGCTGGCTCCATAAGACTCAGTAATGTTTTTTTTTTTTTTAAAAAAAGACTTCTTGGGTAACATACAAATGCTACTCAATACAATCATTTTAGAAGTCTGAAGCCAAAGAGCTGTGGGAGACGCATTTTAACAGGAATTTATTCCGTAGCGAATGGTTTTATTTATCTAAAAAGGGAGCCTGTGGTGCTGTGCTGGGAGCCCTGGGCCACTTGGAGCTCACTCGGACACCACCGAGTCTTTAAACTCATCTTTAAGCCATCTTTAATGGTCAGGAGACCATTTGTGGACAGACAGATTAAAAAATGAAGAGGTCAGCCTCAGGGTAAGGTGCTGGTAATGCTGTTTCTCACCTGCAAGCAAATGGCAGGCTCAGTCTGTAAGCAGCCATTGCATGGACTTGCTTGCCCTAGTTGGAGCTGGCCATCTTGGACCGAGCCCACGTGTGAGATGGATTACTCTGCATGTCTCTCCTCGATGCTTACTCTGCTTATTTTCAATTTAATGATACATGACACATGAGGCTCTGCAATTTTGTTTTCTGGGTAATTGCCCTGTTTGTATTTTCTTGTATGATAGAAGTGGATCTGCTTTTCATAATCCTCCCTAGCAAAGGGAATTTTAGAAGTCTTGGTTTGTAGAGTCAAAGCACTGCTGTGGTTTGGCATCTAAACCCATTCCCAAGCAAGGGAGACCTGTCAACACCTTTCGATTTGGTCTGAATCTTGCAAGAGCTTTCAGTCCTGGCAGGCAGCAGTAATGCAGGAACAGTTCATGCAATCAGATTTCTGCAAGTGCAGCCTGCCTTTTTCTGATGAAGACTGAGATTTCTTAGCTGAATGTTAACAACTGGCAGAGAAAAAGATAACAGCTCCAGTATCAATAAAATTTTGTATTGCATCAATATATTTATCAACCAACATGTAGAGCCAAGAGTATCTATCGATCACCTGCTGTTACTGCTGTGCTGCTCTGTGGTGCTCGTGTCCTCAGTGACGGTGGGGCGTGCGCTTCATATAAAATACTGTGCACAAAGGTTAGTTAAACCTGCTGCCAAAGTTCAAGACAAGGAGTTTCAGCACTTCTAAGCCCCAAACTGTTGCTTTTGTAACAGAGGATGTGATAAGAAAGCCAAGCAATTGAGTATAGAAAAGATCACCAAGGTCCAAGGGAATCAAGTGCAACAGGGAAGTGCTATGCTGAGCAAGCAGAAGGCTTCACATCATACGGACACCAGGTATTCTACTTTCTGAGGCAAATTGGGTTGGTTCTGAGTGTTTTCTGTTTCTGGAGCAGATATTACTTTGGCTGGGAGGGCTTCTCTAAACATCTAGTCTGCCATTAAGTGGCCAGGCTTTTAGCTGTTGACTTTGTGTCTACAAAGGTTAGAGGTTTGGGATGTTCTCCTTTACCCAGAAAGGTCCAGGCTGTTCAGATGTAGCCTAATGTGCTGCACCTCCTCAGTCTGTATCTTCAGCTGCCACAGAGGCACTGGAATGGCAGGGCCTGCACCGGCAGCAGAAACTGTTTCACCTGCCTGAGCTGCCGGCACCAGCGCTTCAACGCTTTACCTGGCTACCTTCTACCACCAGGTCCCTAAGATGTTAATTTTGTGAACTGTGATTCGTGGATACACAGCGAGTTAGCAAAAATGGCAATAATTAAGCTAAATTTCCTTATCACAGGAAACTTGGGCAACTCCTACCTGGCAGGTTATGCAGGACCCAACTGTTGTAATCAAAGCATATCTCTCTTGGTGGCACTTTGCCTGCCTCCTTGAAGAATGGTTATCTGCAATAGCTTCATTTTCAGAAGCGCTGGCCAACCAGATACCTTGAGAAGTCATTTGAAGTGCATAAGCTTGACATTTTTGAAAACAAATCTAGGAATCTGGAATGCTGCCCAGTCTTTCAAATATTCAACCAATTCTAGAAAATTTTGCTGTTCCTAGCTCTGACATAGCATGCATACTAAAGTATTTAGCCAAATAGCTTTGGATTGAGTAAAATGCAGTATGGCATTAGTGAGATCTTAGAGACCAAGCCTGTCTGAAGGTAAAACAGTTTCTCTTGCCTATTTGTATGACATAAATTGAAATGAATCTAAAATATGTATTGAGGTCAGGCCTTTTTCACCCTTAATGACCTCTAAATACTCTCCAGAGGAGCTAAATACTCTTCCATTGGCTTCCCTGTGAATAGACCAGGCTCTAATTGTCCCTTCAGTGAGAAAGTTAACCTCTTGTCTGATTGTTTTTCTTTTGTGACATTCATTTATTTTCTTATTTGAAAAGCAACTTTGCATTCCCTCCAAATGATTCAGTTATATAAAGTGTTCAGGAAAAGAACTGAGGTTTTTTGCATTTTCTTTTGATGTGCCCTCCAGGAACATCCTGCTTAAACCAAGAGTGGAAATCAGGAGAGTTCTCGTTAGCCTAAAAGGTCATACAAAATATATAATTTTTCATGAGGAAATTTAATAAAGATGACTTACATCTTTAGATATTTTTAATCTGCTCTATATCCATTTGATAAATCAATTGGCTATAAAGAGTATGAAGTATTTTGCTTCTTACAGTCTTTTTAATTTAAGCGCTCTAATATTTTTTTCTTCTATGGGATACTTGAAGAGCCTTGGAGAAGGCTCTTTTATGAAGTTCATTAAGTAGAATCATAATTGATTATAAATTGGCAATAGAAAGACACTCTAAGAAAAAGTTTTCTGACTAACATATGTTGTGACTGTATAACATCTTATTACTTTAAGCAATAATGCTTTAATTGGGTATTCCAAGTCAACAGTCAACCATCTGTTTCTTTCCTGAATCTTTATATCCAAGGAAGATATAGAGGTCATCCGCTTCCTTAAAATACCTTCCCACTTTTTAGCTAAATCATAAGCATTGCTCTTTTAAAAGTGTGAGGGCAGTAATGAAATGTCTTCTCCTTCCTCCCGAAGAAATTGGGAGCCAGGAGGGAAGCTCTGTGGGGAAATGCTGTGTAGCCACCTTACATTTTGTGAAGAATGATTTCTCCTCCAGGGTTGCTGTTTCATGTTTTTATTCTAATAGATCTTGTTAAACAATGAGGCTGATGTCTTTGCTTTTAATGACTGGCTTTCAAAAGAACTGCTGCTGTTCCTAAGTTGAGTGGTTAATTATTGTTCCCTGGGCCATTTACTAACACACCCCATCAGTGTAAAGAATAATTGAAGTCATTTGGTTGTCTGGGGAAAATTTGAAGTAATTTTGTTGTCTAGAGAGGATTTCAGACAGTTACCTTGATGTTCCCCATTCCATGGGTAGGCTTGTAGGCAAGTTGTCCTGCGCTTGAGTTGGGCTTGTAATGGGGAACTTTTTTCAGCTTTAGCCTGTCACCAGTCCTGAAATTAGGTACCTTTGTTCAGGAGCTCATGCAAAGCCAGGGTCCTACACTTCCAAGCAACCCATGGCTTTTTGGTGTGTATTTCATTCCATTGCTACCTGGTTACTGCTGTGACTTCAGAGGACCAAAGAGCAGCCACTTCACAGTAATCAACAAGCTGGGATAATAACAGAATTGAGACAGATTTTTCTTTTAAGAACTAGCACAAGTTGCTTCATTAAACCCCCATCAGTACAAAAAAACAGACCCTGCTTAAATGCTAAGAATTTGACATCCTGAAAAATGTTTCTTATTTGATGTATATTCTGCTTTTCATCAATGTCTGCATCCTTTATGAAGGGTTTGTGAACTTGCTACCTGTAGCAATTGCTTTCTTCCTCTCATTATAAAAATGTGTTAGCTTCCAAGCCAGAGCTCTGCAGTTATTACGTTACCTGCCAGTAGCAGTCAAGAAAATAGAGAACTTCTTCTTTTTTTTTTTTTTTTTTTCTTTTCTTTTCTTTTAGTAGTATGTAAAGAACCTAGTCAATATGTGGGCCCCAGTATTGCTGGTAAGATATAGCCACATAAAAGGAAGATAATTTCTTTCCTAGATAGTATAATAAGATAAGTATAAAATCAACAATAACAGTTGGAGGCAGCAGATTGGAAGAGCACAAGTTAATGATATTGTTATAATTAAAGTATTAGCAGTGGTTGTTTTACAGCAGCTGCCTGATCATTGTCTAGCACAACCCATCCAGCTAAAGGAACAGTCTGATAGAGGTGGGAATGTAGCTTCTAATAATAAAAACCCGAGGAAGGCTTTGCTGCTGCATCCTGGCATTAGCACAAACATATAACATTTTATTCTTTGACTCTTGTGGTTTTGAATTGTTATTCCACCTCTAAATCTGATCTGAATGGTGGTGATACTGGCAATGGCCTGCAGTGGGTCTAACGTTGTGGTGAGACCTGGGTTTGCCCCTAACCCATGTTACTTTTCACATATATTTTTAAGGTTCCTTCTGATGTATGCATTTTTGAGGGAGTTTTATTAAGGCTTATATAATAAATTTTTAAAGATTTGCCCATTCTTGGGCACACTCATGAAGTCTATCATTTAAACTGATGGAGAGATGGAGGGAATTCCCATACCTATGGAAGCATGTTGAGTTTGAGGCCTCATAAAACAACAAGTAGAAGGCAAGGCTGAAGTACAATCCTATGACTACTTGGGTTTTTGCAAAACTTAGTGCCATAGTGTCTATGGGAAGACACAGTGGGGAGGCAACCATGCTCAGTGAGTGACAAATATCCCTAGAGGTAGAGGCAGCTGTCCCAAATTTGGCTTTTTATATCATATTTATGGGGTCTTTCTTGCATTAAAATAACATCAGTTATTAGTCGGAAGGGTTAGGGATGTCACAGCCATAACAAGTAGCCAGTATCCATTATCCATCCTGGTCCCTTCCATCCTTGTGACTGTCCTGTGGTTTCCAGTGCTCTGAGCTGTGCCAGGCCCCTTTGCAAGGGCAGTTCAGAAGCAGCTGCTCATTGAGAGCAATTCCTGGAAAAAGGAATGTACTAACTTCTGAAGTAAACTTTCAGGAAAGGGTGGAAAAATGCCATATTCAAGGAAATAATAGGAAAATAATCTTGAAAAGGCAGTCCGCATGCTTTATAGTGATGCAGCTTTGTAACAGACCAGTGTAAGCTTGCAAACAGAACTAAAATGTTATCTGTGCTCTGCTCGCTACTTATATTAATAATTAAAGTTGGATTTCCAGGGACAGGTGTGCTTTGATAATGCAACTTCCTTGCTCTGCCTCTTCCCCTTTTTTGTTCATTAAGGATATCTCCAAAGTGAGAGAAAAAAGATGTTTTCAGTGCATTTGTGTGGCACAGTAAAAGGGTAGTTTTTGAAATATGTCTCTGCATTTACAAATTTATTTTTCACTGGGCTCAGTGATTGGATTAGCAGTGCTGTTGGCTTTATTATTACCCCTGATTAAAGTCAGGGCCCTGGGGATCTGACAAATGAATTCTGTCTGTAGTTCACTCAACATCCACGGCTTAATCCTGTTGATTGCAAGGCTTACCAAAATTGTTCAGTCACAAAGCTAGTTCTGTAAGCCAGCAAGGAGAAAAAAGGTAAATACAAGATGACTCAGGAGGAAATGGGTTTGCAAATGCTGTATACTTGCATTGCTGCTGTTCAAGTCTGGAAAATCAGAGCAAGGGAAGTTAGAGCTCGGAATGACCTTTCAGTCATCTAGCCTGTCCCTGTGCTAATGCAGGATTATTTCCTGCAATGTGCATCTCTTAAATCCTGGAAGAAAAGGGGAGATGAGGTCTGAGCACTCAGCCAGGGAAAAGGTACTGGGTGGTAGGAAAAAGGCAAAGCATTTCATATTTCATTTTATTCACTCTTCTGTGCTCCTTGTACCTCAAGTCTCCTAAATGTGGCAGAATTGTTATAGATTAAGTTATTCTGCTCCTATTTAAGGTACATTTTTCCCATAAAACAGAGCAGAATCATGGTTTCTCACTAAGGGTGATCATGTCAGGTGAAGGAGCAACTTTTTCCAGTTGTAACCAGCTTTGAGGAGTGGAGCTTTGTTCTCCAGGTCCTCCTGATCCGTGGTTGCAGCTTTTGCTGGGATCCAGGCAGCAGCCCTGGTCTCCCTCCACTGTGGGCTGTCAGGTAATTGGACAACCCGTGCCTGGCTTTCGTGGTCACCCTTCTCGTGTGCCAAGGTCTTGGAGCTTGTGCTTCAGCCTGGCTGCCTCGCCAGGGCTCCGGCCGCTCTCCTGCAGGCAGGATTCCCTCGGGAATATTGCAGGGAAGCAAGGCCGGAACGTTGCGTTGAGCAGTTGGGTGCTGACGGTGCCCAAGTTGCACGGCAGAGGTGACGTGTTTGGTGACGTCCTAAGAAAATGTCTACTCTTAAAATATCTTGCTGAAGAGTAGAATGATGGGATGAGGTTCGCCCTGGCAGGTGAACATATGGAGCACATACTGTTCTGTGAGTGACGATCATGGCTGGTCCCTTTGCCCAGGATTAACTCACAGCTAGCATGCAGAGACACGCTTGGAAATCTGCACGTCTGTTATACCATGGATATGGGAACATTCTCCCTCATTTTGGCTTCTTCAGTCACGTTATGGCATTGCTCAAGTCATGGAGAGGAAGCAGACATGAGGATCTTTGCATGGTTTAGAAGCTGAAAGGGGACTGAGCAATGCAGGGACTTCATGCTGCTACATTCAGGGCTAAATAGAGGCAGTGTTAGCATGTGTATCTTTTCAGAGCATTTTCCTTTCTATATTGTTACTATATTGAAAAAAAATCTTCCTTTTCTTGCTCCTTCCTTTCACTGATCAGTGAGGACAGTTCTAATATGGGCAAAATCTCCCCACATGAGGCTTCGTGTCCCTTGGTTTGAGATGGGCTCGTTCGGCTGGGCTAAATCCCAGGCAGGTCCCTGCTGTGCAGGATGGACAGGGGCTGCTCTGTAGGGGGGCCGGTGCAGGAGCAGGGATGCATGCCAATGCTTTTGAGTTAGCAAAACTATCAAACAAGAAAGGAAGGTCGTTTTAACTGCTTTAAACACTGTTTTTGTGACACGACTTTCAGCAAAATTGTATAATAGTGTAATTCCTGTGAACACAGTGCGGGTGGGTGACAGCCTCCCAGCTGCTGCAGATGATCTGTTGCTGGATAGAGAAGCCTTCTCCAAGCACCCCTACTCAGGCAGAAGTCCTAATTACCTAATTTGCCTATAGAGGGTCGGCAGATATGGGGCTTGTAAGCAGCACATTAATTCCTTGTAGCCATCTGTTTTTTGTAATACAGTGATGGCCATTTTATGACTTGTGCTTAAGCTTTAGGTTGGGATCCCTCTGGCTTAGTGCAATCAAACTAAGAAAGTGGGTTTGATTTTGTTCCCTGGGTGAAAACTGGGAGGGTCAAATGAGTGGTGCTGTTGTGCCCTGCTCAAGAACAGGGCTCTGGGGCCACTCTGAGGGGTGGCTTTGGCTCTTCAGCATTAGGCTGTCAAAGGAGGTTATGCACATGAAATGTGATAAATCAAAGCCTCCTTTAACAGGGTGTAGTTTGTACTGAATACCCTCAGAATGAGGTCTGATCTGGAAACTGAATATCAAAATTTCAGTGTGGCAGAGAGATGTTTTGGTGAGAATTAATTCCCAGCTAACAGAATTACGTTAGTGTCTACTCAGCCTCTGTCATCTCCAGGGCAACATCTGGTTTACTCTACTGTCTGATTTTACATTTGGATAACATCAAGCTTTAAAAAAAGGCCCTGCAGTTTGAACCAAGTCAGTCATGGACCTGTTCCTGCTTAAATTCCTTCTTGCTGTCGGCTCTTGGCTTTGGAGCCAGCAGCCTCATGCACTGGGTCCTGGAAAGCTTCCGAGTGCACAAGCAGAGCGCTGACACTTCTGCCTTTCTGCAGTTTTTGATTTTCTATAAGAATTTTCTGCATACATTGGCCAGATTTGCCAGATTTGTGTATTCAGAAGCAGCTTCACTTGGTCACCAGATTTGTATTGTGCCGGATGGGGGAGAGGAGCCTCTCTGACCCGTTGCCGTGTCCCATTGGAGCTAGAGGGGCTGCCAGGAATTAGCTGCCTCGGTCTCACCCTGTGCCTTTGCTGTGGACTCAGATGGGTAAACTTGAGCACAAAAAGCAAACGTTTTGGGGGACAGATTCTAGTAAAGCTATTTAAATTGAATTATCATACAAGTTGTTATAGTTTTATGTCGAAGGTTTCTGTCAGTGGCCACTACACGTTTAATAAACCGTGCAGTGCTCAGGTGGAAGAGCTGTGGGCACTGTTAAGGTGAGGAGAGTTTGAAATTTTCCACCCTGCCACTTCTTTCTTGTTTTGGGGTTATTTCTGTTAATAAATATAGAAAAGACAGGAGTATTCAAATCTTGTCAAACGATGTTTGGGTTGTCTTGCAAAGCAGGATAATTACGCAATCAAAAAAAGGTTTAAACATCTGATTTGGATAGGAAGCAAAAATGCTGTGTAATTCCTCTCTCATCCACACGTGCAGGGGATGTTACCGGGCAGATGCTCTTGTTCACCAGAGCCCTTGCCAGCCCTGGTCCTGCAGGAGCAGGATGGGAGCCCTGCTCCGTTGCCTGTGGCTACCTGGTACTCCCTGCTTTTGCTGCGGTTATTCCAGCTACCCGAGCCAGCGTTTCAGGGCATAAAGAATACTTACATACTGTGGCAATGCTGGGGTCTAAAACGCCTTCCTGGAATTTGAGGATTATGTTAAATAGATTTAAAAAGGCATTAATATGTAAAGCAACTCATAGCTCAGTACTCACTTATTTAGATGCAAACGTATCCTCTCATCAAGATAGAAAACACTCTGAAAGCTTCATTGTCTTTTAGGAGTTAAGCTTTAAAAACACACTTAGGCTCTTGCTAACCCCACATTGAGCACCCTGTGCACCTTTTCCATGTTTTGTGTATTCCCTCTCCATGTTTTTATGCTTTTTGTTTGTGTTTTCTGCACCAATTTTGTTGAAGGACTGTAAACATCCCACATAAATGCCACCTCTTCTACCAGTCTAGGAAAAAATTCCAAAGAAAACTTGCTCTTGGATACTTTAAAAAGTATGGAGGGTGTTGACAAGTCTTAAACTCTTATTCTAAGAGTACAATCCCAGTTGTCCTTGGAAATTTTTCCATGAAGACTCCTAAGAGCTTAGTTCTGAGGGTGATATAGTTGGTAGATAAAAATGCCTGGAGAAAAATCCCTGCTCACCAGAATTTCTTTTCTTTTGATTTTTGGGGGATTTTCTTGTTCATGTTATAATGTTTTTCCCCTTGTGGTTTGATCACTGCCAGGTTTTCCTGCACATCATTTCAGTATGTTGTGATTTTTTTTCTCCCCCTCTGCTGAAGCCCATTCCACTGTCACCAGATTTTCGGTGCATATTGATCTTGAATCAGCCCTGCCTTTAGCAGCATCTTGCCTGTGGGCAGCTGCTTCTCATTACTCCTTCCTTGGGAGCTGTGCTCGGGGGCTGTGGCAGTCCCCCCTTGGAAAGCTGCCAGCTCCCTGGTGTTCTCCTAATGGGGGGGAAAAAATAGCAACAAATATCTCTTCTTAAAAAGAGATGCAAAATATTGAACTTGAATTGTTCTTTCTTCCTCCTGTCCCACAACTCATATATTTTTTTCCCATTGAAAAACACGCAAAAGACTGGAGAAATAAATGGTTTTCTGTATAAGTTTAGAAGATTCAATCCTAACCTTCAAACAACTCGAGTGTGACCCCCTTAACGCTGGGTTATGCGGGGTTTGGGGAGCCCACGCTGATGCCTGCAGGAGCATCCCTAGGGCACAGGCTGTGTTTCCTCTGGGTGCTTCCCAGCTCCCTGCTGGCAGGATTCTTTTCTTCTTAGTCATTCCTGAAAGGAAATGAATTCCCTTGAACGTGAACTGCTTTATTGCAGGGATGGGACCATCTTCTTTCAAGCTCATTTTCTCTTTGTGTATGTCAGCTCCTCCAGGTATGCGATTCGTAAAAATAAAAAAGCCAAGTATGGTGAGTGCAGTTCATGTTACTCATAGCTCTAAATGAAATATACCTATATATAGGTAACAGTAGATGCAATTAAGCAATATTGTGTGCAGCTCTGTATTTCACTGGACAGCGAAGTATTTGGCACCCTCCTTTCACCAGAGAGCTAAAAACTCCTCCAGAATTTATTACTAGCAATGGGAATTTTAGATCTCAAAGCAAAATTAAAGCAACCGCCTCCACAGACCAAAACGCCTTGTGTCTTTATGGGAAGTGCTGATCATACTCGAGGATTGCTTTTGGGATAGTTTTTCAAGTAAAATTAGGGCAGACAGGGGAAAAAGATCATATGCAAGGAAGGCTTGAACCTCAAGCAGTTCCCAAGGTGCAACTTCAGTGTGCAAAGTGAGTGTAACCTGTATAGCTGATAGTCTAGATCTATGTATAGTCACCCTGAAATATTGTAAAATTAACTTCAGGTGGCCTTGTGATAAAACTTGTTATTTTTTCTCCTTTTTGGAATTTTTTTCAGGAGAAAGACATCCAATATGGTATTTATAGCATTAAAAGTGCGTCCAGGCAACTCAGAATCTAGTTTGGGGATTAAAATGCGTTAGGGAAGAACAGTTTTGCTCCTGCTCAGACCAGAGCTGTCTGAAGCAGAGCTTTTTGGGGGTCTTCCCGGCACTGCGGGACGAGGCCGCTACAGGCGGCTGCGGTTGTGCCGAGCAGGAATGCTGAATTCAGGACTCTCATTGACCTGAAACGGGTATCGGACGTGGGCACTAACAAGATCATGGAAATAGTGCAGTTCCTCGGAGCGCTTTTTAAAACCCTGTGTGTTCCTCCTGACCTAAATGAGAGATTTAACCTTTCTGGCCTTAATTCCAGACTCTGGCAGGGAGAGAATCTCCATCTTACGCAGCCGGCGGGAGCAGCGGCAGCTCCGCTCCCCGCGAGGCGTCCGGAGCTGCTTTGCTTTAGCATTCCTTAGTGACAGAAGATGAATTTCCCTGAAGTTCACTACTTTAGTCAGGTAGAAAAACAGAAGGAAAAAAGGTAGTTTGGAATCTTTAGCAGCTGGAGGATTAGATAATTTTTCTGCTGTTTTTAATGCCTGATTGATCACCTTATAAAGAGCTTAGAATTAACTTTTACCTTAAGCCACTCTGCTGCTTCCGTAGAGAAATTGGCCTCCTCGGGTGTGGAGCGGCATGGAAGTGGTTTTGAAAACAGAGGTGGGAGATGTCGGTGCCCAGAGCTTGCCCCAGGGTCAGGGAGCAGTGCACAGAGCATGCGGGGATTGGAGTCTGTGCGAGGAAATGAAAAACCTGCCCCCATCAGCAAGATTCCCGTGCTGCTTTTGGCCCCGCTGTGATCACAGCTCAGCAGGAAGCAAGGAGCTGAGAGCAGACACAGACACGTCGGGGGACGGTGGGACAGTGGGACATGAAACTCCAGGTCCTTCAGCATGGTGACAGTTAGTGCATTAAGATAAATGACACTCCTCAGTAATGCTGTGGAGCATTCTTAGCCCAACTGCTACTAGTTCTGTCTCTAAAGTGCAAGTTGTTAAGACTTAGGTGCAGATTAACTCAATATCCAGATGCTCCTACAGGCAGTGGCCTCTGTTGGAAATGGTGTTTCAAGGTGTTCCCGTGTTTCTACTCTGTTCTGGTACCACCCAGTCCTTGCTCAGAACCCCACACGTTCAGAAACAGGGCAGATCACCCTTTACAGGAGCACATGTAAATCAATTTTTCTCAGGTTTTTCTCATGCCTCTATATTCCTGGATGAGCAGACAGGGGATTTGATTAGGCAAAGCTCAATTGTGCATTGCACAACAGTATCTAAAAACCTGCTATCAGGAAACTTTTCTTGCCATGTTAAGAGTATGAAATATCCAGGAAATTATTTTCATAAAGCCATATTGTGCGCTGTGATAAGAGGGTTATGCTGATGAGGGCTGAGTGAGATTCACTGATCTTGGGAAAGGCAAATAGCCAATTATTTTGTTGGAGATGGGATTAAACAAAGTAGGGAAAATGGGTGGTGGGCTGTGATCCATGTCATGGGATCACTTTCTTTATGGAAGAACACAGCATCTCTTTCAGAGGTTGGAAGTGTGCTGGAAAATGTGGGAAGAAGCTGCTGCTGGTGTTTGCTAAAGCAAACGAATGCGAAATAGTTCTGGAAATGAGGTCAAAAGGCCTGGGAGAATTTGGAGGTACAATTCTTTTATTAGAATTTAGCACTTAAGAAGATGATTGACTGCGAATGCAAGCAGTGTGCAGATGTCTAGCAGCGGTAAGTTAGGAATTTGGGACTTTATGTAGGAAAAAATCAAGATGAGAAGCGTTTTCCCAAGGAGGCAATGTGGGGCATGTGGGCCTGGGGAAGCAGCTCGTCCCCTGCCAGCCTGGGCAGCCCCAAAACCCTTCCTGGGGGGAAAGGCAAGAGGGGTGTTTGCAGACACACCGAGGAGAGGATGAGGAGGATCCCACAAAGCCACGTGGAGCCGTGGATGGAAGCAGCTCCTTGGGCACTGGAAGAAATCCCAGGTAGCAGAGCAGATGGGTCATACAATTCCCTCCGTAAACTTATGGAGCATTTTATTTTTAAAAAAATACCCTTATTTTCTCATTTTTGTCTCTTTGAGGTCTTGCTGTCTCTAAACTCTGTGCCTGTGGACACAGAACTTGTAGTATTTCCAAGGTTTCCTTCCTCTCTTCCCCCTGAGTTTGGGTTTCCTGGGGTAGCGCTAGACAGAAATCCAAAGAAATGAAAAGGTGAAGGGTTAAAACACTGTTGCTTTCCCGATTTCATGACTCATGCACAGGCAGCTCGTGATTTATGGCAGAGACCAAACCTTGACTGTTGTGATGGCAATTTCACATTTTTATTGCGCTCGGTTAAAACAAACATTTCTGAGCACAGAATATTACAGGCTGGGATTTCATGTGTAAAATCTGCCTGTGCTTTCCTCAGGAAACCATCAGAAAAAATTAAAAAAGGGAAGAAATCCCTTTCCCTTTGCACGGTTGTGCAGCAGGAGAGGTTTTGTCTGGTGGAGCTGCCTGTGAAAGAAGGTGCTCGGAGGAAGAGCCCAGCGCAGAGCCTTGTGTAGCTGCTGTTCCCATGTGGAGCAGGACAAAACGATGCTCTGGGTTGCCAAATACTGCAGCTCTGCATCAATAAAACGGGAATGTTCCACTCGGAGCTCCTGCAAGGCCTGCGAGAGCACCCAGGGATAACCCTGCAGGGTCTGCGTGGATGGAGAACCAGGAGGTGAGAACCAGGAGTAAAGTCGCAGTAAACTAGGGAAGGAGGGATTCCGTGAAATCATTTTAGGACCAAAATAGATGAAAATGACCAGGAATATGGAATGTGGGGGTTATAGCATTAATTGAGGGAGAAAAGGGGGAGAGCAGTCAAATGCTGTGTTTAAGGAAAGTGTTATGGATTACTGTGCCATTCCATAGAAATGTTTTAAATATGGTGCTGTAGATAACCTGTTCTTAGTATTTCACATTTAAAGTTTTGACTGGCTTTCTTTGCACGATGCGAGTAAACAAAAGCTTAAGTTTTTCTTGTTCTTTTATTGTTGCCTATTTTTACGTCTAAGTGAGCCTTTACATGATTTCTGATTTTTAAAAAGCACATTTATTGCATTAAACTCTGCTTGGTTCTTCAAATAGTGTCCAAAATGTAAAACACAGTCCTCTCTATCATTGTCTGTTAGAGCCAGTCCTTTTTTATAAGGAAAGACTAGTTACAATAGAAGAGGTTTTCTAACACTTCCCCATCAGAGTATATCTCTTTCCTCTCCCTTTTTTATTTTCGGATACAATGAAAGGCAGAATAGCTGGTGATCTCTCCCTGTCTCACCTCATCTTTTATTGGCCTGGGTGCCCTTTTACTTGGGTTAGTACCATTTGGACTCCTCTCTGGGGTAACCAGCTGTGAGATTCTGCTTAAATACCTCCAATTCTCTGATTAACTTGAGAAACCGCAGCTTAAATGCAGGATAAAGTCCTTTTGTTGCCCTTTTGTATTTGCATGTTAGTTTTTCATGGACTGAAATTACACTCCCTATTTTCTTTACTTAAAAGGTCAACGTATGACCTCTATTTCCACCTTGCCATCCTGGTTTGAATTGCAGCTCCGGGTGCTCCTGCTGACATTAGATATAGCTACTTCCCCTCCAACAGCTGCAGGAATAGAGAAGTCAACTGAACACTAAGATCAGGTTCTGCTGCTGCTACTTTGTTTCTTCAGGCCAATTTGAATCACTTTCTAGATAAACATTTCAGTCCCAAGCATTTGCAGAGTGGTTTATATCAGCTTTTAAAAAATATTTATTTAAGTGGTCTTTATTTTTGTGTTTTGTATTGCAATATTTATTTCAGCCAGTGTTGACTGTAACTGCAGTTAAGATGAACTACCCACATACTTCTCAAAGTATTTCACAGCTCAAAGGTGTGCGATGCATTTTTTGAGTGGTAGAGAAGATGCTCAGGCTGATTTATGGATTGGTATGCTTATTTTTGGATCATGTTTTCACTAGCAACATGCAGACTGAAGCCGACCTTCCACGAAAGTCTTGGTGAGCAGCTGATATTGGTATTTAGCAGTGATCAATGTGAAAGAAGGGCCGTCCCTGCAGCAGCTGCTGCTGCTCGGGCTCCTTGGCCAGGCTGGCAGCAGAATTGCCCATGAGCATCCTCGGTGCCATGCGGCTTGAGCCCACCGTGCCGCACACCGTGGGGAAGATCACAGAATCATAGAACAGTTAGGGTTGGAAGGCACCTCTAGAGATCATCTAGTCCAACCCCCTGCACACGCAGGGTCACCTAGAGCACGTGGCACAGGACTGCGTCCAAGCGGGTTTGAAGATCTCCAGAGAAGGAGACTCCACAACCTCTCTGGGCAGCCTGTTCCAGTGCTCTGGCACCCTCAGTGTTTAAAAAAAAAAAAAAAAAAAAAAAAATTCCTTAAGTTCCTGTGGAACTTTTGGTGCTTCAGTTTGTGGATGAGAGAAGGACTTCAGCTGAGAGTGCAGGGGATGCTCCTGGATGTCTTAGGTGCCTCTGTGTCCTCCTACTGCAATATATCTGTTCATATACTTCTCTGCAATATATCTGTTCAGTTAAATCTTGTCAGCATGAGGGTTTGCAACTTGCACTTTCCTTCGTATAGGATGAATTAGTCTGGTGAGAATTTTATACCAATAATAAATTATATCCTATGTCCCCCTCTCCTCCATTCCTCCTTACTGTTAGCAGGCGCTACCTCCTGACAGTCCCTTTAAGTGTCTTTACAAACAACTGAATTTTCTTCTGCAAGGCTGATCCTTGGTGCTAGATGAGGTTCACATTATTGGTAGAGTTTTTTAATTAATGACTTGTGTTTGGTATCAAATGCACCATTTTAAATGCAAACAAAACATATGCTGCCACGATAAAAACAAAGCGTGTTGAGCAAAGAGCAGGCACACAGGGCTTGACTGATGTTCACAAGTTCCTTTTTCTCTATGAACTCTTGTCAAAGTCTAGAATTCATGAAAGCAAAAAAGCCTTGATTCACTTTGTGTGCCCTCAAGGAATATACATGGCAAAAAATTTAAAATTCTGATATGGCAGCATCAAAAAAAATGGCATCTGAAATAAATTATTTTCACTATGTAGCAGCAAGTGAAGTTTTACACTGAAATTATTCCGTTTGAACTTGTGCTTGGTGTGCAACACAAGTGTCTCGAGCTGTACGGCACTAAGACACCCTTGTTCCATCAGTGCTGGAGCCTTTCTGGCTCACATTGCAACAGCAGCCGTCACACTGTGCCTTCACATTGATCGTTTGGCTGGAAAATGAAAAGATAATTAACAGCCTGATAGGGATTTGTTTTAAAAAAACAAGGTACAACCTATGTAGAAGGGATGCTGGTGGAAAACGCCCAGAGATTGTGTGTCACTTAAATGCAAATTTGCCACTTGTAAATCCTAGCAGTTCTGTATTAAATGAATTTAGTGTCAGCAGATTTAAAACAATGTCTGAAGTGTCTAATGAGTTTATAAGCCACTAGAGAAGATAGGATGCTTTGCTTGCAGCATGGAGCTTAATTCGATGTTCAAGGTCAGCACATCAAACTCCCTAATCAAGACCATAATGAGGAAAACATTTCTATTCAAGCAAAGGAGCAAAAAATAAGAATGGTGCAAATCTGAACACCTTATGCAGTTGATTAATATGTTCTTGGTTTAGCCTTCTGTCAAAGTTTAACCAAATATCTTTTACTCTCCTGTGTTGAACTAGTGCATTAAAATACAAAACTTACCTTAGTTTCCAGGGAATTGGTAAATGGATATGGATCCACATTATTTCTTTTTATTAGCAAGGTGACAGTGTGCTGATATCCTACATTTCAAATGGAAAATCTGAATCCTTCAAGATTTAATTCATTAAATGTTCTCCAAAATTGTGCCCACAATAGGAGGAGAGCATGAGGAGAGGACAGCATGAAAGCTTTGCAAAGGAGCTGCTTTGGGGAATTAGAGAAGGTATTCTGTTTATATTAGCAAATGAAGATAAGGTAAGAATTGCTCAGTTCCTTAGCAGCAAAGTTAAAATCTTAACTCCTTGGGGCACTGTTTTGGATGGAGAAAGCAGTCTGTACTTTAATAATTTTATTTGTGTGGTTGATAACGTGAATTGCTTCTGTCTTCACTAACTGATGACCACAGGTTGAAGCAATAGTATTGCAGTGCTGTTTGGGAGTGCTTTGGGCATCTGACCTTCACTCTGCCCTTCAGCTCTGCATCTGCACACTGCGGAAATGGAGAGTCCAAAACTAGTTCAGACTGAGGTGCTGTCAATGTGCCATCCAGCACAGACCTATTAAAGAATTTTAAAAGTCTTTTCACCACATAATGGATGTATCTGCTTAAACAGTTCTTAAAATTCTGGGGCGATAGATCCAGCAGAAAATCAATAGTGTATTGCTAGTAGCTCTATTACTTATTAATTTCAAAGCAACCTAGTGTTACTTCTCTGTGAATAATCAAGTCCTTTTTTATTTTTCCCCTTTATAAAGATAGTATTGGGGAGCAAGAGGGAAGAAATACAGGAGGAGAAAATGTTTGTTTGAAACTCTGCTTTTGTTGGGTAAATATCTCCAGGAGAAGATTTGTCTACCTGGTGCTGTCCCATTTTGAGATACGGGTCTAATTTAGAGCCAAATGTGGATAGATAGGCTGATATTTGTATGGAATCCTGTAAAGGTACCTTTCTTCATAGTGTTTTGTTTTCTCTGGATTTAGGTGTTGATTTAAAAATGTTCTACTTCAGTAGGATCCTTGTGTCAACGATGTTCTGTAAGACTCCTGGGAAATGAAGCAAAGAGAAAAGCCTGATATATAGTCCAGTAAATGTAAGGGAATTCTTCTGGTGTGCCTCATAAATAAGGAGTCTAGAAATGCTCTTTGAGTAACTATAGATTGAGAATAAATCTGCTCTCTCCCAGCGCTAGCCATTATTGCTCAGCATGGGTGTCCACTGTAAACTGGCAGGAGCTTTGGGCAACTCTTAATGGGTAAATCTTGATTATGAAGATATTAAAGCATGGCACTATCATGAAAATAGCCATATATAATGGTGCCCTCTTATTGTGTATCCGCTTTCTGCAGGTATCCATAGCCCAACCTGCTGACAGAAGCAGCCTGAGCACATCTGAGCTCTTCCTTCCCTCTGGGAGCTCTGCAGGCAGCAGGTTCCTGCAAGGGGGAATTGGGCTTTGCTAAGGGCTCAGGGAATTGCACGTGCTCGTTAGGAGAGCGCTCAAGGCAGCATCTGCATGGCCAGATATATGCATGATGTATGTGGCAGGAAAAAAAATTACGAAGGCTTCCAGATTAGGAATGAAATTGCCAGGATGATGGAAGTGAAGGGGAGAAAGCCAATAGATGGAGCAAGATAAATCTAATGATCTCCTGGGAATTTTCTGCAGCACTGTATTTGTAAAGAGGTAGAAGGGGGAAAAAAAAGTCAGCTTTCAAGAAAATAACAGGTATACTGCTTTAGTGCAAAGAAGTGCAGCGACTGTAAGGAAGAGCAGCTGATGTGCAGAGGGTTTTGTTTGGAGAGCAGTCAGCTGGCACGGGGGATCTCCTGTGCTTATCTGCACGGGGAGAGAGACACTGCAGTTTTTGTTTCAGAGCCTTAAAATTCCTGCTCAGTGAAAAACTGTACAAATGGGAAACACCAACAGGGCGGTTGTATTTCAAGTGAGGTTTTAAAAACTGGATAAATAGAGAGGAATGACCCAACTCAAGCTGAGAGCCGCAGGGTTTGGCGCAATTCCAGGCCCTCAAGCTGTACATCAGCTTCTTGAGGGCCTGGATGTTTCCTCGAACCTACCCCTAGCAGTGACAGCAACTTCATGACAGTGGCACTTTTCTGTTGATGGCAGTGGAGGGAAGTGCCCAGCGCGAGCAGCTCTGTCCAGCGGGTCCTGCTTCCCTCCATCTTCAGCGGATCCCTGCAGAGCTCTCGGTGTGCGCGGCGCCGCGGATCGGCTTCCTCGGGACAGACCCTGTTCTCAGAATTCCTGTTCCCCTTCCCAAGGTCTGGAGGAGGATGCCGAGCAGCAGCGTGTTGCGTTATCCACCCCCATCCTGGGGATTATGGATGGCAGAACCGGGTCTCACGTGGGAAGATATTATATATGATAGGCAGGAAAACTTTGTGCCCTCCTTAAAGCTCCTTTTGTGTTTGTTTTTCCTTTGGCTTTTATTTTTTTGTGGAATTCCTTACGTTGTCAGGAGCTCCATAAAATCTGCTTTACTTCCTGGCTCGAGTATGTGTTTTTTCATGAATTCAGCTCAGGAACTCTCGAGAGAGGTGAATTTACCTAAAAACCACAGCACCTCATGGGATGGGAACACTGGGCTGGCATGTTCAGCAAATCTTGTCCGTTTTCTCCAGTGTCCAGAGTTTTCTGTGGCTTGAGGATGGTGAACAGGTTACCTGTCCCCGTGAACCCCCTGTGTGCGTGGGATATGGGCCTGTCCTGGCCATGTCAAGACAGGATGAGAGAATGGGGCAATCTCATTTCATCTTAAAAATGTGAATTAAAAAAGTTAATATTATATATATTCACTTTTCAGCATGTGTGTGTGTATATATATATATATATATATATATATACTTTCCCCATTATTTTAAGTTGGGTGAGATTGTTCCATTTTCTGATACATATGGCACATCTCTTCCCAAATATCATTCTAATAGCTCTATTTTTTTCCTGTTAAAATAATAAGAAACACACATAACGTTTAATCGTTCCTAAATATGATACATCTTTTATTTACTATTTTGAGTGACCTTTATAAACAATTTTATAGTAATTTAATGGCATTTTAAATGATGTTTAAACAGTGGAAATGTTTCTGAATATATATATATATATATATATATATATAAAAACACTGCAGAGCAAAGCAGCAGTATTTCCCAGGTATTCTGTTGCATTTGAAACACAGGAATCTCTTTGCTGCACAGTTTTTCTGTTCTTTGCGAATGCCCTGCACGCACTAGGGTGCATGAGCAGTACTTTTGGAGGACCACTGCAAACATCATGGAAGAGAGTCTTGGTACTACTTTCTCTTCGGAAAACTGGAAAAGAACATGTGTTTGAGAGATGATTCGTGCACATCTTCTAAAGGTATTTTTAAATTTAATACAAATAGCCCTCTCCAAAATGCCAATACTAGTCTCCTTCCATCTTCTGATAAATGGATCTATTTTTATCATCTTCCGAGAGGGAGATGACAGCAGCACACAAGGCAGGAATGGAAAACTCAGCCCTGGGTTCTGTTCCTGCTGCCATACGTCTATCGGGTCATGCAAGCCCTGTCTTTTTTGTTTCACACAACTATTAAATTTTCAGTTTCAGTCTCTTTTCCCTTTCCTGCTTTGTAAACAAGTGACCAAAGATATTGGGCAAAGACATTAATTTCAGTCCTTTTCCCTAGCCAGTTCGTTCTTGTAGTGTCTTAGCTTACAGTTAGATACAAGATGCTGTCTCTGCACCAAGAGTGTTTATCCTTTGCACTAAGACTGATGGAAGCAGACCCATGAAGCTGATGGCCTAGTCAATACAAAGCGTCTGTCTCCCTGTTCAAATTAATAATGCAATGTAACATGGGCAGCTGGAATTTATTTCAGGTGAATTGATAGCACTCGTTGCAATTTTTAATCTTCTTAGCAGGGTATTTTCATTGGCCCCTGGGTTGTATTTAATTGCTGCAGGAGGATGCAGAGCGGATGAGCTCTTGCAGTGACATTCATGTCCACGTACTAGCTGAGACCTCAGCACAGTATCTTGGGGAAGCCACTTGGTGCAGGTAAAACAACTGACATTTATTTAGTATTCATGTACAGTAGGGATTAGTGAATTCCACAGCTCTCTGTTTTGCTTTTTATCGTAGTTGGACTGATGGCAGAAAATAAGACATAAAGACCGTTATGAAGCAAAAGGCTTAGCCCACTCAGTAGCTTCCCCGTAAGAAAGTCATGGCCATTCTGTTGAGTGTAGGGTGCAGGTCTAGAGCTCTCATGGGAACAGCATGACGCAGACAATGAAGTGAGAAAGTCTGTGCTATAAGGACAGGAGATGTCACTTCCACTATTTCCTACTTGCTCTTTGAACTTTATTTATATGTGGGGCTTTGTTTGTTTGTTTTCCTTGAGTGGAGTGTCTTTATGCACTGGACTCTTCATCTGTAAGGGTGCTGTGAGGCTTATTTATTTGATTTTTCCAATTAACAGCAGTAAGTCAGTTGATGTAGGATTTGAACCAGCATCTCTTTTCTGTAATGAATTTTAGCATCCAAATGCTGCATTGTAGTTTATGGTATGAGAAGACCTGTTAAATACACTTGTATCTTCCTATTCGCTAGTAAAGTCATTGTTATCTGAAATACAATGCAACTTTGCTGAAGATAGAACTTATTTAAGACCCCTCTTTCATTTTCAATAATTTATGACATATAAATCTTTGCTTATAACTTTACAAAGCCTTCAGGCTGGAGGTGTTGTTAAAAGATGAGTTACGGAAGGCGGTCATTTTTTATATGCTCCTTATACGGCACTGGGCTGGGTAAGGATACAAAAAAATCAATACTTAGGAAGTAAAAATAAAGCCACTAGAATGTTTCTTGTATGGATTTCAACACAAATACAATACGCGTACAACAAAAATTGAATAAAGTTTGCATTGCATCTGCCTACGCAATAAATTCAGTAAAAAAAATTCTTACTCTGGGCATGTTCTTGCTTCATTTGTGTAACGCAGGTTGTATATCTGTGTTACCCAAGTTGCATTTGTGGGTTGTCTTAATAGCTTACTTTTCAGTGAAATTGGTTATCTTGCATTTCAGATATGTAACTACTCATCTAAATCTGCAGGAAAAGTCAGAGCAACAGGAACTTGAAATGTGGATGTAATTTTTTCACCAAATACATATAAAATTATATTGGCTATGTGAGACTTTCTTCTCCTAAAAATAAGTGCAGAAGAAGATAGAGTAGAAAAGTGCTAGTTTTGCCACAAGAACAGCTGGAGCTTTGCGTCGAGCCTTTCTGCATCAGGGCATGTTATGCCAGTTCCTGTGCATTTATAAAGACAAAACCAAATGTTTAATGCTGAGTAGCAGAAGAGTGAAAGGTAATTACGCTGCTAAGGGCAGCCCAAGAGCAGCCAAGGTCATAGTTATTAGTCTGTAAAGCACAAGTCAGAGTCCAAGCCTAAGCCATTAAAAAGAACCCACAAACCAACAAGAGCCGCCTCCAAACACCTTCCTCTGCACCACAGTTCTTAGGCTTTAGTGGGAATTAGAGGGGAGCTGGAAAACTTACAACTCTCACGAGTGAAAGGGTAGTTTTCAGACTGGTGTGTGTTGTGAAAAACGTGCATGGCTGTGGTTGTAGGCATGAAGGAGGGAGCGAGGCTTTAACGTAAGTGCAATGGGTCACGGTGATACTGGGGAGCTCAAGGTTCCCGAGGTATGGAAATACCACCAGAAATAAGAGAGTTTTTATTTGAATCCTGGGAAAATAAGTGTTTGTACCAAATCTGCCTGCTGTTAGAGACCGAAATGATGTGACCAGTGGCTGCTTCGACCTTCACGAGTGCCGCGTTGAGGACCACGTGGGGCCACCTCCCCTGCGCGCGTCTCCCCAAACCAGGGCCCCGGGGTTCACAGCGCCCCTCGACCCCGGGCACCTCCTCACGGGCAGGATGAATGGGGCAGGGCTGGCTTAAATTGCCAAGCAGGTAATATTTCATTTTTCCTTTTTTTTTTTTTATTTTTTTTTTTAAAAGTAATTACTGGCGAAGTAAAGGCAGTAGAGGCATCCGGAGGTTTAAAATGACATGACGTATTTGGTGCTACTGTTGTAAGAGGTGATTTATCCCAGTGGGTCCAGAAGGCTGCTGCACTGAAAATATTTCTGGATACTGTTACTGCTTACCATGCATAAAATCGTGGAAAGAAAAATATCTGAAGCGTCCTGGAGAATAATATTGGAAAGAAACCTAGGATGTGCAGTTTCTTGCTGTTTACCGGTTCATTTCATTCTCCCTCCATTTAAAAAAAAAAAAAAAAAAAAAAAAGGCCTGTAATCCACAAATATTTACTGTTGAAAAAGAAATATCCTTTCCCCCAGCTTTTAGAACCATAAAGTGCAGAGCTGTAATTGAAACGGATGCAAGATTATTTGGTTGATTACCCACCTTCTCAATGATAGGTTTCCTTGTTGCGTGCGCAAAGCAAATGATGCATTTAAGTCATGACTGCACCTCGCCAGCCTTTGAATTCAGATGTGCAGAGCTTTCCTTAAGGTAATAGCAGAGCCTTGTAGGATAAAGCAGTAATTGATGCGACTGATCTGCAAGTGAACTCTGCAAGGTGTAAGATGAATAGCAATGAAATTGCAAAAGCTACAGTAACGAGGCAGGCTATATTTTGGGCTGTTTTATTACATGTGTGCAGCTGCAAATTACATTGGCTTGCATTGCATTGTACAGGGCATCTTAACATCCTAACTCAAAATTTTAGTTTTTATTTATTTCAAATAAATCTCCAACCTTAAACTTGCACTAAGATATTATCTGAGGTACAAGCGTGTAGTGTATATACACTTGCAAGCACACTGTATATACCCTTGTATATACATTGTGCTTCAAATGGTGCCTTTTATTCTCATAAAACTTACTTGTAAATAAAAATACTGTGGTGTTTTTAATGTCACCTTGTGTTGTTTCTTACCAAGTTACAATATGGTCATTTTGCATGTGACAAAAACATGTTTCTTCCCCCCCCCCTTTTTTTTCACAGTCTTAAAGAACAGTTTTCTTTGAAGTAATCCTTAATATAGATATAAGCAGCTATGTTACTCTTTCATGGTTAGTTACTCACACTTCTAAATTTGGCCATCATATTCTTCAACCAAGAGAACATTCAAAACAACTTGCTTTAGATGAGCACCGAGGCTTCAAGCTCAGGCTTCTGCATTCAGTGTTGTGATTCCCTAATCAATGTATTTCACATTTGATGTGACAGCTGTGCTTCCTCCTTGACACAGAGCACTTCAGTTGGAAGGAGACCTGTCATGGGTGGCAACTGGTGAAATATTCACTAGATCCCTTAAATTACAGGGCGGGATTTTCCACAGGGCTCCCTTGTGGCAGTGTTTGGCATTTAGCAGATCGTTTCTGGTTTCAATCTGATAATTAAGGCACTGTGGTGAAACATTTCAGAAAACCATCAAGTCAGAAAGAAAAAAGGGGGGGAAAAGAAAAGGATAGGAGTAGTCAGGAGCATTTTGGTTGCTTGGGAGGATCCACATCCTCTTCTTGACTTCCATGCAGCAGGAAAGCCAGGCTCAGCGATCGGAAACAGGGGATGGACTGGACTGTTAGTGCCAGGAGCTGATGGGAGGCTGGAGTTAAAAGGGTCGGGAAGTTGATCCATTACTGACAGAATAACCATAATGACTCCTTAGGAGCTATTACGTGGTGATATGTGAAGGCCTTCGTTGGGGCTGATTTAATTTATGAATCATTTCCGTGATGGATTGCCTGTTATGTCAGCCCGGCTGCTGTACGACCGCGGTGTTCTTAATTCATTATGAAAGATTTTATGCAAAGTAATTGCTCTACAACAGCCACTCTTCAAAATGAAATAACGGAGACGCTTCCCTCCGCTCCCAGCAGCACCAGCTTTGTTCGCTCGGACGAGCTATCCGGGGCTGGCAAAATACCATCCGGAAAAGCTTTCCTAGGAAGCCGCGCAATTAAAGAACAGAGCTCCTGAAATGGCAAATATTTTTATGCTTTGAGGTGTAATCTTTCAGGTTTCGGGTTTGTTCTGCTTAATGAAGTCTCAGTTTAATTCATGCATAGGTCACCTATTGAAATTCTTGTCACAAATGCACCAGAAAAATTTGAGAGCTGGTTTTAAAATAGTAAAGTGGAATTGCAGAATAATGTGTTTTTATTATTTTGCTACACTTCCCATAGAGTTTTGAGGAAAAGCAGTGCAAAATCCCAGAATTCAGTTCAGGGATATGTGAAGGCCAAAAGTGCAAATGAATTGGGAAGGACTAGGTCAAGTCTGTGTCTGCCAGTGGCTCTTATATCCCGGCATGAGGAAATCTCTAAGTCAGCTCCAAAATAAGCAGCTGTGTTAATGCGATGCTCAATTAATTCTGCTCCTTAGGGGCTGAGTTACTAGTCATTATTTAAGAGAGAACATAACATACAAATACACAATAGGGTCTTGGTATTTATTTTAAGAATCTTAATTCTGTGGTCCTCATTCCAAACAGGTAAGGCACAGTAATACATTCTTGTGGGAAGGCACAAAATTGAATTCCTCTGGGTTAAAAAATTAATGTGTGAGTCTAAAAATACCTTTAGTAATCCTTTCTCTTTCCCCTAATATAAGCTATTTCAAAAGTCTAGAGGTGATTCTTTTGAATAAATAAGTGAATAACTTGGCAGTATTTCTGGGCAGCAGCTGTATCGAGGTGTGGGCTCCTGTGCCCCGGACAGGATGGATGAGGCCCCCAGCGTGGCCAGTTCCCAGAGGCGGCAGGGAATGTTCATGATCCCCGTGCAGCGCGCGGAGACGGCGCCAACGGTGCAAGAGGAGTGTTGCAAAGGAAGGACGAGCGGTGAGAGCGGGCACGGGTGGTTCTCGAACGTTGCAGCCCTCGTCTTCGCCCCGAGGCCTCCGAAATCAAGGGTGGGTGAGACCTCGTGAGCCAGCTTGCAGGCGACCCATACTTGGTTTCAGGGGCCGGGTGGCCATGGGCAGCGCTGCTCTCTGAACGCCCGCTGCGAGCTTTGCTTCCTCGGAGGAAATGATAAATGCGTGGCCAGCCCAGAACAATTTTGCTTCTTCCCTGCTTACGATGAAGTCCGTGACAGTGAAAAATGGGGCGAGTTGCAGCGAGGTGCTCTTGTGCATTAGCAAAGATGAAGCTTGCTGGGTGCTGAGGAGGGAAGGGAGGGAGGGAGGGTTTCAACTCTGAACTTCTTATCCTGACAGGCATAAAGCTCAAGGGAGATAGCAGGACATAGTGATTAAAAATGCAATGAAATGTATCCCTACTTTTTCAAAGGTTTTAGGACCTTGACTTTATTGAAGTTACCCACTTTATATGTAAAACAGGAGGGGATTTTTTCTGTAGATGTTATATAACCTATTCTTATTATTTATAAATCTGTCATTCTGATTTTAATATCAATTAAAAGGGAAGGCAATCACTTTTTTGTGCTCTTCCACTTTTTTCCTAAATTCTGTGCTTGAAGAGCAGACAAATTAGTTTTCTTTTGGGAGGGCTGATTGTACAGTAAGTCCACTCAAATACAACAGAGGGTCCTATATATGAATATCCTGGATATATATATATATAAATAATTATAACCTTTGTTCTTTATCATCCAGTACCAATATGGTTTTGCTGCTAAGTGCACTGGGCAAACATAAGAGTGTTTGTTCAGTTCAGCTAGAGATTTGGCTTTCCTGCTTTTCTGAAAAACACAACAATTACATATTACTATTTTTCCTGGCAGTGGATCTGATCATCCTTAACCATAGAGATGTAGCTTTGAAAATTAATTATTAAAACATAGCTTGGATTTGGTGGCCTTCAAAACGACTGGCAGGTTTGGTGGAACAAGTAATGAGAGATCGCTAGGGAGTCCTTCCCGTGTCTGTGTGCAGTTGAAGACACAGAAAATAAAAGCAGAAACTTGTGAACGAGCAAGTCAGAAAATGTGAGTATCTTGTACAGACAGTTGTTGGGTATATATCGTTAAATAATCTCAAAATAATATTTTAAAAGTTTCTCAGTGTATGTTTTAAACTGCCCTAAGTGTTCCCCTAAATTATCTGTCAGTGTCTTTTTTAAATTAAAATGCTTAGAAAATAAGGAAAGAAGTAAGAACTTCCCATAAATTTTACTTTATAATTTAGACAGAAACTTCATGTATTGGAAATATCTGACAAAAGAGTTTAAAAAAAAAGAAGAAAATTCATGTCTGTATGCCATCTATCTAAATCCTTTTTCATTTGCATAGTGGCAATCAAAATAACCCTACTCTTGTTCTTTGAATCAGCTTTTCAAACCTGTTTTTTATTTTTAATTGCTGAATTTCCTTCTGGCATATAAGAGTCTTTATTTTTTCTTATTCATATTTGTAGTGTAATAATTTTTCAGATGCATGTTCTTCTAAGAATATAAAGATTTCAGTAGTATATCTTTAAAGCTGATTTACAGTTTTTCTTTTATTGGCTTAAGGGTTAGAATCTTTGGGCAGATATTAAAGTCTGTGGTTGATCCTTTTTTTTTTTTTTTTTTTTTTTCCAATGAGGATGACAGTTTATGGCAATCACGAAGCTTTATCGCTGTGGCTTTCCTGCGAAAAAAATATCCTTTTATGCAAAAGTGTATTTTGAAAGTTTGAACAAGGACCATTCAGAAAAGGCCATACTTTTAACTTAATCATGTGCGGTGGTAAAAATAATCCTTCTGTGGGTTTATTTGTGGTTCCTTGGTAGGGAGGAATCTGAAGTCTATTCTCAACCTTCTACAATAAGAAAATTCAGGTTTTGCAATTCATGGAGAAGCCAGTGGAGCGTCCGTGACTGGGAAACACGAAGTTGAGTCCAGGCACCTTTGGGAACTGATTTATTACATAACATTTATCGCTGTCGTTATGTGCTAAATGTCAGGGAATGTGGGTAAACTGCAACACATCTGAACACCTGGCGGTATTGTCCCTTTTTATAAAAGACTTTGATTTAAAAACTATTTATAAGAACCAAACTCCTTCCCTTTTCACAGTGAAAAGAACTGGTCTTGCTTCTGTGGAAAGCACATGTAGACATGCAACTAGCAAGCTGACCTGGAAGGCTGTTCAGAAAGACACAGCAGTGCTCCTGGGCATGCTGTATGACATACCTAGGTATTCCTTAAAGCCTGTCTAACCACATCAGTGTTTTGTAGCTAGGGCCGTGTTTAAGATATCAACGGGACCTTCTTCGTGAGGTTATAGTGCATCCGTACAGCATTAGATGTTTATCTTTGATTAAATATTTTGGGGAGATGTAAAACAGTCTGGAAGGCTCCTGGGTTTGCAGCTGTCGAGTAGTGGCACAAAAGCCAGAGATGGGACCTTTGGTGCAAATCTCCATTATCTCCAGGCAGGAGAAAGGGCAGGAGCTGGGGCCGTGTGAGCCCTTTGGCTGGGAGCAATGGGGGATCTTCACCTGCGCCTGCTTGGCCGGGATGGTGCCCTCCTCAGCACATCCTTCATGCATCTTGTGTTGCTTTGGGAAGTTGATGAAGTTTTCCCATTTGCGCTGCTGTTGCTAGGTGCTGTGTTTTGTTTTGTTTTCCTTCAGTGCGCTTGTTATGAAGAAATCTTCAGCAGGCTAGGAATATTTTATAAGGTTAAAAAATGGTGTTAAATGTTAATTAGCAGTTGCATAATCCCAGGTGGCATCCTCTAACATGCACTCGTCAAATTTTAATGAGTGTCACTCATGCACATCAAACTCAAAATTAGCTTTCTTTCCCAAGCACTCTGTTTGATTTTCACACTCGCCTGCCCTCCCCTTCTCCTTAGATGTTCCTGCCACAATATATCACGCTGGCATTTGCTGTGGTGTCATCTCCAACGCGTTATTTGCCACGTAGCTGGGTAGCTTAGCTGCAACGGGTGTCATACGCTGCCCGCAGAACCTTGGATTTTTGCTCCTTAGACACGGGCCAGATGGACTCGGGCGAGGAGCATTGCATGCAAAGGCAGTTGACGTTCAGGTGGGTTGACCTGGTGACCGTGTCTGTTGCCCCAGGTCTCGGCTGCCCCAGGTGACCTGGCTGTGTTGGTGTTTCCCAAACACTGGTATTAGAGAAGGTGCTCATGTACAGAATGATTCCAATATAGGGGCAGTCCAGCTGTGCGCAGTCATTTCTTATCTGGCAGAGTCTTTTTTCTTGTCGTTCTCAGTTTGAGCAAGTCTGAAATCTGTTAAAGTGACTTCTCAGTAAATCATTTGAACCATTTAAGCTCTAGTTAGCTTTAAAAAAGTTGCACAGAATGAAAACTCAACAAACTGTGCATTGTTGATTACCTGCCTTGATCTTCTGGCTTTGAGAAACAAAACATCTAAAACAAAACCTCTCCCAGCACCACACAGAGGGTTTCCTCCTCTACTTCTAAATTTGCTCATGAAGATGATTTTACTGTGTTCTGCATTTCGGTCTAATTTTTATTTATTAAGGAAAGAATTGTTCTGAGCATCCATCAGTATGATTTTGTTTTGTTATCGGGGTTGTTAGCTCACTTGGCAGGAGACTCTGTACAGACTTTGCTTTGATTTCCCCTAAGAATACCATGTGTTTGAAAAATATTGGCTTCTTGACACCGTACTACCAATGACCTCTCTTTCCAATAGAACAAACTCAGTCTTAAATTATTTTTATTAATCAAGATTTTATCTCGTATCCAAGATTGACAGTTTTCCAAAATCTTTTTGACAGCTACTGTTGCACACAAGAGGTGAACCAGAATTAATGATTAAGGGTTACAGGCCTGATTCGGGTGTTACTTACTGAAATGTAAATTGGAAGAAAGGGAATGATCCTAATGCAGTTGCACCAGGGTAAATGCGATCAGAATGCTGTGCTTTATCCAGGAAAATGAAAATGTCATGGCAATGGCTTGTATCCAGCTACTAAAATAAATATTTCAAACACTAGAAATTGCACTTGTCTTTCACCCAACCAGCACACAAACAATTTTCACCATCTTTTGATGCTCACTTATAGAAATACATACAATAATAAATTCTTCCATACCCATTGTTCATTTTGAAGAATAGCATAGCCACGTAATATGAACAAAAAAGTAGCTATTTCACGTACAAAGGGGTGAATGCCCAGAGACCAGCTTCTTCCATGTCTCTTGTTCAGGTTTCTGGTATCTTCAAGCTGAAATAGAAGAGGAAAACCCAACTCTTTCATATCCCAGCAGTCTATGGAAGCCCCTATCATGGAGAGGGCATCATTAATGCGGGCACTGTTAACGGAGCAAGAAGGAGCAAATCAAGGAGTGGACAATTATCCACTTTGTCCCCCTTCTCCTCCACTGGGAGCAAAGATCTACTCTTAGTTATGTCATTGATCCAATTATTTTTAACCATAAAAAAAGGAAAAACAAACAAAAAACATTTTAATAAGAATCCATCCCTTGCTGCTCCTGAACTTGTATGTATTCTAGACCAACCTGGGAACAAATGTGATGGCTGTGAGAGAAACTTTCATAGAGGGTTTTTTTTTCCAGGCTGGACCAGAAGTTGAATGTTAAAAAGCTAATGAGATGGCTTGCTGTTGTGGGATTTGGCACCCCGCTGGAGTTTCTCATAAGCTTTGAATAATAAGCAGTATTTATCAGGACTGAATTTGGGCTCATTTTCGCTTTCCCTGTTAACCTTTAGGTTTTTCACATTTTGTTTTTCAAGAGATTTGGACTGCTGTTTGTTGAAACTCTGAAAGAGAGATGGATGCCACTAAAGAGAATGTGCATTTCAAACTATTTTTGTTGGTGGCTTTTCAAAAATACCAGCTTGCTCTGGAAGTTCTCCAGGCATTTTGAGTACATTTGGGACTAGGCACATGCTGCTGGACAACAGCCTCCTGAAAGCAGGGAGAGCCTGGGAGAGAAGAGCAGAAAGGTGATTTTCAGTGCATTACTTCATGTTCTGTTTTCTGGCACATAATTTCATATTTTCAAACACATGCAATATGATGTGTGAAGCCTATTCCTTTGGAGGATATGGATTTTTCTTTTTCAGGAGTCTTGCTTTTGAATAATGGTTAATTTACTGTAAGATATTCTGCTTTCCAGGAGAGAGAAATTGGTTGCTTTAAATATTGCCAGTATTTCTAGTTATAAGCCATTGCTTGAACTTCAGAATAAGATTAATCCCAGTATACAGGTGGTTACCACAGTGAAGGACTATCTTATCAACTCTAGCTGCCCTTGGTGTTGCTTCAGGCCATTAAACAACCAATTGTCTGTAGGGAATAATTACCTGATTTTTTTCCCCCCTTGTTTTATAATGAAAGATGTGTCTATATATATGTTATGCACTCATGTGTTTACTTGTCTCCTCCAGATAATTCTACCAGCGCTTCAGGTTATGGGATTGCCCATTTATTCCCCTTGAGGTAGATGAGATCAATCTGTTTAGTGTATTTCTTAGGCTAGGACAGCTTTGGGGGCAGACAAATAGACACTACCCTCTGTTTTGATCACCCGCTTGCATTTTGATATAAAGTTTTATAAGTTCATATACTGGCATCTCAAAAGCTGTTGCAGAAGAGGAATGTAGGAAGACAGAATTACTGAGGAAATTCTAGGAATTACTGAATAACATTACTGAATGACATTGGAAATGTGGAAGAATGGGAGCGTGACATCGTTCTGAACGGACACCATGGAGGGAGATGTCCTAGGTCATCTTCTCACTTGCACTGAGTTTAAATCAGATATTCTCCTGATAGATTTCTTAATGAAAAGGTAAATCAGTCTCTTGTCCTTAATGGATTTATCCTCCGTGTTCACATCTTGTTTCCCCAAAGAGCGGAATAAGTGTTTTGTTTTCCTTTGTTTTTCCCAAGCCTCTGTGACTTTCACTGTAGTTTAAAGGAAAGAGAGACAAATACAGAAGATCTCAGGACAGAACTAGCTGGATAGGACTTGCTTCCTTGGGGCAGCAGGACTGAATTAACTCGCAGTGTGCACTTTTCTCCTCATCTCTGCATAGGGAAAGGCAGAACAAACCCTCTTGTCTTGAGCCCGCGGGGCTCTTTCACTGTTCCTCTGCTTTATTCTATTACTCCATCCAAATTAATTCACTTTCACTGGAAAATGGCTAAGAACTGGCCCAGACGCGTTGAGGAAAGTGCGTTGAGCAGGGGAGTGAGAAACAGCGGGTTTGATGCTTCTTTTAGGATAGAGTAAATCTGAAATAACTGCTGAAAAGAGTGAGCTAGTTACGTAAGCATAAAAATAGGAGAAAGCAAAAAGCAAATCTGCCCCATTACCATCTTACTTTTAAACTCAATATATCTGATAAAGAAATCATTTAGAAATAATAAACATGCCATTTTTACAGTCACATTTTGGGGCAGAACTACACTTCAAGGGCTATAATTTTGACCTACATTTTGAATTATTTGATAAGGCTGACCCCCCATGATGATCTCAAATTAAAATCTTATAAATTACCACTTTCTGGCAAATAGGCTTGCTGTTATCATTTCACTCTGACATTTATTCTTTGCTATGGGTCAGTGCTTTATTACTGTAAGAGCTTTTGGCCAAGTGCTGTTCCCAAAGCATAGGAAAGACATTAAAGGTTAATTTCTTGCAAACTGAGAAAATGTTACTTCTCTTTCATTTAGGCTTACATTACTGGATTTGCATTCTTTTTATAGTGTGTGTATTAGTATGTAGCTGAAATCCTTCTTAGCAAATCAACCAATAAATTGCACTGAATTACAGGGCAGTAATGAATTGCTTGTCATTTGGCTTCCAACAACAATAACAAGATTTTTTTATGCTTTTGGCCAGACAATTAACATGTTCTCCACTGGTGTAACTCCGAAGTCTCTGGAGCTCTGCCTGCAGAGTACTTGGCACCATTTGCAAATGCCATAAATGTCCATGATCATGTCTTCATCTGAATGTGTCTTGTGCTGTAGCCTTCCTGTAAAAAAATACTATTGGAAGAGCTAATGTTTAGGCCTACTATGCCCTGGGTCTTCACATGGACACAGTTAGCTGGAAATGTGCAGCAGAACCTCAATGGTAAAGGAGTTCTCAGTTGGCCAGCACCAGCCTGGACGGGCTAATCCTCACTAGGAAGAGCTCTAAGAACTATTTCTTCTACATCCAAGGGAAATTCATCGGGATTTGACAAAGGATCCAGATATTGAGGATTTATCTGAGCAGCTCTTCAGCTAGAAGGAGGCAGGGATGATGCCAATTAGATAACTACCCCCTCAGTATATTGCGTTGGATGTGATTTTTAAGGTGTTTACGTACATCTTCTGGGTGGGAAATGCTGTCAAGAGAAATGATAATTGTGTCCATACCTGGTTGGGACTGGGTAGGAGCTGAACCAATGTGTGATACCTGCATTCTTCCAGTACAAGAGCTTCATTCCTGGGAGAACATTGTTCTCCTTAAAGGAGTGAGGACAGGACAACACCTAGAAAAGGTAATGCCCTCACCTAGACCCCTTGGTTCCTACTCAGAGGAATTCAGCTCTGTAGAGAAGGTGGGTGGGGGTCTTGGGCACAGCTTTTTACCAGACCTGAATGATTAAAAAACGAATCCTTGCCTACACTGTGTGAGTTATCACTGGCGTTCCCTGAAGATTCAGGTTAATAAAGTTGTGGCCTAATTAAGTCACGCATCTTGTTTGTCTTCTTGGCCATTTGAGACTGACTTCTTCCAGACTTTAGCATGAGGATAGCCCAGACACTGTTGCGCCTCATGCAAGACAGTGCAAGAAGATGATATATTTTGAGATATTTTACACATTGAGTCACTGAGAATTCCCCTTTTACCACAGATGGGGACTTGTATCAATTAGTTAATTGTTTGCTAGATGGGGTTGCAGATAGTTTATGCTTAGCATCAAGAAACAGCTGTGTAATTTCTCCTGAGGCTTCTCTCATTACTATACTGTCTAGTCTCAATTCTCTCAATTTTTTTGGCCATCTTACCGTTTCTTTCTACTGCCAAATTTGAAGGCGTCAGTAAATAGAAAATGAAATGTGTAGCCTGGGTGTATGAGAAATCTATACATCATAAAGGCAGTGCTCCATTTTGCACTGCATGATTAATTCTTACAGTAAGAGGAAGATGAGCTGTGCTATTGAGGGATGTGCACAGCCTGTTTGTCTCATCCCAGTTTTGACCCTGCTAGAGATGAGAGTTGTCTCACAAAAACATTGTGCAACAATTTGGTACCAAAAAAAAAAATAGTAGTTCACCGTTCCTGGGCATGAATGAGGTTCATTTGGCAAGAGGGGTAAATATTTTTCATTGTACTCTATTGTGAGGTGTTCCTATATAATAGGGAATATAGATATGCATCATATAATGCTTAAGATTCACATCTTACCCTTTTATGGCTTCGCTAAGTAAGATATAGATCTAAGCATTATACGATATGTGCCCCTGTTGTGTATACATATTCACCATGAAGTAAATATGGCCTTTTGAGTTCTTATTTTCTTCTTTAGGTTGGAACCTTGAATGCTTAGATATGGATCTGGGCTCTTATTTTCAGTTAAGTTTATTGAGAGATGTCAGTGAAACATGTACCTGCTGGCGTATAAAAAGATGTTAGAAACTTAAGGAGTTGCCCCATATCATGTTACTCCAGACACATTAAGGATCTTTGAATTGGCTTTTAATTCATTTGCGATAAAATCAAAACTTCTATTTCTCTTCAGGAAAAGAACATACATGCCAGCAATTACGTAAGAATAAGGATGTGAGCGATCTATTTATAGTGCTGTGCCTATGAAATAAAAGAATTAAAGTCACTGATATGAATGTAAGAGTTTTAACAATAAATAGATGTGACATGCACTCCTCACAAAGCTTTTCTTTGATTCTTATTCATACCTAATGAAATGTTGATGAGTAAGTTTTGGAACAACTTCTCTGGCTTTTCACTGCTTTCTTGTATGAGAGTTGGCCCTGTTGTTTTTGGACTTGTAAGCCAGCGTTTTTGGTACTGCCAAGTGCATGAGAGGCATTTCTATAGGTAAACACTGGAGTCTGCAAGGGAAAGAAAAAAAATGACAAAAACCATCTCGAAGATGAGCACAGATCACAGCTTGATTGAAACTGTCACTTCAAATTCATTAGAAAACATTTAGTTTTCATTAGTTGTACCCCAAGGTGTTCCTTGTTCGGGCCCATCGCTCATAAAGTCCAGGTCAGTCCGGTTGACCAGGGAGTCAAGTAGCGGGACCATCAGATTGACCGAAATCTGCGCCTCACTCTGCGACCGCTCTGAACTGCCCAAGGGCTTAACTGTGTGAGGAAGTAGATGTGGTGACAGATCACCCAAACGTGGTGTCGTATGCAAACCGGGTTTGAGAAAATTCAAAGGAACCGTCTTGGGCCAAGAACTTTATTACTTGCATGACAAACCTATGAGCGCGTTTTGAGTTGCCTGTAGGCGTTAGGCCTGAACTCTAATTTTGGAACCTTGCTGTGTTGAAGTGTCAATAAAAAATAATCCTTTTCTAACCTCTAAGGTAATTAAACCTCTGAGTAAGCTGTTGTGATTTAACTGTGATGGTGTTAAAGCTCTATCTTCGAAGTATTAATGCAAATATAAGCAATTCCTTTTTTTTTTAACGTGGCTAGGATGAATGAGAAGATTATTGACTTCAAATTTGTAGGTGTTCCCAAAATTTGTCTTATGGCAGAGCTGTACCTTGCCCCCCTTCCCTCCATTATACTGTCCCTTGCATCACGACGCAAACTGAGTCCCCATCAGCTGTTGAAGCTGCAGCAAGGACTGCCTCCAAACACGGGGGAGGTGACACCACTTCCGTTTCTTATGAAGTGTTTGAGGAGAAGAAATAAAATTGTTTCGGAAATGAGATATGATGCTTTCAAAATCTTGTGCCAAGAGAAAAGTGAGTGCCGAAGGAGGAGGACAGGTAACAAATGGCAGTGAGTGGATTAAGGAGAATATTGAGTGTGTGTCTCCTGCCTCGCTCTCCTGTCCTGCTGATGAGCTGCTCTCGGTCGCTTGCTCTGGATGTCTGTTATATGTTACAGTGATAGAAGGCTGTCTGATTTTGTCCTCTAGGTAAACACATTTCTGTTATAGGGTGGTGAAATTGGTCCAAGATGCAAGTAAATGATCAAAATGTGCTGTCGGCTCCAGGTGTCATCTTTGGCTTATTGATTTTGTTTGTGGATAGATATAGTTTAAATCAGACAAGTGAGGCAGTGGAGACAAGGGGAAAATCCTACGCGGCCAGGAGCTGTCCAGATAACACAAGCTTTGCTGCTCTAAATAGTGGTCTTGGGCAAATTTTAATTTAAGAGGAAAGCTTAATGAAAGAAGTGGGGATACAATGTCTCACTTCGGAGGGGGGGAGGGGGAGAAAAAACAACAAAAATGGAAAAGAAATACAGTATTAACTGCAGATGCTTGGTGTTGTGGTTCCAGAGATGCCATTTAGCTCTGCTGATACTCTTCTAAATTTAAATGCATGGTAGTAATTTTCGAAAACCACAAGTACGGATATATTATTTCTGTTTGAATAATAACCTTTTACCACTCTGTATCTTCTGGAGGTCCAGGGTGGTAGCAATACCTTGCTAAAACTAAATCCTATTTCATTCTCTTTAGTACTATTTGGCAGGAGAAAAAAAGAGTATTACATTTCCAAACTATGGAATACCCTTACTTTCTTATGACAATATTACAAAAATTAAGTTATGAGGCACATTTTACTGTTTTTAGTCACATGTACTCAACACAAGCACGAGAAAAATATGAACCAGTATACTTATGCAAGGGAATATTTCATATAAGGGAATTCATATTCATATCTGTATAGTAACTAGGACATATGACCATTTTATGGAGATTTCTAGATGAGGAGATTTTATAATCTTCTCTATTTCTTACTCTGGTGCAATGTAAATGCTTACGAGTTTACTCTAAATAGAGTTTTCTGATCATCTTTATGAAAATTAGAACTATATGGCAGATTAACTAACCAGCCATTCATTTGCTGGGCTAAACGTACTAACATGATCTTAACAAGCCATGTCGTCTTTTAACACATGCAAAGGACCAAATTATCTGCTGAAAGACTGACGTTATGTAAATGTAACATTTGCTGGACCTCTAAACCCTGTGATTAAATTACTGTCTAAATTATTCTGCAATATGAATGTCGCCCACAAAAAGGAAAAACTGCAGAAGAAATGATTGTGACATCTTCTGGATTTACAATATTTCCATAATGAGCATTTGAAATCAACAGTTTGTGTGTATAACTCAAGATCTTAATGAAATAAGAGGGAAGAAAGCCAAGGATGTGACAGGAGAAGAGCTCACTCCACAAAGAGACAAATTTACCCTGCGTTCCAGCAGAACTTCCTCAGCAGCAGCAGCAAGGAGAATTTGATCCACAAATCAAGACTTGTCACTGGAAAGATGCTTCCCCTGCCTTCATTCTGTGAACGTGCCAGGTAATCAGCAGCAGATAATTTGCTTTCACTCGTGAGGTTGAGAGATGCCCCTCTCAAACAGCAAAAATAAAAGCAGAATAGGATGCTGAGACGCTGGCGTTGCAGGTGATTGCGTCCAGGGGAGCCTGCAGATCAGTTGTGGTCCCTGCAAATAGGAGTTTCCTCATGCAGAATAACTGATCGGTTAATGGCAACTGTGTCATTAACTCGTGTAAATGCTCTTGTTTGTATTTGACTCATTCAGAAAATGAAAATCCAGCAGAACAGATGTGCTTCAGCAACCAGAAGATTTGAATGTTTTATTAATTGGTGCTTAGTAAGCTATAAAAACAACTGCAGATACAGAGACAGCACTTCAGAAGGAGTAATTAATGGAGCTTCATAATACACCTGTGAGGTGAAATGACTTTCTTATATCCCTTTTTCAAGTATGTGGTACCTGCTGGTCCTTACCACGATGCCTGGGTGCTTCGGGAGACTGGTTCCAGCACCCGGGACTCTTGTCTTGTCTCACGACCCTCACGGGGCTTCTTTCTTTCATAAATTGTATGGTTTTAAGGCATTATAATGCGATTGTCTGGAACAGGGCACTCATGGAGAGGTTTTTACCTGGAATGTCCCATCTGTGTTAAATTTTCTTGGACTAATTCTTAGATTGGGTAAAGTTTTGTGTCTAACAGCACTGGTTTCTGGAGAACGTTATCCAGGTGCTTGTGTTGTGTGCCAACCCCCCTATAACAACGGGTGAATCAGGGGGTTTATTTTAGATGTAACTGGTTTATTCCAGTTCTGAGGAAATCCAACTGTAATTTCTGGATTGGGTGCATTTTTCAGCACGCTGGGCTATTGTGGGGCCCTTTTCAGGTGAAACAACTCTCGCTCCTACACAGGCAGCTGTAAAGCCTCTCTGCTGGCTGCCTGGGCCATTTATTCAGTGAAATAGTGAATGGAAAGGGGCTCTGTTCACGTAATTTTGTGGCAAAACCACTTGTTTCAGCGTAGCGCTGTCACTTCAAGGGAATGTGTTCATTGCTTTCTGCTAGAAAAACCATTTTGCTAGAAAGTGTGTGGGCATCCTGCTGTTTGCCTTCATCGGGGCTCTGCCTATGGTGCAGCGAGAAAAGCAGAAAAAAAGAAGAGAACCAAAAGCAGCAGCCTAAGCCTCAAAGGCTCAAATGTCTGAAACTTCTCCTTCCCTTGCACGTATCTTTTGCTGTCGTTTCTCCGTGCATCGTTGTGCTGCCCTGATGCAAGTACAGGAGGAGAAAGTTAGGACCATTTGCCTTTTGACAATATTTCCTCTTTGAAGTGGAAATTCGGCCTTCTGTGTCACCGCAGCAAAGTTCCCTCCAAGGCACACTTACCTTTTCATTTAGAAAGACACATTTCAGTTGTTCCTTTCCCTCCCTCTTTGACCAGTGTCCCATAAACATGTCTCACGTAGTCCCTGCCCTAAGCAGTTCCTAGATAAAAGCCCTAGGAAAGCAACTAGGAGAAGCCATGATATAATCTGTGTCTTTACAGTTCCTTCAGATTCTGAAGGATTCAGAACATAAACGATAACTTTCAGAAGATGTGAACTGATCCTGTATTCTGATATGCTCTGCAATAAGCATCAGTTCCACTGCAATCGTGGTAATTAGGAAAGCTGGCTATCCATTTCTTTGTTTTTTTCTGACACAAATGTATGTCCAGTTTTCAATACCTTGCTAAAGAACCTAAATAACACAAGTCTGTACTTGTGTAACTATAAGCTGAACTTAATTTTTCAGCTTAAAAGTAGGCTAAACTTCAGCCATAGATGAAGTATTTAAAATAATTTCCCAAAGCCCTTCATAAATATGACACTGATTCATTGATATACAGACCATTAGCAGTTAGTCTCCTCTGTTCATCTATCATTTCAATTATCTCTAAGCTTCCCCAGGGTCTTTGACAAATGGGAGACAATTTGCATTTTGCACACCAATGACCTTGGTAGAATTTGGAATTTTTTCCCCTTTCCTATAATTATGCTTTAGTTTTGTGGATTTTTCCCTTCAAATGCTATATTCAAATGCCAGTTTGTAATTTAATCAGAAGTGTATGCATTCAAGATGGGGTAATTTGCATGGCCTGGAAAGATAGGAATAAGGGCAAAATTGCTTAAGTGTTTTGTACTTCAGCAAGAATATTAACCTGATGATATTGAAAGATTATAGTTAATTAAATACCAGATCTGTTCTACAGATAAGTATTCCCAGTTCAGGTGACCCTTACGGGGCAAGTAACAACATAGCCTAAAAGTTAAATCTTGGCCTCACAAGAAGTGTTTTTTTTTTCTCAAAAGCGACTGATTTCTTCCCAGTTCCAACAGCGCAGAGCAGAGTATTCGGAAAATGGGAACAGGGAGGGAAAAGATGGAGATATGAGCTATGTTTTTTAAAAAAAACATTAATTTCACTCCCATGAAACTTCCTATGCCGTCTCCTAGCTCCACAGCTGCCCTGGAGGACCCCGAGGCCGCGTTTCTGCGGGTGACACGAGGGCGCGCGTGGAGGGGACGTGTCCCACGGGGCGGAACGGGCCTGCGGCCTTCCCTGGGAAGGGCCTGTGCTCAGCTCGGAACGTGGCTCCGGGTGACCCCAGCGTGGTGGCTCCGGTACCGCGTCCGTCTTCTCCGTTGAACACGGAGTATCTCAGACAACACTATGTGGTAACTGTTGGCAACAACAAAGGTGTTCGGAGCGACGTGTTTCCAGCTACATTTTCAGAACCATCCATAACATTACCCTGCCGTCCCTTGCTCATATATCACACTTTCCCGTTGCAAGTCAGAATGGATTTGCCTGTCTCTTCCATGCAAAGCAGCAATTAGACTCCTTTGAATGTGAGGGATTTAGGCTTTGATTGGAAGCGAAGGGTGGGAATCCAGAGGGTGGAAGCTGAGCCGGGAGCTGCAGTCGGCCTGGGCCCCATGGCGCTGCCGTCCGCTTCCCGCGGCAGGGAACGGCCTTGGCTCTGGGCAGCGCTCCGGCCCGGCTTGGGTACGTCCAGGCCACGCTCTCCTGCCTTGGATTTTGGTGAGATTCGCTGTGCGGCTGCTCTTCCACGTGCTGAAGAGCTTGCCGTGTTCGTCTGAAGTGCTCTGATTAAATTAGAAGCTCTGAGTGGTCTCTAAGAGCAAGCTCACGATCAAGGTAAACGTATTTGGTGACTTATTGCCTCCCTTGCTCTCCTGCAAACAGGACTAGGGCTGCAAATGGTCTGCGGGTCCATGGAATAGATTTGCCTTTGCCTGAGCTTACATGTTTCATTCCCAAATGCAGTCTGGGTGTATCTGTATTTCCACACAACCTGTGTGCCAGTGTTTGTAATCCCCATGCCCCAATATTTTTTGCCCTTTGTCTGTTTTTAGTTTATTAAACGTTTACAGCACATTGTAAGAATATTATTTCTATTCATTAGTGTATTTAATATTTAAGAGCATTTTAAATTTAATACTTTGACTGTATTATTGTTTACAAATACACTTGGTTATCCTGAAACCAATAATTTTATGGAAGTGTGTTGTTACCTGAGATATTACAGCAATATACCCTTTCTTAACAGTTCGTAACACAAAGGCTCTGTCTACCCTTTGCAGGGAGAGAGGTGGAGGAATAGCTGTTTTGAAGTGTAAAATAGCCACATGTGAAAAGATTGACTGATGCAGTAATTCTGAACTTTTAAATGATTTGCAACACTTTACCATTGCATTGCTGAAAACCCACTGAAAAAATCGGTATGACTGTGCATCAAAACCAGATGCCTGGCATCTAGATAGATTTAAAAGGCAAATGTAGCTTGCATTGGAAACCAGCACGTGAAGCTCGTATTACATAAAACTGGCTCTTTTTGGCTCTGGTATGAATCAGCTTAAGTATTGCAGGATTAGCAATTTCAGCCCTCTGATTTCTGCATGTGATCACCTGTGATGTGATGGTTAAAAAACTCAAACTCACGTGTTTTTGTAACTGGAACAGTCCATAAAACTGGAGGTGCTGCATGCAGGGACCGTCTGTGTGCGCAAGAGGAGCAGCGGGTTCGAGTGTGGGTGTCGCTCTGGGGCAGGTACCTGCCCATTGGTGCCTCCTGCAGTCCCACTGAGTAGATATATTTGTTTTAAAATAAACTTTTGGCTTAGAAAACACCATTTGCAAAACAGTGGTCTGATTGCTTGGGTCTTTTGCTTTGAGCTTGTGCCCTGAGCTGCAGGTGAGCTAATCCCTCATATGTCCTTCTCCTTTGCCAGCTTGTTACAACTCCGTATGCAAGTTTAAGCCTCCCTTTTGAATTCCTGCATGGGAATTCCCTTCTGCTTAAGGGACATTCGCCTCACTCTCATTTCCAGGGAGAAAGATGCAGGTTTTTCTGAAATGCTCGGCTCTGATTCGGCGTTAAAAGCCATAGCTGCATTTGTGAAGCAGCCAGCGGCTCCCTCGTTGGAGGCACTCCGAGCAGTGGCACTCTGGGCCTGCCTGCTCCGGGCTCCGGGAACGCTGCAGAAAACCTGTCCTGCAGGAACAATAAGTGCGACTTACCAGGCACCCCTTGGTGTCAAAGTTAGAAGAATCGAGAAGACAAATTAGGCAATGAAGTCTCCGGGAATAATGACCTCCCTTGGGTTTCTTTACAAATTAAACTGATGGAGATTTAATTGTTTTTTTCTACGGGTTCTTTTGCCCTTGACACACGAGCACTCACTAGGAGACACAGTGGTGGAGCACAGTTAAATGCCAAGGAATGTGCCTCTTTAAAGCAAATAAGGAATTCTCCCTTGTGCTCGTTGTAAACGCGCGGCCCCGTTGTGTGAGTGCTTCACCATGCAGAGTGCTTGCAGAAAAGGTAATTTCTGTCGCAGAAAAGTGAGAGCGATTCTGCAACTTTAATTGTCAGCACAGTATTGTTGTCAGGGCAGTGAGTACGGCTGCTCATGTAACTGATAGGAAAATATTCTAAAAGGGAAAAACAAGAGAAGAGAGAGAATATTCAGGAGGGCAAAGGAAGAAAGAAATACTTAGACCCTTTAAGTCGGTGGGGGAGGCCTTCCATTCATTGCATTCACGTTAATCTCGCAGCCTGCTCTGCTAGATCTAAGGATGGGTAAAAGTTTGGCCTACCAGGAAGCATTAGTGATTAACACTGACAGGCAAGGGCAACTTTTAAGAAAGAACAGAAGAAAATAGGAGTTTTTCTTTAAATCTCAATAATTAATTCCAATCCTAAACCAGAAGCCGGGCGCATATCATCCTTTTCCTTCTAAGAAATCTTTTACATTCATTTCAGTACCTAATGGCTTGAAAGAAAAGTTTTCATTATTCATGTGAAAAAATGAACTAATGTGCCCACACGCTCAGTCCTGGGGGTTAATTATATTATGGAAAAGAGAAATTTGTAAAGAACTGCCTTACTGCAACAGAGGTGCCCTGAAATTTAAGCTCCTTCATTTGCTGGCTTGCTTAGACTCTACCGTTGGGATAATCAGTCAGTTTGGGTGTTTAAAATGTAATTTCTGGCTCTGGACATGGCCCTGCGATGGGGACAGGGAGCATGTGCCCAACTGGGTCTCTTGAAAGGTCTTTGAGGGAAGCGGGAGTAGGGATCTAAGCTCAGAAACCCAGGATGTGCCTGTCCAACATTCCCCACAGCCAGGGAGGCAGAGTCTACATCCCAAACCGAGCCCTGCTGCTTTCTGTGCTTGCATTCTGCACAACGTTGGTGCAATGTATAAGGACTTGAGTGGTGGGACCAGGACCTACGTGCCCTTGGGGTGGGCATAGACACCGTTTGCTGGTGATGGAAGTTAGGTACACCTCAGAGAGAATGCATTTGCTGGACAAAAATGTGTTTTTTTAGACCAAAGCAATGGCTTTTAAGGATGTCACTGCTGTGTACTGAATCCTTTCTGAAAAGTTTTCATTTTGTGGCACAGAAAGAGGAAAAAAATCTGAGTTTTGGTGTGAGGAAAGATGGTGCTTTCTTTTATGTTGTGCTCAAAACCATCCTAGCAAGCAAAGGCAAACACTCGTCTAATTTGATAAAATATCTCTAATTGCAGCACGTGTGCTTGAGCTGGAGGCAGCAGCTCTGTTTGTAATCACAGTTCCCCACTCATCTCCAATCAAGGCCAATTAGCGTCCGCGGGGCTGCCGGGGCTTTATTCACGTCTGGGATGTTCGGTTACATTATTCATACCTTGTCTGTGAAATGTATTTTAAAAACAAGTGCTGTTGTGGGAGTTTATTGTGCTCTGGTACGTTTCTTTTCCTTTTGTTTAACTTGTTCCTGTTGGGGTAGGAAAGAAAACTTTGTACGTGATTTTGGCCCCGTGTTGAACACTTCAGAAGTAGTTGTTCCTGCAAACAAAAATAAAGCCAAAAGAAAGAGAAAGGAGCTGTGTGTGAGCTGGTGCAGGACTGCTGTAGTAGAAATGCAGGTTTTGAAACGTGTGTTAAACACAATTTCAGAATTTAACCTCGTTTTTAGTTCCTAGGGAGACAGAGGAGAGCTGCGATGGTGCAGGTCGTCTCTGCAATGTGCAGTTCAATGTGCCCCCAAACATTTTCTGTTACTGCACCGGGTGCAGGTATATGCTAGTATAATTCTTGCCAGCATCTTGTCTTTTGAGGGCTTCTTCTTTTCCTTACTTAAATTTTGAGCCATTTTTCTCCACCTACAGGGCTTTATTCAGACTTTAAAGGAGCTGTTTTTGATGTGTGACATTGCTTTGGTGGGTCTGGTGAATCCTTATCTTCAGCCTCTAATTTTCATGAGGGAAAACTAAATACTGGGGAAGTATACTTATCACCAGAAGTTTGGTTTGCTGTTGGTTTTGAATCGAGGTTTCACGACACACTTTTTTTGAATGCTGCAGTAGCAGAAGAGAGCTGACCATTTTAGAGGTTCAGGTGGCAGGGGAAAGTGGCCCCGTGTGCGGTCGTGACTGGTGTTCTCCCTATATGTAGATGTGTGTGTGGGCTAGGAGAAATATATGAGGTAGCAATTTGTATATGTGTGTGTATATACCTATATATATATAAAAATCTGGGAAAGCACAGCTGGTGTAGCTGCCAGGAGAGGCCGTGGCCGCGGCGGATGTTTCCCGGCCATTGGCTCCAGTGAGGCCGTGCCGGCCTCTCACACCCGTCTGCGCCGCTAATCAGGTGCTTGTTCACAACAGCTCCGATCCACGATACTTCATAACAGCCCCAGAAGAAATATTCTTGCTGTTATTGACTTTGCGGAGGAAGAAAACCTAATAAAGCATCAGGAGGGCGTAATCAATACGCGTGTGGGCCGGCGCGGCTATCGGAACGAGCAGCTTTGTTTGCCATTCAGGCAGATAATTTATGGCGAGCGCTGGAAGTGATGGATGTAATTTACGTTTTAGGGACAATTACCGTTGAAAGAAGGCTGTTCTATGGCTCTTACACAAAATGAAGAAAAAGAAAGCAGATGTATTGGCTGGGCCTGGGCATCGTGTTCATGAACCTGTCTCGTTCAGCTGGTTACGGGCAGTGGTACCACCCTTATGCACACAGGTATTGGCATCAGCTGCACTACAGGCCGGTCACTGGTAGGACACGAAGTTCAAATCGACTTTCTCAAGTTTCAGGATTTATTCAGACACATGGCTTTTGTTTCAGGACATCTGGGCCATAGTTTTAAAAAACTGCACCTAAAATCCTAAGCAAGTTAAGGAGCTACCTATTCACTGGATGTGTAGAACTGCTAAAAATAGATCAAATTATTTGCATATTGGCTGTAAATGAGAATATGAAAGTACAATTCTAAAACTTCTGCTCGTTGGGTCTGTATATAAGGTATGATATTATTTGTGAACTCATTGTCATTGCATACTGTGCATACCAAAGGTTTGTATGGAGGCAGGAACAGACAAATCCATGGAGTTAGCCCATCAAACTGATACTTTAAAGACAAGTGTTTTGTGCCTTAAGAAGTGTTTGAGCCGCAGATTGCAGAGGGTAGGAATGATGTCCTGGAGGTGTCTGTGTGCTGCCCTGCTTGTGCTGTCCTGGTTTTTTACCCTTTTCCCTATGTGCCCCCGGGTGAGGTGAACTAAGACTGTGATTATTGTGGCTCTGTTTTCAGAGATATCCCCCGGGGTCCTGAATTAAAATTGTGCCTTCCCTCGCCATAGCAGATTCTTCAAATGTCGCATAATCTGACAAATGTTAATCTGGCAAATGTTTTGGAAGCGTTTTTGGTTTGAAGCTCATACAGTGAGTTCTCCCAGGTGCCAGAAGACCAATCCATATGTGTTTTTAATAAGCAAAAAATCTGTAATTTTCTGCAGCATTGAAAGTTTCTGATTACTGAGGAGAAGTGGGTTGACAAGTGTATGTTTGGAGTTGCAAACACTTACCTGTAACTCCTATAAATGCAGAACGTAATGCAGACACACGCAGCATTGCACATGTATCGGACACTCGCGTGTGTTGCTTGAGGTGCACATGCAGGTGGATTAAGTTGCACATTAAAATTCATATTTAGAGCCTGATTCAAAGCATCATGAGTGTAGGAGCTTGTAGTTGAAAGCGCTGGAGTTATCTGTTCAGAATTAGGAATTTACACATCTGAATTGTCATTAGAATCACATTAGACCTGTGTGCTAAGCTAGGGCTTTTACACCGAGCAGAACAACCTCCCTTTTCCATGGTGGGGAGCTTTGCAGCAAGAATGTGAATGATTTTGCAGATGTTCTTCCTCCTCAGTGATTTATTGCAAGTCCCGTGGGCTGAAGGCGGCTCCGCGCGGCGCAGGGCACAGGGCAGCCCCGCAGGGCGGCTTTAGAGACCGGTAAATAAAAACTCTGCACATTTGGCTGAAAAACGCTGCAACCTAGAAAAAATGCTTAGAATTTTAAATTAATATTAATTTATATCATTTCATGTTGCATATTAGTAAAATGTCATGCTTAAAAAGTACCTCAAGCTGTGCAGTTGTTGTCATATCCTGCAGATACAGATTGTTGCCAGAATGAACTGATAGAGGAGTAGGTTGATGATTTTTTTTTCCAGTGTCCAGTTTCACATAAAATTTTCACTTCTAGGAAATCTGAAATCATGTAATCTTGATAAATATAAAATCTTGATGAAGTCTGTTTTCCTGAAGGCCTGAGGTATTTGGTACCTTGTTCTGCTCTGTGATATTTTCAAACAGAGTGTGAGTAACATGAAAGAAGAATGCAGAAGGAAGAGGAACAGAATCAGGCTTGCTCTGCTCATCATATAGCTCCTGGGCATGTTTAATTGAGCAGAGATGATCCATTTAATGAAGAAAATTAAAACAAAAAGACATTCTGCCCTACTCTGAAAGTATAAAATATTTGAGGTTAGATAAATTAATATCATTATTGTGTGTGGTTGTATGTGTATAGGGAACGTAGGACATCTCAGCACATGTCTGCAATCCATATTTTGGAGTACTAGTGGGTTTAAATACACTGTTTTCTTTTATACGTATAATAGATCTTGTATAAAGTTAATCTAGAAACTATCATTGATGAAGAAAGGCTTTTGTCTGTTGAAAGAGTCTTTTTCAAGACGTGGTACGGCAGGATTGAAAGCTCACGTGGAGCATGTTGTTCTGTTGCAACACTGGCTCTATAAATAAATGTGAAATACTGCGGTAGCAAAAATCACATTTATTTTTTGAAGCGCCTACAGCATGTCATTACAGATGGATTGATGGTCCTGATAACATTGAACTTTTGTCAGGCCTAACCTGGCAGACTTGTTACATGTCAGAAATTTTCTGTCATTTTTCTTGCTATCCAAGAGGCGAATTTATTTGCAACCTTGAATGACATTGAATATGAGAAGCAAGCTGAAATTTGTCATTTGGCAGGGTTGTTCTTGTTGTTTTGCTTTATTCTGTTACGGTGGCAAATCTGTATTCAGATTTTAAAATTCAGAATACTTTGGTGTTTTAAGGATGTAGAACAAGCGATTGCAGGTTATGAGTGCTCTACAAACTGTGTTTTTACAAATGCAAAACAAACTCATTTTGGGTTCACATTCAGATCATTTATTTTTGTGCTTCCTTGAGGTAACTTCTAACCTTTTTTAGTGGAATTTAGAAAATAAATTGGTATGGTGCAGGTGCTGGAGAAACCTTTCTACAGGGACTGATAGTAGAATTAAGGATGCGGGTGCTTGGGGAGTGATTTCCTGTCCTAGGGCTGGAGCTGTTACAGTTCACATCTAATGAGTAGATGTCTTCAAATGCTGCACGATAGGGATAAGACTATATCAAAAGCTTATGCTGCTTTCTTACAGGAAGCTAATTATCGTTTAATTGCTGAGTCCTGCCTGCCTTTTAAGGCACATATTTGTTTTAATGAGAAGCACGGATGAAAAGGCAAGTTTTGTGCATATTATAGAAGAGAGGGGGATTTCTGGTTGAAGAGGAAGCAAAAAGCATGGGGTAAGAGCATATATTAGGGCAGAGAAAAGGAAATCCTGGACACAGCATAAGAAGTGAGAGAGAGATACGGGGGAGGACATTATTAGCCATGTAACACAAACACTTGCCATGTGGCATAACACAGAGTCACGGCTTTTTATTCCGAGCAGGAAAAAGGAGCAGATTTCTGACTGCTAATACAAACACACTGCGATCAAAAGCTAAACCACGATATACATCAGTAGGCCGTTGCACTATAGACATCCATTTATGTTATGCACTAGTGAAATCAAGAGCATGAAGATAAGAACTGCTTTCTTTTAATGTTCTGGTTCGAAGCACAGAGACTGCTTTTAAAAATTGGGCCACATCATGCAGGCAATATCTTATGCTGGAGAGTTAAGTAGTATTGCATATGCTGAGTAGAGGTGAGAAGAATAAGTACTTCCCTTATATATATATGTGTATATATATATATATATATATAAAATTATTTATTTTTTTAAGAGAGATTTTGTTAGTTGTTGATGCTGTCTCCTTAGCGTTCGTTGCTGCCAGCCCTATGGGATAGCTGCTATTCGGAGGCAGTTTTTCAGTGGGGCAGGGCTGTTTTGTCACTTGTGTGTGAGACCCAGCGGGGCTGTGACGCCTCCTTCTGCCTTAAGGGCCTTGTGAGATGGTCACCAGTTGTGAGTGCCCTCAGCCTCAGAGAAATGAAATGATTTGAGGGAATTTGCACCTTTTCAGCTTCACTTTGGCAGATGTTGCCATTTTGTAGGTTTTCCTATTAAGCTTTTAATAGTCCATCCCCAATTTATTTAACCTCTTTGTTTTTAGCCAGAGTCCTTAATAAGCTACCCTGAGCTCCAGCTCTCCCATGAACCGACAAACCCAGTCAGTTAGTCTGTGAAGGCTAAGGATTGAGGTTGAAGCCATATGTGGGCTTTTGTTTGCTTTTTCTTCCTTTGCATGGGATTTGCCTTAGCAGCACTTTATTTTTTTTACTTTGACTAGCATCTAGTTAGAAACTTTACCACAAGGCGCACGCTTCCCCAGTGGAAGTGCAGAATGCTTCTCCTATAAAGCCTTTGCCCTTGCTCCGAGTTCTGCTCTTATTTCATTGCTCACCCTCTCGCACCTCCCTGACCTGGACGGGGTGTGTGACCTGTCCCCGCGCGTCCCCACGGCCCTGGCTCTCCTGGACCTCGAGCTGCCCAGCCTGCCGGGCCAGCAGGCGAGTTCGAGGCTCTTGCCAGCGAAGCAGGAAGGATCCCGCAGTTCCCACCACGGGTTCTGCATCCCCGTGACAGCATTAGCGCGTCAGAGAGAGCGGAGCAAGCAAGGGAGCAAGCACGGGGCCTGGAACGCGCCAAACCAATGCAGCAAATACCTGCTGGGCTTGTTAAGTTTGTGATTCCGTGTGACAAATCTTCTAGTTTGGAAGTGCTCCCATACCATCTGTTGCCTGTGATCCCATTCAACAGAACAGCACTGACCTGAGGACTTCTGTCATACTACACAAGTTCTTGTGCAGAATACGTAAAATTACGTAGGTTAAAAAGCCTGATCTTCACTAGATTTTTCTCACAGAAAAAATCTAGTCATTGACTAGGCGTTTATTTATATGTTTCTTCAATGTTCTTCATTTATGATTTGTGAATACCCATTTTTCCTATCCAAAACCATGCAGGAAAGCACAAATGTGAGCAGGTAAGTGTGGAAGGTGTGTGGATATTACCGCACGCGCGTCCAAAGGAAGGGAGGGCTTTCACTGATTTGAGATGTTACCATCTCCTGTATGATTTTCATCTCTGTCATGACAGCTTGAAACAACTTAAATGGCACTGCCTGAACAGAGCCCCACTTGTATTTATCAGTATCTTTCTCGCTCCACAAGGTCACCATTGTGCACAGTTATTAACTAAGCACATAATGTGGTCCCTGCCTGCACCGTACTGACTGCCCGACGCTTTCTGCCCCCAGATGTGAACGAGTGTAGCACCGAGAAGGGCGGCTGCCACCACCACTGCTGTAACACCATTGGCAGCTACTACTGCAAGTGCCCCGCTGGCCACCAACTGCAGGAGGATGGAAGATCGTGTGGAGGTAACAGTTTTTCACTGTGTCTCGCTGCTATTAGGAAATCAGAGGACAGGCTGGAAAGGAAATTGTTACCTTTTATCTAGAGCCAGCTGAAGAGTTGTCAAGAGTACAGATCTTCTTATGTCGGGATTATGAAGATGTAGCTCTGAGAACACTTCAAAGTGTTTTCATTGAGAAATTGGATCACTTAACCTGGATGGGTTGTGCCATGTTCCGATTATGGAACTTCCATCATCAGTTTAAAAGCCTGAAGAAAATATATATATTTGCCTGAAGAAAATATATATATTTGCAGATATTTCATCTGTCTCTAAAAGAAAACTGTTCTTATCAGAAAATTCGGTCACAATTCCACAGCTAGAGATTAACTGAATAAAAAGGGATCTAAAATCACATGCTTTGTGCACACATTTGCCTTCTTCCTAGGGAAGATCTAGGTCCTGTTACGCGTTAATATTTGCTGTTACACAAAAGCTCAGTTCGATACAGACTTTGTGTTTAAAAAAAACAAGCGAAAAGCATCACATAAAGCATCACACAACTGAGCAAGCTGTGACTGGGTTTCTAGATGGCAATGGGATAAAGGCAGAGCAGGGGTAAGCCAGGCTGTCCCGTGTGTCGATGTGCAGCCGCTTGGATCCGGATCCTTGGATCCGGAGGTGCAAAGCGCAGCCGGTGCCACCGGGGTGTCCCGTGCCGCAGGTCAGGGCAGGCCCTTCTCCTTGGATGCTCCTCCTGCCCCTCGGAAACGTGCTCAGCTACAGGATCTTCTGGGCACTGGCTCTGTGCCTACATTGCAGCCCCAATTGCATTTCATTACTGCAGCGAGGATGGAGTTGAAGCTTTTTCATTCTCTCAAGATGAAAGGTGTTAGATGCATTTTTATTAAATGTATTATCATCCTTTCATAAGAAGCCATCTTCTGTGGCTTTTGCTGTTGCACAGGATCTCATAAATTCCGCTCTGCTCGGATTTCATTATGCCATTGTCATTTAACTCCTTTTTAAGGGTTGTTACAAGGCAGTGCAGTTCTTAGATGTGATTATATTCTTTATCCTAACTTTATAATTTATTCAGCTGCACTATTTATTCACTAGAAGATTGTGAAATTATTTCTCCCAGCAAGCTACTCTTTGTTTTCCAGCTTGACTATGTAATTAAGATCTAGTCTTATTTTAATTGTGATTGAAGTATTTCATTGTGGTCTTCTGTGGGTTCATTCTGGCCTTTGGAGAACTTCAGCCAGAAATACTGTGTGTGACCCCAATTCCTGCTGCTTCACCTCACAGCTCTGTTACTTCTTTTGGGAACTACGTGCGACTTGCATGTGAATTAGTTCCTAGCACTGTATGCTGATGAATATTACTGTTTTCAGATTTGCTTAAAAGTTCTTGAAAAACCTTCGGATTTTGAAAGCCAGGATCCTGCTCATCTTAATTCAAAATTGTTTCGCCTTTGAGAGTGCTATTTCTGTCAAAATAGCTGTGATAGTAAGTTAGTTAAATTAGTGTTTCTTCTGCTCAGTTCTGCTATTCTTAAAATATATTCAAAATAATAGAATTAAAGGATATTTTATAGTCTATTCATTAAAAACACAAGCAGAGCTTAGGAAATTTGATCCTTATATACTACCCAACCAAGAATTGCAGAAGAATTTTGAAACCACTGCTTGAAATCTTCCCAAATAAAGGAAATGTGGAATGAACTGTTTGCCATTCAAGTCTTAAAATACTGTGAAAGTAGCAGTGACTCTAATTACAAGTGAATCTTAGTGAAGTTGATAATGACAATGACTATATATATGATCACTGAGGTTACCCTGGTGCTTTGCAAGAATAAGGCTCATAGTCACTCTGGGCAGCTGCATTCCTGCTTTCCCTGTAGCTTCAGTCTGCTTTATATTACCTTTTAATGTAATGTATAGTGTAAAATAGCTGAGTGTTATTGATCTGCTTCCATCACCCGTCTCCTGATTGGGTTTTATTTTACCAGTGAATGAAAAGATCAATAACTGTGTATTTTTTTATAAGCTAAGATACAAATAAGGCATAGCATTATAAAACCACCATAGTGCAGAATTTTTATTCAGGACGTCATTACTATTGCAAAGCTTGGTATTGTTTTTCAGAAAAAAATCAGAATACCCTTGTGACAGAAAGGAAAGGTATTGTCAGAAATAACCATGTATTTCTTTAAGACTGTTGTTAGTCATTTAGAGCTCTTAGTGCTGAGGAGCAGAAAGTGGATACAAATTTAAGGAATCCTGCTAGGCGATGAAATACACCCCTGACTTTGTCAGAAATAGCTGTTCTTTCTGTGAGCAGTTTTAGGAGGTCCAAGGGCCCCATCTCACAGTGGGTGATGAAATTGTTCAGGATGCTCAAGCTCTGCAACCTCTGTGGCATCATAGTTGTCTGCAAAGCACAAGGGGTTACATGTGTTCAGCAAAAAACAAGGCAATATAAGCTTGAAACAAGTTATGGCATTAACTTACCACTGTGGTTTGGTTGTTTGGCTGAGTTTGCTCAAGAAAGTGGTAATGTGGTCTGAGTAAGGGGGACACTGTGTGCGTGTGTTATCTATAGAATTAGATAGAATTTGCAGTATTCATTTAATCAAGGTTTTGTGCCTTGGAAATGGTGGGTGTGTTGGATGCTTTTGTCTCTGGTCTGCCTCTGGTCTGAGGCAAATCAGCCTCTTCATGCCACGGCCCCCTTATTTGTTCAGCGGAGAGGACTTGTGCTGTGATGCAATGAGAGCTATAGGCATTCCCATTCTGAATTTAACGGAAAGCAGTTCTACCTGAACATCATAAGAAGTGAAATTGGTGTTTTCCAAACTTAAACGCAGTTTTGAAGCTCAGTCACAAGTCCGGATTTGTAAAGCACGCTGAGTCGAGGGCTGCGGAGCCCTGGTTTTCCACTTGGATAAGCTGCAGAAGTCCAATAAAAAAGGCCGTGACCTTATGTTAAGCTTCTTTGATAGACTGTCATTTCTTATTTATGTTATTGTGTTCTCATCTGTCAAGGCAACTGGAAGAAGTTAGTGACAAATGAAGTCAGAAGATTAGCCATTGATGAAATGAAGCTTTTATTTTACTGATTAGAATAGTATTCGGATCACTGCAACCTGATCCACTGTCATCCCCGGGGATTTTAGTCAAACTTTGGAGTCTTGGCAGCTTTCCTGGCCTTTGCCAGCTCTAGTTTTGGAGCGGCTGCATCCCGAGACAGTGTGTGACTCTGCAAGGCCCCAACTGTTTACCCAGGTAATATAATAGGCACCAGGGTCAGCGATTTGTCTTGATTTCAAGTCTGATGGAAACTCTCTAAACACTGTTTCCAAAGAAGAGTTAATGGCTTGACTAAGAGGAATACTGAGGGATTTGTCTAAGAGAAAGAAAGTGTTTATTAAAATGACCTCAGTATTTATTTAGTCTGTAAGATTTGAGGCCCTGGTCAGAATATGTTCTGGTGAAACTTTGTATTTTGGACTGTTTTCCTTCCCCATCAAATCAATGCATCATTTCTGCTACGTACCAGGAAAAACTGAGGGCCTTAACAGTGGGCTCCTCTGAGGAAGCAGCAAGGAGCAAAGGAGAATAGTACCAAAGGGTGATGTTATTGCAGAGACCGCTTCATCATGGTCTTTTTATTTTTAATAGAAGAAACGGGTCTGTCGGAGGGATTTAGGATATTTTTGCAGTAGTTCTTGTCTTAGAAATTTCCATTTGACTCATAATATTATGCCGCAGTTCTACACGGATTTACTCATAGGTGTTTTCAGGAATATTTCAATAGAAAGAGTAAGAAAATAGATGATATTTTATGGGATGAAAAGGAGGCTGTTCATGTTTAAAAATGCAACAAGTTCCACTCAGCATAAGCTCAAAACGCAAAATTGCAAAATGTAAAAGTGAAGCTTTCTGTCAAAAGCTGAATACTGGTAAGTGGCTGATCATTAGAAGTAAGTTAAACAAATAACCATAGCTGCTTTTACTCTTAAATATTGCTCATTTATGATTGCTCCTAACTGTCAAATCCATATCTTTAGTCATAAATAAAGAGCACAATTATAACTTTTGATTTCTGACCCCAGTAAGCACAACTCATGGATTCTCCTATTCTTTTTATAAAAGGAAGGATATTAGCTAAGACTAAGGTTTAATTTTACCCTGTAAGGACTATTTAGCATTATGCAGGACAACTATTTATCTGGAGAATACTGGATTTAGGTGGGAGAGCTGCTTATTGTTTGTGCATGACTGCAAAGACTGTTTGGGCAGAAACTACTGTAAGACTTTCATAGCTATGTTTGCAAACTTTATTGGAAATTCACCTTAAAATTTATTTCTGCCTCTCCGTAATTCTTTTGGAAATTCCGTCTCTCTCGGTAAGCATTTGTGTGTGCTTTCTCAGAAGAAAGGAATGCTGGAGGTCATCCAAGTAACCTTTCCCTACGCTGTCCTACCCCACATTAGGAGCCAGCTGGGATCAATAGAGGCAAGTAGCTGTTAGTGACATAGTGTCGTCTTTCCGTGTTTGCCTCTCAGTATTACAGCAATAAATTCACCAAGACTAAGTAGTAAAAAATTATAAACGATATATCATAAAGGTAAAATTATCCGTAGGTTATTGGACTTTTTTTTTCCTGAATTAGTTGGATCCTGCTTAGCGCAGGGAGAAACCGGAGCTGGACGCGGTGCGGATTTGGCTGCCCGCCGAGCGGGGACGGCTGCGGTGGCTCCGGCGAGTCCCGCGTTTGGCCCCGCGTTCCAGGCCTAATCCCCGCAATTACGCGCCCGGGACACATGAGCCCTTTAGTCTTATTAAAACATATCATATACTAAGCTCAAGAAAATCACAGTCATTTCAGGTCTGACCTGTTTTCCTTCTGTCAGTAAAGTGGGGGAGTAAATGCAGATACTCAAGCCGTGGAGGGCAGGCTGTGGAGGGAGTCTAGGCTATTTTTGGAGCGATAATGTGGCAGACTCAGTCGAGAAGAGCATCTGATACTCTGAACTCATTGAGGTAACTGTAATGATTTAATTTGGGATTTTAATCGCACTTGTTTAGGTTTTCTCTGAGTCACGCTTGACAATTGCTAAATTCACTCCTTTTCCCTCTCATATGTTTAGCAAAGTTGACCATGAACTAAACCACATAATTCCTCACATATGGTACCCCTCGGGGTAGATGAACTATCAGTTGTGACAGCTTCCTCCCAAGTGAATACAGCCATTGATAAGGGATTTCATTTATCCTGTATACATTTTTTGATTGATTGGAGCTGTGGGTAAGATGTACAGCCACAGTTTCAAATTACTTCTCCTAAGCAGGAATTTTACACAGACCAATTGGTTAGAAATGGCCAATGGCAAGAAAAATATCCTAATCAGAGGGTCCAAAGCAGCAGAAACATTAAGGAAGTTTAAGGAAGATTGCCTGGATTTGCAGCCCTGGGTCTCAGGATGGTCAGACTGGAACCATTCATCTCTCAAGAGAGAAACAGTGATTGGTTCAAGGCACTTCCCTTTTTCCATGGACAAATTTTTTAATCTAGATTTTTCTCTTTGAACATTTGATTCACCTGTGGCATTTTAATAGCAGTCTCTTGCATATACAAAATATGTAACTGTCAGTTTAATTTTCAAATTACACGAGGATTACATTGAGGCTTCGGTGTAGTATGGCATATCAATATGTGATGCGTTTCCTACAGCATACCTTCTGCTGCGTGCCAAGGCGCTGCGATATGTAAAAAAGCATGTTATTCAAAACCACAGAAAAAACTGGCAGCCCGTTCTGCATTTCAGTTATCGGATGAATTCCTGATCACTTCATCTGACATGGGCTGAGAGGAAAACTTGTTTGGAGGTGTCACAGGCCTCCCAGGTAGCAAGAAATGACGAGTGCCATGTCTGCAGCTCCACCGCTCGGGTCCATATGGTGCTGAAACGCGAGCGTGCGTCAGCCCTGATTATAGATTCGTCACGGGGACGGCTGCCACGCGGCTCGCGGGTCTGTCCGGGCGCCGAAACGCCGCACATGGGCTCGACCAGCTGGAGGGAGACGCGAGGTGGGAGCTGCAGCTCGGTGTTCGCTTCGGAACGGGGCGGTGGTGGCAGCGGGACGGCGAGCGGCAGCCGTTCCCGGCAGCGCACGGGCCGGTTCTTCCGCGGCAGATTTGGGCCTGATCAAAACCGCTGCCATGAAAACTTTTCTTTGTCCAAACTTGAGGTCTAAGGCTTTATTGATCCGCCTGTGGCGGTGAAAATGCTTAAGGTCTGGAAATAATATAATACTTACTATGTCCGTGGGGAGTTTAATGTGGCTTAATTAGTGCATACAAAGAGCTTTGAATATTTAGATGAAAAACACTCTATGACTGTCTAAAGGGACTCTTATTGTCCAGACAAAATATAATGTGTAGATTGAAATAATATGACAAAAATGACAGACTGCAGAACAAATATGTTTTGAGACATTTATAGGGCTCTGACGATTAGTTTATATGAGCTAGTTTCCAGCGTTCGCGAAGCCCTTTGAAAAGGCAGGGTATGGAGGATGTTAACATTCCACTGTGCTGATTGACAATAATTAGTTTATTTTCAAGAAAAGAAATATGGTATTGTTGCAGCCGTCTAATGTGGATTAAAAGCTAGGTAATCTTTTCTGCAGTTACAGAGATACAATGATTGCTCTTGTCAGGAAAGAAAATGTGCTTGTGTTTTTTAGCTTCATTGTGTAGGAAGAGCTTTGCAAGCCTGAAATTGGAGCTCTGGTCACGGTCTTCAAAATTACAATTAATAGTAATTTTATGCTGAACCAAGAGTTTTGAATATTTAAATTATAGCTTGTTCATAGCAAAGTATTTACTGGCAAATATAAGTATCTTATAAACAGCACGTGAGTCATCTTGGTGTTCATTTTGAGCACATTGAAAATATAGATTGCAACTGAACTATTCTCGTATAGAGAGGCAAGGCTTAGAAACCTTCAATTCATACTTTAAATGGAAATTATAGAAGGAAAAATGTGCACATTTGCCTTTCAGAGAAGAGAACTGTGCAGATAAACTATTGCTTTTTGAATGGCTTTGGCTACAGGCTCTGTAAACAGTGACAAGCAGCAGATACTAAGATACGGAGAAGTAGAACCCTGACCGTTGCTGGTGTATTTCTGTACTAGCATCTAATACTGTTCTTCACTGGGACAACTAATAAACCCCCCTTTTTTATTGAAACACCCATGCAGGCTATGAGCCATCTGATAAATACTTTAAAAGCTTTACAAGATATATGATAAAATCTGAAACAAGCAAAAGTCTGTCAGCTTCTCTGTTGAAAGCATTGGCCCAAAGGAAGCGATCCAGACCTGACTCAGATCAGGAGCTGCTGGGAAGGCTACATCTTGTTATTAAAAGATCAGTAGTTTGATCAACATTGTATTGGATTACTCAAACTTCAATTACAGAAGTACCTGAGGGCTTTAACTGTGATTTATTAGAAGATTGGCTTGAAACACACCTGCCTCCATTGCATTCTGCTTCTTGGAAAGCCCACCTGAGTGCCTTGCTGGCTCTTACTGTTCCAACGGGGATTCAATGTCAATGAAAGAGTTCAAAAATGGCTAATAAAAATGGAACAATCAGGTGATTAATTTGATGTCATTATAATCTCAGGGTAAAAATAGAGGAGTCTTCTGTGCTTAATGACAGAATTCATTAGGATCCTATTCTGCAAGTATGGGCAGATCTGGGGTATGTTGGCGCCTCTTCTTTCTTATTGCGGGTGAATCTGCAGAGTGGTGGCTAATGTGTGTCACAAGGAAGAAGAATGAGAAAATCTGGGTAACAGCCTTTCTTTTTTTTTATTGACTGACAATTCGTGTTAGAGATGATTGGCTTAGAGCTATGATAACTGCAGAGGGGCAACTACTCTTCGTGGAAGCATCCTGTGAACTAATGACCGTAGAGCCATTTCAGGGAAGCAGTTTTTGTGTGTTCTGGTTCATGCCAAGTTCTCAGAGACATGAGGCTTGGTGGCTGACTCGTCTTATTTCTCTGCCTGTTTCCTAGCCTGCACCCTCCGAATTATCTTGGCCTTGCAACACCAAAGCAGGCCTGTCTCGAGCACCGGTAGCATTGCTTGTGTTTCACATGGGGAACAAACCACTCCTGATTGGCAACTGCTCCACCCAAACCAATTACTACCAAGGTTGGCTTATGTCCCAGCCCGTTTGCAAGACACATTCATCTATGTGATGGCTTAAAGCTTTTCACTGAGCAAAGTAGGACATTTGTCACAGATAGCATTCGCGTTTCAGACGAGCAGGATGTAGGTACTGTAAGCTGGAAGCAGATCAGATTAGGAAGGTATTTGCATAATTATCATTTTCCCTTGCGTATTTTGCTGCGTATGTAAAAGACATTTCTCTGTGCATCCTACTGTAGTAAAGGCACTTACTGAGCTCAGCAAGCAGGCATTAGTATTGTTGCTAAGAAAAAGCAGATGTTCTCCTCAGATCAGTCATTTTTCTCCATTTTTATTCTATAACTATTTTCAAAATGTCATGTCCTGTGGAGAAAAGATGCCAATGGCCCAAACATAAGCTACCTTAGTGCTTCTCAGACTTGAATCTGTACAAGGAATTCGGGCTGCATCATCCCTTCATTTATTTTGTACATTTTACAGATACCCTGTCTTCCCCTGCCACCCTCTTGCTTCCCAGCATGGCCCAGCTGAATTGTGCTGAGGAACAGTATTTAAAAATCGGTGGTAGTGACGTAGTCCCATAACACGTTTCCTTCTGCTGTTATGCCCCATACCAGAAAATCTTGCCTTAGCCCTGTGGTGCTGGGGACGTGTTTCAGAAGGCTCCTGGGGGGCATAGGCCAGTCTTCCTCTTCCAGCTCCCGTTTACAGTAGGCGCCTTCTCTCATTCCCTTCCTTTATACAGAAAATGCAGAATAAAATTAATTAAACCGCTTTCTTCGATATGTAGCTTTTTTTAGTTCTAAGTTGTGCTTGCGTTCTCATTCTTCAAACTGCCCCTTTTTTATTTCTTGTGCAGCAGCTTTTCACCGAGAGCTGATGTCCATCTGTGTGCAGATTCCCAGCAATTGGAGTCAAGCGTGCTGCTAAAATACCTGTTAGCAGAACCCCGGTGTGGAGGCTGTTGATCCCATCAGCCTTCCTTTTTGGCTGCACTTCTCTGAGATGCTCTCTACTGCTCCGAGATTCAGAGAGGGATCATTGGGGTTTTTTTACATTGAAGACTACAAGTGGAGGAAAATCTGCAGCTCTGCATTGTAAAGAGGAAAAAGGAGGAAAAAAATATTTTATTTCCTCACTCTTGTGTGAAAACATAGTGCTGTCTGAGGTCTACCCAGGAAAGTTACTATGTTCCTTTAATTCTTTACCCTGATTTTTTTCTTTTTTCTTTTTTCTTTTTTTTTTTGAAATCATCTGATCCCAATAATTGCTTAAAAACCATATTTGTATGTGTATATTTAATGAAGAATGCCTTCAAACTCTAATTAGGGCTGCTTGACTCCAAAGCAGTTTACATATCACAGGCTTACACAGCTATCAAACAGATGCTTCTCCTTTTTTTTCATTCAACTGACATTTTCATTTTCTCTGCATATTTTGAGGACTGAACAGTGATGTGTTTTGACTCCCGAGGCTACAGACAATATCAAAATGCGGATTAGAAATGAAGCTTTACCTGTCAATTAAGTTGTTAAGCTTGTCCTCCACAGCGTCTCCACTTTCAAATGGCCTGTTTATTGAATTTGAAATAGTTTTCATTTTTGACCTTGTTTAAATTGAATGGACAGTTCTAATTATAATCTGCAGAGTTTTCAGCTGCAGCATATGGTTTGCATATCGAGCTGTGCATGAAGGGCTCTTGCCTGTGCGTTGAGCTAAGCCCCTGTTAAGTATCTTGGGGGGGAAAACCCTCAATCTGGGCAAGCAGGGCACAAAATAGCTCGTCCCCGTGCGCGTCGGCAGCGAGGTCTCCAGAGGGGTGGCAGCCTGGAAGGCAGAGAAGCCGTACAAAACCCCCGGTTTCACGCCGTTGATTTCGAGGGGAAGGTAAATAACTAAATAAATTCAAAGGCCTGTTCCTGTGCATGGCTAATTGGACAGCCTTGCCAAAAAAGTGCTGGTTAAAGCTGCTTTGTCCTTAATCCTGCGCGGAGAAGAAACACAGAGCGAAACCGTCTGCTCTAAGGGCCCTCTTTCCCTGGGGAATTGGTTCGCAGGGACTAAATTGGGTAAGGAATCTCTTCACCATGCTTTTTAACCAGTCTCTTATCAGACTTGACATGCTCCTTTCAGTACGATTTGCTCAAGCTTTTCCATTAATTTTGTTGTAGCAAGCTCGTCTCCGACACCTGTGACTTACTGAAATTTAAGTAAGCCTCAGCAGTGATTTGAGCTCCCTGGGCTGATATGGAGGCGAAGCAGGCAAGGGATGCTCATAAAATCCCTTGGGAGGACCAGGGAAGGACAGCAAGGGAGCAAAAATAAATGCCATGGGGCAGGAACAGTTTAAAATGACCCATCTAGCTCCACAGGAGCACATTTATCTATGCTGAAAGCTGTTTCACAAAGGTGTTTTAACAGTAGTTTCTAGTAGACTACTCCAAAGAAGAGCTCGTGATATATTTACCTGCTTTGTTTAAATATAAATAAATATGTAAGTATATACATATAAATAAAACCTACACTTTAAGGAAGACTAACAGCTATTTAAAAACTGCTCTCTTCCCTTTTCCTAGCTGAATTTGGTTCAGTGAAACAGAGACTTTTCCAAATTAGCAGTAATTCATCTTTTTCTTGGGGATTTTAGGGTCTAATCTGACAAGACCTAAAATTTGTTGTATTGTCTTCTTATTATCAATACTAGTGTCAAGCCTCTTTCATAGTTGAAAAAATAAAGCAAATATATTACTAGGAACAAGAGTTACTAGGAACAAAACTTCAGCCTAGTTTTGAAAATGGAATAGACTTCTAACCTTTATGCTTTGGGAGCAAATGATACCTTCATTAATAGTATGTGTATTTGTGAATGGGTTTGCATTGTTGGCCAGATGATGGATTTTTTCCACATGCAAGACTTGGGAAAATTGCATTACTTTAGGGAAGCTGGAAGTTGAATGTTGTATAAATTTATTTACTAACAAGAATGGTGATTCTTCTGTTATGCTTTTATAAAATTAGTTCTAACTTTTGAGATCAGCTTATGGAGGTCTAGGACCAAGCTTGTTTCCCTTGCTTCCTTAACGTCTAAATTATTGAATTTAGAAACACACTGAATTAGCATGTTGAAATTCCACCATGTAAATTAGTGAGGAAAGACCATATAATATATAAACTTCTTAATTTGCATGGGGTTGAAACATTCTTTGGAATAGAGAAACCAGACTAATCACCGTGCAGTTAGAACAGAGGGAAAGCACTGCCATAGATCTCTGGTGACTTCTCATTTTAAATATCAAAAATAAGGGAGTGAGGATTTAAAAATTTTAAATTTTAAGCTTAGTGTTTCTGTCTGTGATTTTTTTTATGTAACATCCTGTGTTCCCTTCCACGTTTCTGTGGCACCGCAGCCACCGACTGTACCGCCGTCTTTAACCCTCAAAATACTGAGTGTGGAGCTCAGGCCCACCAACCGCTGACTTTACTAAATTCTACAACAGTCACACTATGCTTGCCTCTGCTCAGGACATTTTGGAAATAATTGCTGTTATTAGTTATAATTTAACATACGAATGTTGTGACCCAGCCGGTCTTACCCGGGCCCAAGCAAACCCGACGGCCGTGTATGCGGAGCACGGGCGAGCGCTGCTGCAGAACGACACGTTTTTGGTGCGAGGGCCGTAGTGCTGCTTTGAGCGCGATCAGGGCTGGCAGCAGTTCCCAGCTTGACATAAATCTCTTCATCCCTGTCAAGTCACCTATATTTGCTGGGTGGGTGACACTCACGGCTTCAATTTGTTCAGTTTCTGCCTGGGATGGCGCTTGCTGCGGAGGGATTTTGTTTGCTGCTTTTCCACCGTTGAGATCCTTCTTTAACATTCACTGCTCCAAGGAACCGAGCCGGTGTGTTGTCCCCTGCTCACCTGTGAGGAAGTGCCAGCTCCAGACGCTCAGGAATGTGAGGAAAAGCCTCTTCATTTGTCACTCAGGGAAATGCCCCTGGCTCAGGGACACGAGCTCAAAGGCCGGCCTACGCCGGGCCTGGCCAGCCCTCACGTGGTGCTGTCACTGCACGTGGCACGACGGCCTTTCTGTAAATGTAATTCTTCTCATGCCTTGAAATGTCACCTCTTTCCATTCACGGATTCCCGAAATAGCTACATTATTGACAGGCTGCCCATCCCAAAGGAGAGCAGGGGACTCGGGCCTGCAACAGAGCCTCAGTAACAAAGAATCTCATACCCAGCCTTTCGTTTTGCTAAAAATGTGCAAGTAGGAGAAAGTCTATGACAGGCTGGATGTGACAGGACGTTTTTGTCATGGCCTTGTAGTTTCCAAACAACCACACACACTGCATGTGAAAAAGTGCTAAAAGTTGCAGATACTGACCATACAAAGAAACAAAGGTGAGAAGCATTCTTGCATTTATTTTAAAAAGTAAATTGATTTTAAAAGAAAAGCAGGCCTTCCTCTAAGTGTTTTTCCAGGCATTTTGAGATCTGAAGTGGTGGTTGTCCTACACCAGAGCCCAAATGTACCCATGTGCCTGCCGAGGAGAAAAGAGGGTCATGGATGTAGCATTCTGCAATAATATGGAAGAGAGGGTGACGTATTAGTCTTGGGGTAGTGAAGGGTTCTTTGAAGAAGATGGATTTAAAAGGAAATAACAATTGAGATTTTATTAAGTGTCTATCCAATGGTTATTATCAAGGACAAGCACTTTCAGTCCCTTTTTGAGGCTGGTGACTGTTTAGATGCTTGTTATGTGCAGGCTTAAGGGTGTAATGTGGAAGGAGTACACGAGTACTCAAGCCTCCCCAATCCAAAAATTGGAACTTCCTTTTTCAACTTTCTATATTTCTTTAGTTTCACGTGTTGTTTTCCTTTTATAATGTTTCAAAAGGCTAAGATGTTGGTAGGGAGTAGGTTTGACAACATCCTGCATTTTTCCCTTTAAAAAATATAATTGCAGATCCCCAGATTATCGATATTTCTGGTTAACACTGCTACCTATTTATTTTTAAGGAACTGGCAGATCATAGTTGTGCTTGATTACATTTAGTTATGATATTAAAAAACAAACAAACAAAAAGAAAAAGAAAAAAAAAAACAGAATGAGCTGTTCACAAATGCCACTGCAGTGATGACCCTGAATTGCAAACAGGTAATCCCAAAGCTCTGTATTTCATACATGAATATGGGGATATTCACATATTGCCTGCTTTATTCACCTTGCAGCCCAATCCCCTGCTCAAAATGATTTGGGGACAGCACAAAATTCTCATTCTGGGCCCTTTCATTTCAATAGATTGCTCTCACACCGCTTTCTGAAGTGCAGTTGCTCTCATCAGGGTATGCCTTGGGATAAGCAAACCTTAAACCACTTGCAATTCAAGTTCGTTCGGATAAGTGTCCTAAACTGTAGCTATAGAAAGTTACTGTGTAGCTGTTTCAGTTTGATCGTCAGTAGAAAATAATCCAAATTTAATTATAGTGTATTGTTAAATAGATACAATCTCCTGTAATCCCATATGGACTGACTCTATAATTGTTTGAAGATTTTTATATTTCTGTAGTCATTCCCACGTGGAAAAAGAAACGGCTACTTAATATACCTCAAAAAATCTCTCTTGTTTTCCCGGTTTATGTGTCTTTTATAAGTGTCAAAGTTTTAGTATAAAGATCAAAACAGGTTACACTTTTCCAGCATTCCAGTGTGGATGTAACATTCAGGTTACCGTCTGCTTTGCAGAGTGCTTCCCAGACAAAATAATTAAGGCATTTTTCTTCTGGAATTGGGGACAAAGTTGTTTCCTGTCCCTGACACCAAGGAGGAGTTGAAAGGCAACTGTATATTGCATTTTTCCTGATTATATCTGTGATATGTGAAGGAATCTTTAAACATCTAGTGCTTAAAGTATTGATCTTGCAGAGAAAGCTTTCGACTAAAAAGAGCTGTTGTTGAACGTGCCGTTCCTCGGGTGTCCGGAGCCGACAGCACTGGGATTGCATCGCAGCCTCCCTGATCCTCTCCCGCTCCTCCCCGCCTGCCTGCAGGGAGTTAGAGCCAGCTCTTATCCACAGGCATCCCAGGGTCTTTTGCTTGTCCTCTAACATATTAGCATCACACCCTCTTGATGGGCCTAGAAAGATGTTTTATGATTTGAACAAAATATATTGTCCCTGTGGTACTCTGGTCAGGTGGATTTCTTTTTTCTTTGTCTTTCTTAATGGGTGCCCAAACTTGGACACCCCTTAGGAGAAGTTAATGCAGAAGGAGGGTGGCAGAGGGTGGCTCGGGCGAAGGCACTTGGAGAACTGCCTGGGTCTGTTGGGGCTCCAGGGCACAGACCCCTCTGCAAATCAAGTCACTTGTATAAATGTTCACACGGAAAAGAGCTAGCTTGCTCTTTTTTATCATTTCCACTCTTTTTTTTTTTTCCCCTCTGTCCTTTGTAAAAGTGCTGATATCCGAATTGAAAGCTGTAACTGATATATTAAGGAATTTCTGCAGCTGGTTGTATCTTATAAAATTAATATATGGAAATCCACAGCAAGTGAGATTATTGAGGTACAAGTGCCATAAAATGCTATACTGTATAGATCAGCTGTTTCTGAACCTTTTTGCTTATTTTAGTTCTGTGGTACTCAAGACTGGGTTTGATTTTATCCTGATATTTTTCAGTAGAGCATTTCTTAACAGTATTGTGTTCAACAGGATGAAAAACATTTTCTATTTACTGTTTACAGAGTATTTCAGATGCCTCCAGGCTGCAGGAAATGTACCTAGTATACAGTCTAATAAAAGAGCAAATTTAGCAGGACTAAAAAGTCGCACATGTTAGCAAATGGTCGGAATTTAAACACTGGGGAACATAAGGACTTCATTTTACATGAGTGGAATTCACATGTAAAGTATTAAAATTTAGCTTTATATATAACTACATTTCATCAGGACCAGGGTATTTTGTGTTTCCAAATCATCTTTAAAACTTCCTTTTTCATTTAATTTTCATTAGATTTTCCGAAATGGAATAAACATAAACACATAAAAAATGTAAACCATAAAGAGAAATGCAAAGCAGATATATCAACAGTAAAAATATGAAAGCCAGATCCCTCTCTCCTCAAGTGCAATATGGGAGGAAAATCCTCCCTGCGTTCCTGTTTCCCTGCTCCTTTCCGTCCCTCCTGCCTTGCTCACGTGCCGGCCCCTCTCCTTGCTCCGTGCAGCCCATCCTTCCTTCAGGTTGGGTTGAGTTGGGTGGGTCTGTCCTTTAGGGGGGCTTCAGAACATGATCCAAAGAGCAATTAAGTCAGTGGGAATCTTTCCAAAAGGGAAAAAAAATGCATTTTAAAGGGGTTGGTTCCCTTATAGCTACCTACTGCAGAAGGGTGAGTTGGGTTTAGCATTGGAAAACCATTGAGTGCTGAGGATAATTTGGGATCGGTGTTGTTGCGCGTGGAGTTGTCTGTGCTCGGGGCTGTTGAGGAGGGGATGGTTTCTGGGCATCTATTGGGCAGAGTTTTGTCAGGGTATGGACTAAGTGACCCCTCTCTGCAATGACTTGTACGTTGGGATTTGTGGCTGTGACATCACCGTGCCAATCAGATCCTATTTTACAGCAGCCTCGTGTTGCTGAAAAGATCCTGAAACTGCTTACATGCTTGTGGAAGTTGTTGTTTTGTAGATCTGTTTTAAACTTCCACATATTTGTTAACAATTTTCTTGATCCTTTTTTTCCACCATCATCTTTGGATGAAATGTTAGAGAAACATTTTCAAAGTGGCTTATGACAGTTTTCCTATTTATTTGACTGAATGTAATCCTCTAAGATATGAAGTATGGCAAGATGCCTGCTTAGGTGCAGAATAGATATCATCAGGAAATCACTGCAATGAAATCACTTCTCAGACAGGGAAGTCATCTGAGAAAAAGACAAGGAAAACTCAGGTGATCATGAGGAACCCAAGGGGATAAGAATCACAGAAAATGTGGCACAAAATCAGCATCCTTGATCAATGCAATAGTTAAGTTTTTTGTATATTCAGTGGTTGAAACTGCTTGATTGAGATGCTCTTGCATGTCCTTTTCTCCTTTTTTGCCTATTGTATGTGCCAGTACACTCAAGAGCAACTGCTAAAAAAATGCCTGATGCAAAAGGAAATCTTCATGCCTCAAATCTTTACAAAAGCCAGATGTTTATCCAGTGCTGACCTCGGATGCTGTAGTTCTTTGCCCCAGGAAGCATGCATGTTGCAGATCGCTTCCATTAACAAGTGCCTCAGAAGTGCAGAGTGCACAGGCAGTGCCTGCAGGGACTTTGGACAACTCCATAAAATTTCAATTTTCTTTGCTGCACTTACAGTGCAGAAGCAAACAGCCACAAGAAAAAAAGAAAAACCATTGAAATGCAATGGTTGCGTTATGTGTTATCTGTAGACGGGCCGGGAGAACCAGGGTATGTCTTTTCTGAGTCGGTCGTGTAATTTTAGTCATCTCTTTTGTAATTTTGGTCCTCTCTCTCTCTTGTGCAGACGTTGACGAGTGCGCGGCGGTGAACGGAGGCTGCCAGCAAGGCTGTGTGAACACCCCGGGCTCCTTCCATTGCGAGTGCCGCGCCGGGCACCGGCTGCACGCCGACGGGCGCACCTGCATCGGTGAGTACATGGCACTTCACAGCCTTCAAGCTGCTCTTTCTCTCCTGAACTGTCTTTGCGGAAATGTAAAGATGTGCAGTCTCCTTTTCCATCTCAGTTTTGCCTAATTCTCAAAGGATATCTTTATCCCTTTCTGTTCAAGCAGTTTGCCAGAGTTTCCAAATTTGTTTTTTCTTGTGAACAGTTTTTTCTTGTTGGTGTCCAGGATTTGTGATGTCTTGTGAAAAATTCCTGATTTTTTGAAGCCATCAGGAGGCAAAGAAATAAAAAGTCTTCATTTCAAATGAAAGAAGTTTTCCCAATTCTGAGCTTTTTTCTCTGCATTGTATCCCACTGCACGCTCTAACCCTGCTCTTGGCTTTTCCATCCCCATTTCTCATGCTCGTTCTTTATTCTTTTTGCCTCCTTTTTCTGAGGAGGCACCAACAAAACATAGTGAAATCTCCTGCTGGCACTGTACCGTGCCAGGCACTGGGCTCCATAAAACACCTTGTGTCTTCAGTGATCATAAATGAATGCCCCAAACCAACTGAAGTTGAATTTAACCCAGTCTATAATAGGGAAGCATCCTGAGGAGACGCTTGGGAGTCTGTGAGGTTTCCCAGGCTGTCTGGTGAGAAGCAGCAGATTGTCATTAGCTGTGCTGGGAGTCAAGGAGGAAGAGGAAGAGGCCAATTTGAGAGGTGCTGCAGTGAGCGGAGCAGATAATTCCCTCTGCAGGCTCCAGAGCAGAGGCCAAACTTGTGAATTTCTAAGCTGCTTCTGGGAATAAGGTGCTATGGCCTGGGAGATGGAGAGGGAGCTTTTTAAAAGGCTAATGAAATATTTAAGTATGCACTGAGAGGACTTTGATTTTTCAGAAAGTGTATGAATTGGAGCCCTTCTCTTCATCTGTTCTCCTTCAATTTTCACTGTATGCTGAATTTTTATGTAAAACCATTTTTAGTGTCAATTTGTCTGTTTAGATCCATGTTATGCTTTAGTTATTAGGCATAATGAAAAGGATACACAGGATGGGCTCAAAGCTCTCCTCTTGGGCACATTACAGTGTGTTTATCCTGTGCTAATCCTCTCTGCTCATGAAGAGGGGCCTGTGCATATAAGCTGAGTTCTGAGTGCTTTTCTGGAGACTCTGCTCATGCTGCTGGCTTCTGATTGGGAGGCAGTAGGTTTGTGATAGCTCTTTGTTCCCACTGTGGTCCCATCTCTCGTGATACAGTCCTTTATGTAAAGCTGTCTTTAAGGGTTGCATCACTCCTGCGTATCAGGAATACATCTTAATCTGCTGCAGCCCTGCTCGTAGCAGCCGTGTTGCGCCCAACACTGACTCTGCTCTGCTGATCTGAGTGATGGTCTCTGTTGTCCTTACATCCTTACAGACATTTCCTGTTGGTCAGAGGAATCCCATTTTAAGAATCAGGCATCTGAAAACGATGTGGACAGGGTTATCATGATCCTAAAGGCTATATTGTTTTCAGGCTGAGATGAAAATCCAGTGACATGCAGCTTAGAGCTCCCCTGATGGACACTCATGTAAATGAGAGCCCCGGGGAGCTCAGCAGTTCAGCTAGCTGATGTGACACGGTTTCTGCTCCATGTTTCTCGGAAGGTCTAGCAAGTACATCTGCCATTCAACTGATAATAAATTCTGTTTCTTACACTGCATGCTATGCGTCCGGAAACAAATCTGTAGTTTATTCTGCATCTTGTGAAAAAAAAAAAAGAAATACTGCCCTTGTACTGCAGTTCAGCTAGTACAAAAGTCAAGTTGTCAGATTCTTTAAAAGGATTAAAATGTTCTGTCATTTAAGAAGAAGAGAAGAATGTCTCATCTGAATTTTTTACACTTGAATTTAGGTAATACAGAAGGAACAGTTAAGTGTAGACATAACACATGTACAGAATAAGTTTGCTCACAGTTGTGTCGTTGTCTCGGTTCTTGCATGAAGTCAGTCCCTTGGTTGTAAAGTCATTGATGCAAAAAGACAAGATATACTAGTGTACAAGATGTGGGAATACTTTATTATTATTTAAAGAACCTACCGCTTCAGGTTTGTTACGTTTATAAAGACATACGCATTTTGATAATTATCTGCAATTAATAATATGGTTTCAATCTTTTCTTAGTGGTCTTATTTGGGAAAGGAAGCATAAGTGTGAAAGAAATAGATAAGTTTAATATAGAGAGGAATGGTTCATATTTCCTGGAAAAACTAATGTTTTTCTGTAGATTAAAAGAAGATAGAGAATTGTAACTCTCTCTTATGAGGTAAGACCGAGGTATCAAAGATGTGATGGCTGAGTTATGTTACTCCCTCCTAGATGGTGTCATTTAGGCAGTGTGGAAGGAGGACTTTCATACTAAAAATTACTAGAGGTCATTGAAGGAAAAAAGCAAAAGCAGTGAATGATTAATGCAAAAAAAAACCAACCCAAAAATGGCTATTTGGGGGATTAAATGAAGTAATACTTAGAAACACTGTTAGCATGGTGTGGTAGAGTTTTCTTTTGTCACAAATAATCAAGAAGTTCAGTTAGTTTTCCCAGCCATGAACATTATCAGAAAATGAGTTTTCATTTCACACATGTAAGTATTCACAAGAAGTTATTAAAAATACTTAATACAGTATTATTTGTATTCACTGTATCTCAGAAATTATCCAGGAGAAACAGAAATAAATCCTAAGATAAGAGACAAAAGTAAGTTACAGAGAGCGCTGCTGTCATGATAATAGATATACACAATACTGAGCTGAGAATACTCAGTTTCATTTCACCTATTTAGACAACAAAACATGGATATAATAAACTCTCGTGAGTTGGAGCTCAAGAAAAGTGCTCACTGATGATGATAGAAGGAAGCCTTTTGCATGGAACAGAGCTCCATGAGTGTCTGTCCTGGGGACTCTGGCACTCCCTGCCCTCGGTGACAGGGCAGCGGTGGGGACGGAGCATTTGTCCCTTCTGCTCTGTGTGCGTTTTTGAGCACTTCTCTGACCAGTGACAACGATGCATGTCTGACCTCGTGTAGCTGAGCAGAACGCGGAGCAGTTCCAAGAGGGCTTACATTTGCAATAATATTTGTAACACGAATACTTTGGAGGATGTAACCGTCTCTCAGGCACGCTAAGAATAAAAAGGGACTACACTGTTGAAATGATGTTTGTGAAAGGTTATTGTCTCAGATACAGGGATAGGAAACAAGCATCCCTTTACACAGGCTTTTCAGCTGAACACAGCCCAGATTTGTTATGTTCATTCTTTTCATCTCTTCTTTTTCTTTCCTGGCAGTCCTACATTTCTAGGAGCAAAAGTGCCAAAATCACTTGAGGGAAGCAGATTTTCTAGCCTAAATGGCTTGCAAGTGGCACATACATAAGCAAGTGGATCTGTATTCTTGAAGTTATTTAGGCCATCTCTGAAGACTCAAAAAAACCCGAGACAACTTGCTTTCTTGTGTAATCATATGGAGCATCATTGAAGTTCCATACAAGTTCTTTACATGTAGCAGTGTCCATACTGTTCCCACGTCCTCCCTATTTGTTTCGGATCCTGTCTAAGCTCTTAGTCCATTCTTGCACTGCTGGTGTGATCCCTAGAAGAGAAGAAGAGAAGAAATCTCTCTGTAGTTTGTCATTCCTCATATTAGAAACTCCTGCACACCCTCTGGAGCAAATAACCTCTCTGCAATGGGTTGCCCTGTTCAGTTCTGAATAGCATGTGATTTCCTTTGAATCCCTCAATGATCTCCAATGCCTTGTGTTTTGCCAGTGTCCCCCTTTTCTTTGTTATCTTTTTTGTCCCAGAGATTTTTCTCCGTATTGAATTCATTTGAAGCTATGTGTGCCAGCCTGAATGATCGCTAACAAGTTAGGTAATTAAAACAACCAAGGGTAGCACTGTCCAGCGTTTCTCTTTTGTTTTGAATGCCTTGATTATGTTAATTTAATGAATCCGACCTCATTAAAGTTTCACTCACCGGTGCCTGGAAAGCAGAAATGCCCACAAAGAGCATGTTTATTCCTGTACCAGACTGTGTTTTTGGTCTTATGTAAATTCTTTGTCTACCTTGGAGTTTATTCCCATTTGAACTCCTAGAAGGGAAAGCAGCACACAGGCTTTAGGATGCAATTCATCTCTTGTGCCAGCTGTTACCTTTCATGTTTCCTTGTGCAGAAAAGCTGTTGGGATGCAGTTTTTTTGCTGGGACTTCTGCACACTGAGCCTCTTTTATAGGTGAAGCGAAAAAGAAAATATCTTTACAAAACTGCAGTCTATATTCCGCCTCAAAGTAAAAGCACAGAATACCTGCGGTTACATCCCTTGTCACTGATAAGGTTACATTTAAGGTTTTGGAAGCACAGGCTTCATGGTTTAACAGTGGGGTTACCATCTACACGCCTAACGGTGGCTACCTGCTCCTCGCCACGGGCCGCGGCTCCGCGGGCTCTGCCAGCCCCAGCGAGCAGCTCGTGCCGGGCCCAAACTCTCTGCTGCTAATGGCTTGGCAACGGGGCTGGGTTTCTGCCAGACGTGAAGAGGAAATCCTGGAAAGTGGAGGGGGTGCCACAATTCTGCCTAAATCCTGTGCAGATAGTAATGCGCTCAGAGCGCGAGCGGTAAGCCCTTTTATGAGAGTAGAATTAGGCTTATTATATGCAAAGTCTCTCCCTTTTCCTGATCAAAGATGGGCTGCCAGAGCCTGGCAGAGCGAGCGTAATTTATGCTGCTGCTTTGCTAGTGGCTAATCTCACTCAGTCTAGCACCTTCTCTCTTTGGTGGCTGCTCCAGGATACCCTGTCTCACCAAACCATGCAGCACAGGCTGGCAGGGGGACTCGCCAGCAGGTTTGCAGACCTTTCACGGGTGCAAATCTGCAGCCGGGGTCCTGCTGGGTGCGCAGGAGAGACGTCCCCGGGCCGCTGCATCAGAGGCTTCCATGGTAGAGGAAAAGGTGCTTCTCTTTCTGTCTCTTTTAACACCTATTTGATTGCAGGAGTGAATTGGTCGCAATTAATTGATCACACCGGGTGAAACGCTACGTGTGGTAGCTTTTGTGGCAAACGTTTTCTGAGCATCTGTTACAGTACCTGGCAGAAACCACTCTTGTACCGACCTAGCAGTGTGGAATTGAGCTTCCCTTCCCGCTCCTGCGCCCCGGCCTTCCTCGCCTCGACAGCAAAGCTCTTTGCTGACTTTGATGGGTCCAGACCTTGATGGCTGGAGCTTGATGTCCGTGGAAGATGAAATAGCCTCTCCAGCTACCCATGGATAATGCAGTACAACACTGCTGTTAAAATATATATAGATGCAGTCACACGCACGCTCACAGTTGCTTACGTGCAGTACACTAGCAGGTCCAAGTGATCCGTCTTATTTTTATATGCAGCGTGTGAGTAGGTGTGGGTGTGTGCTAACATGTTTTGGCAGGAGGAGAAATGTTTCTCCAGAGGCTGGGGATCTATGCTGAACAAACGAAGAATATTAATTTGTCTGCATAAAAGAAACAGCCTCTTTAGAGGCACATTAAAGGATGGCTTGTTCCTCGTTATTTGCTTTGTATGTCTGTCCTGCCGTCCTGTGGAGCTTACGACTCCCATCACTTAGAGCTTCCTAGGCAGGACACTGAGGAAATAAACTTGAAAGCCAATTTCTTCCTTTTAATCAATACTAGCAGGGACAGAAGAAACAATGGAAAAATGCCAGTGGATCCTTTCTGTTTTTTTCCTCTTAACCCGCTGGACTCTGGAGTGTTTTGCTGCTCTCAGATCAAAGGGTGGCTCTACTTCAGTCAGCATTACGGCTCTTAGATCTTACCTGCCTTGCTCTGCAAATCACCAGCTCGAGCTGGTGGCACAAGCAAACACTGCAGGTGCAAGGGGAAGCCGTGCAGGCAGAGTGGGAACAGGTGCTTTTATAAAACCTTGTAAAAAAGTAGGGGATTGCATCCTTCGACTGTCATTCACGTGTTTGAAATGGGAAATAAATTTGTTGGATGGGTGAGATGTGTTACTGCAAGAAAGTACAGCTCAGGCCAGGCAGAGAGGTGGCCCCGCTGTGTAAAGCAGGCCCTGTGCTACCTCTCTGGAAAGCTAAAGACTAGTTAAACCCAGCCAGGGTACCGCATTGGGCATGATATTCATTTATATTTCACCCCGCCTGCCAAAGCGGGTCTAGGATTCACGTATTAGCAGGTTTAAAATTGCACACAGTTGGGTGTGGAGTTTGCCTTGGTTCATAAATACAAACAAGTTATTAGCCTAATAGGACCCTGGTTATTGATCACAAACTGACAGTGATGGCACAGGCTAGGAACTTAATCATTTTAAAGCCTAATATTTAATTACTTACCAAGTCGTGTATAAAGTTGGCCTGTATAATAAGCTTTACTCAGCATGAAGTCTTTTCTTTATCCACTTCTGGTTTATGTTACTCATAAACACAGTCTGATTCATTCATCTCCCCCTCCAGGTTACTAAACAAATGTGCTCACGAGTAGAAGAAAAGTGCTACCATTGGGGTTGATTAATGCTTTTTTAGTGAACTTTAAAAACTTACCAGCTTTTGAGGCAGTGACCCTCCTTGCATATTGCAGGTGCGTGCACGTTGTACCCCGAGGAAGGTAGGGCCGAATTTGTCCATTTTTGGTGTGGAAGTTCCCGCCACAGAACCGTCTCCACATGGCTCTGTCCTGCTCGGGGATTTTCCAGGTCATGTTCCGAGCGTTAAGGAACTCCTGCTGCTCAGCTGGCCTCCAGGGCCAGATTTTTTACAAGAATAAATTCATGTAAAGTGGCCGTACGTTTGGATTGGCATTTAGCGGTCTTGAGACATTTTAACCAGAGAAGATGGGAGGAGTCTGATGTGTTTTAATTTCAAACCAGCAGGAGTTGAACAGAGAACTGGTAGAGTCACAAGCATTTTGACAGCAGTGGAGCTCTGTGTGCAGCGGGGCAGAGTCGTCAGAGCTGACCCCTGGGGAGGAAATTCTGCAACCAGCAACCCTGAAAGGAGTACAGAAATGCCCAAACCCCGACCGTCTGCACAGCTCCAAACACATGTGCCCGCCTGACCTGGTGGCACTGAGTTAAGGGCTTCTTGGTTTTAGTTCATCACCAAACAGACCCACATGCACATGCGGGCTGAAATTATTTATCAGCACCCTCGTCTGCACTAGAATAGAGATCTTTGCCGTGTGCTGCCTTGCATAAAGTTTATATCTAATGTTGCTCACAGCGGAGATGTAAAACAAGCTGGGTTAAGTCCTAGTGGCCTATCTAATGGATGATTATAGCACTAATGATGATTAAAAGAGAAAGCCTAATAGAGTAATATGTCCTTTAGTGTGAAGACAAAGCTACAGAATGGGGTGGCATGATGTTAGACAAAGTAGTTTTCCAGTAATGGATGTATGGCTGTGATCAGCAGTGGTCTTGCCTTTTGTATAAGAGGGATGGGCATCCCATAAATCTGCTAGAGTGACTTTTCCTTTGGGTTATCCAGAGGTGGAAAGAACAAATATCTTTCCCAAGCCCCTTTGAGTTTCCTCTACAGAAATTAATGCTATTTCTACCCTCAACCTTTCCTCCTTCCCCACTACCACCATGAAGAGGAAATTTTACTCCTTACCACTTTATATCTTTTCCCATATAAAGTCATGGTTGTTGTGAGCAAATAACTAACTTGGTGAGACCCAGTTCTCTTTCTTTTGCTGTTCTGGAGGTCATAAAACTTAGGCCTGCAGAGTCGGGCCCTGTCCTGTGCAGCCATGCAGTGAAGGGCTGGAGGAGTCCCCAGCACAGGCATTGCAGGACGCCCAGCACCCTGAACCAAGGTAGACCTGCACTAACAGATCAGAACCCACTATTTTAGTGTACCAAGAACATCACTGCCATCCCAAATCCATGCAGTAGCTTGGCTTTTTTAGGTAGGGTTCTCCTAGCTGTACTGGCACATGTAGAAAAGATAGATGTTCTGCTGTGTTTCTTGCTGTAGTGCATAGCAGCTTGGGATAAGGTTTCATACCATGGAGTCTGTTTCCTAATAATGTCAAGTAATAGAGTCAAGTATGTAGGAAAAAGAACACTAAGGAACTATTTTAAGCATTCCATGAAATCTGCCTCCAGCAGCAAGGAACAGATGTGTAAAACAAGTCAATTGGTGGTTGCCTTATGTTGTGAAGATCTTTCTTTTACAAACCTTAATCTTGTATAACCACTTCCAAGGCTGCTATTTTTATTGAAATTGCTACGTTTTACTATCACCTACCCTATAATTTGTCGTTTGCTTGTTGTCATTCCAGAGATTATTACAAGTTTTACTCTGTGCTGTAATCATTGCCTAATTAAAGCTCTGAAAACCTCTATAATATACAGGTTTAACAGATGCTGTTTGATAGTGATTTCATTCAATTTTTCCAAATAAAAAAAGAACCAGCAAATAAATCAAATATTTTGCTTGAATCTAAGTCCTTTGTAGACTAGAAATTGTGAAACTACAGAGCTGTTGTCAGCCTTGCAAAGTGCCACAGAGGATGAAGAGCTGCTGTCCCTTGCTTAAAAATCCGTTTGCACCCTGTGTTGAAAGTCCAGCAGAAGATTTCAGTCCTGCATCCTGAAGAGTGATGTATTTTTTATATACCATTAACTTAGACTCATCCTGCAGACTTGAATGGTTAAATTCTTGAGATGCAAGGAGGTGAAATGAAGGAATTCAAATGTGTTTTGTGATGCTATTGTCTGTCATCAAACAGTGGCACAGACTGGCACAGACCACCATTGACCACACAGAACAGGTGAATGTTGGAGGAAATGGAAAAAATATATATTTAAATATATGTAAAAATTGGTGGTCTTTCTCTCCAACACCCTTACTTCTCTTCAGTGAATACATCTGTATAAAAGGTATCTGTTATTCAGACATGCCGTGTTGTGACGTGATAAAAGCAGACAGGCTCTGCTGAAGGGAATGCTTGGGGTCAGCCACAGGCAGGCTGGTGGTGAGCAAGGAATCCTGATCAAATGGCTCAGATCAGGCAGTCATTAGTAAGGTGCTAAAAATGAATTACAGCTTGAATTGCTAAGGAAATAAAATTAATTTTTAAAGATCTTTATTTCAAACTATGCAGAACACTGGAGATGCAGCTTCGAAGTATCCTTCATATTTAGCCAGTCAATGTTACTCACCAGCATCTTGGCATGGCTAGTACTCCACACTAGAACTTAAAAACAGGGCAGAATATCAGGTGCTGGTATAAAATCTCTGGCTCTTACCCCAAATCAGAGCTGTACAAACCGTTTCCACGGGCCTGTGTGTGTGTGCAATGTCTTTATTTGCCTGGGCACTTCCTGCATGCTCCCACATGGAGCGCACGCAGGGATGTTTTCCAGAGAATAAACTCATAAAATACAGTGAGGTCTTGAAGGAGGTGGTGGCTTTCGCAGGCAGTTCATAAATCTGTTCATAAGTATTGCCATTTAGAACTGTTTATGCTTGAAATAGTGTGCCTCTGCTCAAAACAAATCTGGAAGTACAATATTAATGCTCTATGTTTTTAGATTGAGGAGGGCCCTTTGGGGCTCTTCAGCATTTATTTTCTCTGGCGACTTCTAAACCTGCATTATTCTGGGGCAAGCTCCACCGTTACGTGTTTATGTCTTGGGATGCTAATTGCCAGTGTTCAGAGTAATTCTCAAACTTGAAATCTGTTCAGTTATAGCAAACCAAGGATAAAATGCACATTTTCTGCCCTGCGTAAGGGGCATGTTTCCCCATTGTTCAAAGTGTTTCTGCTGCTCTATGAGAAACTGTCCAACAGCAGAGAAAATAGCGTACAGTGAGAGAATGGATTTAACTACACACCAGCTGCTGTCAAATATTTTTTCAGCCTAATCTCTTTCAGCTACAGTAATCTCAGTTGCTAGTTGTAACGATGGCAGGTAAGACGAATTTCAGACAAAAATGTGACCTTTCAGTTGACAGGGTGCTCTAATTGGTTTCAGTGATAGACCCCTGCGCAAGCGGGAACGGCGGATGCTCCCAGATCTGTCAGAATGAGAGAGGTGTTGCAAAATGCGAGTGCCATCCCGGGCATTACCTTTCTGCAGACAGAAAGTCCTGTTTAGGTAAGAAACCGCGTACGGGCTATTTATTGGGAAGGGAGGTGGTATTCCGTGTTCTGCCTCACTGAGCTTGTATGGAAGCGAATATGTTATACAAATATATGTGTGCATTTTGAAACAACAGTATTTTGTGATATTTTTATCACAAGTCTTGAAGAAACATTTTAATATTGAAAATTACTCTATATAATCTCTTAAATCATGCTTTCTAGCATTTGGATTTATAGATACAGTAGCGTTATTCTTGTATGGTCCCTTTAAAATAGTGCCCCAGATACAGCTCGTGGAAAATTGGTTCAAGTAACACTCTGAAGCAGGTCACTGAAAACCCATTTAGAATTCAAAAGGCTTTTTAGCTGGAGAACTGTTTCCATATTAATAGGGAAGCTACTGTGAAGAAAAAAAATTGTAAAGTCCAAGATTTCCAAAGAGCTTAAAAAGTTGAATTCCGAAGTCCCATATTTAGTCTTGGATTTTCAAAAGGATCTAAAGGATTTCAGAGACCAAATCTGGGGGAATTAAGGACCAAAGTACCTGCTTCTCTCTTTTCATGTGGTGCTTGGAAGCTAGGTAGTTTATCAGTTTTCTGAAGTGCCGAGCACCTATGGGCTTCACAGAGAACCAGTTTTGAACAGTATTGTCAAAAGCAGGGTACATACTCAGGCAGTAGTTTTGAATTGCTCTTTTAGAAAAATTGACCAAAGTTTCAATGAGAATTAAATCGTTGTCTTAGGCAACGTGCTGAGGCTTTAGCAAAGTGCTTGCTTCTTGCCCTGTATATTTTACTGAATGGCCTGTACACCCTTCCGTGAGGAACAGTGCACACCAGAGTGATTCCACTGTTTTTACTGGGGTTACTCATCTCAGTAAAGTTATTGACCAGTTAAAATATCCTCAAGTACTGCAGACACTGGAATGATGATTAATAGGTCAAACAGCTGTAGATTTAATAACTGGATCCGAATGTTACTCGTTTTATCTTGGATACATGTTGACAATTGCATTAATTTGTGTATAATCCAAAGTGCCAGATAACTTCTAGTGTTATGTATGAGAACAAATTTTCTTCCTGATCTCATGGCAAGTCTTGAATCATGAATCGTTAATCTTCAATTACCATGAATCTTCAATTATTAGTTTTGTTTCTATTCAATGTCTTTTGCACAATTTAAGTTTGTATTTGATTTTTGGGAAACCAAATTAGGAGGAGGCGTAGGACAGGAGAGTTCATAGTCCAGCTATTGGCCATATTTACAGGATATGAAGAAATGCATGCAAGGTGGCAGCAGCGGTATGGTTTTCCAAAATTTTTTTTCTATTTGAAAAGAAGAAAAACAAAAAAGAACATTTACAGCATTTGCCAACATATTCTGCTTGAAAAGTGACAATTAATTGGAGAAAAGAAAAGGGGGGTGGGTGGGAAATAACCCATCTTATTCTAAGCTGCAACTGCACACATTGCTGCTTCAGAGAAGCTGTCATTCACTCTTAAATTTTCATGACCTCATGAAAGGCTTTTGCCTCGGGCCCCTTTGGCAAGCAGGCTGGGTTCTATCCAAACGCCTCTGCGTGCTCAAGGGTCCCTGAGAAGAGCAGGGAACTCCCCCTCCACTCACTGTGCGGGACCAGCTCTAACATACATGAAAGCAACTGCTGGAAGGTGGTTTGCTATGGCAAGAAGTAACGATCTGCACACCTGACAGTTCTGTCCTGAGGGAGGCTCTGAGCCAGGGTCTTTGCAATTAATGATCTGCAGTTTGCAAGCAAAACAGCAGAGCAAGAGAAGGAGCAGAGGGTCGTGTAGGTGTTTGGTACATGGAGGACCATGCCAGCCTTTGCACAGAGGCGTTTCTGCAGCTACACTCTCCAGCAACAGTATTTGTTTTTTTAAATTATTCCCTAAAAAAATATTCTCATGCTCTTCCACTGAGCTTTTTAGAAGACGGTTGACTTCATTGGCATTTATCTGCAAATGCAGACTACTGATCATACAGATGGGGAACAGACTGGCTTGGAGAGGTCTCTGGGAAGAACAGGTCTCCATTTGGAGCTCTTCACCCTTCTTCTTTTCTTGCAGGTGAGGTGACACCCCCTTGGTTATGGCAGGTGCCTCCCTGCAGGACTTTATATAGGAAAAGCTGCAGGATTAAGGGCTGACAAATCATTTTTCACTGGTGAAATCATCAGATTTTTCCTCCTCCATGACAGTTTAGATTCCATGGCTGTGAGAACCTAGTGGTGTTTTTAGGTAACAAGATTGTTTTTTCTGAGTTTTCCAAGTTCTTCAGGTGACTCCTTTTGCTCTTGCTGTCACTACAGAAACAATCAATAGTATATGTAGAAGGTAAATACAAAGCTTAATATTGTAAATATTCATTTTGAGAGGTTCAGAGTCAGCAGCTTCAGGATCAAAATAACTGTTTTGTAGAACGCTGCTGCAGGATTAGTGTTTCTGGATTCATTAGATGCTGTCACATGCAGACTAGCACCAAGAGGCCCGTTTCGGTGGGCGCTGGGGAGCAGATCCAAAGGGCGCGGAGCGCTGCCGTGTTTTATCCCCCCGTGCAGACATGTCTCTCTGCTCCGCAGACATCGACGAGTGCGCGGAGGGCGGCGCCGGCTGCGCCCATCGCTGCATCAACGTGCCGGGATCCTTCGCGTGCGCCTGCAAGGCCGGCTTCGAGCTGGGCGCCAACGGCAGCCAGTGCTACCGTAAGTGCCAGCGCCGCGGCCACAAAATGCTCCACGACTTCCTTCACTTAGATGGGAACCCCAGCAAAATGAGTGTATGCACAAGCTCAAGCTTGATATTATTTCCTTCATCATGCACAGCAGCCACTTTTGCAGTTGAGACATTCCTAAGCCTGTGTTCACAGTCCCTAATTACTGCCTTTCAAAGAGCAAATAGCCCTGCTGGTTTCCTTTCAGCAAATAATGAGTTCTCTTCCAGAGCTACCCAAAATGTAGCTGTTCTGTGAAATGTATTTATTCCTGTTCCCATCTCCTGTTTCTTTTTTGTGTTCTGGATCTGAAGCAGGAGAAAATCAACTCGATATTCTGCTTTTGTCGTTATCTGTCAGTGTTTACTCACATTTCCTCCTAAGATTATCAGCATCATGTAGTAGATTCTATTAGGACAAAAAAAAAAAGGAAGGAAGCAAGCAAAATCTGCGTGAGAAAATCTGTTGTACAACTAAAATTTCCCAAAGTACAACATTGATGAGCCCCGTAATCACCCCTCACTTACTTCATGCTTGCCAGAGGGGTATTTTTTTGAGGATTTTTTTTTGAGAAGAGAACCGACTTCTAGTCCTGGCCTGTGCTTGAGGGTAAATTTAGATTAATAAAGGAGGTGGGGTGGAAGAGGTGGTGTTATTACGGATCTAACATAAGCTCACTGGAATGCAGACAAAAGCATGGCCTGTTTCAGCAAAGAGGTAGGCAGAGATTGTTCAGCCTCATAACACTGTGCAAGAACTTTCAGCAAAGTTTCCTTAGGAAAATATCCTGCATGCCAGAGAATGAATGCATTCCTTAAGAATTTATGTATAAGAAATAATTTAATAAGGAAGAAAATCAAATTCAAAGCATTGACATAAACTGAAAACAAAACCCAAGCATTAGAGAGAGATACTGGTGAATTATTTTACAGGCGTTGGGGTCCTGTGAATGGTGCAATGGCAAAGGAAGAACAACTAATGCATAGATAGGAACTGATCTGTTATGGGGATAGTAAAAGTGGTTTAAACCGCTTAGCTTTCCTTGTGATTTTCTGAGAATGTTTTTCTCAATGTCCAGCAAATGTCTATGGTCATGTTTCTGTGTGCCTTATGCACGGCACTAGGGAACGAGCCCCACAAATAAAAACATTCTGCATGTACTTGTGATCAGAGTTACTACAGCTTTTGAGCAGTTTGCAGTCTTTGTTTATTCTCCACAGCCTTAGTGGAGTTACCATAGGCAGAAGGAGCTGCCGTGTTCCTTTTGGTCCATCAGAGGACCAAAACTTGCAGGTTATCTTATGTGCTTCTGCTTTAGATATCAGTCTTGGGAGCTGAGTTCTGCTGTGAAAATGTCAAAGACATTTGTGTTTGCTGGATGTTTTATAAACTACCTCCCACTCACATACAAGTGAAAAAGCAGATTTCTGGGAAATGGCATAGGCAGATTCATCTGTCTGGGTTTCTGAAATGCTTCCTTTCCCCTTTTGGAGCAAGGGCAGAATTCACTGCTACGTTCAAACAAAACATAAATTTGCAGCAACCTGTGAATAGCCCTATAAGAGGTCGACTGCTAAATTGGTGAGCTTCACATTAGTGAAATCAAAAATATCTGCTGTTAGGACACAAGAAGACACATAGCCAGTGTTTGGTGACTCAAAACCCCGCTCTCCTGTGGTGTATGAGCTGGCTTAGTTTGTATTCCCCGCTACAGCAGTCAGCTTAAGGATGCTGGTTTATGGCAGGGCTATTCTGCAGCTCCTCTCCTCCCGCGCCTGCTTTTTAACATCCTTCTGATTTATCTCTCCACAAGGCATCGAGCTGGAGATCGTGGCCAGCTGCCAGGACAGCAACGGCGGGTGCTCGCAGCGCTGCGAGCAGGCGCGCGCGGGGCCACGCTGCTCCTGCGGCCACGGCTACCTGCTCGACACGGACGGCAAAACCTGCACGGGTAGGTCAGGGCGAGGGGAAGGGAAGGGCTGGCACGGGCCTGTCCACACGAAGGAGGTCTCCTCTCCTCTGCCCTTCGCGTACAAGTTTAACCGGTATTGTGGGTACTAACCCACTTGCCTTGCCCTGTGCATTTGGTATTGTATTAACTTATGAGAAGAGTTTCTGCTTCCCAAATGGAAAATGATGCTTCCGTAGAACTTCAGTAGTCATGACCGTGTCACACGTGTGCAGCCCAGACCTGGGTTTTGTGCAGCTTGTTTTGCCTGTGCTCCTCAGCCAGCCCGTGGAGGAGACGCCTGGCTCCGCTTCGAGTGCAGGGGCTGCTTTTCAGAAGTGCTTCACGTGCAGCCTCCACATGCTGGAAGCTGCTCTATTTCCATCTGATTGACTCACCGATGCGTTTTCACTTCTGGCTGTGTGAGAAGTTACACTTTGGAAGTGAAAGCAGTAGAGTTGGATTTGTTTTATTTCAGGAGAAGAGCTTAAAAAATCCTTCATGTTTCATGCAGTTTTACGATGCGATTTTTTTGTGTTTATAGCTTTTGCTATGCAAACTGTATTTCATACCCTTTTAGAATTTCTGTCACTATGCCATTAAAAATGTGAAGGATAGCCAAGACAAGAAAACAGCCCCAAAGGAAATAGGCATCACAGAAATATATAGTGGAATCTGAAGAGAGATAGAAAACAGGAGGTCTTGCGAATAGGAGAAGCATTGCAGACTTGTGCCAAAACAGATAAGGACAGACACACTGTGCAACCTATAAGGCTGGTTGATAGTGGAGCTTAAAAATGGAAAGAAGAGAGGCAGGAAGGCAGATATGGACCTGGACCTGAGCAGAAACCCAGTTTATGCTGTCTCCTTATCCTGTCTATGTGAAAGGACTTAGTGTTCTGCCCAGGGTGCAGGTCAGAGACCTCCTCGTGGAGATGCAGAGGGAAAGCAGTTATTCTGGCTGCAGCAAGGGAAGTGAGAGCACAGGTGAAGATTTTGGCAAGGCCAATGAAGAGAAAAGCAGTTCTTACCAGCCAAAAACAAAAAGCCTTATTTGTTGGATGCACATTTCATATTTCCACACAGACAGACGGCTCCTAATAGAACCCGGAGCAAGATATCAGCCGAAATATCGCAGAGAAACTCTGCTTGTGACATTTCTGGAAAACATGCCATGTTCAAGTAACCTGCATTAATCATTTTCATGCTGACCTCTTCACCTCGATTGATTAATTACATTTTCCTCCTCTTCTTTCTGTTGTCAGTGTTTCCTAATCAGGCCGATATTCTTTCCAAGGTTAATTGAGAGACTGACCTCTCACATCTCATCTAGGAAATGCTCAAAAGCCTTTTGCAAGCTCAGCACTGACAGGGTACCCCTTGAACCTCTACTGAATTGCTCCACAGGCTGCAAGGGCTGGTATCAGCCTGCAGTTAGCAGATAACAGCTGGGTTCTTGCCTCTAACCATCAGCACAGCAGCTCCCACCATACCCATTTCCATGTGGACAACAGGCACAATAAGGCAGTGGCCTCGTCGTTACAGGCCACAGAGCCGGGAGGAGAAGCCTTCAAAGCTCAACCCCAAGCAAGTTTCCTAAGAAGAGCTTCAGCAACCATGTGCCAGCTTTGCTGATAAGGTTTCCAAATACGATTGCAATTTTCTAACTCTGGAATCCAATAACTCATCATCACGCTGGGACAAGTAGGGCCACAGGAGACAGGTCAGCATAGGGACCTTTTGCTCCTCTATCTGCATATACCCTTTGCTACCCTTTGCTAAGGCTGCTTCTGCAAAAGGAGAGCCCCCAGACTAGCCAAGGATCATCAGCTGAGCATCACAGCTTACAGCAGCTGTTTCTACTTATGACAAAGATATGGGTGAGATAATCAGTTTCATGCTGCCCTGGAATGCTTTAATATTTTCAGTAGTAGGGAGAAACAGAAAGCCCCAAAGTACTAAGAAAGGAGGGTTTTCTTATGCCTAGAGTTGTTTTTCGGTTGCTGGTAGGCTTAGACTACACTGTGCAATCAGAGGTACTGGGGCCTAATTAGCATTTATATTTGGTTTTCCTAGATGTGGATGAATGTCATCTGCATAACGGGGACTGCGACCATTTCTGTGTGAATTCTGTGGGATCCTACGAATGTCTGTGCAAGGAGGGCTACAGGCTTGGTGTTAACAGGCAATCCTGCATCCGTAAGTGTTTTTTACATCTTGAAGGCCTTTAATTATTTCTCACTGTGAATATGAATTCAGAACCAGCATTTTCAGAGACCGTAGGATTTTGGCAGGCCAACTCGAGCCATCTTTCAACATGGTCAGTGCAGTGCTATAGGCAACAAGGAGATCCCAAGTTCATATTTGAACAATTGGCTTTGCCAGAAATTAATGGAAAGTGAGCATTTACATCCCCTAGACATGTCTGAAGGCATAAACCCTGTGTTTGTAGAAATAAATACTATTTTGACAGTTTTCTGTACTGTTTTATCAAGAAATTTAATATCCTGTAGCAGCCAAGAGAAAAAAGCCGAGTTCTGCTGGGATGAACTAGTGTGAGTTTTTTGCTGAGGTCAGTGGTGTGATTCTGGATTTCTGCCAATGTAATCATATAAAATAAAATAAAAGTTCAGCCTAGCTACTTAGTTTCATAACCTAGTTCAGTACCTGCTAAACTTTGGACCAGTTTTTGCTATTTTATCTAACTACAAAAAGAAAGCACCTGGCTTCCCATCATGTTAAGGCTCAAATTTTTGTTTTTGAAGATGAGTTGAAAAGTCAACTTCACTCTGTATTTTTGATCTCCAAAACAAGCTAAAGAAATGCCTTTAATTAACTATAGATATTCTCAAACTTTAAATAAGGGAGATTTAAACTGCTGATTCAAAATTTGATGTGGTAATGAAGATGGCCTTGACCTGAGCTCCAGATCCAGAGTTTACTTCCCAAAGAAACAGAAGCATTCTCTTTCTTTGCTCTGTTTTGGACAACAGAAACTCTGTTTCTAAATGCAGAACATAAATGAGCTGAAAAACCTAGCAGGGAAGTTGCAGGGGGGGAAGGTGTCACGCATGGAGTCCTGATGCCGCATGTGTCCTAGCGCTCGGCAGCGCCGAGGTGGAGGCGGACGCGGACGTGGCCTTGGTGGCGATTCCCGGCCTGCAGTTCAGGCACCCTCCGCAGCTCCTTCGCTACACGCTCGAGCCCTTCCCTGAGGATGAAGAGGAGCGAGGAGAGCTCACGCTGGTGCACCGGGCTGGTGAGTGACCGTTTGGTTCCTCCTAACAGCAGCGAGTGAATGAGGGGAATGTCCTTGGAAGGACCGGAGCGCTGTACCCGCTGTTATGGCTTGTTCCGTTCCCTTGAGTAGGACTTCTCTGGGCACTAGGGGGAAAGGCTCTTGGCTGCTCCCCTTGGAATCTGCTAGGGAGAAGGTGGGAAAGCAAGAAGAGGGAAGGAGAGGCAAAGCAAGCAACACACGAGTAAGAGATGGGAGACTTCTTCAGAAAGCAGGAGGTGTCTCCAAAGCCTCAAAGGTTTTAGGGAGAAAGATCCTTCCCATGCTGCCAGAGCAGGAATTGTGTAGAGGTTATTGCAGTGCACAAAATCCACAAAAGCCTCTGTGCTAAGAGTGAGGCCATGAGAATATCCCTCTCACTCCCCTCCTCACTTTCCTAACGTTAGGCAAAACATGGGGTGTAGTTGTTTATAAACCCTTTTTTTAGCTCTACTTGGAGAGTTTTTGCTTAGGATGTTTGTCATGGCTGTTTGTGGTCAAGTAGAATTTACCTCTAGAGATTCAGATCCCCTACGTGGTTTGGGCATGTGCTAAGGAAAAAGCAGGGATGTATCTGGTGAAAGCTCTGAGTGATTTAGAGGCCTTTCACAACTGGTGGCAAATTAGCAGAACGTGAGATTTTGCAGCCCCAGCAGCGCGTGCGTGTAGCACATCACGTGCATGTTCTAGCAAACAGCTTGTACCCCCTGGTGACTTTGTGTGACATTCATGATGCACCCGAGTTTCAAGTTGAACATGGAAACTTCATCACTTAGGGCTTCGTGAGCTCCAAAGCTCTGCTTGCCTGTTGATGAGTGTATCATGTGCTGGTACCTCATGAGGAAGGAATGAAACTTCTTATTGTGGGTTATTTATGTCCTGTGATTTTTGTATCTGTAGAGTCTCATGAGCGCTATTTACTCATCAAAGGACTGTACCATACAGCCAAATTCAGGAGATGCTTTTGGCTTTTATCAAAGGTTTAGCTTATATTTATGAACCTGTGAATACCTTAGAGATCACATAGCATCCATCTGGACTCAATGACATTGATAACCTACTGTAAAACAGACAAATAAGATAACTACAGGCAAAATTATCAGGCACAGAAACCACAATCAAATATTGATTGACCATTTTTTGCATGTTGTATTTGTGTCTAGCCACATACATTTGGGTGCTATAACTCAGCACTGAGCATCTGCACTTGTTCTAAATTGAGGATTTAAGGTATTTGCTGGTTTGTAGGCAAAGGTGATGAAGGAAGGAAGCTTTTAATGGTTTAGTAAGTTCTTTTACCTCCCAAATATTAAGTTATTCTTGATACTTTCAAATGTGTCTTTGTGCTGCAATGTAAATTAACAAAAAACCTCTTTAAACAATAAGCTATTGCAATTGCTCATGTTTTTTTTGGTGTGGATTGAATGACTTTTTTTTTTAATGTGGAAACATGATATTTTTAATGGCAATTTGTATTCTTTTGTCTCAATAGGAATTTTCAGTGTGTTCAAAGTGGGAACGCTGGGTTTCAGACGTTTGTTCAGATTTATATAAAGGAAACAGTTGGGTGCAGGGACCTGGAGGAAATCTGGCCTTACCTAGAAAATTGCTGGTGAAAAGCAACCAACCTGCTGACTTACTGTTCACCGAAGTAGTCTGCCAACTTGCTTTCAGGTGTTTTTCAAAATCCCCTTCCAAAAAAACCTCCGACTACATCCATAAAACCTGTCAGGCAATAAACGGAGCATGTGGTTAGGATCTTAATGTCACAGAGATATTTTAGCAAAGACTAACATTTACTTTCTGTGCCTTTGTTAATAGACACCGCAAAGGGAGGGCATGAGAGTGCATGAGCACGTGCGAGTTATTTGTGTGCAGGAGAGAAAAAAAAGGGAGGGAAGGTGAGGGAAGAAGGTCATTTTCATATTTCTTAGTTCTTCCTTAAAAATGTATCCTTTTTCATACCCAGAAGGAAAAAAAGTAATAAATGTGTGTTATTCTTGCATTTTCCTAGAATAACTTAGGTTTTACTGTTAAAAATATTGCTTGACTACGCCTATATAGTACAGCATCCACCTACTGCAATAAAATAATGAAATGAAGAGCCTTGCAAGGAATTAAGATATTCCTCTACCAGCATAAATATTTTTCATTTTACAAAGCTAACCATTGGATGCAATTTAACTGTTTGGTTTTAAAAAATGGTTTTAAGCGCTCTTTGAGAATTACAGTACGTAATGGAATAAATTCCAGCTGAAATCCCAGCTTTATTTTCATTTAGACCCCTCAATTGGAAGAAAATGTGGGAGGCTCCATTTGGACCCACCTTTTGAGGTGCTCCAGTGGAATTCGAAGTGGTAACAACATCAATAGTTTTTGTTTAAGCTGTCAGTGCTCTGCACTTGTCATTTTGGCACTTGTGCATCAGGAAGGATAGGTAAGAGCTCATGAAAGTCTTATCTCTATGCTCACTAAGTCTCCTGTGTTGGTTTTTTTTTTTTTTTTTTTTTTTTTTTTCATTTCAGTTTGCCTTGATAACACTTTTGGCACGGACTGTAGCTTGAGCTGTGCAGATTGTATGAATGGAGGAAAATGCAACAATGAGAAGAGTGGCTGCGTCTGCTCACCTGGGTGGAATGGCATTATCTGTAATGAAAGTGAGTGCTGGATTTTTGGATGACATTTAAATGTTAGGGACTTTGTCCTAATGCTGTGCCATTGTCGGTAAGTGGGACATATGAAAGTACAACTCTTACGCTTTTAATCTGGAAAGCTCTTTAAGGGAGTACAGCTGTCTCATTGGCACCTCAAAACTTCACGATCAAAGTTTTATTACAAGGCGGTGCATGAAATTTAGGGGTGCTGCATGACACATCAAGAACCCTCAAGTGAGCTCGCTGCCCTCTGATGCAGGACAGTATTCCTTGCACAGTGGTTCTGGGGGTATTTATTCCTGCCTCGCTGAGTGCTGCCAGGAGTGCCAAGGTGCCCCTGCCACAGCCTGCTGAGCTGAGCTCCGAGCCCGTCCTGGCAGCTGGGGGAGCAGTCGGGGTTGATATCCATGCTAAACAGGACACCTCCTTCTCACAGTCCCAAAGAATTTCCGTGTTTTTTCTTGCATTGGTAGAGTAGGACCTGTTTTCTTCTTGTCTCTTTATTATCATTACTGTATATTTTATTATTTAACATAATTTCCTTGGGATATTAAAAATGTATTTTTTTAAAAAAATGTTTGAGGTGGGGCCTTTTGTCCATGTTCACAGTATGTGGTGTGATGATCCATGGCACTGGGAATTGTCATTGTCTTGTCACTGACGGGACAGAAAAATGTTGAAGAATTATTATTTAGCCTTGGTAGATAGTGAGTAGTCTTCAGGTTGATCATTTTCAGGTTTGTTTTGATAAAAAGATGCCAAGAGATAAAAATGAAGAAACAGCAGAAAATGACTGAAATCAACCATCTGTCTCTAGTTATTTGGGGTGACCAGTCTTGGATTGGGTTTGTAAGTACCGATTACAGGTGAGAGAGTGGGAATGAAGAGGACTAAATGGGAATTTTTGGTTTACCTGAGACACTTCAGCCTTTACTCCCTGGCACTGTGGTGGTTAAGGATAGATAATGAAATTTTCAAGATAGGATTCAAATTATTTAGTTCACAAATAACGATAACATTTTTATTCTATATTTATGATGGATTTCTGTGCTTGTGTTCTAGTGGAATTCTCCTTTGGAACTTAAAGAATAAGGGGTAATGAAAGTGCATTATTAGTCAAACCTGCAGTCTAGCAAGTAGGCACTGACAGAATAAATACAACATTTGGTCTGTATGAGTTAATCATATGAGTGCTTTCCTTATTTTCTTAAAATACAGCATTTTCTTAAAATGGGAAGTGTAACAGTTGAGAAGGTTGGAACTAAATTTCTGCAATAATGCACAAAAGAGACTGAAAGCAAATTGATGTGAAATGTCAACTTTCTTAATGTACATTGATAAAATGTCAGTTAAGTTAAATGATTCCTGCAATGGCATTTACTCAGCCGACTCAAGCTGCAAATAATGGGGCAATGCTCAAATTCATAATTTCTTTTATGCTGGAGCAGTTTGAGCTTTGGGAAGGTATCCCATGTTGTTATGGATCCATCTCTGTGCATGATTCTCTGTGGAATTTCAGAGACACTAATTATTTTAGATAATTATAGCGTTATTTTTGTAAAGGCATTTGGGAGACCAAAAAATGATGTATAAAATAGTTCTGTCCAAATATACAAAATTGTGTTTGATTTTAAACTTTGAACTTCATACACAGCATTTCTTAAGACTCCTGTGTTATTTGGAGGGGAGACTATGTGGGGGTGATTTGGGATATTGAATTTTGGCTATTCCTTCAGGTAAGCCTGATTACTTCAGGTGTCATTTTAAAATTATCCGTCCAGCAAATCTTTACTGGATACTTATTACCCTATATAGAAAGAATATGACATGTTTTAGAGCCTGCTTGACTAAAGCAATTTTCCCATTGCTCATTCGGGGTATTGGAAGTCTCATTTCACTTCATTTTGAACACAGGGAAAACCAATTCCTTTGTTTCCGTTCGTTTTCTGTCCTCTCTCTGCAGCTTGCTCCCCTGGGACGTATGGGACAGACTGTGCTGGGGTCTGTAAGTGCCAGAACGGAGGCTCCTGTGACCCTGTGACAGGGCAGTGTCGCTGCCCGCCCGGCATCCGCGGGAAGCTCTGCGAGGAAGGTAGGAGGTTCCACCGAGCTCCCCCTTCTGCAGGTGCAAATGTGCAAGGGCATCCCCTGGGCCCAAGTAAAAATAGCCCCCAATCTGCAAGACCTAGTGGAAGACCGAGGGGCGCCTTGCTGTGCTTTTTCTGTAAGTAATAGGCAAGAAAAGTGGGAGAAAAAGTGTAAACATGGGACACAGAGGCAGCAGCGGAGCCCAAGCCCATCCTTTAGCAGAGCCCCGTGCCCTGAAGGGGTGTCCGTGTTTTAGTGCTCAACCACTGATGCAGTGTCACCTTTCTGCCCTCCCCAGGCTGCCCCAAGGGCTTCTTCGGGAGGAGCTGCAGGAAGCCGTGTCACTGCGCCAGCGGCGGCCACTGCCACCGCCTCTACGGAGCCTGCCTGTGCGAGCCCGGCCGCTACGGGCGCTTCTGCCATCTGAGTAAGTCAAAGGCAGCCAGAAGCCATAGGCATTTTCCCTGAAATTCCCTCTAAAGCAGCTTTTCCCTCTGCATGGACTTCCTAACGGAGACATCCGAGTCTTCGTTCTGAAGCAGGGGTGTTTTCATATGCTGCTGCTCACAAACACCAACAGTGCTGATGCACCCATGAGTAATGACAAAATATAAAATTAGAATAAAAGGAATCAAAGGACAAAAATGTTACAAAATAGATGGTTAAATTTCTATGCACTTAGAGGTTTTGTTTGAAAAATTTATACAAGACTTAGAAAATAATTGTGTGGGTTCTTTTCATGAAAGCTTTTCTTGGGGTGAACGCAAATATTTTTCATTCAGAAACTTCAACTAACTTTGCTTTGAAACATATCTGGTTTTTGCTTTCGCTACAAATTGCTTGAAATCAAATTAATTGCCTTCTGTAGGAGTCATGTAAACTGTATTTTACACACCCACACATTAATAGGCACCGCCATGTGAATGTGGAGGGATTTGCTGAGGAGCACAATGAACTTTTTTGCTTTGCAGCAGTTGCATTCTGCCGAAGTGTGCAATTTCAAATAACTCATGCATAATTACAGAGCTAATGATTCCTTTTAATGTGGCTGCAGCGTGTCCCAGGTGGGCCTATGGAGCTGGCTGTTCAGAGGAATGTCAGTGCGTGAGAGCGAACACCCTGGAATGCAACACAAGGAACGGTGCTTGCACCTGTAAACCTGGTTATCAAGGCAAAAAGTGTCAGAAAGGTATAATAGAAAGCCAGATTCTCTTTTTTCTGTTTATTCTTTTGTCCTGTATCGCTGTTTCTCAGTCTTCCTCCCTTGTGCTTGCTGCTGCTGCTGCTACTACTAATGTTCTTTGCTAATTATTTTGTCTGCAGCTTTGCGTGTAGCAAGTTCTGTGAGTGCCTGATATCATGCAGCGCTGATATCGCGGGGACATCTGTAAGAACACAGTTTAAGGATATAATAGGTTCAGCCTCAATGACAGTAGAATTCAAGAAACCAAATTCTTACACAACTGAAGATACTGAGAATTTTCACTCTAATTATTTCATTTTTACATAGTAAATTAGTGGCAAAACTGTTTTGTGTCAGCAAAAAATACCGGTAATGATTTCAGTAATGCTGCTTTCCTTTCAGATGTGCAGGTCTTTGAATTTTTCCTGTTCTCCGTAGCTTTTGAGGGTAGTTCAAAGAGAATTCCAGCCGCGTTCGTGCTGATGTGGCTCAGCAGCCCTCTGCAGACAGTGAGGGAGCAGGGCAGGAGAGACCTCCCGCCCCATCCACTCCCTGCTCTCCAGGCACACAGTGACGTGCCAGGTTTATAGCACTAGTTTTGGGGATCTGGTGGATGCCTTTAGCATTCTTGCTGCTATACTAAATTCTGGGGGAAAAGGGCCCTTTCCCAGCACTCAACTTTGCCTAAAGACAGACGGCAGCAAAAAGTGAACAGATGAGAAGATAATGAATTCTGTAACTGCTCCTCACTTGAAAATAGCCTTAAACTTTCTGCAGCTTTGTTTCTGGATTATACCCGGGCAGTAACCTCTTTGGAGTGTCCATGCACATGTTGCATATTTAAACTTAAATTATTAATACCCCTAAGATATACATTTTAATGGGTTTTCTCTAAATTTCTGCCCACTTATTTTATGACTTTTGTTCAGTTTTCTCAACTCCTCGTCTTCCTTGCATATGTTGTGTATTCATTGCATTTTTTTCAGAGTGCATGCCTGGCTCTTATGGAGCTGGCTGCAAACTGCAATGCAGTTGTCCTCCTGACGTTCCCTGCGATCACGAGACGGGAGTCTGCCAGCACCAGTGCCCACCTGGTTTTCATGGAGAAAAATGCCTTTTACGTAGGTACTCGATGCATATTTCCCTGGGAGGTTCATGCTGGCTGGGAAAGCTGTTCACAGCATCCCTGATGCAGGGGCTGCAGGCAAGAGAGAGGCTGCGTTTGCTTTGATGCAAGTAGACAGTTCCCCACTGAGGCTGAAGTGATATTTGGCAGCACTGCCTGTCACCCCTGATGCACGATGGACAATATGTATGTAGGCACAGGGCTATTGAATTCATCTGGAAGACACATGAGACAACTGGCTTTGGTAGGAGACACATTGCTGTTCATTATAGCTGTTGAAGGGAGGCCAGGTTACAAACCAGCAGTAAGGTCTGTTGTTGAGACTGGAAAGTGCTGTATGATTTTACATTCCCCCCAAAGACTAAGGTGAAAGATTAAGGCACTTTACTAGCACTGTTTATTTAGCCCGATAACCATATTTCTTTGTCAAGCTTCAGGCAGAAGCTTTCTAGCCCTGTGTTGCAGTTAATTACAAACCACAGGACGCCAATGCTAACACAGTTCACTCTGTACCAACACGGCCCAATTCCAAATTGCTGTTGGTGGTGCTTCCTAATATTTAACATTTTATACTGACCAAACCTTTGTATTTCTTGTGAACAGCTTGTCAGCCTGGGAGGTTTGGTGTCAACTGCAGGCAGAGCTGCCGCTGTGGAGAAGCATCGTGCGATTCAAAGACTGGGCAATGTATTTGCCCAGCTGGGAAAACTGGTGCTACGTGTGACCAAGGTGAGTTTGCCCTTCGGCTAGTGAGGTAGCCTGCTTGCTTTGGAGATGCCCACATGGTGCTTCAGGAGCTGCCGAAGGGCACTGTCATGGACTGGGAAAAGGAAAATGGAGTCCAATCCTTCTGCTTTTGCCGTGGGGGAAAACTGAGACATTCTTATGTGACAGGTATGTTAGGATCACAGGAAAGCTCTATAGGAAAATGAAGCAATATTTCATATGAATTATTTTGTTCTAATCACTTTTTCTCATTTTCTGATGGGATGCTTCCAACTTCCATTGCATGTAGTTCTGTGATGTTCCTGCTGTGTTTCCTTTGTTTCTCCAAATTCTGTGGGATGAAATTTACTTGCACGTGGACAGAGAGAATGGGAACTTAGAAACTGGCCAAAGCAAATTACAGACCTATAAGAGACACATACGTTTCTGACACCAGCTTACCTAGAAATGCAGTCCTTTAAAGTAGGACTATCCTTTCTCCTCTTCAGCCAAGCAAAACTACAAAGGCACAGTCCTGCTCTCCTGCATCTCTCGTCAGGCTACTGTCCCGCTTGTCCTCTGCTGAGTGCAGTAATTCATTTATCAGACATGTCTAAATGCTTCCGATGTTACTGCATCAGAAACCAAACAGAAAAACAGACACAGAGCGATGGAAGTTGGAAGGGAGCCTTTGTGTCTATCTTTAAATGTGTTCTGGAGTGCTGCAATATGAAATCATCTTGGTTATTTTGGAAGGTTTATTATGAAGGCCCTATAGATGTATAGAGATAATATAAGGCTCCTCTTTCTAGCTTAGTTTTACTATTATTTTTAAATTCCTTTAAGTAACAGCATAAATCTGTAATTGTCTTGAAGTAGAAAATGTTATCGTGGGCATCTCTTGTGCTTTTTTAAATAGATTGCCCTGATGGTTGGTGGGGATTAGGCTGTCGCTCTCCCTGTGAGCCCTGTGCCAATGGAGGACGGTGTAACAAGGAAACTGGAGCCTGTGACTGTCCCCCTGGTTACACTGGAGAATCCTGCTCATCTCGTAAGTCATCATGTTGGCATCTCATTTAAAAAAAAAAAAAAAAAGTTTGAAAATTAAGGTTATGGTTTGATTTTTACCTTCTTTCTATTTTGCAAGGTATTTTTTTGTTAGACACACTGCTTGAAGATAGCTTAAGCATTCATAAGCTTCAAGAATTCCCCAGGTTGGACTGGACAGTATTTGCCATAGCAGGGGAGATTACAGACCAGTGCAGATGACAAACCAAAATGCCTCCCACAATATATAATATTATTATCGCAAGACCTCATCTGTGGCTATATTTACTCATACAGTATATAATAGCATGATGCTTGCATGGTAATTCCAATTGCTTGATAAGGATTGTCAACAACTGATCCCCGTGCAATTACTCTAGGATTATTTCAGCAACACTTCTTGATCTGTTTAACTTGGGGCATCAGAGTAGTGAGAGCACAGGAGCAGAAGCAGAGCTGTCCAGGAAGGACCCACCAGAGATGTTAAGAATATACTCAAGCAACCTACAAGTATCTGAACGGAGGTGGGGTTGGCCGTGGTGCTTGTGACACAGGCAGACCCTCAGGAGAGCCTCCTCCACGCAGACATCAGCAGTGGCTTGTGGGTTCTGCTCACTTGGCACGACACGGCTCCGTGCTTCTGTGGAGGTTTCAGGGTGTCCACCTCTAGCCCCCTTGCCTGTGCTAAGCGTTTTTCCTCTCCTGATTGATCCTGACACTCAGCAGAAGTACCCTGGCATCTCCCAAGCTATTTCCACTTTGCCGGATGTGTCCATAAGCTCTTAGGGTACAAATTGCAGATGTTTCTTTACCTTTCAGATTTCCAGATTTTGCTAATGCATGTTTTGGGTGGGGGCAAGCTGTTGCTGTCTCATGTGAAAAGATCAGTGTGTGCTTGACTATCTAGGTGAAATTACAGTCTTTTCCTCTGCTTTCAGCCTGCCCTCCTGGTTACTATGGACAAAATTGCCAGCTGTTCTGCAGCTGTAGCAGCAGTGCTCAGTGTCACCATGTCACCGGAGAATGCACATGTCCCCCTGGCTGGACAGGCCACGACTGCAAACACCGTAAGTCCTACGAATATTCCTTATACCTGGCATGTGGCCTCTTGTAGGATCAGAACTAAAAAATGTATGGAATCATATCTGCTTCCTCGTGGTCTGTTAGAGTTCTCTAACATACTGTTGCTAATTCTACTGTTTCTGAAATGGTGTGTTTTTTGGGTTCACACATCTTGTGTGGTTATAATCCTTAATTATCTAGGTTCAAGATATTGAAATGGATGGCTAATGAAATGCAAAATATTGGTACAAGCACTTGTTTCAACACTGTGGATCCCTTTGCCCATCTTAACTGACAGTCAGTTTTGCTTTTTCATTGTCTGCACAGATTAGTTCTGGGATTAATTTTAAATTTTTCAGTTTGGTTAGGAGAGATTTATTCAGCAAGTGGTCTGTAAGGTCCTGTGTCTTAAGGTCGCTCCCTAACCTGTGAATATAAACGCTGGGAGAAATACTGTTCTGTGTAAAAGCAGAGCATCCTCGTGTTGACCTTGGTATAGTTCTCCATATGGACTGCAGTGTAAGAATACAGGTTTGCCCTTTTTGAGTAATAGCCTATACACATTAAAACATCCTGTTTGAATCTTTTTCTCCATTACATTTATTTTTCTGCTTGTTTTGTTATGGTCTCCATTGCTGAAAGCCAAGAGAATACAAACATCCTTCTAAACTTGGTTTTGTGAGCATAAAAAGATACAAATTAATTGCAAGTGTTGACAGAAGTAAGTTTGGGACCAGCTTCCCAGGCTTGGTGTTGAGGAAAACTCTCGAGTATCCAAAGGTTTCACCAAAGTGCATTTAAAATTAGTAATACTTGCAGGCATTTAGATAACTTTCCATAAATGTCTTATTGTCCATTGTCTAATCCATTGTCTACTGAGATCATGACAAAGAAAAAAAATATATTTCTATTCAGGAGAAAAGATAAAAAAAATTTCCAGGCCTCTCCCCTCTTCATGAGACCAGACATCTGAGTAAGGCAGTGCTTCAACTATTGCAAACTGGGCATGAAACCAGGGCCTGACTCTGACTTTCCTGGTGTTGTAATTGCCACTTTCATCTCAACAAGAAAGGAAGGAGATACTGTGCTTCAATTGTGGTGGATTGCCATAATCCTGTTAAAGTATTATATGATTTTTAGAATGAAGGCAGTAGGATTTTGCGTTTGTTTTGTTTTCTTTTTTAACAAAGATTGTGAGATTTCTCTGTCAGGGTCCGTATTTATCAGTATTTTGAAAATATTTTTGTGTTATTGTGTTGCTTTTTGTGAAAGTTCTCAAAAGTGTTCAAGTGATCCTAGGATCACTGCACTTTCTTCCCATTTCCTTTAAATTCTTAAACACATGACTTCATTTCTTTTGAAATTGTTTAATTTCAGAAGCGCTCAGGCACTCTTTTAAGGATGGAGAGACAAAGTGCACATTTCTTCAGACAGGAGGAAAAGGTTCATTTTTCCCCTCTTTTCCCTCAGAATGAAATGTTTCTACCAAAATAAAATTACAACCGTGCACAAAAATAAGCCTGCAAGTATCTTACCATGAGGCCCTTAAGCCTTGCTTGCCCACCCAAAAGAGGTTACGTTTTCAGAGAGGCTGCACATCTGGCCTTGAAATAAAAGGAGAGAGCGGGTGCTTCAGAAGGCAGACCAGCAGATTATTTAAATTCCAAATTTCTGTCTTAACAGTGATGAGCTCGGCCATTGCCCTGTACTTGTCCAAACCGTTTTTTGGAGAGGTGCATCCAGTCCAAGGGAGAGTCCAGTACTTCAGGAGATGAAGCAGCTGCCTTCTCCAGTCATAATTTGTACCAATAGCTAATTATTGTCACTTTACTCCATTTAGATGTCTTATTGTACGCATTAGCTATTTTTGTTATACAGGTTTTTACTAAGTGAATAATGAGTCAATATTTGGTATTTTCCCCCCATTAAGGTTTGTGACTGTGGATTGACTGATGCCGCCTGGCTGTGAATGATTAGTTTTACATCGCTCCGTTAATATCTGCCATAAATCAGCAAAAATTGTGTTGATTTCAGTTGATTTGTGCTATGTCTGCTGTGCTTGCATTTTACGTGGCCATTTTGCACTTTTTCTGTTCTTTCATTTAAATGTAAAATTACCTGTTAGCCAAGGCCAGTGTTCATTTTCAGTGTAAACCTTGCTTTGCGTTGCAGCTTGTGATAGTGGCCACTGGGGACAAGGCTGTGAAAATCCATGTGTCTGCAATAACAGCGATGGGAGCTGCGATCCAGTCACTGGATCCTGTTCCTGTGAGCCGGGATACACTGGGAAACACTGTGAATGGCGTAAGTTGTGGCTTGATCAATGTCGGGAATTTGCGAGGAACGGAAATTATTTTTCCTCCTATTTGCCTTCAGGAAGACGTGTGGGCTGTCTTGCCTCCTGCCATGTCCCAGGAATGTCCAGTTTCTTCAGGATTAGATAGTTTAACTAATTTGGATTCCAGAAGAGTTATTTTCAGACTTGTTTTGAGCTAAACAGTTATTTTGAATGTTAAGACTTCAGGTGAGTGATAGGGTTGATAGATGTCTGGCTTGTAGCATAAAATTTTCCCTATCAGTTATTTATCCAATTTTAGGCATGCACTTTTTTCATAAATCTTTTTAAGTGTCTGTCATATACGCATGACAGAAGCCAAGTCAGAAAGATGCAGTGACCTGTGTTTATTAATAACAAAAATGTACAACGGTCTTACCAAAGGCCCATGTCCTCCACTCCCCTGTCCCTAACTGGGCAATAACAGGTGGCATAAGAGGATAAAAACAGGCACGTAGATCATTCCTGGTGTGTTTTCCCCAGCTTCAGCAATTTCTGTCTCGAGGGCTTCTTAAGACAGAAATTGCATCTCTCAGTTTATCACACCTTAATATTTTTCTTACCTTAACATGCCTAATTGCTTTTTGATCCCATGCAAACTTTAGGTATCCAAAGCATCCCATGGCAAGGAATAACATAACTAAACCATTTCATTATATTATTATTACTATTACTATTAAATTAAATCTCTACCTATCAGTTTAACAATCTGTCAGTAGCACAGACCCAGCCAAAAGAATCCCAGTAGCGCAGGCAGAATTAATGCTGGTGTCACACAGAAATGCCAGAATAATTAATCTGGCGTGATGACCCGGGACAAAAGCCCCAGGAAGCTGAGCTTACAGCTCCTGCTGCTGTCAGCCTAGAGGGCCAGGAAGGGCAGCTGGTGGGAAGAGCAGCTCCAAGAGAAACATTCCCACCCCGCTTCCCTTTCCTTTACCTCTCTCCAAACGGCATCTCCGCAGACAGAAGGTACCTGGGAGCTGCTCTTCACTTCTGTACCATGGGCAGAATGATCAAAGAAGCCATCGCCGCCAGCAAAACATTTGGCAACCCCTGATGTTTTGTCTGTAGATTATGGGAAGTTTTGGTCCACTTTTCCCCCTTTTGGAATTACGTAATTATTTATTTTATATATGTATGAAGCCTCGATCGTAAATGTAGGCCTGTTTTAAGGTGCAAGCTTATGAAAGCCACAGGTTTTCCCTAAACATTTTACGCTGCCTCAGAGGCAAGATCTTTATTACAATCCTACAGTTCCTGCATTCTTGAAGTTTATTTAGACTCTTGCTTGAGGTTAGGCTCGTTCTCCTTGCAGCTTTGCAAATATCTCAGCTTCTCTGCAAGCTTTGAATGTTTCTTGGCACACATTGCAGCAGAGTGTGCCTGCTGGAGCAGAGGGCAGGTTCTCTGTGACGGGGACTGCAAAATCATTTGTGAAATATCCTGACCCATTGCCATCACCTTGAAGGTCTCACCTCCAGGCTAAATGTTTTCGGTTTGCAGAAAGCCCAGCTGGGAGCTAACACCTAGTATAGCGCTGGGAAACTGTTTTCCTTGCGTAGCTCTCCCTAGACCTTGTCTAAAACTTGAAATGAAAAAAGGAACACCGAGGAGGATGAAGCTTTTAAGAGCCGAATGCACTTCTGCCTGTTTGCTCGTTAGGGCAGTGTTGAAGGTGTGCACGGTGGTATGCAGCTCTGCGAGTATGAGGGGATGCACATGGAATTTTGCACCGTTTCAGCTCTGGGACTGAATTCGACCTCCAAATGCAAGAACACCTGTGGTTAGAGAGGCCTGTTTTCTGACACTGGCAATGATTGAAAGCAAGGGAAGACTTAAGGTTCTTTCTCAGCCCAGCTGAGAAAGGCCCAGGGGAGGGTCCCATTAGTAGAGTCACTAACGTGCCAAAGTGACTGAATTTCACCCCAGCTGCTCCCGGTGCCAGCAGGGGTGCTCAACAGGCAGGCTCATCCACACCACTTCCTTCCAGACATGGCCTCATCTTTGAGCATCCTCCTTGTTTTCTGCTCTCAGTAATGCTTTCCAGATTGCCTGAGAGATCACTTTGCATGCTCCAGCGTTGTTTTCTTTTTTCGGATAGTGAGCACCATGCAAATCCTTTAACACTCCTAGCAGAACTGCTGTGGAAATGTAGCTTTTCAATCTGTCCCCCAGATGTAATGTTTTAGCTCGATTTTTTTCAAGCAGAACCTGCAAATGAAGTATGCAGCTTTCAGGCTGGAGCTTTCCAAAGGAGGTCACCACATTTCATTCTCTCTCACCTCCTGGGAGTCAGGATTGCAGGAACCATAGGTTAGGGCCCCTAAAACAAGCACAGAAGCTGGGAATTTTACTCCCCCTGGCTGGTGAAGATATATGTAAACAAGCAATCCCAGAACAGCATGTGGAGAGCCACCAAGCAGGAATACTGCAGTTGCAAAGCTTGGTGACTATTGGATGCTGTTTTACTTGCCTGCGCAGAATGTACTGCCTTTCAACAGCCTGATGTTTTTCTCTAAAATAGACCTTAATAAAGGTCTATTAACTTATGTGGACCTCAAGGAGAATACTTCATCATATCAGTTTTAGGTATTGCAGTTAAGCCTTGATCTTTGTTTTGCAAACAGTAAGAGTTCCCATGTATCTAAAAATTCCCAGTCGATCGCTCCCTGTTCCCGAATTAACCCATCATCTGGTTTTGATTCCTTCCCCGCAGGCTGCCCCGAGGGAACCTTTGGCCCAGGCTGCGAGCGGGACTGCGAGTGCCAGAACGGGGCCGCGTGCGACCACGTGAGCGGGGCCTGCGCGTGCGCGGCCGGCTGGACAGGAACGCTCTGTGGAAAAGGTGCTGGTTCTCATTCTGCTCCCTCTCATTTTTATGCAGATGGGGGTTTTTGGGCACACTTGAAGATCTGATTTTACAATTTGCAGGGCCTGATTCACATAAACCATTAAACTTAGTTGGAACACGATACGAAAACGTGCACTTAAACCTCAGCTCAGCAAAGCATTTAAGTGTGCGCCTAACTTTGTGCTGCGAGTCCGATTAGTGTGCAGGAATTATCACTTGCTTAAAATCAAACACGTGCTTAAGACCCCTGCTGTATCGTGTCTTTCTGAAGGCTCTCCTCATAAAGAGAGTCTTACAGTTTTATTGTTGAGCACTATTTGTCCTGCCTCAGACTTACTCGTACGTAGAATAACACAAATCTCTGTGTCCTCCTTAGGAAGAGGGTCTTCCTTTTAAATTTAATAAATCCAACAGCTCATCTTCTATTGCCTCATAATTTGGAAAAGTGATGGGAAAGCTGGATTGGATTTCTTAGAAACATTATTATGTGTTGCCCTGTAGCATATTCTAAGGATGTTGCTGCATACCATAACTTTGCACGGATGTATAAAGTATATTATGAATGCAGCAGAAACAGAAATATTCAAACATTTTCAAAATTATTTAATTGGAAATGGTAGATTTGTAAATGATGATCAGGAAATCAGCAGCACAATTATTTTGTTGAGGAAGCTCATTATCAGCTAGCGGAAAACTAGTGTTGGAGCTGCAGGAGGGAAATGTGTGCACGTACTGCCCTCTCATGGAAAGGAAGGGCCTTCTCTGCCTGTGCAGAGGTGTTGCCAAACACCCGACTGCAATTCGGGGAAGTGCTTCTTGTTTCCCTTTCAGTCTCTCCAGGAATTATTATATGAAATAAATATTCGTTTCAAAGTTCTGCTTGAAACTGTATGATGCAATGAGACAACCAATGCTATCTACACCGTCTGCCTTTCTAAAGTAACGTGCTTTAATTTTAAATAACTTTAATTCTATTTTTATAATTCTTTCTGCTCTTTTGACTTGGAAACAGAGACATTCCTGATAAGCTGATGCTAACACACCTTCCAGCATAACTATAGGCTATACAGTCAGTGTGCCAGGTGGCCCCAGGAGGGTTTCACTAGCCAGCGAGGGGCTGAGCAGCCGTCCAGGCAGGTTGTGTTACCTTTCACCAGGCTTCCAGGGAGCTCTGGAACCATGAACAGCCCTTGGGTTGCTCCCTGGCCAAGATCTTTCTTTACTTTCTTTGCAGTCCAGCCTCATCTCAAAACATTGCAGTCTTTGAGTGTTTTCTCTCTTGAATATTTAGAAAATACTTGTCTGAAAGTAGTGCAGTTTTCATTTTGTTCTTATCCCTTTTCCGAACAAAGCAAAGGGAGGTTCATTTCTAGCAATCTTTTTGTGTTGGAAGACTTCCCATGTCTATCTTCAGTCTTTTTATTAGCTGAGCCAACAAAACCTTTAAAATGTTTCAGGTAGATTGTATTTTCTGAACTTTCTTGTGTATTTCTGCACTGCTCAGAATAGTTAAGATGTCATCAGTGCAAAGTAAAGCCTAATAACCACATTGTACACTCGTGTGATAGTCCTGCTAACAACTTTCCGGATTGGGTTTGCCTTTTCTGTGGCAGCTTAGAGCTGCAGCATCGTGTTGACGCCTGTTGTGTCTCTGTGTTTGCTTTATCCTGTTCCAGCTGTGCTTGCACTGCACACCCCAGCATCCTGCACGTGGTGGCTACTTTCACACCTTGGAATCCAGTTCCTGTCGTGTGCCCTAAGCTTTCCCCTCCGGGATTGCTCCAACCAGTCGACCCCGAATGTGCTCTACCTCTAATGCTTTGATCTCGGTTGAATTTCAGCTTGTTGGCTTTGGACCATCTCTCCTTTCTTGCATGCTCTAGGACTTGCAAGACGTGTTACACAGTGTGAGATAATGCAGTTGTTCTTCCTAGAAAATTTGTAAAAAATACCTCAAAATATTCCAAAGTTTTTGGAAGAAAGAGGAAAACAAAGACCCTTTGTTAAACACAGTTCTTGAATTTATCTTGATGCATGTCAAGCTTGTTTGCTATTCTGTAATAGTTACGATGTTGGGAGTTGGCAAGTGAAAATGACTGGTTTCAGTCAGTCCATTCTATAGGAAATGAAGTCATTCAATTTGAGAGAGATTTACTGGCTTCTTATATACGAAAGACATTGGTTAATTCAGTATTCCCTGCTGAATTCAAATGAGTCTGTGACTATACTGGAAGACAACACAGTTATCTGCATTGTCCTGAAAATCAGTTCCTTTCAGCTCGAATCAAAAGGACACAGAGGCTAAATATCCATTATGAAAGCAGGAATGAGTGCTGGGAAGCCTGCACGATGTCTATTGGAAAAAAAAAAATCTCCGTTTCCAAATCAGTTGAACATATTTATCCTTTTAAACTGCTTTTTTAAATTGCTGGAGGATTGCACTGGCAGCAAGTAGACTTCAGTGCTTAATGTTATGTTTGCTTACACTTGTTGTAAGATCCTGTTTCCTACGTATTTCGTCTCAGACGTGCTGAGTGTTTTCCTCTGCACTGACCTTTTTTACCTTTTCATGTAGCAAGTTTCAGCCAGAAAAATTTGGCTGTTTCAAAAAATAGACGAAAATGTGCGAGTTGTTTGCCTTTGGTGGAACTTCCTGGCAACCTTTCCTCCAAAGAGCTGTAGCACTTCTGTTTTTAGTGCCTTGGAAATTGGCAGGGTTTCCTTCTGGCAGGTATGTGGTTTTTTGCTGTCCTCCTGACAGTCTGCCCACGTTAGGCAAGTTCTGAGCCTTGGAACCATCATCCTGCTCACGTGCTCCAGAGAAATGTAGACCTAGAGCTGGCTGAGTTGTCTGAGACACCTACCTTAATGTTGATGCCTCATCCTGAGGCTGAGGAAGATTTTGCCACCATCACGGAAACACTGAAACAGAAACATTCATAGTCTTCTTAGTTTGAAGTCCTGGGAGAAGATGGGACCTTGCAAAACATAATATTGAAATATACACCTGCACAACCAGCATTTAGAGAGTGTAGTTGTTATTTCAGGTATTCTGCATTGTGATAACAGAGTAGCCAAATTTAGGCTGAAATTGCAAAAGCCTCCTGGGTTTTGTTTGATTTCGTACTCAAAAGAGCTATCAAAGGAGCAGAACAGTTTCCATTGCAAAGTAGCTAGGGTTTAAATGGAAACCAAAAAAGCTACCAAGCACTACTTGCATGCCATATGAGCCATGTGGAAAAGAATTTTTTGGTGCTTTTGTGAAACTGGCAAGTGATACAAAGAGAACACTGGAAAATAATTTGCAGTTCTGCACAAGATGCAATATTACCACTAGACTACGAAGCATTTTCAGTTTTCCTAGAGCAATGCTACCAGCAATTTTTCTTACCTCAAGGGATAATATATATGCCAAAAGAGGACGTATCTCGTGGACACGTGAAGTTCTAGCTGTTTCTGAATTAAAGTAACAGTTAACACATTTGCATTTAGCAAAAGATGGTTATATAAGTCCTTTCTCTATCCTGTGATGTAGATGATGTGAGTAGTATTTTCCCCAGAAAAGATGCCTACTACAGTCACCGCTTGCTATAGGACTTTGGTTTTAATGCACTTGCAGCTAAACAGTCAAGTGAAAAAAAATCAATCCCTTCTTGCAGTAAATTGCTAAATATATCAATGCTTGCTTTAAATAAATGCAAACATCTGACATGCAGCAAACCTAGGCCTCCATGGCCTCCTGATGTCAACCCAGCAAAATCAAAAGGCATCAAACTCTGACCACATAGGCTGTTGGTGCTATCAGTTGTGTTACAAATGTGCCATGTTATATCAAGTTAGACAGGTCGCCCTGCTCTGCACCCAGGTTGCTTTGTTCTTGTTTGCAAAAGTAATTGTTATAATTGATTTCATTCTGTGCAGGGCTGAGTATCCGCAGCGCCCACTTTGAAGGCTGTGATTGCCTTTACTGTACTGTAATTTTGTTTAGTTTTGTTCCCCCCTACTCGCTGGTGTTGTATGACTGAAGGCAAGTGTCAAGTATCAAAGCAGCAGCAGAATTATCCAGGCCCTTGCTTGATCTGGCCAAATAACTCAAAATGCTCCACAGCTATTCCTCAGCCTCAAAGCGGGGCAGAAGTCTCAGATTTTTCCTACAGTGTTTTTATTCACTGTTGTCTTGCATCAATTTACAGTCCCTCTTAAGTACAGCACCAAAAGTTCAGATTTGAACTGCTGACTAAATCATTGCTGTAGGGATAGGTTAACTGTGCTTCTCTCTTGAGAGTTCTGCAGTTTGTCAATAGTGTAAAATAGCCCAATAAGATGATATAAATAAGATAAAGGAGAAAATAATACTGTATATGTCTAAAAATAGCCAGCAAGGCTTTATAGTCTCTGTATTAAACAAGGAAAAACTTTATCATCCTTTCATCCCGGGGTTCAGTCCGAAAGTCCTTACTTGTATGCTGTGCCATACACACTACCCAAGCATAATAAATAAGAATATAAAGATTGAAACCACGTGCAGTCGGGTCTTCCTTACAGCTTAATTAACAGCTCTGTCGCCCATAAGAACCGGATAGGGGCTGACTAATGCTTTATATTTGTGTATTGTTATGAGCTACTTTTCCATTTTTCTGGGACAGCACATACATGGAGAGCTGTGTAACTCGGATATTCCTCCTATGCCAGAGGAGAAGCTGCAGCTGGGAAGGATGAAGGAGAGATCCACCTTTTGACTGAGAATAAATGCAACAAGGATGTGTAATCAGGCTAAGCAGGACTAAAGGAAGTTGCTCAGTGTTATATTGCTATCCTCACTGTTTGAAGGTCCAGGTTTGCCTATATCTAAAGATACAGACTCTTTTTCTTCTCTTATAGACAAAGCAGATGGAAGTACGTCCTGTTAGAGGACAAAGTTTACATTTGCAGAAGTGACAGTGAGAACAGGCTGGGAGAAGAAGCCTGTGTGCGAAAAGAGTGCAAAAAAATGGGAGAAAAAAGTCTGAAAAAATGCAATGCATATATGGATAAGAGTACTACTCTGATCTGGTAAAAAGCTGTGAAATTAGTGTATGGTGTCTTTGGATTATATATGGTGATAAATATCCTATCAAACCCTGCTGGGAAACCAGCAGGCAGTAGAAGTTTGAGAAATGAGCTTAAAATATAGACTTATATTGAATAATGAGGACAAAGCACAAAGTTTTATTGAATAGCAGCTCCTTTCATGAGCACCATCACTCCTGGGATTAAGTGATTCAGGCGCTCTGGGGAAAGAATGACATGCAATTGTGTATCTACAGATTTATTGTTACTCAATATAATCTAGTTATATATATATTTATGTAATCTACAAATACACATCTATATATGTTCAGAGAGGGTAATTTATATAGACAGTTTAATTCTGGCATTTCCAGAGAGCTCTGGACTCTGCATTGGAACTTTAGCATCCCTGTAATACAGCCTTTTGGATGTGATGTGGACCCTGACAGCCACTGATGCTTATTTTCTCTACACCAGCCCAGTAAAGATGTGTATTGAATGCAGAACCTGCTTTTGCTTACCCATCCTAGCAGTGGGAAGTGAGTTCCTTAAGCTCCCTGAAGAAGTTTGGCAATGGTTATTTTACCTTTGTTTGTTCCACTCTTTCTCTTCGCAAGGTTTTCATTTCGGCACTGAACTGTGACCGTATTTTCCTATGTTTACTGCTAGAAAACCTTTAGAAAGGTGCTAGGAGACTGAATGGGAGCATAGATTTTGCATTTCAAAAGACAGGCAGAGGTGACCCGACGGACTTACATTAAATCATTTCTTTTACTTTCTCCTTTGTCGGGGCCTGAGTGCTGACCTGCATGAATTCAGATTCATCTCTCTTCCGTTCTGTGGCTTTTGAGTATGTTTTTCAGCTGTGTTTTTCTATGCAGGAATCTGCTGCTTGTATAGAATTGGTCGCGTTTTTTTCTGAGCATAAGATTGTGGGATTTAACCCTTAAAGCAACCATGGCTCAAGGGTATAATTGCACAGTGAGGATGTGATAAAGTTCACAGGTTATCAGCATACGGTGTTGGCAGATCTTGAGCTAAGGTGTGTACAAAGAAGAAACAGGAACCGCAATTTTAAAAAAGAAGTGTTGTTTTCCATTTCCAGCTTGTCCAGATGGATTTTTTGGACTTGACTGCCACCAGGTGTGCAACTGCCAGAACGCAGCAAGCTGTGACCACGTCCTAGGAACCTGCCACTGCCTCCCCGGCTGGCGGGGAGAGAAGTGCGACCAGCGTACGTACATACCCCAGCCTGCTCCTTGCTTGCAAAGCCTTCAACACACTAATATTCCTTCCTTTTAGGAACGGCAGGTAACCTATGACAGTACAGTTTTGGATAGGTCACATTCCTTTCCAAAGATGCCAAATATTGAAACAGTTCGTAGCTGCTGTATAAATAACCATTTTTTTAACTTCTTTTGGCTCTTGTTAAATGTTCTAAGTACTAATTTTTACATACTAGAGCTATTTGTGACTTTTGGCTGCTATTTTGTGGATTTCAGTTTTGCAAAACATTAAGAGATGAAAGGGCATATCTGTATTTCTGGTTTACCTCATCTAATTACCAAGCATAAAGTGACAGATGGCAAATGGACAATGTGGTAAAATCAGAGCTGGGACTATATAATTATTTTAGTGGAAGAAAATAGTTTTATAACCAATTTTTAGACAAGTTATTTGTAAAATAATTGGCTTCATAAGTATGCAGATATAAAGTTTGTTCTTCTGAGAAATTTATCACCAAATTTTATGGAAAATTCATCTATTTTCCTTTTCTACATGATACGTGGAGGTCATTAAGCCCATTGGCAAAATGCAACAGAGTTTTTTTGGTTTGTTTTTTTACGATAGTCAACTTTTAACCTTTCTGTCTCAGCTTCACCTTTAGATTGATGCCACAGTCCATATTTCCCCTTGAAAATATGACTGCATTCTGAAAATGTGGCAGGAACATGCAAAGAGCCAACTTTTGTTGGTAGCATACACTTTCATAAGATCTCTTTAATCCACAGCTGTGTTTTTTGCTTTAGTAGAAACTTACAGCTTAATTTAGAAAATACTACTGTTATTGAAGCAGTCGTGTTCTCCAGGCATGCACTAGGATATAATCAGCCCTGTCTGAGCAGGTCAGCCAAACAACCTCCCTGCCACACTTACTCTTGACAATATCTCTTCTTCCATCCTTTGCCTCTCTGCACAGCATGTCTTCTTCTGGAGAGGGCTTCTCCTGCCCTTCTTGATCTCTGGGAGAGTCACTGCTGGTGACTCATTCACCTCCCTGTGGCCCCCATAGGACCTCTTGACCAGCTCTTCTCCAATCACCTGAAGATAACTAATTCTGCCCCGTGAGTCTAGGCAATTGAGCCAACTTTGAGAAATAAATATGAAGCCGTTGACGTGTCGACATGTTTCAAAGAAGAAGAGGTGTTTCTGAGCAGGTGTGATGCTTGCTTCTTGGTCACCATCTATTTCTTCGCTGTCCTTTGGACGAACCCCAAAGTTAGCAATCTGTCAGCTTGGCCCTTGGGCTGAGTTAGGGCTGGGAAGCTTTGTTCCTATGTACTTCATTAAGCTCACTGAAGAAATGTGGCTCTTTGTCAAAGGCCACCTGTGCTCCCCTCTACTCACACAAGAGAGAAACTATTTATTCCCTTGCACTGTGACCATTAGGGCTTTATGCTGAGCTTGATTTATTCCTCACGCTAGTTAAGATGCCAAAGCACTCGAGGCCTCCTTTGGCTTCAGGAGGAGAGCAAGGTCAGTTAATGGTGCAAAAGAGTAACCTAGGCTTCCCTTGGCTAAATCCTGAGTCTTCCTTGACTGGCTGACAATGTCCCGTCCTACAGCAGTTAATAAAATCCATGGAAGTAGCCCCTTTGTAGATGGCCTGATTAGAAGTGACACTGGAGCGTTGCGGAGGGACTTGAGAATGGAGGAGAAGAGCAAGTTTGAAGGAACCCAATTTACACAGAAATCGATTCAGTCTCAACCATACTGTGCTTAAGAGCTACTGGCTTAGGGAAGTCCCAGGGTGCAAATGAAAAAGCCTTCAAAACTGACAGCAGAGGAAGCAGCTTCCCTGCCAAGAGCTGGTAAACAAGGAAGAATGAGATGACCCTCTCATGGGGGCCAGCAAAGCGATGGGAGCTCTGCAGCCCGCCGGTCTCGAGCATGGCTGGGGTCTGTGTGCTGCTCTCACAGAAGTTCAATGAGATGCCAAGTGCCCAGAGGACTTAGAAGATTGATTCAGATGAAGCATCTTTGAGAGCGAAGCAGGTTTGCTCACGGATGTAAATGAAGGTCAGTTCTTCCTGCCTGTTGCTTTGCAGGGTGAACAGTTACAGGCAGCTCCTGTGAGCTCATTTTGGGGTCCCTGGAACCCCTTGCAGAGCTGGAGTGATGTCCTTGGGAACTACATGGTGTCCCTCACCATACCCATGCATCTGGGTAGGGTGTGTATCTGCTCAGCCAGGTCAGCTCTGAGTACTCTTGGGTGCCGAAGACTCCAGGTCTCCAGAGAAAAGGAGGTACCTGCTGACCATATGGATCCACGCACTATTTCTCCTGCAGCCTCAGGCCTCTGCAGCAGTGCTCCCGATGTTCCCAGGTGACTCCAAGCAGATTTTGGAGATGCTCACATGCTGCTCCCAGTCTCTGCTCAGAGCTTAGTGGTTGTGCTCCTGTTTCCTGGAAGTTGCTAACTCCAACAGCTGGAAGGACAGAGTTTGCTTTCAGGTAATCAAATTGCAGGCAATGTGCTGCAGGATATTGAAAACTAATTCTGCCCTCATGGGCTTTGAACTGATCTTAAGCAGGCCATGGAGCGCCTGCTGTAAGATGCTATCTAATTATGGGAGATACAGGCAGGAATGCCTGTTTGTGAAAGCTGCCTGACACTCTGTGTTAAAACGCTGTATTTTTGGCTACTTGAAAATAACTTTTGATAACTTGAGATGAAATTTGCTAAGCCTTAGCTTAAGGTAGTGGTGGAGAGATTTTTTATTATTATTATTATTGTCCAGCTAGGCTAGGTTTCCAAAGAAGAGGTATATTGGAAAGGTATGTTGCCTATATTAAAAATAAACTTCTGTTGAGAGTTATAATGTCTCAGCTGTATAGAAGGGAGGATTCAACCATTGACATTTTCCTGTACCAGAGATGTGACTCTCTGTACACAAACTCATCCAGAATCAATGTTTCAAAAAAAAAAAAAAAAAAAAAAAGCCATTGTGTACATTGTGTATATGGCCTGTAAAAGCTAAACCGAATTCAGCAGCTAATTTTCTTCCAAATTCTGCTCAGCAAGATCTTCACAGAATCAGCTCCTTTCAGGAAAGAAACCGCACTGGTCTGTAAAGCAAATCACTGCAGATAGATCAGTGCTCAAGATAACTAAAGTTTTGATATGTCATAGTATCTGAGCGCTCAGTTTTGCAGATTTCATGTTCTTTTAGAGCAGCAGTTTCTTTTGAGAGAGAATTATCAGTGGGAGTTGCATGAAATGCAATCTCATGGGCAGCCTTTTGTGTCTTAGTCCATGTCTTTTCCCTGTACTTCCATACACTTTTGACAGATGTTGACTTCCTGCCTCAATATTTTGGCCTCTAGTTTCACATGTTTCTTATTCTGAGTGTAAAAGGAATTTTGAAGACCGCAAATGAACATTTCCTCAGAAAGGAGAAGTTTGGAGCAGGAAGAAGTCTAATAATTCAAATGCTTCTACTACTTCTTTCCTTTACATTCATCATGACAGGAGAAAAGTCACTTTACTGTGTTCGGTTAAGGAACTTGATAAGGCAGTTAAATATATCCCTTAATCTTCAGAGTAGAGGTTTAATAGTCAGGATAGTCCCACAGAGAAACTAAGAAAGTTTGTATACAGTAAATGAGAACAGCTTAGTTTTCCCTCTCCAGAAATTTCTACTTTCTTACCAGAAATTTCAGTGCAAAACTCTGTCTTCTCAGTGATAATAAGAACAGCTTTGTTCTTATGCTGTTCTTATGTCTAGAGCACATGCTCTAGAAACCTCATATCAACCACTGGTAACTAGTCAGGGGAGCTGGTTATGAGCTGGTTTTTCCTTTGGCTTGGTTATGATACAGTCTTCATCTCTATTGTGGAAATACTTACTTCTGCTCCTGAAGTTGAGCCAAAGCTCTGTAAGATGGGCTGAATCTCTCACTTGGCAAACAGGCCTCATTTGTAGAACAAACTGTAACTGGGATGTGACTAAGTTCCTGTGCTTTCTTGTAGTTTTAGCATGGATAGGGTCCAAACGATGAAAAAATGAATAGTGTTGAAAAGATGTTCTAGGAGAAACAGTATCTATGGGAATTGCAGAGTCCTCAGGCTCCTGAGTCTCAGATTGGAAGTCCTCAGATCGGAAGAAAAAGGCGGGGAATAGCTCAGACACTGTCAGCCAGATGACCCGTGAGGTCTGGATGGTTTCAGTGCTTGCTCTGTCCCCGGAGATGAGTTCTCCGCACACAACTGCATTCTGCAGCGACACCATCAAAGGCCTGGAGGCTCTTGTGAAGAGTTGGAATTTGGCTCTGGTCCTGGAGATGTTCCAGTCAGTGAGTACAGGACGCTTTCCTGGATCAGGACACTTTGCTGGCTCACCAGCAAGCAGTGCTGGTTATCTAGAAGAGATGAGAAACTCTGACAGCTTCATGGAGGTGAATTAGTGAACTTCTGTAATGTAGACACAGAAAACCCCACCAACTGCTATTGTATTCTGGGATGGATACCTGGGAAAGCAGAATGGCAGACCTGGGATACCAGGGAAAGCAGAAGTCTGGTTTACACCATTTACGGAGGTCCACATTTCCAGTGCAATGGAAAATACAGGACAAAATTTCATCCTTGCTGTTTTTCACAACACAGTTGAGAATGGAGCTGAAGCAAGTGTACGTTTGCAGGATGGCTGTGCTAAGTTTTCACCTGGGAGCCAGCTGCTTTACTCAATGTGTTGAAAATATCACTCCTCTCTGACCAACGAGTAAGGGCTGTGGGTGAGCTAATGCATCCAACTGTGAAAAATGAACAATGAAAACAATGAAGTTGTCAGTTCTCTTACCAGGATGCAAATAAATATCCAGCCTGTCAAGCTGGCTGTTCTGCTGGACCATTAGTTTAGCACAAAGACATTCCGCAGTGCAGGAGGATGACAGCTGATCCATCACCCCCGTGAGCCTAGTCTTTGATAAAAATCTGCTCAGAATGTATTACGATACATATTTTTAAGCCACATTATTTAGTGTCAGACATGGTTAATGTGTGATCCTACGTGCCTCTAAGATGTGAAAAGTGTGTCATCAGAAGCCAATTTCAAACTGATTTCCCCAGAAGTGGGTTATGTCTCAAATTTGCTCTGTATGATGCCTCCTTTGATGTGTTCTAATTGCATTTTATGGCCTTCTCTCGGTGCAGCCTGCCAGGGTGACAGTTACGGGAAAGGCTGCAGTCACGCTTGTAATTGTCACCACGGAGCGCTCTGTGATCCCGTAGCTGGGACGTGTATTTGTGCAGCGGGATGGAGGGGAGCCACCTGCCAAGAAGGTACAGTTGGAATTGCAGCCCCGTTGAAGAAGATTATAGGAAGGAAAAATGAAACCCCAGCTCGAGAGGTTTCCACTGGTATTTAAATTATCAGCTCTGTGCACTGTTTGGTCGTTATTCTCCTATCCACGCAGTAATGAAGTTCTGCACATTAAAAACCCATCTTGAATCCAGGGCTGTTGCAAGTGCCCCACATCAGGGCACGCATTGCAGCACTGGGGGGAAGAGGCAGAAGGGGCCAAAACAGGATCATAAACTGAAAGGAGAGCTGATTTTTGAAGTCTCTCTGATTAAGGAGAAAAAGTCCAGCAAACGTTCGTTTACGACACAGAAATGAAGCCGTTTCCTTTCCGCCGCCTGCGTTAGCATCCCGCGCGCTCTGCGGACACGCACCGTTACCTCCTGCCGCTCCAGGCGCAGGCAGCTAAATCCAGACCACCTGAAAGGCTTTGGGAGCTTTAGCTCTGGCATCTGTACCAGTCTGCGAGACCCAAACCAAAGCCCCGCTCCTGGGGGAGCTCAGGAAGGAGGACAGCAAAGCAGGGCTGTGCTGAGGCTTATGTTACACGTTCTCATCCACCGTTGCCAAGCCGCTAGCAAAAGTTTGACCGTCCCTGTCCTAGAAACCCCTCTTTTGTACGTTCCCTCCTCAGCATTACTTGGTTTTTCGTCTCTCCTTGGAGCAAGGAGTGCAGAACTGGGACACTTGCTGCTCTGGACGCACTGGGGTTTGGAGTAGACGTTCCCAAACAAACAGCTGCGGCTGCCAAGTGTAATAGGGAGAAGGAGAGTTGAGTTAAGCAAAGGAAAGGTACAGAATGATGGTAGAGTAATATAGGAATTGATGGGAAACCTAGTATAATCTAATACTTAGAACCCAGTATTAGAGGGTTTTCCATGAAGGAATGCAGAGCTGAGATGCACCAAACCTTTCCTCATGATGCATCCAATGCTATCTAAAACTTTCTGGTTTTGCTTAAAGGCCTCTAATCCAAAACAAATACAAAAATACAGAAATCACTATCAAATATGAAGATTTTGTGAAGTGTGCCCTTTTCCTTTAGTGACCGTTTGGTCGTTTCGCTATTCCTTCGCCTTTGAAAGTGAGGAGATGGTACAAATCTGTGAGGATGAGTGAGCGATCTCCCAGTGACCGTCCCTTTGCAGAGGGAGAACCTGCTCTGCCAACATCTCAGTTACCACTTCAGCACACAGTGTGTTTTTGTGCCAAAAAATTAGGATCTCTCTATAGGAACTAGGTGAAATGGGATTTAATCATCTTGCTTAAATTAAAAATAGGTAAACTGTAAAATGTCCTCAGCCAGCTGCAGATAGCAAGATCAATTGTTCATTATAAAAGTAATTGTGATTTTAAGTGCACTGTACAAGGGAATGCTGAAAACAGGGAAATCAATAGCTACATTCCTTAGTGAATGGTGAGAAGGTAAGAGAAAGGACCCAAAATATGTTTATCATCAGTTTGAGCAGAAAAATTTGAGTTCATCTGCGGGGAAAATAGTTACCTGTCTTTGTCACTTGCCCTTTTTTACACATGTTGTCCCCAGATTGGTTTTATATTAATGTGATTCCTCAAATGTCTTTGCCTCCAGTTTCGCTCTGCAGTAATCCCGGGCGCCGCAGCAGGTTTGGGCTGGGGAGGGTTGTGTTTTGCCTGTGCTGTCCTGCTTTCTTGGTTCAAGTGTCCTGCTGCTGCCTGTCGTTTGCAGCCTGCCCGCCGGGTTGGTTCGGCGCCAGCTGCTTGCAGCCCTGCCTGTGCCCCCGCCGGGCGACGTGCGACCCAGTGACCGGCGCGTGTCTGTGTCCCCAGGGCTGGACGGGGATGGCCTGCGAGCGGGGTGAGTTCTGCAGCGCCGCCCTTCACTCCACAACCAAATTCTGCTCTGGTGAGACCTGATCTGAAGCAGTCCAGAGGCAAATTTTTTAACAGTAAAGGTGCCGGAGCGCTGGAACAGGCTGCCCAGAGAGGTTGTGGAGTCTCCTTCTCTGGAGATCCTCAAAACCCGCTTGGATGCAGTCCTGTGCCACGTGCTCTAGGTGACCCTGCGTGTGGAGGGGGTTGGACTAGATGATCTCTAGAGGTCCCTTCCAACCCTAAGCATTCCACGATTCTATGATCCTATGATTAGTCTGATCCCCCTGTAGCCCTTCGTGTCTTGCCTTGTGCCAGTCTCCCCGGTCTCGTTTCAGAGTGCGAGGATGGGAAATACGGAGAGGGCTGTGAGCAGAACTGTAGCTGCCACCATGGAGACTGCGACCGGCTTTCAGGGAAGTGCATCTGCCACACGGGCTGGACCGGGGACCGCTGCGATGTTGGTATGGATATTTCCTTCTTCTGATGCTTCCTTTTAACAGTCAATCATTTCTGCTTCTAGAATATGCAGTAAGTTTCCTTATACATTTTTTATATCTTTATTGGCCTACCAAATGTAATAAATTAAATAAAGAAAGTGACAGAGTTCACCATGTTTCACAGGAGCTCTGGAGACAGATCTCTATTCAGTCACAAATACATGCCTTGTCCAAATCGTTTTATCCCTTTCTACTTCTGAACCATGTCTGCTAAGAAAACAAAGGTATTTGTCCACTTTACAGATGTATGGAAGTATATATTAAAGAAAGTTTGCTGTATCAGACTGTACCCACCGTGTGTTACTACTTCTCTGTGTGTCACTGAGGAAAGCTCAGGAAATCAGACCGTAATGGTCCTTGCTGCATCCTAACTTCTGTGACTGACCTATGATCCAGACTGTGCTGGTTTAAAATGGATGTCTGCCATGTTTACATCCATGCAAGTCCCTTAAACAGAAATCTTGGAAGCAGATGGTTATCAGATGCCTTGAAATCTGCATTTGATTCTGTCCCTGACATACTGTGGCTTCTGCAAGCCACAGGCAGTGTTCTGATGCATCCATTTGAGTGCTGAGAACTCGCACGGCCTCCGTGGTCAGTGTGAACTGGAAGGCTCTTTGTAATGTGGAGCTCCCATGTCTTCAGGTTTCACTTTCTCTTATTGCTTGGTAAAGGCGTATGAGGTGGAAAGTGGTACCTAGGCACAGTGATTCTCACTATTGAAACAGTTAGTTATTCCTCTTCCCATTCACATGACGGTATAAAAGTAAGTGACATTTTAGAGACTATCCAGATTGGTGCTCTCGACCACTACTAAGTCTTTGCAAACTTGCAAATCGTCGTATAAAGATTCACTAATAGTCAACATTAAGCACTTTTAATATTTTGAGTATATTCTTTTTCAGTTATATTTTCTGGGCATACAGTGCTCTAAGTGTACATCATTATGTCCAAGAAGAAACATACTGACTTCTTTGTGAGTGACTGATGCTTTATGTGCAGTAGGACGACCTGGTGTTCTCTGTTCCTCAGTCTGCCCCGCTGGCTTCTTCGGGAAGCGGTGCGAGGAGCGGTGTGACTGTGTGCACAGCTCGTCCTGCGACCATCAGACTGGTACCTGTCACTGCGAAAAGGGGTGGCGAGGGACGCGGTGTGACAAACGTGAGTATCTGCCAGGGCTTGGAGGAGGAAAGTTCTGGTTGTTGTGTTTATCTCTGTTAGATCCTAATCCCCTGAAAAGACCCTTTAATTCCTACATAACTGCTCTGATGTTTTCTGCACTTCATAGAACTGTTGAATCAACTCTGTAGGATTCTGATGATTTTTCTCCTTTTTGCAAATCAGCCTGGAGTCATTTTGAGCGTATTTCATTCTTCCCTCTGAACTGCTTCAGTTTTGGAAAGCATGAATGCTCCTTAAGGTATAGAGGGCTGGATCTTGACCATCACCAGCTGAAGTCCATGCTGAACCTGGCTTTTGATTTCTAATGGTGTGGCTATTCTATGTAGTTAAAGCAGCTTAAAGAAGTATCACCCTCCAAATCCTTTTTCAGCATGCTCTTACCTCCCTTTGTCAACTAGAATATGTTAACTTGAACTCTTCTGGGATTTGTGCTAGCTTGCATGGCCTCACTGCTGGGCAGGTAGTGCTCGTATGGAGCAGCAGAGGAGCTGACAAGTGGTAGCTTTCAAACCATCATCCTCATACTCTGCCCACTCTTCTTAACAGAATTTTTCCCCTCCTTCCAGCTTGTTTGCCAGGCTACTACGGCCTGAGCTGTGCCCAGCAGTGCACTTGTCCTGCAGGTGTCCCCTGCCATCACACGACGGGAGAGTGTGGCTGTCCACGAGGATTTACCGGCGACAGCTGTGAAAAGAGTAAGTTGTTTGTAAGAATGCAAACAGCTTCCTTGGCAGGAACCCCAGGAGACGGGTTCATATCTTAAATAGCTAAAGCGTTGAGTTAATCAGCGCTTGAAAAGCAAGGGCAGAAGTGCTGCTGCCCCTTGAGAAGACCAGGCTTGGCTGCTGCTTGGGGGAAAAGCCAAGATTTGGGGTTGATGAAATTTCTCCTCGACCCAGCAATAGCTGCAGTTTGTCCGTCTTGTAGGAGCTCCTACTTTCCTCCTCCTTGCAGCAGGAAGCAGAGCCTCAGGCCAGCTCCTTAGGCAAGGGATGGTGAAACCCAGCCTTGTTTGTGTTAATAGCAATTCGGTCCATCTGCTCTTTGCACCAATTTACATTGGCTGGCAAGAGGGCCTGAACTGAGGAAATGCTGTAGGAAGCAGTAATGTAAGAATTAGACACAGCAAGACCAAAAAACATTGTCAGTGTAACTGTGATGGACAAAATGCAACCTGAATAAATGTGCTAAAGCGGCTTTGCAAGTTTAAACGCCCTGCGAAAGGCAGAATGTGCCTGGTCCCCTGTGAATTATACTGTTATTTTAGTCAATTTTACCTGACATTTCCCTATGATTTTCTCTAGTGACAAGAAAATTGTATCTGGCCCTTGACAGTTGGGCACAAATTGACTGAGCGAAACAAAATCAAGCAGTGAAGTAACCCCCAAGTAAATGTAATAAATCCCAAGTCCCGGAGGACAGCATAGTTCTGTAGGCAGGGGCTTTATTTAATAAATTTGAGCTTGCTCTTTGTATGAGTGCTCTATTTACCAGGACAAATTGAATTTATTGGTTTGCATTTCCTCTTCCCCAAGCTTGTCCACCGGGCACGTACGGGCAGAACTGTAATCGCGTGTGTCGGTGCTCAGCGGAGAAGGAGGAGTGTGACCCGGTGACGGGCAGATGCGCCTGCCGGCCGGGGTACTTCGGAGCCCGCTGCAGGCACAGTGAGTACGCAGGAGCCCCTGCCTTCATCCTTGTCACTGCCCTCAGCACTGACCAGGACACAGCTCGTGTTAATGCACGATAACAGCAACGCCTGCGTTGTTGGATGGAGCTTTAAGTGGGCAACAGGATCATTTGCCAGCGAAATTCTATCCAATTTCATGCCACACTGAAGAATATCAATATAGTTCTCTGCATTTACAACTCTTAATCTTCAGCTACGAAAGGATATTATATAGCTTTTTTTTTCCCTCTTCTTTTTGCCCCTTTTTTTTTTTTTCCAACATACCCAGGCCAAAATGCTTCCCGAAATCTCTTGAGTGTTGAAGTAAGGACAAATGGTTATTATAAAACAACGAGCTGCGATTGGCAATAAATCTAAGTGATTCATAAAGTCAGTTAAGTTGTAGAGCCTTCTGAGGAACAATCAAATTAAATAAATTGTTACTCTGTATTGAAAAATGGTGACTGGTGTAAAGGACAGAATGCCAATTGGCTGAACACTCCATCATAAAAAATAGTCCCAGATCCACATGCCTCATGCTGGTATTTTAGGACATCTGTAAAATTGTTTGTAGTGGAATGTGGCAACTGATAAGAAACATATACTGAGGTATCCAAAAAAGGAGACAGTTAATTACCTTTTTATTTACAACTTTAATTTTGTTTTTACTCCATGGCTTGTAATAGTCTCATAAAAGAGTAAAAGACTGTTTTTTTCAAGCTCAGTCTTTCTCTCTTTGGCAAACGCTGATTTTCCTTTCCTAGGAATCCAGAATGGCTCTGTTTTAGTTTGCTTGCTTTTTTGGGCGATGATTTGGATGCAAAGGCCAGCTGCAATATGTGCAGATCTGGTAAGGGTTAAACCTGTGTTTTATTCGTGGAGTAGAAGCAGCTAAGATTTGAGAAGAATGTTTGTATTGCCGTCACGTTATCACAAGCCATTCTTTAAAATAAATAAAAAATAATATGTAAGGTTTGATTCTGTTCTCCTTTGTACATCAGTTCCCACTGTAAGTGAGATCAAAATCTGGCCTTCAAAATCTAGGTTTGAGCCATCTGGATCCATTTCAATTGAATTATGGTGAATATTATAATAGAGCAGTAGAAGAGATCATCTATTTAACAGTGCTGTTTTTTAAAGACTTAATCATGGTTAGACTATTACCTTTTATGTAGCAATCTTGCAATAGTCATTATCTTTGTATCTCTCTGTAAATCTCAGTAGGTTATAATGAGTGTCTTAAGTTTGCTTAAATACTTAAGATTTTACTTCCAAATTAAATATATTTATATATAGAGAGAGAGATAATATAGAAATGCTGATGTAAAAGAAGTTACTTGCAAAGTGAAAGCTGTGTTTTGTTGCAAAGAGGGCTTTGCTGTGTAGTTGTCTGTAGTTAGGATTAAACCTATATTTTCTATATTTTCTAGATTCCAACAGTATACGGTATCGTGAAGAGCAAATTCTCAGTTAATCAATACAGTTCTGCTAAAATGCTAGTGGTGGGATAATGAAATGTCTTTGTATTACTGGTGTAGAGATTTAAAGAGGAGGAAAATTTATCTCACATCTCTTAGCCCTCCCTCTTCCTTTTTATCCCTCTTCTCTTGTAAATCGGACCAATCTGTAGAGACATGAAGATGGAATCAGAGCCGTTTACGTGTAAGTTATTTTTGTATATAGGTCAGTGAAGTGAGACATTATGGATCTGATTCTGAACTCGCACTGTCTGATAACCAGGGATAGCTAGCGTGACACTGGGAGAAACACTCCTCGTTTCTGCTACATGGAGGCTTGGGGCTGCTCCATGGTGAAGAAGCTTTCGCTATAATATTAAAAACAGCAAAGGGAGCCGCTCCCAAAGAAGCTAAGTGGGCTTCAGTCCAGTCAACATGTGGTTGGATGCTGCTGGAAATTGTTTCTGGCAACTATTGCTATATTTTTAGTACTGTGAAAAAGGGTTCAAGAAAATATCTATAAAAGGTGTAGTTGGCTGGGAAGTCAAATTTCCAGGAGCCAAGAGCAACTAGGCTTTCATGTTCTCAAATTTTGGAGTGAGGGACTGAAATAGTCTCCTGGCAGGATACAAAGGAAGCAGGCAAACTAGCAATGAGGTTCCCATCAGTTGTCCATAACTCGATGGATGGACAGATATACTTGAGTGTGGAGAAGCTGGGGAAAAAAAAATAAGAGTTGTTGTAATGGATAGAAACAAAAACCACACTGCATCTCTGTGCTGTTTACTGAGCTGGATGAACTCTGAGCCAAAATGACCTCACCAGCTTCACCTTCAAGGTATCTAAACCAGATGCAACAAGACTGTTTTTGGCAATGCAGTTAGTAATATTGGTAAGGAAAGCCCTAGTGCACGCAGTTGGTATGAAAAGATTTAGGAACTCTTGGTCATGGTAAACCCACCCAAACCAGAAGGAAAAAATCAGGAAATGAGTTAGAAATCTGGCTGCAGTTCCTGCCGCTCTGACAAAAACATAAGTCAGATGCACAGGAAACTGTTAAATTAGAAAATGTCTTTATTAGATAACTGGTGGTTAGAGGCTAACCCTCTTAATAAATGCAGAACCTACTTAAATGGCAGGACACTGTGTAAATTGCCCTAGCTGTCTGCATGTAAGTTCTTTTGCAAAGTGGTAACAGATGAGACAGCCTTGTTAATAATCATGTGAATGCTGCAGCGATGCGTTTGCCCTGCTTGTGTTACTCCCCTTGAAATGAAATAAATAAAACCCTGCAAGGATAAATAAATCTGTAAGGAGGGAAATACTGCATCCCTTTTTAGTTAGGGAACAGCTCTTGTTAGTTTTGAACTGAAGACCAATTCTGAAAGCTTTGCCTGAGAGAAGCAGCATAGCTGTGGGAAACAGAATTAAAACAGAGAAAAGCCAAACGATGACCAAAAGGAAAGGGGAAGACACTTTCTGCAAGTCCAGACTAAATCATTTAATCAGGGTGTGTCCTTAACTTCATTTCTTGGCAGAAATTAGATAGATGCTTCAAGGATCATTCTTTAACGCCAAGATTTGCATATGAAACAAAATTTCTGTGCTGACTGGAAGCACAAAGTCTTCTTTGAGAAGAAGGCATGGTTGAGGCACTAGGGATATGATCTGCATGATATAGAAGTGTGTATCTGCTTAGTCCTGACAATCTGCTATCCTGGTTCAAGCAAAGCCCATTTTCAGTTATATTAAATATATATATATATATATATATATATATATATCCTTTTAGAGATGTAGCATAATCTCAGTCTCTCCCTCTCTCTCTTCTTCTCTCCTCCTTTTGCAGGGAGATACTGTTCAGCCCTGTTCACATTTTTGTTTTTATAAGAGCAATGGCTTCTCCCCCCTTCCAGTCTTCTCTGTTCTATATCTAGTATTAGAAAACCAGGAGAATGATCTCCAGAGTTCAGTTTTAGCATGCTGGAGTCAACCAAGACAGCTAGAGGCACATACCTAGGAACTGTCCCCAACACTTTCTTACTTCTGGCCTTCACGCTTCAGGAGAGTATCTTGAAGATGTGGGCTAAGTATAACAGTTGCATTGAAGTCACCCTAGTTTTGTATTCAGCATTCCTTCAAAATTAGTTGTCCAGAAAGAAACCAGAAATACACAGTATCAGAAAATACTCAACAAACCTGTTTGTGGACAGCCATGTGACATTGGCTCAGCAGTTCATCCAAGTCTAATGTTTGCTTGCGTTATTACAAAACACAGTTTTTCTTTTCACAGAGAGTTTTTGGCTTTGCATGTGAAGTGTATCTATCTGCCCTATATCCATCTTCTGAAAAGGTGTCTCTTGAATCTCTTGTTTCAGTAACACACACGTTTCAGTAGTGTTCCATCCACAACCTGCTAGACTAGATTGAGCAATGCAAGTTTCAGATTAGAGAGGAAACAAACTCTGTACTATATAAACTTTTTTGGGGAGAAAAAAAAAAGAAAAACGAAGATCCGACCTACTGACTAGAACAGGTCTTTCAGAATGACATCTAAAAGAGGCAGAGATGGCTCATGTCTTCTCACAGGCAAAAGAGACTGTTTTTTGCCCGAAGGAGGAGGGACCAAGGCTTCATCTCTTCATCTCTGCCTTGGAAGGAGAAGGAAAAACAGGTGATTTGGAATAGAAATCAAAGAGGAATAGTCCCTAGAGGACTGGACAAAGGGCTTATGACAGGAAATGCAATGGTCCACATCGCAACACAGCCTGACAGCTTTATTGTTTGGCTTTGTTTTTTAAACAGGGTGTCCAAAAGGTACTTACGGTTCCTCCTGCCAAAAATCCTGTAAATGCCTGAACGGAGGCCACTGCGACCCTGCGACGGGCACCTGCGACTGCGCGCCGGGCTTCATCGGAGCTGACTGCAGCGAGGGTGAGCCCCATCCACGGGCTGCTTCCCTTAACAAACACTGAGGATAATCCCTCTTTCATACGGGCGGAAGCAGGGATACTCATCCCAGGATTACAGCCCGCCTGCCCAAATTTAATTCTAGAGACAGCTCAGCGTGAATTGCTCAAGTTCCTTTTTCCTGTCCAAAATTTCTCAGTTGAGAAATTATCCCAATATTTTGCTTCACTCTGTGCTGTCGTTATTTTCAGTAAATGGGAGAAAGTTCAAGTTTTGTCATGGCAAAGCTGGTAAGGAGTCCATGGCAACCCTGCTCTTCCTCCTTTACACTAGGGCTGGGTTACGAGCCTGGATTTCTGTGGTATTATCAAAACTATATCTCCTAATATGGGTAACTTGGTATTTCCACATGCTGTACCTGTACCAACTGTACAGGTTTTAGTTCTAATCATAACTTAACTATTATTTTATCGTTTTCAATCTCTTTTTGAAATTCTCATCAGCTTATCACAGAAAGGCAATGCTTTAATACGTTCAGGAGTCTAAAACTTCGCCGTTCGATACACGAGAACATCGCTGTTAATGAAAGAAAGAATTCTTTGGTTGGAAGCGTAACTTGGTGACATTCCAGTTGTACAGCCACCATTGTGGTGGAAAAATTTCCAGATGTTGCACGTGGAAGCATGGAGGACAGCTATAAAAACATTCAGAAGAAGTTATTGTACCTTTGGATGGGGTTTCCATAGTTGTTGTTTTGAAACACATTAACTGGAATAAAACTGAGCTGGTGCTGCAGGGTGCCACCTCTGTTAAAAATGAAAACTGGCATTGGGCACCCAGGGGGTTTAACCAAAGCCTCTGTTTCCTTCAGCGTGCCCTGGAAATCGGTATGGGAAGGAATGCGCCCTGTTCTGCTCCTGCGGCCGAGGTCGGTGTGACCCACGGACTGGCAACTGCTCTTGTCCCCCTGGCCAAACGGGAGCAGGCTGTCAGCAAGGTAACCAAGCGGGGCCCGCAGTCATCCTGTCAGCTGGACACGTCCCTGGGACAGCCAGCACGTTAACCTCAGCACCAAGCATTGTTTTTGGCTGCATTTTCCAACGTTTTTGAAGCCCGGCTTCACCTCGCTGCACCTCGCAGGATCGTGACGCCTGGCCCTCAGTGCTCCCTTGGTCCTCCTTCATCCTGCCCAGGCCTCACCATTTGGCCCCACTACCATTGGTGCCGTTGCACTAGTTCCCTGCAAGGCAAAAGAAGTCACAGCTCTCAAACACTGTGCTCTGAACATGGGATGTGAACCCAGGACAGGGCAAGGGCAGCTCTCGGTGGTGAGCACTGTGAGGGCACGGTGGATGGCTGGGACTAAATTGCCCAGCCAACTGCTTGAAACCCAAAAGGGAAGGTTAGAGGACTTACAGAGGAGAAGACTGGAGAGAGATGGGGCAAGGGGAGGAGAGCAAGTGGGGTGTGAAGCTAGAGGGATATGGGGTGAGATAGGGAGTGCTTGGATTGAACTGCTAATAAATGTGCAGTGACGAGCTGTGTGTGTCACGCAGCCTTGTTGCATCCGGCACTTGTGATGCTGTACAGGGAGCAGGCGTCTGTTTTTGTTCCCTGTCACTTTCCTCCTCCTTTGTGATGGTAATATCTTCTTTTCCAAACTTTGTTAATTCTCTGTAGTGTGTCCCCAGGGACAATATGGCCCCAACTGCCAGCTGACGTGCACGTGTCAGAACGGCGCTGCCTGTGATCAGGTGGATGGGAGCTGTGCTTGTGGCCTTGGCTGGACTGGGAGCTCCTGTGAGAAAGGTAATTTTCTGCTTTGATGATAGTGAACACGTAGACTCAAGCAGGGGCTTCCAGTATCTACACACACTCGAAATGAAGCAGGTTTTGTTGAAGCAGACACCCTCCCAGCTGTACTCATCACTCTAGTTTCCTCTCAAGCAGACTAGCCCCAAGTTAGAGCTTTAGGTCGTTTGGTCTTTTCTTTTTGTTTTGTTTTGTTTTTTTGGAGACACTTTCCTCAAGAATCCTGCTCCGGAATTCTCCCAAGTTCCCGGGCATGATGTCTTATATCTCCTCCTATCCATCTTCCATGTTCTTTTGTTCATGTGAACCCTGTTTTGCACCATTAATATAGTCCTGGCGCTAGCTGTCCAAAAAAAGAAAAAAGGAAAAAAGCCTTACTATGTTTTCTCTGTGATAGTCTCTAGACAATGCAAAACAAGCTTCAGCAACACAGTCTCACTCTTCATTCCAGGAACACTTTTGCCAGCCCACAATAGATTCTTTTCATGTATCCTTTCTTCCTATCTCCCAAAAGTCATCATGCATTTCCGTGTTCCCATTTCTCTCTCCAGATCAAGGTACCTGTGTAGTTACGGATTTAATGTGCAGGAAATCATAATTTTTCTGATACACTGTCAAATAGTTCTGAGTTTACCTTCAAGATGATGTCATCACCACTGCCGTGGTGTAATTCCCTGGCTATCATGTGTTTCCTTCCTTGATATCTGCAAAACATCCACCTCAAGCTCCCTCCGCAACAATACCAAGAATCAGTCATTATAGAGATATCCTAAAATGACACTGTTTTTAGCAGAATTGTTCTGTGGAACGATTTCACTTTGCACCTGAAAAGACTCAGAGACCCTCTATATGCATGTGTGTGTAGGAAAGGAACGGGGAGAAAAGATGCCACTGCAGACAGTCACTCAAGGAAGCCCCCAGGAAAGTGAGGTTTGCCAATACTTGACTGAAAGGTTGTGCAGACGTGGATATTCACCCGTATTTGTCTGTTCCTTGGAATCTCTGTAAGCACTCATTAGCTGTAGGCAGGTAGGAGAACTTTCCTGGGGCCAGTCAGGTGTCCTAGGGTAGCGTGGATCATGCTAGCATATCTAACAGATATGCTTAGTTAAAACGTCCCAGATTTTGAGGACCAGGGTCTCATATTATGTGAAGAACCATGTGTGTATTGCTAGAAGGATCTTCACCATTTACCTGTCCATATAGATAGGCAAGCTGTTGGAAAACAAAATCTTGATTTCCACATCAGTGTGGTTCTCGGTATGTTTTGCCTGAAAGGCATCTTGCAGCCATGCATCATTTTTTTCCTACTGATTAAACATGATGTTCTTGCAAGATACAAAAAAAAAAAGCCTTGTCTGACATTTGCAGACTTATGAATCTGATTATTTGGATGGTCACACTCATTTAAGTCAGTCTGCTCCAGATTCAAATTACCACAGCAGTGATGAAGTTAACTTCTGCAGATATGATGCATAGGTTAATTATATTGACACAGTCATTTTTGCATGACTTGGCTTTCAGTAATTTGAGACATGTTTAGTTCTGTAAAAGTAGATATCTAATTACACATGGAATGTCTGTCACTATGTGTGAAACAGAGATCCTTCCATTTTCATTAGAAATTGGAAGAGTGTGAACTCTAATGACAACACAGACCAAAAAAAGCTGTATTTTTGTAGTTTTTATAAGTCCCTGTAAGAAATATTGTTGTGGATAGGCAAATAGTGGAGAAGATAACATTTACTATGTGACCTTGCAAAACCGTTAGTTTTTTCCAGCATTAACTATCTAAAGAGACAAATTTTAAAGTGGACTATTACAAGCATGTGCTGAGTGCTGTACAACTACGTATATAATACAAAACATTTCTCACCAAAGTAAGCAAATGCATCATAACTGTGCAGAAATGCTCTGTCTTCAATGTGCAGAAGGGGGTGGGAGTTTGAAACTGGTACAAGTGTTGGTCTCAGCACTATAAGCTGTTATATGGCCATTAGATTGCAGCTGTGAAGGCGATTTATCCACGCGAGGTCAGCAAAAAGATTTTGTGCTGCTCTTGTTCTGTCGGCAGAATGTCTCCCGGGTAAATACGGACCTGGCTGCCGCTTGGACTGCCCATGTCGGAACAACGGCACCTGCGACAGGTTCACGGGCTGCTGTCGGTGCCCCGAGGGTTATTTTGGCCACGCGTGTGAGCACAGTAAGTGGGCAACCCCTGCCACTGCCTGAGCAGTCGCTTTCCAAACATAAGACCATGCGGGATCCTCAGCGTAGCCATTTAAACACTTCTGCGGTTCAGTAAAAGATTTGGGGGTCTCCCAGATCACCAGGCAGCTTTGACATCTGAATAACTTGCTGTCTCTAGCACTGGGGGTGTTAGTGGGGAATTTAAAAGCACATGGCATAGAGATTATAACGTGTAGCAGTTTAATGTCTCACAGGGAACACAGCAGAGAATGCCCAGGATTTTAAAGGGCTGTATGTTTTTCTTCATCAACTTTCCTCATTTGGCACTTTCATTTCTCAGGGTGCCCCCTTGGATTTTATGGGCTAAACTGTCTTCAGGCCTGTGGCTGTAAGAATGGAGCTAGCTGCAATGCAGTGACAGGACAGTGTATTTGTCCTTTAGGTTTTCAAGGTGTCTACTGTGAAAAAGGTGTGTATACACATATAATTTTCTTAAAAAACCCTAAGTACCTCACTTTGTTGAGAGCAACTTTGTCCAGACCTTTAGCTTTATGAATATCCTGAACAGTGAATTTGGGATTGTTTACCTGGATGTTGTCATTCCCTTATAAACAAACTAACCTGGTTCTGATTAATACAGTTAAAGTCCTCGTCTCCATGATGTCTTGCAGCAATGAGTTCCACATGTTGATTATTAAAAATGAGTTCCTTTTACTGATTTTAAATTTGCTTCTAAAATTTCAAATGAGATTATTAAATTGGTGTATGTTAAACCAGTTGAGTGTTACGGAATAGTCTTCCAAAGACTTCTAATTAAAAATGAAAATAAGTGCCAGTTACATTTCTGGGACAGATTTACAGATACCTTTGATAGGTTGGATTAGACTAAACCAACATAAAGAGAGATCATATAAATATTATGCCTCTTCCACGATATTCCATTCTTCATTAAATTTGGCATTTATACTAGGTTCAGCTCAGAGTTTATGAGCTGTCCTGTGAGACATCCTTGAAAAACTCCTCTGAACTAATGTATTTCTTGCAATTCAAATATGCAGTGCATCTGAAAAAGTGCTCTTTATGTTAGGCTGCGAGGCCGGGTGGTTTGGCGAGAGGTGTCAGCTTCGGTGTGACTGCGGAGGAGTTCCCTGTGATCCCGTCACTGGAAAGTGCCTTTGCCCGCCCGGGAAGACCGGAGACAAATGCAGTGTTGGTAAGAGCAGTGATGTTTTCTGAGGGCTGGACTATGCATAATTGAACTGGTGTGACCTGCTGGTTTTGGCATAATTGCAAAAAGGACATTTCCTGGCATAGTGTGTTTCTGAACGTTTGCAGCTAGGTATTTTCTTGCAGATTAAACAGCCTTAACAACAGGGTGCCCCTCTTGTTTCAGTCAATACCTAGAGTGACCCACTGTTAGGAAAGCTCTGTGGGTCCCTCATTGGCACTGAGTTTCAGGCGTTATTGAAGAATATACCAAGAAAGTAGTGCAAATAGCAGTTTTGCAGACGTGGTGGAAAGATGCTTGACAGGAGTGTGAAGGGATCCAATTGCACGTGTAGGTGGGAGGTGGGGGAGCTGCAGCAGCTATTTCTGGCTCCAGGATTCAGTAGTAGTCCGAGAACGTTTGATCCAAATAAAATTCCCTCATTTGCAGCACAGGCACTTGGGCTGTGTGTTTGGTAATGAGCTGGCCCACAAAGGCTGAATTATTTCATAACAAGGGTATAAAAATAGGTGAGAATACTGTAAAGAAAACAAACCAAAATGCTGTATCCTGGTGAAATCATTGCAGAGCTGAGAGGCACTAATGATAGTTGAAGTTCCCGAGCCAGATTCTGGTCTCAGTAATGCTGGTGTGAATTTATGACAATCACTAAATTAAAATAAAAACAAATCATCATGTCATAGCAAACATGCTAAAAGCTGTGAATGTCCATGTGCTAATACTACAGGATCACACCGGGATCTGTAATGCTTAGAGCCCCAGGATCATGTTTGGGGAATCCTTTTGTTCTACAATAGGGCAGGAAACAGTTCTAAACATCATGCTATTACTGCAAGGGAGGGGTAAGTAATTGCTGGGAGCTTAAGTGCAACTCAGAAACTAAAAAGGAAAATGATTTGCTACCATCCCTGCACCGTCCTGTGGTCAGAAATCCAAGTAACTCACTCTGCAGGCGCTGGGCTGACCGAGAGTCCAGCCACACTATGAAGTGAGTAAGGCTCCATGAATCCAGAGTCTTTTCCAGTGAAATTTTAGGCAAAAATAAAACACAAGGGGGAAGCTCAGCACCACAAATGTGAAACAAGCTTTTTGCTTCTTGCAAACTATAGGAGTCATTTTTATTTTTCTTAAATCAGCTAGGGTAGCCCCCATCCATGAAAAGCTGTTACAGGGTAGGTTTTATTTGCATTTTTATTTTCAATTAGGCTCAGTTCATCTGTGATATAACTGTGAGCAGCTGTGACTGTGCAGCAGCCATAAAGATAAAAGGCCTGATTTTAATTTGAACTCTGGTAAAGCACCCATTAAACAGGCAAAATGTTAATTAAAAAAAAAAGAGAGAGAGAGAATATAACGGACTTTTATGGGCTCTCTTTTGCTGTAGTAAATTAACATTGCAGACTTCCAAACAGATGTCTTAAATACACATTGTTATTAATGAAAATGTGGTATTACATAAATTAAAGTCAGGTCCAGAGGTGTTCGAGGAGACCTTTTCTCATAACGTTTCCTAATTGCAAAGGCCAAGCTTGGGAGCGCAGGGGGGCTGCCCCGGGGCTACTGCCCGAGCAGAGCTTTCGCCTGCCGAGGGGTGGCCGTGCGAGGGAGCAGGAGCCCCGGGGGCTGCAGTGGCTTGGAGGGACAGAGGACTGCTGCTTGCAGCGTGTTTAGCACCCTGCCTTGCAACCTGCTGCCGAATTTGTCAGCCCAGTCGCAAAATGCCTGTGGGCTTGTTCATCCTCTGCAGCAAAAGCAGATGAGATTAAGACATTTAGTGTATTTTTTTGTCCTTAGAATTATGTGTGATTGGCAGAAGACGAATGAGTATATATGAAATAGATGTACGGAACAGAGAATGCGGATCCAGCACGTTGACAGTAACTTTCCTGAGCAAATCCTGGGATTTCTTTCACTGACATCCTGTGGTTTTACACTATCAAGGGCTTTCCCATTCTGGAGCTTCGTTAGGAAAGCTGGGGCATACTTTGTTTGGGAGCATGTAGTAGATGACCTGGGGAGCCTGCAAGGCTCCCTGCAACCTGCTGCTCTGGGGTTAGCAGGCTGAGCAGCCTCCTGGCCCCAGGTGTCTTCTCTGTCATGAAGCCATGGCAGAAGCATCCTTATACCATGCAGTAATACTGGGCTGGTTTTTGTTTTAAAGAGGTAGGTATATCACCTTAGGTAAAACAAGGCAAAGTCTCTTAACCTACGCTCTTAGGCTAGATGCTTAGCAGACATTAAACAAAAACAAGGAAAAAAAGTTTTCAGTTGAGCAGGTGACCCCAGCAAGGCTTCTCCCAGTTTGCAGAACTTGATGGAGGTTTGAATTCTCAGCAGAGCCGGTGTGGGCTTTCCTTTCCTGCCCAGCGAAAAGCCAGTGGCTTTCCTGTGAGGTTTGGGGTGGGTTTTTGTTGCTGTTGTTTGTTTCTTTTTTAATAAATATCCCCAATTTTCCTACTTGGTGCATTTGGCCCTGAATGCTGCCACTGGTCTCAACTCCTTCCTTTTCTATGCACACGTTTTCCGTGCAGGGCAGCCACAAGGGGCGAGAGGAGCGCACCCCTCACTGCTAATGCTTTGTCCTTCCAGGGTGCAGGTGGGACCGCTATGGCCCAGACTGCTCCCTGCAGTGCCAGTGTGCCAGCGGATCCCAGTGCAATCCTCACAACGGGAACTGCGTCTGTCCGGCCACGTGGACGGGGCCAACCTGCAAGGAAGGTAACGCAAGCTGGAGATGGGTAGGCTTCCTTAGCATAAATCAAACAGCCATCTGCATTTCCATCTCTGGTGGAAAAACCTCGAGGCCTTGATAGCAGCAGCTTTGCTTAGTAGTGTTGTAGCCATGTGTGTTACCTTCGTAAGAGGCTAAGAATTAATAAATATGATAAGCGGCCACATAAGTAGATAACACATCAACAAATAGATTGGGATTGCTCTGTGAAGATGCTGAAGAACTCACCACAATATCATAAGTATTTTATTTTTTTTTAGTTTGGATGACTTCTTAATGTTGTATAGTACTGTGTGAAGATTTCCTCCCACTTGTAATCTAATCATGGTCGGTTTGCTGAGCAATACCATACAATTTAGAATGAATTTAATGTAGGAAACTCTTTGTGAACTTTCGATTTGAGAGGTTTTTACTGTTGTTGTACCTGTTCTGTCCCTCTCTATGAGGAATTCAGTGTAGCTCAGTCCTTTACTTTTTTTTGAAAGGTATAGTATATTAAATTATTTAAGTATGAATTGTATAATCTATATAGTATTTCAGAATTATATAGACCTACAATTGTGTTTCTACTGAATTCTCTAGGTGGCCCTCCAAAACTTCCCTTTTATGAAGAGCAAACGCAAGAAAGAGAGAATGTTTTTCCAAGAGCTCTGCAACAGTAACATTTGGATTAATAAATGAACTGTTTTATATGCACAGACGGTATTTGAATTTGGATATGAAAATGGCTATTCAATTCAGCTTGAATGGTACTGAAGTATTCACACTTCTTATGGAAGACTACAGAGGCCATTTAGTAGCTGGATCCTTTTAAAAAGTCGAATCTGTTTTATGTATATTTATTCCTAGCCTCTTGCCCCTCAATTAATCTGAACTGGACATTCTTTCTGATTTATAATACAATTCATTGTTTGAAAGCTTGGACACATTTTTAGTAAAACCAGCTCCAGAGTATCAGGATAAACAGTATGGAACGTATCAACTTACAGTGAGCCACACTAACTTTAAGTGACTTTCTAAACCCACTTGACAACCAGAGTGAAGTTAAATGAGTTTTTCGTAGATCATGAAGCTGATATGGATCCACTGCAAAATCACATTGACCAGAGGCTCCCAGAATTCCCTGAATTAATGCCTCTTGAAATAGCATCATATGTTATATAAAAATGTCTAGTCTAATTTTAAAATTGCCATTGATGAAAAATTCTCCGCAGTCCTTGTTCGGTTATTAACTAATTTAAGAATATGTACTGCCTTTTTTGCCTGAGTTTCAGAGACAGGAAGGTCTCAGTTTGTATCTCATTTATATCTGCCTTCCAAAACATAGGGTGCCCTCTATCAGGCTTGTCTGAGTTTCTCCTGTCACTTGAGTTTCTCCACGGTTTGTCGAGTCAAACTATGCAGTACTTCCCATAAAACAGTGCACAAAAAAGCACACCAAAAAACCCCTTTATCTTTGTTATAGTAAGTGAACCACAGCAGATGTTGAATGCTATCAGGACTTTTTAAAGCTGTCTTAATCAACTTATTGTGTAGCAAAAGCACATTACAGCCCATTGCATAAAGAATACACAAGAATCTTTACCTGAAAATCATCTATCCTTGTTTGCTGTCTCCTATCTGCAACCAAGATAAAGACATTCTGGTGCTATTTTGTCTGTTTTTACAGACTGCTGTTTAATGAGGACAAGGTCATTATAAAGACATAATGTTCTCTATTTTAATATCCTGATTCCATAGTACCTCTTTATACCTCTTTTTGGGTCTATTAGAAGTTTACATACCTATGCAGTAACCTCTTCAGTCTGACTAGATAAAAAGTGCACTTAACTAAAAGACATCAGAATCACAGGCTCTTTAGATTTGCAGGTCTTGTATTCAACCTACTGTTAACTTTCCACAATAAATTACCCCTCTAAGAAAAGATTTTCCTCTTGGAAGAGGCAAAGTTGCAGTAATTGATGCTAACTTGTGATTTTCAAAATAATGTTTGTTGTTACTGCCGTTGGGTAATGAGTAGGTGAAATAAGAGTTACCCCAAGGTTCACCTCAGGTCTTAAACAAATCTCAGTCATTAAGTGGCCAGTAAGTAATAAGTGACTTCTGCTCACCTGGGACTTTAATTCAAACTATGATGTTTTGGAAGCAATACAAGTTTGCTAGGTATTTTCAAACTTAATGGAAGGCTTATTGTTGTTATTCATCACTTCATGGGTATTGAAAGTCATTTGTGCCTGTGACCATATTAATTAACCGGCTGTGCTTTCAGTCAGAAATTCCCAGGTGCTGATTCCGATCCCTTGTCATTTCTTCTTCATAGCTCTATGAATGTTACCAGAAAATTTACTTGATGTAAATGTGTCAAAATTGCCATTTTCCCCCAGCTAGTCAGAAGCGTGTGGTTCTCAGTAGACCTATTCTGTCAGCTGTGACATTTTAAATGTTTCTTTGGAAAGTCATTTCACTTAAATGAATCAGATGTAGTAAGGTAAATCTTGTACAAGAGGACAATTAGATATCATGCTATTAACTACTACAGAAGAAACATCTGGGTAGAGCAACTGCCTTCTTTTGATCTCGCCACTGTTTACTGCTCACTTGCCAAAGAGCCAAACTACTGGAAGCATTGCCTTATATTCAAAGTTTTTCATAGAATAGAGTAGGTTGGAAGAAATCTCCGGAGATCCAGTCCCGGTCCTGATTAAAGCACAGTCAACCTGAGAGCAAAACAGGGTCGCTCAGAGACTTGTCCAGTTGAATTCTGAATATCTCCAGAGATGAAGACTCCAAAACCTCTTTGGGCCCTCCCGAGTCATGATCACCCTCATGAAATTTTTTTTCCCACTTTTGAGCTAGAACTTCCGATGTTGCAGTTTCTGTCTGCTGCTTCTCATCCTTTCAGCGTGCACTTCAGAGAAGAGCTCGTGGCCCTTCATCTCCTTCACCTCATGACCTCGGAGAAGAAGGCTGCCCCTTGTCTTCAGTCCCTACGGAGTAGCTGAGACAGCAACAACACCTCTCCTTAGCCTTGTCGTCTTCACACTGAACAGACTCTGCCCTCCCGAATGACCTCTCGTCCAGCCACTAATAGTCTTGGTCTTCTTCCACTGGACTCATCCTAGTGTGTCCGGAATTTTAGTTTAGGGGAAGATACCTGATGTCAGTGGGCCCTATATTTGGTATGTTTACACACTAATGCATAAGGAACAAGAACATCTTGCTCTTTGGCAGCAGTATAAAAAATAGACTGTTCTTATCCATCTGCTATCTTCGATCAGCTGATGGAAGGGGAACGCTTTCTGAAGCCGTTACACCTGTGTATACTTGTTTACATTTTCCTCAGTACCTTCGTATCAGAATTGTAAATATGTACTATAAAGGAAATAACATATTTTGTATTAAGTATTTTTAAAGAATTTCTCAATTCTAGATACATGATGAAACACATATTCTAAGCGACTGATATTGAGCCTGTGCCAAAGAATTAGAGGCCCAAGTCAATCTGCCTGGGAAATATTTCAGCAAACTTTTTTTTTTTTAAATTAGAAAATGCCAATTCATACAGAACTATTTACATGCAATAGTCTTTTTATATTCATTCCTCCTTCAAAATACTTCATAGCTTCTTATGTTATTGCCTTGGGAAAAACAGATCACTTCAGTGCTGTTAAACAGATTATTCTGATTTGGGGCTCAGTCTGACTTTCTATTCCAAAATGTAGAATAAAAAAGTAAATATCAAAACTGAATATTTCAAAGGATTAAAAGAAGACTTTTGAACATCTTTTTTTTAGCTATAGATCTGCAATTTTTTTCATAATTGAAGCTACGGAAAGGGGTCACATGATGTCATTTGCTAGATGAAAAGCCAAGCCTTATATATAAAGAAACTTAAGTTCCGTGTATTTTCACCAATGTGTTCTGATGCTGCTTCTTGTTGCAGATCAATACATTTATCTGATTGTGTTCCTACAAAACAACGTTTATTAGTCAGCATGAAGTTTTCCTAAGATTCATTTTGTGACAAGTTATTATTACTAAGAAAATATAATTTTGCTTATTTGTTTCATCAACTCCTGTCAGAATCATATATAGCACTGAAACCCATTGAAAAAGAAAATGAAAGCTTTGGTGAAATTTATGTTCAAATTATGTGCATCTTTCATTTGGTGAATGCCTTCTTGGCTGTCTGTTTCCCAGAATATCAAAATTAACTGAGCTTTCTTGAAAAGAGCACTTTGTGTATTCCGTAACACACTTGTACACACACAGTGCTTCTTTCAGAAGGATATTTAAATTATTTAGAACATGCAATCTGTGCCAAAATCCACTGTCTTACCTTGCTGTATATTCCAGATAGCCTCAGTTTTAGAAGAATGGAAATGAGTGTAACTCAGTGGATCCAGCAGAATTTTACTCAATGTGAATTCATGAAACCAGAACAACATGTTTTAAGTTAGACTTCAGTATTTATAATGCTATCCTCATAGGAAAACAATCAGAATTTTAAAAATTCTCCGCTTCTGCTGCCAGAAATTATTATTCTACTTTTATCCTTTTTATGTTGAAGAACCATTGCTATTAAAGTTTGCCCAGATTTCTTGCCAACCATATTATTTTGATTGGCTACAGCTTTCTGTTTGTGTAAGTAATAACCATAACAGTATCAGAAGTTGCCAAGGGGACAAACATGGAAATTATACCTTTGTATCCCTTCCAGAGGAGCCAGAGACACATTTTGGAGCCACGGTGGCTTCATGCCGTTGACCTAATGATGACAAATAACAGCGTTGCTCCTGGAGCTTCGTTTTTTATCAGAGCAGAGACAAGTCGGGAAGAGTTCTGGAGGGAATTGGTGCACCAGGAGACCTCGATCCTCCCACCCTCATGTAAATTTTTTTTTACAACTTAGCCGAAGCCCTTCCGGAGCCCAGGCCATGGCAGAGGTTTCGTGCACGGACGGTGACCCGCGGCTGACGGCAGTTCCCGCGTGAGCAGCGCTTGTGCCTGCTCGTTCTTGTGCAGGGTCAAAGCTTTAAATTTTAGCTCCATAAAGCAAATTCCAGGGGTAAACAAAGCATTTCAGACCGGTAGCACATAAATTGTTTATCTTTATTTTTTTTTGTGGGTTTTAATAAGGGCTTGTATAGCAATAGTGTGTCTTAGTGAATTTGTAGCCCCTGTTGAAAGAGCATGGGGAGGGGTGTATCTCAGAGCTGTACTGTACTTTGTTGTACACATGTAATGGTGAAAGGATGCTAATTTTTTTTATAAATATGTCATTAAAACTTGTTCTTGTTTTCTCCTTATTGATAATTTTTGTGTAATAGGCTTACATTACAGATCAAATTTTACTCTTTTACACTAATTTATATTCAGAGCAAACACTGAAATCACACCTGCTTTTAGGAGTTTATAAATAATAGCAATGGGGCCTGTAGGTAAATGGGTTTATATAAAGATGCCTGCCCAGAGCAGCTTCTCCAGTGACCAAGCCTGATAAATCGAGGTTTCTGGCACTCCAGAGTATTAGAACTATCCAAAACACAGCATAAATCTTGCTGGGAGAGGATGGTTATGAAGTGTAGCATTTCTGGAAGACTTGGGCATTAGGCACGTTGAAACCGCACACCTGCAGGCTGCCATCAGCCTCCTTGGCCCCTTCCCAAAGCCTAATGCTCTCCGTACAAACAGTCGTGTTCACCTTGAGGGTATTGTCTTCTCGCCCTGGCAGGAGCTGAGGGAACACGTGTGCCTCTGGAATGCCAAGTAATGCAATAAGTGTGTGCTGGTTAATTGGAAGTAGCACGCTAAATTGAATTGAAAATGTGTAACAAAGAAGGGACAGTATATCAAGCTGTCAGATTAAAAAAAAAAAAGGAGGGAGGAGTGTAGATATATATGGTTAACTGGATTCTGGGAGAACGGCTTTACAGGCTTGGGTTTATTTTTAAATTTCAGAGCAAACATTTATTTTAGCTCTGTAGTCATGCAGATTTTTATCTGTGGTCTACTGTATTGTTACCTATAGTTCAGACAAAAGGAACGTCAAGTTCATTTGGTATAACTTTGGTTTGGTTTAACATACATTTTAAAGATAGTCTATAGTTCTTGAAATTTGCCCAATAATTTAGTTATATAAACAGTATTTAAATGATTTAAAGAAATAGTTTAAGTTATCACACTGAACTTCCAGTTCTAAACCTTGCAGGTAACAGCTGATCCAAAGGAGTTGAAATGGATTGATATTCTCAGTCTGTGTAGGGTGAACATTGGTCCACATCTTAGTTCCTCCAAAAAAAAAAAAAGTTTGCAGCATTTGAAATGTTTTTGTCTGCCTTTAGTATATATTAGCACTGGAATAAGAGCAGTCTTGTTACTGTGTTCATGAACTGCTACTGTAAGGTACAGTCTCTTCAGCATCTCAAGATAGTGTTAAACCAATTTGTCCCAGTAAATCTCTCATCTTGGTCAGCACTAAAGCTTTGCAGAAAGTTAATGCAATATTCTGTACATATCCAGTAAAAAAAGAACTGCCCAAAACCCATAAATGGTCTAAAAATAACTTTATTAAAAGTTCAGTATGAGAAGATACTGCTTTGTTATTCTTTCATGAACAGTAGTTGAAAAAAGAAAAGTAAGCATCTTAACATCTTAATTGTGTTGTTACATATATGAATAAGGATGTCAGCAACTAGTAATCTAATTGTTCATGCCATTTGGCAGTGGCTTCTCTTTCTGTAATAGCCTAATAAATCCTTGTCTTTTAGAAAGCCGATGACAGCGGAACATGTTGGGAAGCTGCATGTGGTATAGATGTTATAGTTAATTTTTAGAATGCTTCGTGCCATCGTCTACTGGGTGTGCTCTCCAGTCCAGATGTAACATCTTGGCTTGAGGCATGTGCTCATGTCTCCCTCTAGTGACTCCAAGGACTGATGAGAATTAAATTAATTTATTTTAAGGGCTGTGATTTCATGGTGTAGGAGACCCAAGAGTTAGTCCCGCTGCTTCCCACAGGTCACATCTTGATTGATTAATTAATGTAATAAAGTACAGCCTGGCAGCATCAGTCCTGGGCCATGGACACTGTGGGTGGATATTGTATAAACCAGATCAACACGATGGTCCTACCCCAAGACCATCGTGCTTGTCCACACAAAGGAGATGCAGCTCTGTTCGCACGGCCTTGGTGGTTGGACAGAACTACCAAAAATTAATTCCAAACTTGCAGAAGTTTCTATCAACCTTCACCTCTGTCTTTACCTACTGTTCCTTCTTAGTTCAGCCCAAATTAGGAAGGAAAACTCTTGGGAAATGTCAAGATTTGTCTTGCTTCTAAGCCTTGCTTTGAAAATTGCATGTGGGCTTTCTAGCGTGGGAACACCCGAGCTAACCGAGCGCACATTCCCTGGTTAAGTGGAGCCATATTTGGGATGGAAAAGCTCCACTGTTCCCACTGATTCTGTCCTGTTGTTCTAGTTCTAATTAACAAGGAATTGGCCTGTCATTTCTTTGTTATTTTGTAAGTCTTAGAGTGCTATAAATTACTTACAAAGTGACTTAATGAAAATTCTCTGGTTTTTGCAGCTGGAGTTTTTTCAGCTAGAAATCTAGTTTAAAATGATTTATATGTCCTCTAAGATATGCACTTAGATTCCTTTCCGTATGTCATCAACAAAAAATAAGATCAGTGCAAGGAGAGGCTGTGGGGGTAATTCCTGCTTGTCGATTTGCTTTTTTTTAGCTCTTCTATTTGACGTTTATGTTGTGGTAGCCGTTGTGGATCTTGGCCGCGCACTACTAGGTACATAAGTAAAGAAGGCTGCTCTTAATTACCACTTTAACCTTAGGGTATATATGAAGTACAGAACAGCAAGCATAAAAGCATCACATTAAATCCGGGACGTATTTCTGGGCAGGAGAGGCAGGAAGGCTGCAGTAGCCGTCCTCCTCCTCCTCCTCCTCCTCCTCCTCCTCCTCAGAGCCTTCCTCTGCCGCCCACCTCCTCCTAAGCATGGAGCTTGAGCAGACACCTTGAAGGGCTTTTAGGCCTCTTTGCAGTCACGTGTAGCATGTTAAATTTTTACAAGAACTGGTGAATTTGATCGGAAAAAAAAAAAAGTTATTTTTGGCTGCCAGTGTGGCAAAGCAACTTAAAATACAAACTCAAGAATGTGTTGAAAGAAGCCGGTTTGCCAGAGTTGCTATTGTTGCAGCAAAGTCTTCGCCGTGATCCGATGGGAAGCCTTTCCCCAGAGTATTTTATTTAAAAAGTTAAGGGGATACTTTCCCTTAGGTATTTTATTTACAAAGTTAAAGCAAAGATAAAATGCCTGGAAGATTTTTGCCTCTTTGTGAAGAGTGTTCGTGAGGATTGTTTTGGTTTAAGTGTTTTGTTGCAAAACCCTTCCTGATGTGGAGTAGTGACTGGCTTTTTTATTCCTTTGGAAGGGGAAATTTGCACATTTCAGCTTATGATAGTCGAATGTCATTGGTTTGACAGTGTGCCATTGACTAGGGAACAGCAGCCCTTTAAGTCTGACATTGCACTCTAAAGTTAAGTATGTTGTCATGAGGAATTTGCAGTAAATTTTCTCTTCTGATTTCTAGCTCCAAAAAGACATGATTTTTTTGTTTTCATCGCTTTCCAGCAGAAATTGCAGAGGCTCTGCCGAGGAGGGGAGGTGCTAGTGCTTGTTTCCCCAGGGAAGATCGGAGGTGCAGAGTTGATGCAACTTGAGTGCTACTCCCTGGAGCCCAAACCCCCAACAGCAGCCCAGGGTCCTGTCTGGTAGCCAGGGCTACCTCCCCTGGGAAAATCCCCAAAGATCTGTAAAGCTTTGGGAAAGAATGATGTCACCTAAGGCCCACAGCAGTAAAAGGCTGTTTTAATGCGTATTTCGGTGAGCGTTGTTCTGCCGCATGCAGAAAACAGCATCTGGCTACATCGGGAACTGAAGAAGGGACCAGTGCACAGCTCCTGGGGCTTGGACACGTACACGGCCCCTCGGTGCCCTGCTCCAAAACCATGACATGATAAGCGTGTGCCAAGTCATGTGAGAGGTGAAAAACATTAGAGCTGATAAATGAATGTTTGACTTCGAGTCTGCATGAAAGAGGATGTTGAAAACTGGGTTTCTTCCTGCCCCTGCTGCCAGGAATACAAGGCACCACACAAGAGACTTTGAAGGGCCCTCCGGGAAAAATGCCATTACCAACTCAACTATAGCGTGTTGTCCAAGCTGCCCTGAAGGAGTCTCTGCCAGAAACACCTGTTAACAATAAGGACTTGTTAATGTTTCATAATTATTTTCCCAAGTATGTTATTGCTACACCAGTCCCCCTGCACAAGAAAGGAAATTTTGGCAAGCATTAAATGCACATGATATTTGTGAAAGCCTCTGGTGTGTCTGAATCTGCTAAGGGCAAGATGAAGGTGGATCTGCAAGTCTGGTGATGGCTCCATGCAGCTGAGGTTGCACTCAGCAGCGAGGGGCTAATGGAGCCAGTTGCCCACACGTTTGGTATCCTTTGAGACCTGGCTTTAGAAGTTGGCCATGGAGTGAAAAATCATCTTCTCCTTTTGATAGTATCAGCGATCTTACCTATTGGTGACTTGTTTGTCAGTTCTTGTGATTCCGGCTTTCAGTCCACCCCGTTCAGTCCCAAAGATGACCGAGCTCATCAGAGATGTAAATCTCTGGCTTCTGCTTTTCGTGCTTTTTCCCTGAAACAGGGCAGACCTGATCATTCCCCCTGCTCGATATGTAACTACTACTAGTAGTAGTTTATCCTCTTCAAGGGAGGAAACTGTAGCACGAGCATACTTTCAAAATGCCTGCCTCACATGGCCAGATTTTGAAGATACGGATGGACCTTGCTGGATTTCAAAAGGGAAGATGGATTTTTTTTAAAAAATGTGCTAAGACTTTATCTACAGATAGGATCTTTATGCGTGATGCACATTTTCATGTTCCTGGGTCCTTAAGTAACTTTTTGCGACGCTTCCAGGTTCGCAAAGGTTGAGCACCACATTCCTTGTTTCCGAAAGTATTTGCTGACTGCGACAACAGAGAATAATTTGCCTTTTTTTTTTTTTTTTTTTCCTGAGGAAGAGGTAAATAGGTGATACAAAAGAGGGAACCCAAGCTGGGTTCTCCCACACCCAAGGCCCCGGTCACCAAATGGTTTGGCCTAAGGAAAACTCTTGCTGCAGGCTTATAACTAGAGCTTTAATGTAGTGTATTTTTCACTGGAACAGGCTATTGGTGTTTTCCAAGGTTTCTTGGCCTACACAAACGTCCAAGTGGCTCAGTAGGTGGCACCCTTTCTATTCCTCTATTTTCAACCGAACGTCAAAAATAAGTTGGAGCTTATGTGTATGTGAAGCAAGTTCAGTAAAAATGTAAATGCATATTTGTCTCCTTAATTGAATATAGTATATTGTGAAATCATTACTGTCAGGGCACACTTTGGTTTATACGAACACTTAAGTAAAGAAAATACATAAACCTAGATTGACTTGAGCAATTTGAATGTGATAGTGGACATCTGTGTTCAATAATGTTACTTTGTTAAGCGGTGTTTAATATTTCATGTCAAAGCGGGGAGCATAATAGAGCAGGGTATTTTCTGAGTTCTTAGTTTGCTGCAGTTTATGGTACAGCACAATATATAATCTGTCCTTTGTCAAGCTCACCAGAAAGAGCCCTGCTGCAGCTAAAGATGTAAATTGCTCTAATATATATGTTTCAGGACCTCTCCCCATCTGAGGAATTAATCTTGGAAGGTGCTGAGTGCCCTGAAATGCCAGCGAAATCAGTGGGATTTGAAGTTTCTCACAACTTTGTAGGCCAGGGTCCTTACATGGGGTAATTATCGTCCCTCTAGTCCCCAGCAGGAAAGCCCTTAAGCACCGCTGAGTTTTGAGAGCGTGAGGAGCCTGTGGACATCAGTGTTGTTAATGCTGCTGAGATAGGTCTAGAGGGCCAGCTCCTGCCTCCAACGCGTTCATGCTGTGTGAGGAAAATTAAGGGATGATCCCTGACCCGGGGAATGGAAAATCTGACCGTGCCGGATGGAGAAAAGGTGGAGAAGAGCCGTGTTGCTTGTCCTGTGCTTCATCAAGGGTTGAACCCCCGTGTTCTGAGGTAGCACCTTCTCTGCTGAGCGTTAGGTGGTGAAGGAGGGAGGCAAGGACACCAACTTGTTGCGAATTCAGTATACGCACAAGTACGGTGCTCGTCGGAGGACTCTGCCTGCAGAAAGTTCAAAGTAAGAGAAACATTTCTAAGTATCTTCCAAGTCTATTATTAATGAACGATTTCACTGATGTTCTTGGATGGATTTGCAGCGAGTAATTCGTCTACAAACAAATCTTTCTTTTATATTTTCCCCTCAACCCCAATCTTTTGTATTTCATTTTTAGGTGAAATTTTGTAGTAGGACTCGCCAAAAGAAACATGCTTTCCCAAGCCTCACGCTGAATGTCTGTCTGGATATTTTCATTTTAACTGCAGCTTGGGAAAAAAAATGTAAACATGGTGCTAGTATCATTTTTAAGTTGAAACTATTCTTCCCCCGTGTTCAAAGAGCATTATAAATGTTTGCTCAAAGGAGGCATATTTATTCATTTAACCTTTGAGAGAATACTGTGTGCATAGGTAGTAATAAAAATGTATTAAGGAGTGAGTGTGATTCCCCTGGCAATTGGCTTCTCTCTTGACCTCCTCTTAAGGATCTTAGCGGACTGTGCTGCTGCCTGTCTGTGAGGTATGTTTGCACAGGGGGTGAAATTTAAAGTTGCAGTGTGTTACAAGCAAGTAAGTGACTCTCCTTTCTAAATGCTGGAGGAAAAACGCTCAGAAAAAGGCATGACATGTAAGGCAGTCATGTGCTGTGAATGTTGTTCCAAACATGCCATATAATTTCCCACATAAGGCATATGATCCATGTAGTTCTTGCTCCATAATGGTACTTTTCCCTGTTTGATTTCGTGACACCATTTTTTGGTGTCACTCTTGGCTGTGTTGGATATTTGGATGCCGATAGGATGCCCAGGAGCTGGGTGCAGACCCCATGCGGCTCCTTCACCCCCAGAACTTGTGTGGGCAGGAGCCACTTCCACATGAGCCCCTGGCATTCCTTTTCCATGAACCTGGCCACTCGCCTGTTTAGGGAAGGATGCACAAAACAGGAGGGATTATAGCAAAAGAAATTCATGGAGCTATTTGCATGATTATGGCCAGGACCCCTCTGCTTGGTCTGCCCAACCATCCTAGCTGCTTGGATGTGCCCTTGGCAGCCCTCACGTTGGAAGTCTGGATTTGCCACAGAAGCTGGAGATGGAAAACACCTGCTGAGACCATGTCCCATCCAGCGCAGAGCCGTTTCCCCACAGGACACGGGTCATCTCTAAATCCCGCTGCTGACATCCCGTATACAGCCCGAACTGGCAACATCCTGTCCAGAGCGACACTTCATAAATCAGGCTTAGGGCCAGTAAATCGGCAAGGACGAGCAGTTACCAGCTACATATCTCCCTTCCCAATGGCTTTCTTACGTTTCAAGGGATCAGCGGCATGTCGGCAATGGGGCTTTTGCTCAAATGCTGAATCTCATCTCGCCGGGGCCGCGTCTTGCCAGCGCGAACATAAGCAAACACTCAGGTCTTCCCTGCAGCCTTGAGCAATCGCCCGCCGCCTCCAGCAGCCGCCCGGCTGTTTCCACGCTTGTCGCAGGGCCGGTGCCGTTATCAATGCCCAGTATTGTTGTTATTGCACCATTCCTCTGCCGCTTGATTATTCCGGGAGGGGAGGACGAGTTAAGGGATGGATTGGTGCGTGTTTGTCGCAAGGGGGGTCTCCGGTGCTGGATGTTTCTGTGGAAACCTCACCCCTATTTAGCTGAGCTGGCTTCACAATCATCTGGCCCCAATTGTGGGTGCTGAGCACTCAGAAAACAAGACAAAAAGCTGGCCCTGAGCTCCGCTTGACAGTCTGGCCCCAGATGTAGGGTTGTTTGTTTATTTTTATATTTAAGAGATCTAGAAAGCTGCACCGAGGCAGAAAATAGCATGACAAAAATAGGCTTTGCAAAAACTAAGCTTTGCCGATTGGCATAAAGCGGATGCGTATTCTTTCCATAAATTTTGGGGTAAGCTCAAGTTACAGGAGGCCAGAAAGGGAAGATCAAAAAAAGCCGATCTCAGCCAAGATCATTAGTTCAGAATATATGTAGTGCCAAAACAACACAAGTTGCACAACTTCACCACGCATACCCCTCTCTTAACCCATTCTGGCTGGATCAGAACAGAAGCTGAGTGGAGCTCCAGAGCACTCCACGGCTTTGGATGACCTCCGTGGACTTCACAGTGGCAGGCGACATCTTATTCCTGGTTATGATCCGTTGGCCTAGCGAGTTCAATGCAGGGAATATTGGACAACGTAGAGGTATTCAGACCTTATCTGGTGAAGCAGGGTTTATTGCGAGCTGAAGTCCCTGGGTACTAGTTAGAACCGTTCACCCTCCTCCTCATCAGATATTCCCGGAATTGGAAGCCCTGTGTGAGAACTGCTGCTTCCTTCTTTCTGGCCAAAATTGTTGTACCTTGACATTAAGTTTTTGAAAGTGCTCTTTGTGATGCTTACTCGTGTAACATATGGTGACATTTAAAACTATTTGCCGTGCTAGAAGTCCATGCTGTAATGCAGCAACTGACCCGCTCCGGCCGTGCGGGGGAAGTAGCAGAACTCTGGCTTACAGAGCAAATATCTGATAATATTGTCCAATTTTTAAGAGAGTATCACACCCTGTCTGGGATAACTTCAGCCATGGAGTTCTCTAAATAAAAGACTCTGGGGTGTTGTTAATTGAGTGACCACTGTGCTCTTAGCTCACCACCAGTTCCCTTCCCGAGTGTCATGGGCAAATGGGAAGCTTCCACGCTCTAGTTTGATAGCGCATCCCGCAGAAATCCTGTCTTATTTGATCCTGTCTTATTTTATCTCTCCCACCCAACCTGCCCTTGGGGCCAAGAAGAGCCCAGCACCGACCCGATGCTCCCAGTCCGATCATGGCTGAGACGGTGGCACCAACTTCCTTGGTGACCAACACAACTGGGCAAAGTGGGGATGGCACGAAGACATTCCGAGCGCCACGAGCGAGACTCGGCACAACATCCGTATCACTGCTCTTGTTCTTGGCATCGCAACAACACATAGTTCTCTGTTGTCTCTGGAACCACTCAGGCACATAATGAATGGAGTACCAGTGATTGGAAACGTTCCTTGCAAGCGGATGTTTCCATTACTTGTTTTCCTCCTTAAGCCTTGTAATGGTTTTCTCAAGTGTCAGCAGAAGGGCTGAAGCATCTCTTGATCTTACAGATTGCATGTCCATGTGGCCCATTCCAGTCATGGTGTGGAATTTGCAATACAATATTCACTTGTTCTCCCGGCTCTCAGTGTTTTTATTATTTCATTTCACTAGTACTAAGAAGGAGAGACTTCCAAGGTCCACATTTCCCGAAGTGATTGCAGACAGTAATTCTGTTTGCAAACATGATATGTAAAAGCCAGAAAGGCTGAGCTCACCTTCTTCTCCACACTCTAGGCAAAGTTATGGGAATTTGACAACTCTGAAGAACTAAAAGAAGAAAAAGAAAAAAAAAAGAGTGGCTATCTTTTAAAATATCACTTGAAAGTTTTGAGTTGGCTAGGAATGTTTCCCTAAAATACGATTTTAGAAAAATCTTCATTTGTTATCACCAAAGCTCTGTGCAGAATCAGATTAAATTAAATCATACCTTCTACTGACTAGGTTTCATAGATCCATAACATACCCAAACCATGAGAATGGTGCTGCTTTAATAGCCCCGTGGTCCAGATAGCTCGGGTCTGGGAGAGCTGCGATTGCGACCCTGTGCTGCAGGCACTCGAGCAGGGATTTGATCTGGGATTTTTCACACCCAAAGACCTAAATTCTAGGCTATTCACAAGATAGAAACAGTTGTCAAGCATCAATCTGGTTATGTTGGAAGAGAGAAAAAAAAAAAGAGAGAGAAGAGAGAAAAGATCTAGGCTTCATCCCAGCATGGAAACCTCTTCCCATCTACATTTAGCTGAAATAAGAGCCAAGACTAGCAGCCAATGACCAAGTAATATAAGGATCTTGCTCAAGATCAACAGCAAACTGTTGAATCCCAGACTTAAATGTACCTAAGTAAATGATTCCTGTTCAAACTTGCATGCCTTGCTGTATAAAGATGCATTTAATTGCAAGCTTAAAGATTCTATAGGCGCAAGCCCATATTTGCTCTCATTTGGTCTTTACCAAGACAGATACTTGCTGGTCAATAAAGAGTTCATAGAGCGCAACGACTGCAAGAGAAGACCTGTTTTCCTCCTCCACAGTGGTGGAGATCTGGGTTCATTCCCCGCCTGGACATTGTTTCCTATGTCTGTAGAAAGACCCAAATTGTCACCCCTGCTGTAGGTAGCAAGCGAGCAAGAGGTAGCTCATAGGATGGAGAAAAGGGATATGGATTTTCAGCCCTTTAAAGGCAGAAATCTGCTTTGTGGGACACGTCAGGCAGTGGTCGTATCCTAAACTCTTGTCCTTTCTTCCAAAAAAAGGGAGTTTGTTACAGCTTGTTCCACTACCTGTATTTTTGGAGGCCATGCAGGGATCTGAGCACCTCCATCCAGGAGCCATGTTCAGATCCCCTTCCAGAGCCCAAATGTGGGGATGGCGGCTGGGACCAGCTACTGGTGGCATCCATAAAACAGCATCATCGTTGGGGACCGAAATATTTTGGCATTCAGGTGTGACTGCCCCACAGGATCACAGCGGTTATTTAATATTTTATACTGTGCAATGCGGCTTTTAACAGTTTCTACAGGGTGCGAGGGGCTCACGAGATAGTGCTGGATTAGTCACCACTGCGGGCCACCTTCTGAATATTACAAACCTTAATTTACTTTTTTTATAATCTGAATGGACTTTTTAAGTATATCGAAGGGAATTGAAGTGAGGGGAAACATTGCTTAATTCAGCCATTGCATCCGTAAAGCCAGATTGGAAACATGGAAACCATATGTGAGCTTTTAACTAATAAAATAAAATGCCAAAACGTGGCGGCTAAAGCCATTGCACCCAAAATATAATTGCACATATGCTCATTTACTCACTTATAATCAAAACACTAAAAAAAATAAAATTAATTAAAAAAAACTTTGATTCTCAAACTAGGTGCAACTGTTGAACTAAGTCATTTTACAAAATTATTTTATGCGGAAAGAATGTACGTGGGGTTTTCTAATGGCAATATGAAAAGCAAACTGTGTAAACAGAGCCACACACAGCACCAATTGATAATGTTTCACCTGAACACAAAAAAAGAAAGAAAAATGCTCTTAAAATGTCTCAGCGAGGCCGACACACGTTCATTTCGCGATAGCCCCGTATGATTTTTAAGGCCTGCAGCACACACGTTAAGGCCTAGCACAGGTTATTTGCCCGACACAGGTTTTCTTAGTGGTGGGCTCATTTCTTTCTTTATTTTGGGTCTCAAAAGCCACTTCTTGCTGTCCCCAAGCTCTGTCCCCGCTGCCATCCATGCAGTGGCAGTGAGATAGTGCCCTTGGGCTGCCCACCGCCGTCCCCATGGACGTGCCCACATGAGCGCCCTGCCCCAGGGGCCCTGCACCACACTTTATAAACAGCACATATAAATAGAAGCCTTTTAGGGGGGCTAATAAAAAACTAGCAGAATAATCTGCTTAAAGAGAATTGGAAAGTGAAAAGCTGATGTGCAGATGCCGTGCTGGGATGTCTATGGGCTGGGCTGGCCAAGAAACAGGCCCTTGTTTGTTTTCTTGTGCGATAACTTAGATAGGAAAAAAATGTTTTTATAATTTCTATTTTTTTTCCAAAAAAAATTTTAAAAAAAAGAAGCCAAATGGAGCGGCCAAAGGAATGAGTGAAGTCAGATCAAAGATGATATATTGGGTCTGATGAGAAGAAGAGTTTACCTATTTCAAATGCTCAGCTTAAAAAGTCCACTTTTATAGAAGATTCTTTTTAAAAAGAGAGAGAGGGGGAGAGAGAGAGAAGAGGGGAAAAAAGAAAGAAAAAAACAAGAGAAATGAAAAGAAAAACATGCCATAGCCAATAAGTTGTGAAAAACTGTGGAGACTGGCACTTTCAAATGCTTGGCAGGTTATTAAGCCAATTTTTATTTAGTCCACTCTAGCTGTTGGAGGGTCTGTGATTCCCAACTGTTTCACATCAGAGAAGGAAAACAGCCCCAGCCCGGCCAAGACCACATTGGTGACTGCCAGCCCTTCATGTGCCAAACATGAAAGCAACAAGTCCAGCTGCTTTGATCCCAGCATTTTTGGCCGGAGCCCAGAATGTTTTTAACTCATGTTAGGACAACATACATTATAACTGGAAATCAATCAATAGCGCCGTGACCTTCAAACGCCGTAAATGTTTGGAGCTGGTTTCTGAGCATGTAATCTAAATTGGGGATTGGAAGTTGGAACGGGTCCTAACGCAACAGGGGAAAAAAGGGAAAAGGAGAGGAAAAAAAAAAGAGGAAAGAAAAATGTATAGTTTTAAAACTTGGAGTTGCGAAGAAGGGATGGATGAAGGTCGAATTATCTAGGAGAGCAGGAGCAGCCAGTGCCACAGGCAGTCCCCAGAGGGGTCGCTGAGTTGTCTGGATTATAAATACATATATATTTAATATATCTATATATACATTAGAGGTAAGGCTTGGGCTAGTGTCATGCACTGATGTTGCGACCGCTTTAGCCCTTTCTCCTGTGCGATGTCAGCGAAGCAGCACCTGCCTCAGTGATTTCAATTAGAGCAGGATCCAGCCCCCGCAGGGGAGAAGTGGCTTCGAAAAGTAATTAAAGGAATTTCATCTCTTTCTCCCCTCACTCCCCTGTATGATTTAATTGTAGTGCCACTAAATACCAGTCTAGACGAGGTCCTGTTAAAAGCTTTACAAATCACAGGGTAGTTTAATGTTTTTGTGAACAGTCATTGGCATCTTGTGAAAGGAGCTCACACAAATGCTCCTGTCGTGTGGCAAAACCCTCAAAACCCTATTACAAGGAATTAAAAATAAGTTTAAAAAATAAAAAACAAAGAAAATCCACAAAAATTACCCCCTCTTCTCCAGCTAGACAAGCAAGTCCCTCGCAGCAAGTGCCAGCTCCAACCTGGCCCCTGTCCGGTGCCCCGGGGCCGGGGGCAGGTGGATGCAGCACGTGGAGATGGTGATCAAGCAGGAGGTGATGAAGACTCCATGTGCAGCCAATGGTTACTCTAACGTTATGTGTGTCCAAAGGTTGCTCTCCCAGGGGCTGCTCCAGCTCTTGGTCGGGAGAGTTGCTGTGGGTGCTGCAAGCATTTTTTTTTTTTTTTTTTTTTTTTGCAGATATTTTTGCATTTCATCACTGCTGGAAGAGGACAACACCGGGCTCCATAGTCGCTGTCATTTGTCAGCCTGAGCCGATGACTTTCCCACTTCGTTAGCCCACGTTCTTGACTACAGGGGACATCCACAAGCTGCTCGGCACAGCCCTGTGTGGGGCAGCCCACGGGAGGCTCTGGTGGGAGGTCAGGAATTTTTAAGAGGTAGCATTGCAAGGCAGTGCGCCTTGCGTCATCAGGAATCTTTTCAAATAATAAATTGCAACCTCTTTCTATATTGCACGAGTTTGTTCAGTGTTATATGTAAAGAGGACTTTAGAAGACATCCTCAGGCAAGCGAGGAGCTAGAAACAAAGAAAGAAGAGCAAGAAACAGGCCGAGGTTTGGAGTCAGAAGCCTCAGGACACCGTGCTTTGCCTAGTGGCTACCTGCAATGTCAGATATTTTGTGTGGATAACTGGGTCTATAAATCAGCCAGGGCTTTCTTAGATCCCATATTGTCTTTTTTATGTTTGTGACTCTTATTGCTCAATTTTTTTGTTAGGGCAGGAGAGAGATGTAGGCATGGCCATGGCAGTCTGACGTGGACACCGATCTCCTTCTGTAACCAACAGCTTCACAGCACCTTCTAAAGGGCACATTTTCCTCCCAGGTGCTTTTTATCCAATGGTGGAAGGTCCATTGGTGGCTCTTAGCAGCTAGTTAGATATGAAGAGATGCAGAGCTTTGCAGTGGGAAATCTGGGGGCATTTTCTCCCACTAGTCAAGACCACTTTTCCCCTGTTTCATGGGAAAAACTTGCATTCACCTGGGCTGCAATCTGCTTGATTGCAAACCAGCCTTGGGCACAGAGCTAGGCAGGGCTGTGGAGAGGCTGGGTTGTTCTCTGCTAAGGACCTCTGGTTTGAAAGCCTGCTCGTGCCTGCCTGTTTTGACTGCAAATCTCTCAAAGCAGGGCGAATCTCACTATTTTTATAAAGAGCCAAGCATACTGGTGTTGGTCTCATTTTTGGACCTGCTGGTCTGCCCCTAACAAGAATAATAACTATAAAGAATTAGCAGAGTTTTTCGTGTATGGGTTTTTTTTTTTAATTTAGAACTGAGGTCCACGTGTAAGGATTTCTGGTCAAAGTTGGGGAATGGGACTAGGGAGAGTGGCTGGAGGCAGGACATGGCCCAGCAGTTACATCCTTGGGTTTGCATCTCCATGGGAAGCCGCTGCCTCCAGCCACGCGCTGTGCAGAGCCCGCAGCTCCTGTAAGCCTGGAGGCCACCGAGCCACGTGGCTCATCAGCTTCGAATAACGGGTGGATTTATCCCCTGCCATTTCTCATCCACATGTGCGGAGAGAGCCCGATGTTGTGCAGCTTGTGAAATTTGATGGGATCACAGCACGAGGCTGCCGAGCCGCCGCTGTGCAAGATCCCCGTCGACGTTAAGGCTTACAGGGAGGGTTATGTAGATGCTCCTTTCATGTTCTCCAGCTCTTCGGGTGCTCTTTTCCAAAGGGCTTGCTTGATCCATGTGGAGTTAATAAGCGATTTTGGTGTGAGTGTAGATGTGTAAGGACCAAGATGTCTTGTTTCATAAAAGTCTGTTGTTGATTTATTCCTTCTTCTGCTGAGTTGCTTCCTGTTCATTTCTCCTCGCACTTGCAGAGAGCCGGGCGCTGTTTACATTTGGGATGTTTCTTGTGTTTATGGAGGGGGCAGCGTTTCTAAAGGATCCCCAAGTGTTGCTACTTCGAAGGAGCCTCTCCAGAAAGGAGCTCAGATGATAGTCGCATGTGAAGGTTTGTTCTCCTCTCCTTGAGTGTCACTGGGTACAGCTGTCAGGCAGCTTTCACCCAGAAAGACACCTCTCTACCTCCTCAGTCTCCCCTGTGTGTCATGAGGTTGCAATTTTGTCCCTATATGACAACAAGGAGCACTGGAGTTTTATCATAATACTGCTTTTCCTCTCAAGAAAAAAAACAAACAAAAATAAAAACCAAAAAACTACTCATCTCACCTTCCTTTGGGACATATATTTGGGTTTTTGAGCCATAATTGAAAAGCTTTTGTGGTGTTCTGGACATTTTCAGATTGATTAAGAAGATCTAGAAGAGGCCTAGAGTCACTGGAGTGGCCCATGCCCAGCCATGATCCTGGTTCTCCCTCACCTTGGGCGTCTTCAGGAAGGAAAGTGGCTTCTGTCTGGGAAACGTGCGGAGAAGCTGGGATTTTCCCTATGAACCATTGAATATACAATTCCTTGAATATACAATTCTTGCCTGGCTCTGCTGGCTTCTTTCTATTTCCATTTTCAAGATGAACTTTTTCAGGTTTTTGCAAGAAGCTCGTTAAGAAGGAACAGCCATGGAAGTGGAGCTGCCGGGAGCTGGAGCCCCGTTGACAAGGCTTCACTCCCGATTTCCTCCACGGGTTGGAGAACGGCGGGAGACGCCTCTATCTGTTATTTTGCTGCTTCTGGCCCTTTCTGATTGCACCTCACTTTACAATTTGCCCACGTGTGCACTAGCTGTCACAGACGTGTGGATACCAGTTCAAATTGACCATCATCCTTTTTTTTTTTTCCCCAGGATGTAGGAGGATATATTTTTTCCCCTAGCATCATGACATAGTTTTGCATAGCCTCAAATAAAAAGCACATGTTGTATAGAGGCTAAGTACGCATTTATCTGAGCTATCAAGGAAGAAGAGTGACCAAGCCAAATATCTTTGGCTAAATGAGGCTGGAATTCAAAAAGTTGAGGACTGTGGATAAATAAAATGCCAAATTCATTGTTGTTGTTTGCAGGCATTTTTTTTATAAAAGCGGAGCAGAACGGGCCAATCCTCACAGGGGGTTTTGCTGAAGCAGCACAAATGCAGCTGGCAGAAAGGAGCTGCCGGGTCTTGGAAAAACCCAACCTGAGTGAGAGCATTTCTGGGTCTTCTGAGACAGGTTTAAAGAGTGGCTGCAAGTCAAGTGTTCAGCTCCTGGTTGTAGAACATCTTTATTTGAATTACTCTGGATGCATTTTCTTGGATGAGATGTAACACTGAGGTCTTAACCTCCTTGTTTAGGGATTTTTTTAATCCAATTTTATGTTTCATGATGTCCCAGCGTTCTTGGTAATTTGCTGCCAATTACCCTCAGTCAAACTTGGTGGGACTTTTTTAAAAACGATTCTTATCCAATCTGAATTTCTATAGATGAAATTGAACTCAGCAAAAATATTTGTCTAAATAAGCATGTCTACAGGAGGTTTAAAATATATATGGCACTTGCTGGAGCTCCTCAGTCATGAGAGGTTTGTAGGGAAAAAAAAAAGTAAAATTGTTAAATAGATTTTGTAATCTTGCTTCTGGAAGAAAGCAAGAAAAACATACACACGATTTTTCCTTTGTAAGTAGAGTTATGGACAAAAGAAAACCAAAAACTGTTGCAACCTGAAGTATGGAGAAGTAGCATGGTTTCTGTCTAAAAAAAAAATAGAATTATACATAGAAATGTTCATGCAATATTAGTTTAATATGTGCAATACCAATTTAAAACATACTCTGTGGACCAAGTTATAGACAGAGCTGCTGGTGCTGAAATGTTATACTCAGAAAGGCCTGAAAGAAGCTGATCCATCTGTGATAACGCAGATTCGAATACTTGAGTAGTCTTTCCATTTATGTTATTTCCATGCTCCATTACCTGTAAAATATGTAGGTGTCATTCCAGTTTTACATTTTGGAAGTACTTCTTCAGCATTGTAGGGCTCTTTTGGCATGAAAAATGCATCATTCGCAGGAAATTCTACAACTACCAAGGTAAGTTTTTAAAATATTTCTTTTTCAAAGAGACATAAATCAAGCACTGCTCTGCAAACCATCACTTGATGAAGCAAAGTCTGAGCTTCAGGAAAAGGGCTACAATTCTTTATATTTTGCTGGTACGTGAGTGTATTTCCAAAAAGAATTTGGATGAATTCCTATCTTCTCTAGGTCAGCACTGCAGATTGATGCTACGAAAAAGCCCGTCACCCTCCTGCAATGTGGAGATTTACCCAGGGGAAATGATCAGCTCTGTGCTTAATGTGACAGCAGCGACCTAGACGATACCAAACTTTGATTTTTCTCAGCTCCTGCCACAATCGATTGGACCAGACAGTCCCGAGAAACTTAGTGCTTAAACTCTTGAGCCACCTATGCCTTGAGTTTTGGTGCTCTTCGTGCAAGCACCTCCAGCGTGAAGGACAGCCATCTTCTGGGGAAAACGCTGGGTTCTCCGTGCCCATATGGGAAATGTTATCATTCAGAGGAAGGGCAACATTTAGATTTTGCAAAGATTCATTTAAGATCATAAGTAATCACTTCCAAGGTAGGTTTTCTTTAAGGGTTCAGCCTTCCAAACCATCTGATCTCACCTACAACATCACACTACATTAAGTGGTGGGTCCTCTTGCCTCTCTTCCTAGGTAACCTCCATGCTGGATTTGCCTTGGCCAAGGTACCAGGCTATGCTGGTTCTGTTTTGTGGAACACAATTTGCTGATGTTTGATTGCTGCAGCTAAGACATTCGGGTGAATCATTATACCGAAATGCAAAGGAGGTAACTTGAGAAAGATGCTTATGTTTCTGTAGCACTTTGCAGCAGATGTCTCCTATTTACTGCTTTATTTTATTGCTTAATGACTGGATCTCAAGTAATTGAACAATTTGACAGATATTTATTTGTAAAACGTGATTCATTTAGTCAGACATTGTGAAACAGTTTCATGCCAGTTTTAGAGAGTTTGGTAGGACCTTCTAAAGATGCAAGCATTCAAGTAAATTGCTCATGTCAATAGCACATCCACTTTTTACTGTTCTTTGCTGCACACAAATATTTGAGTTGACAAAAAAGCGCTGGTGAACAGACTACAGGGACTTCTGAACTTTAATCAACCACAAGCACTGGCAGGGTTCAGAAGTAATTTCCTAACTATGAATCACCTGCAGACAATGAATCACACACTAGAGAAGATTGCCAAATAAAACAAGCCATCATGTATAGCTCGCATTGACTGCCCTATGGAAAGGCCTTTGATTCACCTAGCTGAAAGAGAAGCTGTGATGAAAGCCCTGAAAGAAAGGCAGAAAAGAATGTAGGAATCCCAAACCACATCTGCTAGCAGTGAATGGCGACATTTAAGTTCGACAGGGAAGATAAAAGAACATGAGACTAAGCAAAAAATACCAGGCAAGGAGACACTATCTTACTGGAAAAGACTTGCCTGGAGAAGAACGTCACGACGCATTTCTGGGAAGAAGACCTTAGCTTAACTTTAAACACATGTGTGAGCTCAGATTTCTCCTCAGATGGAGCAGTTGTCCTTTCCGAAATGTCCTGTGTGATTTTTAGGAGCTTGGGGCTTGCTGGATGACACCTAGAAGGCAAGGGGCCTCTCCACCGCTGGTTGGTGCTCACTGGGGTTGTTTGGCCCGTGGCTCCTTGGGTCCATGGGATGGCCGTAAACTGCTCCCGCTGCTGGGTTGGGTTTCTGACAGGGGCCAACAGCGCTGGGGCTGGCAACAAGGGGCCAGATCTTGCATAACTTTATTCAGAAGCAACGATGAACAAAGGAATGCTGAAATAGGAGAAGAAACCCAGAATTTGCTGGAAACTATAAAGAATCATGAGAGTAAATCCTACCACAAGGAAAAGAAATAGAAGAGGGAATACAATTTGCTTTTTCATATTTTATGTCTTATGTGAGGTATTTGGCCACGCTTCCCCAAGCACTGAGACAATAGCGGGGAGAGCATTGACAGCGGAAGCAAAAAGCCCCACAATTATCTATACTTTGATGATTCCCTGTGTCCGCGCCAGCATTCAGCCAGCCCTCAAATTGTATGCTGGAGCAGGAGAGCAGATTTATGGCAGCCAAAATCATAGGAGCACGATGAATCAAGACCGCCTTCTTGCACTGTTCAGGTCTAGCTCATGTCTAACGTTCCCGTGCTGCAGGATATGCTGTTTTCTATGCATGCCATAATTGAAGGGAAAAGAAAAAAAAGGAAAGAAAAAAGTAGAATTCAGATTTGCTGTATTCAGAACTGATGACTCTGGGAGACATCGTTACCACCTCTGCTCGACGAGCTGTGTTGGCAGAGATACTTTAGCTCCTGCTTGTTTCTTGGCTGGTCGAATGAGCAACAAACAGGCAAAAATCATATTTTGCTCCCCAACGCTGGAGAAACAAGGAACCCATGAGCTGGGGTAGCACCGAATTCGCATACTCACTTGCCAAGTGTCCAGATAGATAACATTTAGAAAGACCATAACTTGGGAATTCATAATTACACGGCGATGGTTTCCGCTGGCCAACAGCCCTTTCCTTTCCTTTATTCCACAGAAATAAGGCCGTTTTCACCTGGGTGCAGGAGCAGCGAGCAGTTCCCCCGAGCAGCCACGAGAGAGCACCAGGCAATTAGGGCTGCGGCGATGCCGCCGCAACGCTGCTGCTCCTGGAGCTGCAAAAAGAATGAGGAAAAAAGAAAAAAGTGAAGCCGTGACAGCCTTAAAAGAAAGCCTGTACATGATTCCCTTCTAACATAACACTCGCTAACCAAAATTGCAATTAGCAATACAAGCCACAGCTAATTAAATCCATGTTAGGCGCTTTGAGTTGCAGTTTTCTGCGAGGTTTTAGCTGCGCAGCGTTGGGGTGGCAGCTGCAGTGCCTGGGAAGGGAGTGTTAGTTCGGGTGCTGTTAGCGAGCTCGTTTGGAACTGAAGGCTGCTCAGTAACTGCTGGCAAGGCTGGCAGATGTTTGCAAGGGGCTGTTTCTTTACCTACGTTGTCCTCTTCCCTGCATAATATTCCAGCAACGTATGATCAAAGGTCCTTCCCGTGAGGCAGGGCTGAAATCAGTTTTCCACGCTTAAATTTTTGCAGGGTGCAGACCTCAGACCAGAACAGCATGTATGCAGCAGGACCCACCAGGAGCATGGGCAAGGGATAGAAGTGACATGTGGCTGATCCATGCACCATGTCCCCGTGCACCACGATGCAGGACACCCAGATGGAGGCAGAAGTCGAGGTTTCAGTTCAAGCTTGACCCTCGAGACCTTTCTAAAGATTTTTTAAGAAGAGTTCACATGGGTTCTGACTGCAAGGGTTGGGGTCATCGATACAAAGATGACCCAAATAGCAGCCGTGGGAAAGCCTCGACACAGAAGCGGTGGGATCCTCCTCGGGACTCTTCAAACCTGCCAAACACAGCCCTGAAAACGCAGAAATCTCCGTTCCTAAACCTCAGGTCACATGTGAGTCATGCAGCTCAAGAGGAGCATGTGGTCAGCGGAGTGCTGACTTTTCCAGCAGATTTCCATTGCTCCATTGGGAGATGTTGCTGGAGAGGCTCCTGGGCCTGCAGGACACCTCTGCTCCGTGGTCAGCATGTCCATCATTTCCATTTCTTCTTTGGGAGAAGCAGCCCTGAATTTATTTTGTTGGAGTAATCCCACTAATTATCTCTACGCTTTGATATCAAAGGAAGGACAAAAAAACAGAATCTTGCTTAATACAAAAGATTTAACTTCATGTAAATATAGTCAACAGGCAGAGACCAAATATTTGGTTCAGTACCAGATGCCAAAAAAAAAATGCACCACAAGGTGCTTTAAAGGACTTTGCTAGTGCTCAGTTGGGAAGGGGAAAAAAAAGAAAGAAAAAGGTGAAGTACATAATGGGTCTATTTCTTTAAATAAATTTGGTTTTCTTGCAGAACAATAACAAACAGAGTGTCACGATGCCTCGGGGAAACCGAGCAACTGGCCAAGTGCTCAAGTCAGGTTTTTCACCATGTTTCCTTGGTCCATTCATTTGATTGTCGTAAAATGTTTTCAGAAGTTTAATTTTTTCCCGCTGATCTATCTTGTACTCAGTAAAAGCTGTTTATATCGACGGCAAACAAATCTTAACTGAATCTATGCAATTAATGTCTAAGTTCAGAGAACAAAAATAATCATAGCAAAAAGTGTTTAAGGCAAAATCAAGATAGGATTGCAAAGCCCTTGTGGAAAACATGTATTGATGGTGTGGGCTGACAGTCAGGCTGCTAAAGACACCTTCTGGATCTGTTTTAGGAATTGCTTATTAACCACTTAAATAATAAACAGAGAGATTAAGAGTGTGTAATAAAAGAAAATCCATTGAATATTTCACTTGATCTCCTTCAACATGACACATTTATTTCATTCATTCAAAAAAAAAAAATCACTGCTGTTGACTCAGTAACGCGATGCAGTGTCTGCTTCACTTAATGATTTTTAGGGATCTTTCATTGGCTTTTTAGTGCCGTAAATGCAATTAAGCTTTGTGTGACACGCGCGGGTTCGGTTTGCTTTCTGAATGCCGACGTTACCGGAGGGATTGAGACGTGTGATTGAACCTGCTGTGTGCCCAGCCGCAGGACGCCGAGCGGGAGGGCAGGTTCAGCGGGATCCTGGCTCCGGGATGCGCCTTTCCTTACCCGACGGGAAAGGTCCCAAGGAACGGACTGCTCCAAAGCGCCGAGCAATGAATCATGCTCAGGAATTATTATCAGGGCTCTTAGCTAGTAAATCCTGACTACCAAGCGGCTGCTAGATGAAGCTCTAAATTGTGGCAACATCAACAAATATATGCTTATTTCCACTTTGCTTCTCAGGGCCGTGTCGCACTGTATTTAATCCTCGTGTAATTGCGTTTTAACCCCCTGCCAAAGGCAGCAGGAGCAGGAGAGCGCTCACGCGCCGCGCGCGGAGCCGGGTCTGCCTAGAGCGGGGCCTAACAAGAAACAGTTGCTCCTTAAAAAGGTTTTCATTTCTGCTGTGAGCTAAAAATTACTTCTCGCGTCTGAGTTTTGAAGTGTGTGAAAAAAATGTGAGCGCAGTTAGTTCTTTCTCCAGCCTTAAGAAAATACCTTTGAGTGGGTCCTTGCCATTTGCAGATACTTATGCGCCCAGAATTGTTTAAAGATACAATTGTTAGGCATGTTTAAAAAAGAAAAAAAAAAAAAAAAAACTTTCAAGAGGTTGTTTCCCAGAACATTAGCAACCAGCAGGCTCTATGGGCTTGCAGCACCAAGCAATTGTTGACTAATACTATGTGCTTTGTAGGAAAAAAAAAAAAAAAAAAAAAGAGAAACAAACTGTTATATGCTTTTTTGTTGAGATATATTTAGAGAGCTTTCTCATTGTTAAGAGCTTTAGGAACAATAATCAGCGGTATGTCATTCTGGTATTGTTAGCAAAGTCCTTTCTATTGAATTTTCAAGATGTTGTAAAATGAGATTATGTGAGTAGCACCTCTGGACACTTTTTCCCATCATTGTGTTGGTATCAATCGCTGACTTCCACTGTTTCTCCTGGTATTAAATGAAAACGTTGTTTCCCACTGCGCTGATTGGAGGCTTTATAATTCATGACATAACTGATAACCCTGCGGAGATTACGCATTGTGGCTGTGGGCTGCGCGCGAGAGCCGCACCACAAAGTTGTGGCCGCTTCGGCAGGGACACGGAGTGGGAAAGAAAACGTGCCGGGTTCATTGTTCCAGCCAAGCGAGGCAGCGTTAAACACGGATAATTTCCAGGCTGGGCCTCCAGGTTTTCGTGTTGCTGCTGTTTGTTTTTTCCTGGGGAGGGCAGGTAGGGTGACTCTCTTGGTGGCTCAGAGCTGCCCCAAGGCAGCGCAGGCCCCCGGCGGAGCAGCGTTGCAGCAGAAACCAACACCCTGCCGAGACTCCTAACATTTTCCAAAGAGGAAATATTAAAAATTCAGTGGCAGAGTGGAGGAGGAGGAAGTTATGATTTGGAAACTAGCGGTGAGCTGAGAAAGCTGGATTTTTGGGCTCTATAATAAAAAAAATAAAGAAAGAAAGAAAGAAAAAATAATGAAGGGCTTTGAGCTAGCTCCTGTCTTACACCCGCCACCAGCATCCAAGGAGGGGGAAGAGCAACACGGGGGTCCCGAGAGCCCTCCGTGCACACCCTGCCACATCTGTTGGAGCCCTGGGGCCGGGCTGGTTTGCATGGATGCTCCGTCGGGATGGGTCATGGTGGCAGTTCCAGAGCTACCCTGGTCACCCTTGAGTGCTGCTCCTGCCCAGCTCCATGCCAAATCCATGCCTTTCCGTGGGTCTTTACAAGCGGGAAGTGAAGGATGGTGAAACTCCAGTTGCAAGTTGTGCTTCCTCCATGTGCTCGTGCTCGTCCCCAGCAGGGACATCCCGGGACGTGCGGCTGGCACTGCTCCCTTGACAGCACGTCGGGGCCAGGAACAAGCTCCTGAGCTTCCACTCAGAGATTTTATGGATGAGTGTAAAGCTGGAGCGAGGCGCTCCATGCAGTGGTTAAGGTTTTAATAGCTCCTAAGTAATAAAAACAGCATAATGGCTTCCAAAAGGAGTACCAGGGAATCAAGTCTAAATGCAATAAAGGTCTCTACTTTGTTACAGTGCAAAGCGAAGCGCTTTGTGGCTTGTGGTTACACAGCGCAGAGGTTCTGGGGATCCTTGTGAACTCCGTTTTATTGCATGGATGTGATTGCAGCAGACTGGGCTGCGTATCTCGGCTCGTCCCCTCCTAGGGAAAGAGAAAGAGCAGCCCAACGCGCGCCAGGGCTGCTGCAGCTGCAGCGGGCTGGGGTTTCGTGCTGCTCCCCTGCTTGCTGAGATTATCCATCACTAAAACAGGAGGCTTTGAGCTGTGAGAACATCTCCTGTGCCTTCTTTTCAATATGTCTTAATATTATGAATATTTAATATTCCCCAAAGTTTTCCCCTTTTAATGAAAAGGAGGGAGTTACGGTGGAGTGTTTCCTCCAGATTTAACATCCAGATTAACAATTTTAAAATATTGCTGTGCACATAGGCTTTTCTAAAGATCATTTTCACTAGGAAGCCATGCGATGCCATCACAGATCCCACTGATGCTGCTGCATCTTTGTCCAGGACAGACGGACAAAGATGTGGTCGGGGAAGGACATCCCTGCTGCAATGCCAGGGCCCTCAGGAGCCTGGGTGCAGGGGAGGGCTGCCCAGCGTCCCCGCTGGGTGCCCCAGGCCAATTAGCACGGGGCGGCCGGGACGCTAATTGGGCCTGACGTGCGCCGGTTTAAGGAGATTCCCCGGGAATTCGAGCGCTACCTCTGCAGTTTGAGTTGGCTGCTAGCGCGAAACACGACCCGGTCTGGAGAAGTTTCTGCACTTACCATGAAACAAATATGCCACAGGTATCAAGCGGGCTTTGTTGTGAGGGCTCTAATCATATTGCAAATTGAACATTTCCACATGTGCGAGCTGGCAAATCCAGCCTCAGCTATCTCATATGGATCTGCCCCCAGGTACAGACACTGGGGTCTTGACATAGCATAATATAGATGTAAATATATTTTCCAGATTGCCTTAGCACATGCTAATGAAAATGCGGAACAAAGGCCTTAAAGAAGCAGCTGTTAAAAATTTTCTTCAATCCCACAAAATGAACTTCTTAATTACTGATAATTTAGCATCAAAATGACCACCAACCCTTTTCTCCCACTAGACCCTCCCAAGGTGGGAGGCCTCTTCGAAGACTTGCAGGAAAAACTTTTGCTTCAAGTGAGCCATTTCATTATGTTTCTCCGGCCTTTCTGGAGTTAATTAGTATTAAAATACAGCAGGGAAGAGGAGGCTCCACTCAGAAGGTAGCATCTTGCAGACCCTCCAGTCAGTTTGACAGAGTAGATGCAGGTGAAGGTCGCACACAACAAATTATATGAAAGCACTTTTGTATTTCCATAGCACCTTCCATAACAAAAGGTTCCCCAAACTTTCCTGAGTGCATTTATAAATTATAGATGCAAATAGCTTGCACTGCCACTAAACTACAGGCGCTTCTGGATCAAGGAAAAGGAAGCCCTTGCGGGGCAGGGCAAGGGGTTTGTGTTCAGTCGGATTGATGGTTGTGTTCAGGATGTGACTGTTCCCCCCCAAATTCAGCCAGTAACTGGGTGAAAAGAGCTCCAGCCTTGTAAGAAACACCTTGGGGCTGTGAATAACGGCAGGGCCTCTGGTGAGGGATTATTTGAATGCTATTCCGATTAAAATCTCAATCCTGGGAAAATGGCAAACTCGGATTCATTTGTTACTAGAAGAAAACAGTTTTCAGGAAGGTGGAAGGAAAGAAAACGGAACAAAACCAGAATACCGTGTTTTTAGTTTTTTTTATTTAATGCCTCCTCCCCAGGTTTTCATTAAGGGAATCTGAATTGCAAAGCTGAGCATTTAATAAAGTTGGCACCATTTTCTATACTGAAACAAAGGGTGAATTAATAGGGCTATTGGACTCCACATACAAGGTATATGCAAAAACGTACAGAGACTTTCAATGGGATGGGAAAAAAGACAGTTTTGGCCAGCAGTCAGAATACATTTTACTTATAACTGGAGCCTTGGCAAGGTATGCGGGCCTGGACACGGAGAAAGGCTCTTCTGTTTGCTCCTGGATGGTCTTATTTTGTTTAAATCATTACTGGAAGCATCTTTAAAATGAGCTCGCTTTTCTGTGCCACTATTTGACTGACCAGTGAAGCCACAAATGAGACTTAATACGTTTGGAAGGCAGCAGAGGCCGCTGAAACGTTCCAGAATTCAATGTATAAAGAGAAGGAACTGACAGAGAGTTTTAAAGTTCAAGACATACATGTAGCAACCGGCCAGACTGAGCCCCTCGGCGCAAAAGCAGCGTCTCTCTAATAACTTCCCCTTCCATCACTCGGCAAATGTGGCCATGCCACAAAAGGGAGCAGGGGCTCAGCCAGGCTGAGCTGGGCCAAAGTGGAATATTGATTAATCATCTCGTCACTCTGGTTGTTTGTTATGTTCAGCAGATAGAAATTGAGACCGTAATATGCAGAGCCTTCCTGTCATAAACGCTCTGCATCACGTGGGAATGGTTTGTTGACTTAGGGAAAACTACCCCAGTAGGATGAACAGTAGGATGATACTGAAAGAATTTGAAGGATTTTTTTTTTAAGTACTTATTATTTTTCTCGGAAAAAAAGAATAATCACCATAGCCAGAAATCACGGGCCTGACTTTGCAGGCTCTTCACATCTGGGCAAGTACATTTGCTCCTGTCTGTGTGGTCCTCTAAGGAATTTATGACACAAACACAAAAATTGCTCGGTCTTGTGGGTTTAGTTGGGGTTCTTTTGTTTTCTGCTTTGTACTCAAATGAAAGAATGCAATTTCGATTTGTTTTTTGGCTGCTCTCCTATGGACTATTGCTGCCATTGAGGAAACACAAGGAAAATCAGCATCGTGTTAAACTGTAAAAATGAAGTTGAAGGAGTCTGACAGATAAGGTAGTCCTACAAGGTCACAAACTCCATGTTTTTATGCCAAGGAATCTCACCAGTGCTGAGACCTGCTGTTTTCCATGCTGTGCGCTAACTAGCCTCTTGGTACATTACAAAGTAACTTTTACAGCTGAACAGTAGTAATAATAATAATAAAGTTTTTTTTAAAAAAATCCTTTATGAGAGGATCTGTATGAGTAATGCCCGTATATAAAAGATGCTCCAGCTGCTTTTCCTTCTGTCCCTTGATGTCCCCAGGTTTTGACTGGAAGGCCGTTGGCCTTCTGCTCCTCATGCTACACTGGGAAGGTGGCTGTGGGACTGGGGCTCTCCAGGAGGTCCCGTGAGCTGTGGTTCTTCACCAGCGTCTGGAGCCAGCAAGTAGGTGTCAGCTCGGGGGAACCCCTCCCCAACGGTCAATAAAACCTCTTTGGCAGAGGTTAAAATGGCCCTACAGGTCCTCTCAAAGAGCACTTTCGCTGCTGGCTGTTTGATGGGAGTGCAGTACTTTAATTGAGCACATTAATCCCTGCAGAAACTGTCCCACCCTTTCTCCACCTCCAAAATCTCCTTTCACCTAGGGCAGGTGAGAGGAGCACTGATAAGAACTGTCATTCCATCACTCTAAAGGGGAAAAAGATCTGGAAAGCCGTTTGCAGATAAAACTGGACTTGATTAATGTATTTGTTCCCTTTATTTGGCAACGACCTAAAGTCATGTTCCAAAGCGGCTTTAACTGCGTGAAAAATAGTGGCAGATTGTGCAGTTACCTGCCTATGCCCGGCAGCAAAGCCGGCACGCGAGCCTTGTTTTGCTGTTCCCCCAGCTATGCGTTCAGGCCTCACATATGGAAATTTGCAGGCCCACAGGTCACCGCTTGGCACCAACCTGTGCTTGAGGCTGAGGCACCAAGAGCCGCTCGTGGAGGCACCTGGCTGGATCTGCCGGGTCTCGGTCCCTCTCTGGTTGTGGAGTGTAGGAGGAGACCGGGACGTGCAGGATGAAATGGGCTTTTCTGGCCATCCCACCTCCCACCGGTCTGCCCGGCCACAGGACGCAGGGCTCTGACCCTGCCCTCGGAGGGAGCGCGCCAACGGGAACACCTCTTTTTGCTTTTAGAGCCCAAATGCTCCCTTAGTGCTGCCGCAGTCTCTGGACGCTGGTTTGTGGTGCTCCGCTTCAGCCTTGGCTTTGGAGGACGTTTCCACGCTTAGTCCGAAGCTCTAAGCCATGAGGTTGCCCCACCAGCACTCCCAGGGCTGGCAGCAGAGCACCCCAGGCCTGAGGCTCTGCAACAGAGCTCAAAATGTGACCTTGTGCTTGTCCCCTCTGTACAAATAAGTGAAATATTTCTCTTTTCCATGGGAGCGTTTTGAAGCTTCAAGGTGTGATCTAAAGCCTTCTGCTGTGACATTGGCTCAGGCCCTAAATCACCAGCACGAGAGACTTCCACGTGCCACCACCAGCCTCGCCGTGACCACCCGCGGCCAGAGCTCCACAAGAACCAGACAAGAAAGAAAAAGCTCCCTTCAGTTTTGTAGTCCTTTATTTTCTTTTTTTTCTTTTTTTTTTAACTCGATCCTCCCATAGTAATGTACTGAAATGCGTAACAGTTACATTGTACAAAGCATTTAAAGAAAGTACCTCAACTTGCCGATTATTCCAAAATGAGATTATAAACAAAAGGAAAAAATAAATCTGGTCCCTCACTAAAGGCCAAAAAAAAAAAAAAAAAGAACCCCGAAAAAATAACTGAATACCTTCCGTTATTTATTTATTTTTTTTTAAACATAAATTTGGAACACTTCATCTTACAAATAGGATTAACATGAACATAACATCACACAAGCTCGCAGACAACCAGCATAAAATATTGGGTACAGTTTTTAATCAGAAGAATCATGCTTTCATGAAGAAATTATAACTGTTTATACAATTGAATCAATTTACTGTATTACAAAAAAAACTAAGTCGCATCTATTAGTTATTTAGTTCATTAAAAGGAAAAAAAATAAAATAAAAGAGGAATGTAAGAAAATTTCAAACACTGTTTTGCACTCCCATATACACAGATCAGTTCACCTCACTTATTTTGAAGTACATGGGTGCCTGCATCATGAAGCAGTGGGGGACTGGAGCAGTGCTGTTTGTTATCGGAACAGTGCTATTTTAATCAACAAACAATTGTTTGCCAACAAATAAATACATGGTACACACAACACAAAGAAGAAATTAGAGGGGAGGGGGAAGGAAACGATACAACAAAATAGCGACATGATTGTCTAAAATTAAAATCTCCTTACAACGATTGGAACTAGTGGTACTGACGATGAACATGGTGCTTTCACGGAATTAGCTGGATGATTTAGCTTCTTGGAGTAGTGAACATTCATAGTTTACAATATACACAAGCCTCTTATGAATTGTTTCTCACAGTTTTTTTTTTTTTTCTTGTTTTTCCTTTTTTTTAACAATGCAGTGGAGAAGGCAAAAGAATTATGGAGAGAACAAAACATTCCCGGTTACTCGCTTCTACGTTTAGGATGGAGAGTGTGCATTTCACAGAACTATTTTCTTTCTTTGAAGGGCTAAAATGCATAAAGCCTTAATGAAGAGATTTGTACATAAAAGCAACTGTTCCCAATCCTGTGTCAAACTATATTATACAAAAAGAAAATCAATTCAGTTACTACTTTAAAGGAGTGCCCATGTGTGTGTCAATGCAGTCTTAACCCTTTTGCCCCTGCTCCTCAAAGCCGGGTGAACTGGAAGACACTTTTTCCCGGCCCCGGTTTACATAATCCACCGAAACTTTTTATTTTTTAAGTCGCATTGATCCTCGAGAAGTCAGCAGCTGCCTTTGCTGTGCAAAACAAAATATTGAGAATAAATAGTTTCTTTCTTTTTAAAATTATTCAGTTTAAGGTCACCAGACTTTAAATGAGTGACCCTGCAGATTTATAAGGCATTCTGCTCAGCAGTCTTTTAAATAGTCATATACGAAAGAGCCATGCTACTGGTTTGGACTTGGTCCCATTCTTGGTCAGCCTTCGCACCGTCATACGTGACTGATGGACTGGATGGCGCTGGATTCGGCGGCAGCTCTCGCCATACTGTGCCACATGTTGGGAGAACTGTGGGCTGCGGAATGCAGGGAGTCCTTGTCGGAGAGAGACAGCATCATGGCGTAGGCCTGCGTGGGGAAGCACAGGGAGACGTCAGCCCGCGGCGCCCTGCTCAGCTCTGCAGCAGAGCACGACACGTAGAGACCCACCGGCGTAAGGACAACACCAAAAGGCAGCAGGTAGAACCACTATCAACCCTCCCATTGCTGATAGCAGTCATTATTTTTGCTTCCATCTGCACTCACAAAGCTCTGGGAAGCACACAGCATTAAGCAAGCTGAGTCGTGCGTCTGCCTTCACGTTCTTCTCAAGCACTGTGTTCCCAAAGAAACATATCAGCTTTTGGCTGATACTATATGACAAAAAATATCACGTTCTGCTTTGTTTTGTCACTATGGGCACATTCTGTAATTTTTAGAACAGGACACTTTTTAAAGACTAGGAAAAAAACACTTTAATTTGTTCTAATAATATTGAATAAATGCCACTAAGATGTCATTCCAAGTAACACTATTTTAAAAACGTGTTGAGGACGTGCAGGTAGTAGAATCCCACAAATTTACCTATTAAAATAAATAGAACACCCAAAAACTTGCTAGACTTGCTTGCACCCTTGCAAACAGTTTCAGTCTGACCATAGTGTCTGCCCGAAAGCAGAACATGCCTATCTGCATCTCTGCAAAGGGGAAAAAGGAACACAGATAGCAAAAAAAAAAAAAAAAAAAACAAGAAAATACTGCAAGACCTGGGAGCAGATCATCTAGTGACGTGTGTGGTGGGGCTTTGGTATTCCAGGTGTTTGGGGAGAAGCAAGGGGAGGCCAGGGCACATCCAGGGAGCTTTAGAGATATGGAGATCAGCCCAGCTGGGCAAGATGAAATGACCTTGCCTGCCACACATCAGTAATTTAATCATCTGCGTATCTGTCTGACACCAAAATTTCCATGGAGTTAAGCGTTTACCTGGGATTTGGATTTCCTGTACAACGGTTGTTTCAAGTCCTCCGGCAGCTGGGAATTATTGAAAGCTGCCAGTTCAGCTTCGTTGTATTGATTTTCTTCCATTTTCCTCATCTTGAGGCTATCTGTGAAGTGCCTTATGTGGTCCAAAGCTGAAAGTCCAGTCTTATTGTACTCCTCCTCCTTATACCTACAAAAAAACCACGGAGGTTACAGGGAGTTTTCATGTCAATTCAGGCTCCTGGGTGACCAAGAGCTCCCCGGCCGCTCTCAGACATTTGAACCTGCTCTAAACTGTCTCTCTTCTGCTCTCAGTGCAGCCTTTCACGAGACTGTTGTGAGATTCAGGTAGACTTAAGGAAGAGGTAACACATCTCACACAAACACTTCCTGCCTCGCTCTGAACCCGAGCTCCATAAGCAAAGTTATTTTTCCTCTTAACAGCTACAGATCGCACGAAGAGACTGAAAATAGGGCCAGTATTGACCACAACACAGATGCACGTTGCTATTGTTACTGGGAAGTTTGCTACTTAGGGCCATTTCCCACAGGACAACAGATTTTGGCGTTGGCACCCTTGTATGGGTTATTGTTTGGGCTTCGCATATTGACTGCACCAATACTAGGAAGGAACCAACCTGCCAGGGGAAGCCTTGCAGTTCATGTCCAAAGTACTCGTTTCCTCGTAGTCTTCCTCTGGAGTCCCCTCGTGTATGTCACTTGTAACAGGTTCTTTCACTGCTTTCCCGGCAATTTCAGTTTCTTCATCTTCTTCGTCCATCATTACTTCATCTTCTGCCTCCTCGTCATCCAACAAATCTGAGTTCTGGCTGGCGACCATGGCTTTCTCATCCTTAAAGTGGCTGCCGTTCATTCTGAAAGCATCAAAATAAACATGCAATAATCAAAGATTAGATACTAAAGCTCAGCACTCATGAGAGAGATAAGAAAAAAAAGAAAGATCTCCCAATAGAATAACAAGATTTCCAGAGAAGTCTTTTATTTTGTATCTTGCTTAGCTTCAGATGTTTAGGCAGCATCGTAGGAAATTCCACCTCCAAATCAGTGGGATGTTGCAGTGCAAGTAGCATATGATTTTCCTAATCTCCTAAGGGCCTAAAAAGGTGATTTTCAACGCTCAAGAGTGATCTTTGGAGTTGTGTTCAGCTAGCCATTCTACATTTTCTCATGCACCATTTCATCTCATGTTTCCAGTCACACAGATAAATGACTGGCAAAAGTCTAGGCAAAATAAGTCAATAAATTTTAACAGAAGATGTAGGAGCAGAAAAACTTTGAAGATCTGACATTTTCAAAAACGATATCCAATACTGTGTTCAGAGTTTTTGAGCCAAGTTCATATGCATAATTCATTTTGCTCAAAATACCATCTGTTTGGAAGCCACACTACTTAACTGAACTTTTGGATTACATACATGAGGACCCGAATGGGTTCTACTGAAGGCCTTCAACATTGCCTCAACAATTATTGACTTATTGCCACATTATTGACTTATCTGAAGGACTAGAGTAACTAAAAGAAAGGTCACCAGCCTCAGACAGTATTTTGAGTAGGAAAATCCTCTTATTAAATGAGTAATTAAAGCAAAAAGTATGTGGAAAAACCTCTTGGTCTATATACTATTATTACATTGTCTTTTGCTTTCAAACACTGACTTACCCACTTGCCACAAGACATTTATGGACACATATTGTCCATGCTGAACTAGAGGCTTATATTCCATTTGACAAAGTCCTTGTCCTTGTCTGATCCACAGTACCTGCACAGTGTATGTGGCATTGACCAAGAGCTATTGGGCACTGCCAATGCATTGATAAATCTACAGTGGGAGGAACTGGTGGCATCAGAGGGCTGAATGCAGCGGTGCCGTACAAACGTATGGCAACGGGGTAGCGGCTGCGCCGCTTTACGTAATCGAGAGGCCTTGATTCATCTATTGTTCTAATCGTGCAAAAGGTCCTTACTCTTCCAGGAATACAGTTACAAAAATGGAAACTGTATTGTCTGCCCATGGTTAGCTTTAGACTCTATACGCTTCAAACCGTGCAGGACAATATGGACCAGAGCAAGAGCTTTCCCAAGATAAGGATGACCCACGTTAGAAACATATTAGATGTTGAACACTTGACTCGCCATTTTAACAAATAGACTTTCTTACACAGAGTGTGTAAGTGAAAGTCAGTTTCTTCTAAGATGATAGCATCATTTATCTAAATACAATAAGCTTACATCTATCTTCTGAGCAAATTCCAGATGATTATCACAAGTCCGGTACTTAAGAAAGGGCAGGGAATGAGCTGTTCATACTACAGTTTCAAAAAATTTGAGGCTGGAGCAATGCTGGAAAACTGAGGCAACCACCTCCCTCCAAGATCATCAGAGCAGTATCTCTTTATCATCCTTTACCTAAATAGGCACATATAAGAAATTGTGGAGCAGTTCGGGCTGCCAACTTGCTTGTTATGTTTGATCGAGACTGCTAGAAAGGAAAGGGAGATGGACTAAAACCAAAGTAACAAAAGCCATGTGATTAAGAAAACAGATTCTCTAATTATGCTTTCAAATGCAGTAATTTGCCAGGGATAAAATATCCATCAAAAGTAGTTTGAAGTGCCAAATTTAGAAAGGAAACACTGTATAACCCAGCAACCTTTTCACTTTGCTGACTTCCTGTTGGAAGACATGTTGAGACCAGATGTGCAAAGAAAAAAATCCTGAGCCCTCATTTCCAATCAAGCTGGAATGAAATTTGAATATGCATGTAATCACTTAATCCAATTCTTTCATGGAAATTGTGTTATGTCCACCATTTTTATTTCCTCACAAAGACATCTGGAAATTGAGAAGACAGCGAAGTTTCTCGCTAATGGTAAAAATTTTTTGATGTTGATAATGCAATGCAAATTGGTTGAAAAATCAGCAAGCCCCATGCCCAGTCCCAAAGAAATACATATAGTCAATGTGCACGCCTACGTAGCAGTCTTTTTTTGCTTGGCTATATTCTTATTAGCTGAAAATATTAATGAATGGTCTCCCTTCTGTTACTTTTGAAGAACTGAAACCCACATGTACTTCTTAATTAAAAGAACTCTCTCAAAAGTTAAGAGTGCTATGAGCTACCAAGAGCCTCACTGACTTTTTCCTAGTAAGTATTTTTCTTGGTGTCAAGCGGCTGCTAGAAAGGATTTTCATTTATGATCTTTCATTTATTCTTAAGAATTTAACTTACATTTAAATTGTAAGGCTTTCTAATCCCTTTGCATTTATCCATTAGACATAGAATTCAGCTCTACTGCAGTGGATACAAATCTAAGGAATTTTCTAACAGATTGAAACTGGTAAACAAACAGCATTGTGAAACCTAGAGCTTCTGATGCTAACAGAAAGTTGTTCATAGCTGCATCCTGCAGTCCAGGCTCTGCCTCCAGTAACATGCTCTTGAATGATTGGGAAGGAATCAGCAGACGCCTTTTCAGAAGATACTGATGTGAAAACTGAAATGACCAGACTGCTGAAATTATTCTGATCCAACATAGCAGTATTGTTGCAAAAAACAAGCTTAATATCAAACCAAACTGGAGAAGGAAGAGTGTCGCCTTGCAAAGGACAACCAGTCCAACTTACCTCTCCTCTGAGCTTCTAGGGGATTGATTGTTGTGGTTGCTGTTCCCAATGAAATTCCTAATTTCTGTGAAGTAGGAATCTTCCTTGTCATCTAGGATTGCCCCTGTGCTTTCAAGTTCTGAGTGAGGTGAAGATGTTGCAGTACCTTAACAGGATAAAATGCAGCAGGTTTGTTGCTGTTCATTTATGTTTTACATATTTAACCATTTAAAGGAGACTGAAAATGAAACAATGGTTAAAATGGATGAGGGCCCGAGAGCCGTCCATAATGGTCTGTGGTCTTTTGGCTGTAAAATTTGTAATTAGAAGGGAACTATTATTACTCCATGGGCTAAGGTTGGTGTCCAGCCAAAACTACTGCTTATATGCTGGGTGCTATTGCTATTGTTTATAACTGCTTTTGCCAAATACATGTTTCAAGATCTCCTTCCTGTTACCTCGCAATTTCAATAATGTCAGTCAACAACTGAGTTAGTGCAATGGCTAAACTAAGTAAATGGAAATTAATTTTAGCTACTGATTATGTAGCTTTACTTAAAGCATGGAGCAGTCATTGACATAATCGCCAAAGTCTATATTCGTTTAACACTTGGAGACAGCAATGACAGACATCTTGGGGGCTATGGAGACACCAACGCTTCCTTCCAAAACAACCAGTTCTTTTCATCTCTTGACAGTTGGGGTACTTCAGAGAGTGACAAAAAATCTTGTAGAGTTAGTCCATAAAACTCTGAAGCCAGGACTCCTATTGAGAGCCAAGTGACTGGGGAGATGGGGTGCAACCTATTTTGCCAGGCTGCTCTCAAAATGTTATGCTTGGCTTAATTAAAACCAAAAGAAAAGAGATCGTCCAGTTGCAATTGTTATACAAGGGCAGAGTTTATGTAGGGATTTTCAAAGGTCTTTAATCGTCGACAGAGCTTATGCACTTATATTTTTCCAAAAATCCACTCACTGGAGCAGACAACGCAGAATGACTTGTGCCTATGCACCCTTGGTGTTCAAAGGCAGTGTTGGGAGTGAAGAGGAAGCCCATGTGTGTGAGCACTGGCTGCACGCGGCGGGCAGGGAAAGGCAGAAGGGAAACCTACCAGACATGTTGCCGTTCTCGTGCTTTTTTAGATGTCTGTCCAGATTTGTTTGCTGACCAAAACACCTGTCACACAAGTGACATTTGAAGGGCTTCTCTTTATTGTGGATGTTGCGGACATGTCTCTGCAGGTTAGAAGATATGCTAAAGGACCTGTCACAGTACTTGCATCTAAAACAACGAAAAAAAGGTAGGAGAAAGGGGGTTGTTAGTAGCTGGACACACAAGATTTGTCATAAGAGACACACCGCCCAGTCCCAGGCAGTGCTAAGATGCAGCCTCTTGGTGGCTATGCAGGCAAAACCTCCCTGAAATGGAGAGATATCCTGCCCAAGGAGCTGAAGAGCTCTCTTCTTGGGATGGAGATGCCATTTCTACAACTGGCTTTTTTAGCTTTAATTTATACTCGTCTTTATTTTTAAAAATATTCATCTAGGAAGAAGCATAATATTTCAGAATTTAATTGCATCAAATTACCTAGGGTAATTGATTCCTGTGTTTTTGAAACTGTTGCATGCAAAGTTGGAAAGTTTGAAAACAGTAGAGCAATAACTCTATTGTTTCATGTGCTGCCAATACAATACAATTAAACACTTCTGGAAAACACATGAAACAGATCCTTTCTAATGCTCAAATAAGGTAAAAAGGGCTATTTCTTTTCCTATTCTAAATTATACTGTGTGATTAAATCTTTTTTTGAGGAATTAGCTTGCTCGATTGCTAATCCCAGAGGAAATTTGGTTATCTTGCAAAAACCAGCAATAAACAATCCCAACCTTTAATACTGTGCCAATGTGAGTAGTTTAGTCTATCACTCTGGTACCAGAGGCATCAATTTTCATACTCTGCAGTGATTTGGAGTCCCTAAAGCCTTTACTGTATTGCTCTTTAAGCCATTACTAAGTCGTACCATAACTATTCCAAATTCTCTTGTTGGCCACTAGCCAACAGTCTTCATCGCTCTAGTTTTTCAATCTTTTACTTTCCCCATACTTCAAAACATGTCTCTCACACTGTTTTTTAGTGCTGAAATCATCCATTCTGCTACTAATTGTTCCTGGCTTTTATGCAGTGGACAAGTACAACATGGATCAGGACCTCTCTTGAACAAAATTAGATGTGAATCCTATTTTCCTAAGAGACTCCTCCCTGCCCCCCAAAAAACATATTGTTTCCTCACAAACAAGGAGCTTACTCTGCTCTTTACAGGTCATAAAATGTATAAATTTGTGTATTTGTTTTCCTGGAACACAAACTGGCTTCTTTCCAGTTGATTCAAGTTCATCTTTCTTTTTCAATGAGGTATAAAGCTTCTACACTCATTTCTGCCTGTACATAGCTGTCCTGGACACTGATGCCACTTGCATATCAAGGTAGGTCTTGGTTAATCAGGCAGAGCTCAGACAGCATCCATATTGGGCAGGAAACAAATTAACAACAGCAAGGGGAATTTTTCAGAAACTAGATGATCCACGAAACACCCAACTTGAGACTGCAACTACCACTGGGCTCTTATGAAAAGACTTCTGGAAGGGGAGGGTGATCATGAGCTCTGCTGAAAATCTCTTCAATCGTGATGGCTGAAAGGTGCCAGCTACCCCCTGAGGCAAGGACAGCTGCTGGGAAGGCCTGGAGTGGCAGGGTAGTGAATGCTAGGTATTGCTAGAGCACTTTTAAGCCATCCAAATTTTACGAGCCACAAGCAAAATCTTCTCCCTTCTTGCAGCTCCAACACCAAGGAACAGCTCGGAATGTAGCTACCCTTTTTTAGACAAGCACAGAAAGGTCTGCCCAAAACAGAGGGAAATTGGCACGTTTGCCAATGTCCCTGCAGAGGGATTCTCCGACAGTTTTACTTTCTTGCAAGGAATACAATTTTTACGGCGTGTTTAACTGCGAAAACAGCTCGGTCAGTAAGGAGCATTTCTTGGTCGAGACAAAAAGCCATGGACCTCTACTGACAAAAGCTTATGTAAACAAAAGAAAAAGCAGGTAATAAACAGTGAGTAATTCCCTCGAGCGAGCAAAGAGCTCCATGGACATGTATTAAAGCTCAGCAGGCTGCGCCCAGTTTCTGTAGGAAACCCAAACACAATGCTGGGGAGAGAGGAGATTTCCAAATCTCCTTCAACGTAATGCGTCCGCTTGCCTCCCTGGGATTTATCTTGGTAACTTCAAAAATCAATCTTGCGAGGCTCGCATTCGCAAACCCGCTGTGAATAAATAGCTAAATGAATACCAGTGAGTCACACTGGGGCTATGGCAACATGTGCACACACCTAGACACACACCAGGGAGCTCAAGCACAGGCTTCCTGGCCGTGGGAATGTGCCTTTCCCGATGGCACTGGCCTTCCACCCCCAAATTCACTGGAACCAGTGGCAAAGCCATCCCCAGCTTCAATGGGCTGTTACTAAATCAGTAACAGTAAATCAGCTGGGTGCTGCTTTATCCCCATAACCGCTATCCGGAGCGGGTTGTACCTATAGGGCTGCTCTCCAGTGTGCGTCCTTAGGTGACGGGTTAGGTTTGCAGATCTCGGGAAGATCTTGCCACAGTATCTGCAAAGAGAGAATGGGTGGTAAGATAAAGCAACCTCTGCCAGCTCCTGCTGGGTTCAGGCTGCACTGGAGGCACAGCCCAAATGAAGTGAGTGACATCTGGTCCTGCCAGCTTTGCTTTGGTATCTAACACTGCCGTAAACGCACTCAGCAAATAATGCAGCAAATCAAAAGTGGTGGATGCAAACACACACAGGGCACCATACACATGGAATCCGAATTGCTCGCCCTGACTGGCTTTTCTTGCACATAAGCAAGCGATATATGAAACACAAACTAGTTTTAAAGAAAGCTCACCCCAAATTCTGAAGCTCGCTAAGAGCTTTTCTGTCATGCTCAGATTTGGAATCATGAAAACCCATTACTAAAGCCTTGGATTTCTGGCTCGAGGTGAGCAGATTTCAAATCTTTCAGCTCATTCTCCGTGTCAGCTAACGTGACATCATTCTGCGCATTGAATAGGATCAGACCAGACAAGATTCAAAGACCTAATCCATCAAGGTATGTTTCTATAACAACATGTCTTGAAAGAAGGTGACATGTTTCTAGAAAGAGCAGATAAACTGATACGCCAGTGTCAAATGCCTGTGCATGCTGGAGATGATAGAGAGACCTAAATAATGCAATTTAAAACTCATTCTCCAAACTCGATAATATGTCACGGGAACAATAATAGCAAAAAAGAAAAGAAAAAACGTTTTGAGCTCTACACCTACCCTTTAAGTAAAACATTATAAATTAGTTTATAATTGGCCCAGTTCTATTAATCACATCCAGCCCATTTTGCATAGGGACAGAGCATGCACAACTTGCTCTCAAGTGAACAGGGATAGTGGTTGCTCCACATGGAGATTTTCAAGTGCAACCTTTTATTTTTAACATCCTATCTACTTTTTGTCGCCATGATATATAAGCCCTCAAAATAACCACACAGCTAATTCTGCTCTTGCTGACAAAGCTGCAATTCATTGTAGTCGCATTTACAATGAAGATTTACAACCTTCACTGCCTTTCAAGTCTGCACATATATGTCCTAATAGCTCCGTCATGTGATTGTTGATCTCTTTGCACATTCAAGACAGAAGCCAGAGGAAAACATTTCTGCAGCGCACGATCCGAAAATTAACAGTGAGAGAACACCCATTAGTATGAAGGCGATGAGCAAATTTGGGAGGAGTTATTCATAGAATAGCTCCAGCCTCACTTACAAGTGGGGGATGATCCAGGGCAAAGCCCTTGCCCACAGCAAGGCCCTCACCTGCAGGTGTAGCGCTCCTTGCCCTTGCGCAGCAGGTTTTCCGGCAGGGCGCTCGGAGGCGCTCGGAAGTTGAACATCGACGGCACCGACTGGATCAGCTCGCTGGCCTCTGGCTTCAGGGCGCTGAAGCTCTCCAGCTTCTCGGCCATGTTCTCGATCGCCGACATCTGCAACACAAAACAACACGGAGGCCGTCACGGCGGAGGCGGCTCTGGGGTTCTTCCCTCCAGGAGAGCCCTAAGAGCAAACGCCGCCTGGTTTGGAGACAGCAAGAAGGCAAAGGGAGAGGTGCTGTTCAAAAAATCATGTGCGTACGTGGGCACAACAACCAAACCGTGTGGTTAAAAAAATAAAAAATTGCAGGGACAAAGATTTTATAAAAACTGCAGCTGAACCAAAGGCTGCAACAAGGCAGGTCCAGAGAGGCTCTGACAATGTCCCAGCTACATGCAGCTATTCGACCAAGTCTTCTTGCACATCAAAGACAAACACTATGAGATGAACACATAAAAAATGAAGTTTCTGTGTTTTTGATGCTCTTTGTTTGCATTACCAGCTACATCCTGTTTCCCTACAAGACCGCAGATAAGGAAACCCCCATAGCCAAAAATGATCCAAGTAAATGAAATAGGAGTTGCAGTGAAGTCAAATGCTCTTCCCACCCAAATCAACTAACTTTGTCGTAAGTGTCAATGGGAAGAAAATTCAATTTTCATATGCGCATTAAAGAAAAAAGTCTAAACATGCAAATTTGAAAGAAGATTGTCTTACTGACACAAGGAATAGCAGCAGCAGCATGACACATTACAAAAATGCAGCACCACCAAAATGAATTCTCAGTGTACACCTTGTGTTGCTAATGGTAACAAAATAAATACTCTTCTAAACTGCATTTGGGGGAAAAAAAGGGTTACTTAAAAGTCATTTGGCTTCTGCCTACTTGGTTCTTACCCTTGTTTGAAATACAAGAATGTTAGAATTAATTAGTGACAGAAAGAACTGCGATGTGTCAAACTGTCTTTCTGTGGTTCAGTTTTCCTTATTTTTGAGTTTTTTTCACCTTGCTGTTCTGACTCCCTCACATAGGGGTGGTGGTAAAAGGCCTTCCTCACCCCAAGTCCCATGATTCAATACAGCAATGAGCCACCCCAAACTATTAAAGATGTTTTGGGATGTCTCCATTTCTGATTCTTCACCATAAGCTCTCCAAGAACTTTGCTTTTCATGGAGGGGGCATTAAACAATTTCTGAAGACTAGTTTCCTCTGGGTTGTCCAGAACTAACCATAAAGAATTAGTTGGAGAGTTCAAGATTGCCGCTGTACCTACTGACAAGCAAGACTAACCATTTGCCTATTTATATCACCAAAAAAAAGAAAAGAAACCCAAGAGCTGTACCTGAAGATACAGATACCACCATGCACGTCCTCTGAAACACCCTGCGGACAAGGTTTGTGGTGAAGGGGGAAGTTGTTACATTAACTACCAGACAACCCATGCCCCTCGATGATGCCAATGCTGGATCCGAATTTGCTATTTCTTCTGATGGCAACTCACGCCCTGGCACTAAGAGCGACTTTCCAAGGCAAAGGCAGCAGCATGCCAGCATAGGCATGGAAAAGAGGACAACCCAAACTACCCCAAGAGCCACGAGGTTGCTTTGTAATAACCCACAGTGTTAACCAAGTGCGCTGAGAACATGTTTATGGCCTATCCTTTAAAATCCATCAGAAACCTTTTTTTTTTTTTTTTTTTGCTTTTAATGCAAAGAATTGCGTGTTTGTCTCCTGAAATGACTATTCACGTGCTGCTTAGCTCTGGGCTTGGATTTTTCCCCCTCTTGCCTGCAGCCTGCCCTCTCGTTTCATGCTCAGACTCTTAATGCTGGCTACAAATTGCAATGTACAGGGCACCACTGCCAATTTGCCAAATGTCTTTCATCAAACACCGTGCGAAGGCAAAAAAAAAATCTCAGAGGGAAGTCAAGATACATTCACTTGTCAGGCGACAAATGGGAAAGCATTGCAAGGCAGTAGGGGCTGTAAGCTCTGGGCTTTGATTCATAATCACTCAGCTGCTAAAACATTCTCCACAGATGCAAGCAGACAGCACATTTGTCAATATGAAGGATTTTGACACGTACTGATCACAGGCGTGAGCTATGTAATGATGATGCTGCTGGGATAGCAGGTAATTCTATCCCAGCTGAGAGATGTCATTATCAAGCTGCACAACTCAGCATTACCTCCTATTTATTTTTATACGGCGTCATATCTGTCTTTAGCTGGAATTGCTCCTTAAAGCTTTTAGGCTAAGCTTTCCGCTGCCTTTAATTCCTTCTAATTGTTCCCTTCAAGAAATTCTCCTTCTACTCTGCAGTTGTGGAAAAACAAATGGTTTGGATGAAAAATGACCCCTGGCCTTCAGGCTGATTAGCAGTGACAAGACAGTGCATGGGTTATGATAGCACATATTTATGGGGAAGAAGAATAAGGGCATCGAGAAGTGTAATAAATGTTTTATTTATGTATATTTAATATTCAAGTCAGTTTCATTATCTAGTGGTTTTAAATCATTTTTGGATCACCATTTCTCATGTACCTGTCTCCCTACAGTAATATATTAAAGAAACTATTTTCCCCTTTACATTTAAAATGGCTTAGTCATGCTTATTTTTTTATTATTATTATTTGCAGCATTTTGCAGAGGAGAAATTGAGACTGATTCTTTTCCCATGCACACAGATGTAGGTCAGCAGCAACTCCAATAATTCCTGCAGGATTATATCCGTCCCAAAATAGGGATGATATCAGGATCTCCTCTTAAATCCCCCATTCAGAGGAAGTGCAGGCACTTCCAATTGTTTTAAAGTATTACTAGCTTTCCAAAAATACATTTCTCACCACAGAAGTTCCTATTGTCTGTTTTTCTAGGACTGACCATTTAATTACCTGGTATGAATTCTAATTTTCAAGAAATGAAACAGCAAGAAAGGGAAGTGTTTGGACCCAAGTCTTTACGGGGAAGAAACAGTGCTACTCCACTGTTGGCTGTATAACCAGAGCAGCTAGACTTTGCCCAAGAAAAATTAAAATCAGGACACTTTCTTAATATTGAGGACAATAAAGGTGCTGAAGGGTTAAAGCAGCAGAAGCCTGCGAGTTGCCTAGTCGCAGATTCGGGAAACTCGGGTGAGCGACGGACGGCAAAGCCTTGACGAGGGAACCCCCAGGAACCAAAAAAGCTGCAAGTAGCAGATCTTTCCCCCAGAATATTCGGACACATGCCAGAAATGGGAAGTGTGAGGTCTTTAATTGGGGGCTGTGTCTTGCTCACTGTGGTTAATAGCTATAACGGAGCTGCTGCTCCCATTCATTTGGCTAAACCCTGTTTGAGTCCATTTACATTTTTGTCAAGAAGTTCACTGCTTTAATTAGGTGCATGTGAAAAGATACTGGCTTCCCTTCCTTTCAACCCTTTTGCCTCATAATTCAGCTGGGTGCCCCTCATTTTTCTGCATTGTAAAAACTAATGAATGCCCGTTTCTCATGCAGGTTCTGCACACTATTCATGGCTTCAGAGCAGCGTGCCTGCCACAGCTCCCCCGGGCATTTCTTTCCCGAGCTGAAAAAGCAAAATCTACTTAGGCTCGTTTTGTATGGAAGCTATTCCATACCTCTGATCATCATTGTTGCACTTTTCTGTGTCTTTTCTGATTCTGCTCTATCCTCTTAGAGAGGGACTTCAGCTGTATTCATGACCTGAAAGCAATGTAACATAATGATGCTTTCAACGCCTTGCTGCTAAGATGACATTTTCATAGAACTATCGACTTTGGGATCTCTTTCCTGAATGATACGAGTTAAGAGATACACTTTCCCCTCTGTATGACTTGGTACTTACTGACACTGAATTTTATTGCTATTTTAATCCCCAGTGACTCAGCTTTCTGTGATTTTCATCTTCATGGTCAGATTGGACTACTCTAAATAAACACCTAAAATTCTGTTGTTTCCTTGCTCACTCTGCTTCCCATAGTGTTTACAAATATATTTAGCAGCTCATATTCCTGTGAGAACACTATGTAAACCTGGTGATAATCTTTAATGATAGCAAAAATTGCTAATTTGTTCTTTTTTCCTATTTTTTTTCTTTTTTTTTAGCTGATTTATAGCCTGAGATGTGACTTTCCCTCTTACACAACGAAAACACGGTTCCCTTCGGAGTTCTTGGTAAGAAGCCCCACTTCAGTTGAAGCACACAACCAAAGTCATGCTTACTCCTTCCAAACACTCTTACCACTGACTTGTAAAGAATCAGGAGCTTCTGAGCTCTGCTGTGCTGTCCCCTTTGCCTCCACAGAGCCCTGCTGACCTCTTTGCCTCCATAGGAGAGGTTGGCCTTAACTGTGGAGATGCTGCTGTGGAGATGCTACCTCTGAACTGGGTCATGGTGTCCCACGTAGCATTTCTACTGGGAAGTAAAGTGGGTGTTCATAGGAATGAATTGCTTCTTCCAGCCTGCAATCCAAAATCTCTTTCCATGCTGAAGTCCTCCACTGCCAAAAACGAGACTAGTAACATTGCCTTCACCTGGCTCCCTTTGGCCATGCGTTATCATACGGGAAATGAGTTTTGGCAGCCCTGACCTGGTTACCTTGTTTCAGCCTGGTGTTTCTTCTCTGAGATGTGCTAGGTGCACACCACCAAGGCAAACCATGCCTTCAAGTATCAACAGTCACGCATCAAAAGCATCTTGTCTTGGGCTCTGCATGCAAGGCCTCCAAAGACTTCTACCAAAGACTTCTTCCAGGAGCTGAAGCGGAGGCCTGGAGCCAGGTTAACAGCCTGAAAATCCGGCCCCGTCCACAGCTTTCAGGAGGGGCTAAACCCCAGCCGAGGCCAAGGTGTTCCCCAGAGGGGACGGGGGAAGCAGTCTGACCCAGAGGATGGCATGAGCAGAGCTGCTACGTCCACGGAGAAAGGTCGCCAGGGAGGTAGGAGAGCGAGGAGACTGCGCTGTGCATTTCACATAAAGTTATTGCCTTGTGGACAAGTAATATCTGCTCCTAATCTGAGATCAGTGAACGACAGCATTTTATATAGAACAGTAACTTTTGATTTACATATATAAGCGTTGTTGATTCTATCTACATCCAGATGTCTGGAAAAGGAAGCAGCTTTACCCCCACCTCCTCCTGCTCCCTCGGAGGCCATTAACCTTCGACTGACGCAAACTCATGTGTAGTCACAATTCCCCAGCTCGGGCTCAGAAACGCAGACATTACCATAATCGGCTAAAACAAGTATTTATAAACATTTCAACAGGCAAGATATCATCAGCAGGGGCCTTGGATATTTGTCTTAAAATTTATTAACCAACCCAAGAAAAAGTGACATAAATAAAGCAAGGTTTGTTGTTGCTGTTTTTTAAGAATAACCTGATGATATGAAATAATCTAGCAGACAATGTCATGAATTATATGACCTAATGTTTTACAAACTGGACTCCTTCAATGCTATTATCGTAAAAACAACTGACTTTATGGCTATAACTCATGGGAAAAAACTGTTCGTATGTTTGTTTTCTATTTTTACTAGTGTTATTTAGAGGAGTCTCAAAAACCCAACTACTAAAGTTCAGGATTTCTTCCTCCCCAATTCAAGTTAAAATGCTTCCTCTAAAAATTACGACTTGCGAATTTGTCATGTTTTAACTCTGTGCATCTGAACATCTAACCATGGAACTTGGCTGAGCTTTACTCCTGCCTGAAGGACCTGCCACATGGGGCTGAGCTTTATGAAACAGTAGTGAGAAACTCAAGCTGACCTCTCGTGTAGATCCAGAACAACTCTGTTCCTATTAAATGGTAGCTTAATTAATGGTGGGGATTTAAGCTGATCTGACAGAGGAATGGTGGGAATCGTGCCTTAAAATAAGTAAAATAAATATTTCGCTAATGTTTGCTTTGTTAACACACTCACTAAATTTGTTTTCATTCATTTCTAAAATTATTTTAATTATTTATAATGAGTCTTCATAAAGTTGTTGCAAAAGAAGTCTGCATCTAATTCCAGAACCTCTTTACAGTAGCTTTCTTTTGATGGCACCAGAAGGGGATGATAGAGTGGGCAGACTAAATAAATCGCGATCCATTCAAGAGAGGGTGGTTCTCATTGATCTGAGCTATGCAGTTGCTGCCAAAGAATGAAAAACAATCTGAAATAATCTTGAAATCGATGGCACACTTAACTGTGAATTGAGATGGAAAGGCTCGTGTGACATATTCAAATCTTTCAAGATGAAGATTCATCCAGGAAGCAGCCTCTTCCTCTAGACCATTTATGCTTTAAACACTTATTTTTACTTATAGCTGCTCAAGCACTAGCATGGCCAGGAGATGTATACACAGACAAGAGCAAAAAAAAAAAAAAAAAAAAGGGCAGGAAGATGGAAACTTGAGGACCAAGCCAATATCATTGCAAGCACACAGAAGAAACAGGCTGCCCTGCGTTTTGCAACTTCCCAATCATCCCCAAACAGAGCCGCTTTTCTGAAAGGGGAGTGGATCCAGGGCATGCAGGCCAAATCCCAAAGCCTTCCACGGCTCCTGGATAGTGCTGTGTTGAACACACTATATTGCAAAGAAAATGCTCGGGAACCACTCATGAGCTCTCCAAGTTGGACATTTGCTCCTAGTTCCTCTCTGTTTATTGCCCAAGGAGGCTTGCTCAGACTGAAGGGGGATGGAGAGCTGCCAGCTTTTCCTTTGTTTTTTGGTTTCTTGGTGCCATTTGCCCCATGAGAGGGGACAGGGTCCCCACTCATGCTGCTGGGTGCCTGACCTGCATCCCGGGAATGGATTCTGCACGTGGCAAACCCCAGCCCTATAGAGCCAGACGTTCTCCCCAGTGCAAGGATGCCCTCAGACCTCAGATCATCTCCCGTTCAGAAATTCTGCCCTCGCGTTGTGAAATCTGTCCGTGTCTCGCTGCGAGTGACGGAGCAAGCGTGAGTCAGGACTCGGGCGGCAGCAGCCTGGCTCCAGCTTCTCCCCGAAGCTGTGAGAGTCGGGAAAAATCTGGGACAAGTATTTATGGGCTCAGCACAGCAGCTGAAGAGCCAGGAGAGTACGAGCAAAACACAGTGTTACTTGAGTTGCATCTGCAAAAGCAGTTGCTGAGGCTCATGTTTTTATGAACAATTTAGGCATATTAAAAATAACGTTTTATAAAAATAGAAGAGTAGGCTCAAATTTATCCCATGGATGCTAAAAGCACAATTTCTGTTCACAGGAGGAGAGGCTATGTAAGTATACACACAGGACAAATTTGACCCAAACACTGCAAATAAATGGATGTTTTATTTGTGCTTTAAGTACAGCAGCGAGCAATTAAGCTCAAAACTTCAAAGCTATTAAAGTGAGCAACTCCCACTGAAGTCAATATGAGATAGAAACATGAAGTCCACTGAGTCTCTGTATTTTAATGTCTACAATGCAGATTAAATATTTATAACTATTTCAATCTAATAGGATTTCAGTCTGAAAATTTTCTCTCCAACCTCTGAAGCAAACAGCTTGGAACAGTTTCAGTTAAACATAAACAAAAATTGTATTTTTAAAACCCTTACTGAGGTAAAGCTCCCATTGCCTTCAACAATTAAAACCTGCAGGGTTAGGTAGGTAAAACTGAAGCCAATTGGACATAACAGAATATTATCCACTACAGCTGCAACATTCTGTAGGAAAGTGTGGCATGCTCCCTAACTGCGTGGGGAGTTACCTTTCATTTCATATTTTCCTTATGCAATTTATTTCACAATGATCAAATCAAAAATATAAGCAATGAACTTACCCAAATTCTTTGATCAGGCAATTGGAACTGGGAGCAAAATTGAAACAAAAACAACACATTATTCCCGCATTGGAACCCTTATTGCAATCAATCTACTAAATACTTTTTTTTTTTTTTTAATAATTCAAGGTTTTATTCTGAATACTTTGCTGTGCTGGGGCATTCCCTCCTTAAGAATTAAGTCCTTGTACTGGTAAATTATTGCAAAATATAGCTAGCTAGCTGCCTTAATCTTTCACAGCTGCTGGGCTACAGGCACTGAAAGGACTTTTGCCCAAGCAGGCATGGAGTAAGGACCACAGGCTTTATGTCTTTAATAGCTAGTCCAAAAAGCTATTTTAAAGATCTGTTAACAATCCTATCATTCAGTTAATTTTTTTCAGTTAAATTCCTGCTTAATCAAATTATAAGTTTCACAAACAAACGCACCTATAGAAGTATAAATTTCTAGGAGACAAACATGAGAAATATTTAATGTTTTACATAGATAAATCCTGCCAGTAGAAAATGGAAACTTATGGTGTAATCCACACCTGCGCTTTTACAGGGGCGAACAGCGCTGTAAACCAAAAGCAGCTTCCCTGCAAGCCGTTCCCCATTCCTCCATAAACACGGAGCCAGACCCGGCCCTGCAAACAGCAGAGCCCTTCCTAGGAAAGCCGGCAAGCGAGCAGGCCCACTTGGACATGGACTTTTTTGCAGGATGTGTGATCGTGGTTTAGTTTCCTTTTACGACGTGTTAAGAGCGTGTGCTGCACTCGCCACTTTCCTACCAGCCCATCCCAGTGCAAGTTAAATCCATGGGCCCTAGCAGCGTGACCGGGGGTAAAATGAAAGCCAGTCCTGACCACGGGGCTTTTTTTTTGTCTATTGTGCAATGAAAAACGTGAATAAACGGGCATAACGCGCACGCTCGCTCCCTGGGCATGACAGGGAACTGCCGCGAGGCCGTCCCGCACAACCAGGCCCCGCGAGGCCGGTGCGTTAGGGGAGGCCGGTTCACATGGCAGCGTGGCACGGGCGGCCCGTCCCGGTGAGCTGCGAGGCCTTGGCTCCGCTGGCTCCGCGTTACGGACTTGCTACCTATCCTCCATGACACGGGACTTTGTAAGCGGCCTGCTGAGACGCACTCTAGTAATTCAAGGTGATTTCCATGTTTCGTTCACTCTTCACTTCCTACAGGCATCGGACCTGGAAAGGGATGTTTCTCTCTGCGTTCTCCACCCATGTGAGGACATCGCAGCTGAGTCTGCAACTGCGTGGGCCGGTACCGGTCCTTCCCGGCTCTTCTCCCAAACCTGCCCTCCGCCGTATTTCAGAGTATAGTCCATGCAAGGCAGGGAATAGCCGTGGATCCCTGCACTGACAAAGAGCACCCCATGGCAGCGTGGGCCCACAAATTCAGAGGAAGCTGAACCAGAGGCTGTTTCTGCACTTAAAACACAGGACCCATACGGGGTATTTCTATCAGGACGAAACCACAGTCAGCACCACAGAGGATTTTAGATTAAGCACAAGATTTAATCCACACAGATACTAACATAAAGACTCCTTGAGCAAGGACAAGGAGGACAAAAGGCGTACCCCTTGGGTAGGGTGCTGCCCAAGAAGAGCAATGTGGAATCTTCCTGCCCATACTGTTTCTGCGACTGATCCTTCAAGGACACCTCTGAAATTGCTGTTATATAGCAAGCAAGAGGCAGGACAGCAAGCGCTAGGCCTATACACTGGACAGTAGCCCTCTTCTATAGCAAAAACTGATGCTTTTTAGGCATGTAGAAGGGATTCTACAAAGCCCTTGGACACACTCTAGCCCCATGACCCTTACCTAAGGAGGCAGAGGGTGTTACATGAGCTGAGAAGCTCACCTATGTAGAGGGTTTTCCTACTTTTCTGGAGTTCCTAAATGCCGATGAAAGGGACTGATCATATAAAGCAGGCAAACAGATGACAGGGATGCTCAGTTTTGCAGGATCTACATCACTCTCTTTTAATTAGCATTGACTCCACTGCAACTGCCCATGGGCTGGGAGCCTGCCGAACAACTGGGCAGCTCCCAAAGTTGGTAGTTATGATAGTTTTGTAGGAATATGGCTCTAAAACATGCATGTAGCTTGAACCTGGCTTCCTCTGTAATCAAAACATGTTGTTTCATCTGCAAAACATCAAGAAGCTCAGAACAATGCTGATGTTTTTCCACTACAATGATGAAGTCAAAATTGTGTGTCTTAGGAAATCCAAAAATGACTAAGACTGCATTCATTTCTCTGCACCTGCTTTGAAGCATCAATAGGCTTGTTTACAACATCAAAATGCCCAAAATACTTACTTGTGGATGAAACAAGAATCCTGGGGAAGGTCTCAAGTATTTTTCTTTTAAAGCTTCGAGCGGGTCAGTTAACTTTCTTTTCTCTACTCTGTAAATGTTAAAATTAGATTTGCTTGTGATGAATCAGTCTCAGATATTAATAATTATACAGCTATTCATGTTTAAAATAGTCAATTACACATCAAGCAATTTGTTTTTCAGAGATAATGGCAACGGTTAAGGAAGTACAGTCAACTCTCGATACTCCCGTACAACTCACTACTACTAGCGGGTGTTGTGAAAGGGAGATTTTACCATTTACATAGGAAATTATTCAATTTCAGAAAACCAGTAAAAATGACATTAGAAAACAGTGACTAACCACCAAGCACTTATATGAAGAAATCTGGCCTGAGTGCATTTGCCACTCACAGGAGTGGAATTCAAGGCCTGAGGAGCTCTGAGCAATAGGTCTCTTCTGACTGGCCCGGGGAGACATTGGAGCCCCGATCCTGGACCCTGTTCCTTGTGCACCCAAAGCCTGTGTGGCACAGAGCAGCAGGAGAAACACGGGCTCGAAGGAATGCAGCCAAGGAATGCTCCATCCGCAGTGAAGACTGCAATCACCCAACGTGTGCATTTAGGTAGTGAAACACAGTGCTGGTGTCCAGAAGCAATAAGGAAATTTGAAGTCTTTTTGGTTTCTCTACTACTTATACACAGTTCAAGGGACAGATCCTGTCCTTATATATGCAACTCCTCACAAAGAAGGGCTCAGCAACAACTGGCCTCGTACTAAACTGGCAGAATTTGCACCGATTTCATTAAGGCATGAGCATAAAACAGGAGTTGTTTCCACTGTTTCAGTCACTTAAAATAAATATGATGCAAAGAAATCCTATGGTCTAATACGGATACCAATCTGGTATGAATAAAATCATTGCAATAAGCAGCCTCATACCCTGTTTCTTTGCACCTCATACCCTGTTTCTTTGCAGTATCTCTTGTCTTAGGTAAGAGAACATTCTGCAAAAGTTTTGCCAAGAGCGCTTCTTTTTTAGATAGAGTAAGAAGTTAAGAACATTTACGTGTCAGTAACTTTTGTTTTTTTCAAACAGTAGTCTGTAAAATGGGTCATTTAGATTACGGACAAGCATTTTATGGGGAGTATTTCTCTACTTCTCTGTTCCTGAGAACTAATTTAGATGCAGGGCTACTGCTGATTACAGATATGCAGCAGAATGGCAAAGGGCAAACAGTGGCTGACGTACACAGGACATAGGTGAAATCCCACTGAAACCAATGTCAGCCCTGCTGCAAGGCACCCACAGAGCAGGTTTTTGCAGCCGGTTTCTAAAAGTCCAGCTCACTGACAGGGCCTACTTGTGTGTCCATCAAAGTCAAAACCAAAGCTCCCACTTATTTAATAAGATTGCTCAGATTAACTAACGCCTTGGTTCGTTTTTGCACACCCAAGGACATTGTGCCCTTACTTGAATTAATGAAATGTCTAAAAAAATCAACACGTTGCTCAAATCAGTGCAAAAAAAGGCAGAATTTACTCTGAACTCCCATACTCCTTACCAACCTTAGGATCAATCTGCCTCTTTGCCTTATCTATTATATACTCCCTTTCAACACAGGAGAAAACAGAAAGGTGGTGCACAACTGGCCCAGAAAACCTTTCGAACCTGATTTTCAGGGAAGGGAAGGGGAAAGGGCAGGTAAAGCCAGTGAAACATTATGGAAGAAAAGCAATTTGTGGCAAACCAGTGCTTTCAGAGATACAATATACAAAATACATAAAGATACAACACTGACGCCAATTCATTTATGGTAAGAGAACATATTTGACTTCTGAACAATAAGCTGTGCACGTTGAACTAATGACTCTCTTCAAACAAGGCAGTAGCAAACACTTGCTAACTACAGAAATGGAAACCCTGGGGTTTGAGCTGAACAGTAGAGATTTGAGGTGGGAGGCCCAGGTTAACACGGGGCCTGCATCATCACATGCCCAGGTGGCCAAGTCTCCCTGCACTGATGCCTACAGGGGGACAGGGTTGTCCTGCATCTGTGTGCAGGCAGCTTGGACAGGTCTAACTAGAGATACTAAAGGATGCTGAGACCCAGCATAACGTTTTACCTGTAAATGGGATCCATAAAGAACGGGGTTGGTCTGGCATGCTGCAAAGAAGACTCGGAAGCTTTCCTTTGTTCGGGGTCTCCTTTCTTGTCACCAAAGACGTGGTTTTTCCGAGGCTCGGTGAGTTTTGTGCCACTGGCTCGACTTCGACTGCCCATGCTGAGATCTAGAGGCTGGTCCTGGCTTGTCACAGATGGAGCTGATGGCTTTGAGGGTATAGGAGTAACTGGCTTCTCCTCCTTACGCTTAGTGGTGAGGTCAAAGGGAGACTCAGAGCTTCCCTTTGGGATCTTCTTAATTTCACTGGGTGATTGGGGCTCCATTTTCAAGGGTAACGGTCTCAAGTCTCTATCAGGAAATGGATACATTGATTGAGAGAATGCTGGAAAAAATGGGAGGGGAAACATGGAAGGGTAAGGTAAGGCTCCGACTTTTTTGTCTTGCAGCCCCACAAGTCCTGTTGAACCAAAGTATTTTTCAGCAATAGAAGCAATAGCCTTTATAGAATCATTCACAGCTCCTGACACCGCAGTCTGCTCCTCTAAAGATGGTGAGAAAATGGAATGATTGCTGTGTTCTTTCTTATTATTTATTGAAGCCAAATTCTGCAGAGAGCTTACTTTGTCTTTGAACATTTTACCATTTTCTTTAAATTTCTCTTTCTCACTTTCAATGTCACTTTCCAGATCAGAGCCAGAGGTGGTTTCCAGGTCACTGCCACTGGGGGTACTGACATCGTCAAGGTCACTACTCTCTGACTGGTCACTGAGTTTTTCATGCGGCCTCTCTTCAGAGGACCTCTCTGGTTGAAGCTCCACTGGCTTATTTTCACCTACAGATGGTTGCTTATTTAGTGCCTTCAAAATATCCTGTGTAGCTGGCAGTATCTGAGGATTGGTCATGAGGGGACTTTGACTTTTGTTTGTCTGATCTGCGCTTGGTAGTCCTTTAACAGGAGAACTAGCAGGTATCAAAGGTGGCCTGTGGTACAAGCCTGAAGGAAACAGACCAGGGAAGCTAAAAGAAAATCCAGGAGCTGTTGGAAAGGTAAGACCAGCAGGATGCCTATTGGCTCCAAAATAGTCAGCAAGGCCCGGATTTGCATGATTCATATTAACCATGGACGTTTTATCCATAGCTGGGGTTCCAGGAAGTGAAATGCCTTGGCCAAAAAATCCTCCTGCTGCAAAATGGTTCTTGCCCTCACAAAATCTCCTGTGTTTATTTAAGGAAGACGTAGTGCTGAACATTTGTCCACAGTCTTTGCACTTGATTTGGGTTCTGCAATCAGCATGCATGCGCTTATGACGACAAAGGTTTGAAAACTGAGTATAGGATTTATGGCAGACCTCACCTGTATGTAAACAACAACAACAACAAATCTCAGGCTTTGTGGTAATTTCCCCCACCCTCAAAAATTTGCAAATAAAACAATTTTTTTTACCCTCCAAATGTCAATTCGGAAGTCATAAGGAGAAGTCTGGTTGCACAAATGTATGAAAGCTACAGTACTATTCCAAAGCAAGGCATCCAAGCAGACAAATGTCTAAAGACAGCACACACACAAAAAAATGCAGACCAAAACGCAAAGCAAAACAAAACAAACACATCTCCAACAAAACAGATAAGGTCTGAAATTGCTATAATGTAAAGTTTGTTTCCTTGCTTCCTCTTTTTATCGCACAGGCTTTCCCCCTTGGAAATGTTATTTCGTATTGCATCAGCACCCAGAGCCCAGGGAGGACGCGTGGCCCCAGCGCTGCAACACCGTGTGAAGCATCTCTGCCTTCCAAGGGCTCTCTCGCTGGAGACGTTCATTTATACCACTATTCACATGTGTGAAGTTATTCAGGACAATTAATATTTGCAGACACAGACAGAGCAGCTGCCTCAGAGCCTTCAGACTAGAAGATGCCAAGGATAGAGAAGAGGTGAGGGAGGAAGCAACTGGATATTTACAAGCACATGCTATTATTAACAAACAACATTTTTTTTCCATTTACAATTAAGAAATTAATCTCATGGAAGTCTAAGCTATGTTTCTAAAATAACCTCAGTCAAATACTCTCACCTGTCCCAAGTATTTGTTAGTGTAATGCATATGGTCACTGTGATATAGCAACAGGTGCCTTGGAAGCCATGGCTCTAAATTCCTCATCTTAATAACATTATTAGTCTTAATATTGCTTATTTCTCTCTTGCATGTGAAATGTATATTTATGTATATAGTGAAAAATATACTATATTTCAACAGCAATTTCCTTGAAAAATGCAGTGCTATTTATTTGCATGCCTGATGCTCAGCACATCTTAGTGGATTTCCTTTCCAATAACTTCAGTGTCACAAAAGCAGCAGCTGGAGAAAGCTTGAAGCCACAGAGGGCAGATCTACCTCAACCTGATGGGCCTGATTTAGACTGAAGCATTTAGCAGGATTCCTACAAAAAAACATTCATTAGCAGGAAGCTGAAAATTGTCCTGTAATCGGGACAGAGCGGGACACCCCACTGTGACGATGAACTGTGTGAAATGAATTTTTGCCCATTCCTGAAATACCCCATCCGTAGCTAGAGTCGCTACTCCCCACATTTTATTTCCTGCCTTGCCTTTGCTGCACGGTGAAGCATGGAGCCCTGTCCATGGGGTACACACCTTAGTGAGCAAGTTATTGGGGAGCACCCAGACTAGAGGTCTCCTCGTCCGACTGTGCTTTGGCACAGCCCCACCAAACGCTGCAGCTTCCCATCCACCTTAGGTTACCTTTCGGGGAATTCTATATCCTTTGGGCTAGCAGGAAACAGCAGACAAGCTCAAGGTTGTGCTCTTTCTTATTCTGAAATACGCCAGGACCTCTGGCCTACCTTGTTTCTGGTGGTACAGGCTCTAGCTTTGTTTAAAAACAAAATAACATCAGCAGCAAGTGGTGTTATCTCTCTGTAATAAATCCTCTCTTTTTTTTCCAGTCAGGAAAAAGCATGTGGCCGCTTTATTTTTATTTAATTTGCGTTATATCATAAGCTCTCATCTTTCACACATCAAAGCCACACAACAATGCGCATTGTGTATTCGGGGGCCTTTTTAACAATCATTTTCAAGATTTGAGACAGTCTGACATAATTTACAATGGCTCTATTTTAAGCCTGCAAAGGAAACTGAATTGAATGTATCCCATCCTGCACCGTTGGTTCCCATGAACCGTAATCACGTCCTCTCGCTTCCACTCGCGTCGGGGCCGCGCTAACCTTCCTGCTCCTCTGAATCTCTGCCCTTGAGAAACTCGGCTGCTTGTTGTCATGTCGGAGCTGTTTACCTCTCCAGCGGGCTCGGTGACAATGTGCCATTGTCTGCGGGCCTGATCCTGCCCCGCCGGCACCGCTCCGGGGGTGAGGAGCGCGGAGTCGGGCTCGCGCGCCGGAAAGGTGCAAGGCACTAATCCAGGAAGAACTCTTGTTGTTGGGTATCAGTTATTGTTCCTGTTGGAAACCTTCATTCACAAGGAAGGAGAGGGAAGAAATAGGGAAAGGACAGAAAAGTGAGGAGAAGAAGAGAAGAGAAACTGGAGAAAGAGAAAAAAGAAACAACAACAAAAAAGGAAAGAACGAAGAATAGAAAAAAAAGAAAAAAGAGAAAAGAAAGAAGAAAAAGAAAAAAAGAGGGAAAAGAGAATGAAGAAAAAAGAAAAAAGAAAGAAAAAGAAAAAGGAAAAAGAAAAAAAGAAAAATAAGAAAAATAAAAAGAAAAAAGAAAGAGAAAAGAAAAAGGAGAAAAGAGGAGATGTGTTTTTCCTAGTTGCCTCCTGTAATGTTTGCTTCTTCTTTTCCTAAGTGCTTTTGTTTACCTTTTGGGAAGATTTTATCCACCTATTTATCACAGAACTATTGGTTGTTTATTGCTGCAGTAACAAGCGCCAATCTTTTCTGCTACCTTTCTGCTATTTTTATCCTAATCGTAGGCAAAAAGGCCTTGCTCCCACAAAATAACCTCACGGCTGTGTTTAACAATACAAATCCAAGCTCCAAGTCTGAGCACCCCTTATCCTCATTGCTGAGGTCCTGCACATAAAGCTCCCATCACCTTGACCACATAAACCAAAACTAAACTGTCAGTAAAGGCACAGCTTGCACGAGTGTAGCTTCCAAGGCTGAAAAGAAATTTCAGGCCCAGGTCTGAAGCTCCTCATCACCAGAACAGACTTACTGATGAGCAATGTCGAACTGAACCTCAGTGTAACATTGAGGTTTACACCAAATGCCCCACTGATTTGGGGGGGAATGCTGTATATAAATCATTTACCTGGGCCACTGTGAATATTCCCAGGAGGGAGGATAGTCTAGTAAGTTTTTATTATAAAATCTACCTCTTTTTCACTGCTGCTTTGCCTAGAATTTAGTAGATGGGGGGTATGGTTATCAACTTTAATCGCTTCCACGTATCAAAGCAACAGAAGCTGGGTTTGATTTCTCCTGTTACACCTTATGACATCCTTTAAATTATAGTGCCATACTTTCAAGCAGCTAACTTGTAAGGGAAGCTTCTCTCCTTGCAGTTTTTATTGCTGTAGAGACCCCAGGTTTTATACAACTCCCGCTCTGTCTCCCAAGCTGCAAAAATTCATCTCATGTTTAAGTACATTCTGTGTCATGGTTGTCTCAGAACCCCCAAAATAACTCGCAGTTAAGTTTGCAAATTTTCTGCTTATTAAAAAAATTACTGTAAGTACTATCTCGAATATGTTCAGTCTATTATGGCATGTGGTTTCTATTTGGAGAAGCTGGAGATTTCATGAAGGCAGTGAGTAATTACCTTAGTGTTGGTGAGTTTTCACTCAAGCTTGGGCGGTATACTGTAATAAGAGACAGTTGCCATAAACAGACTGGTAGAGTAAATCACGGTGTGTGGCCTCTTGGTGGAAAACAGATATCTACTTTAGGTGACCCTACCTCCCACCCCCGTCTTCGTCCAGCTCCCCGCATCGCTCAGAAAAGCCTACTGAACATGTGGTCTCCAAATTCTTTTCTTCTATAATTACACGGCTATTACTCATAGTCTGTTCAATGGTTTTTCATCTCTCATACTGTAAATTTCAAGAATATCAATGGCTGTGTTGATTTAATAGAATACGCACCAACGAAGAGCATTTCAGATATGATTTAATTTAAGAGAGGTGTCACTCCTGTATATAGTATTGACCACAACTCTATTACCTGAAAATTCCCAACCTGGCCAGAAGTTATGGTTTTCTAGTAATTATATGTTTTAAATGTATCTGGTAATCCCAGGTTTATTCGCTGTAGCTATAACTGGATTTAGTTATAATTTCCTCATACAGCCATGTACAAGTATTATCTAATCTAACGGCAGATATGCAGTCTTCACATGAATAAGTCTTTTATGGTATTAGAGCTTCCCTTAATGTATTATCCAGACCCAAAACACATGTCAAAGAAGGGTTTTACTGCTCCCTAGGAGACTAAGCTGGGTGTCCTGATACACTGCAAAGTTTAATACTGCAGCTGTGGGATTCACACCCCTAGAGAACAGGACCATATAGCATAGGGGAAGTGCAGCTTTCCTGTGCTCTGCTATGGGAGTAACCTGCTCAGCCTTAGCCTCCTTATCTGGATGCAGTGCTATCCACCAAACCTAGTATAAACTATCAGTACAGAATATATGGTCCGCTGGGGGAGGAGGGGGAAGCATGAGAATATTTTGGTAAATTAGTGTTGAGAACTGCAGAAGATGAAAAAATCAGAAAAACAAGTAGGGGAGGTGGTCAAAGCAGGTGTTTTTCAAGCCACAACAAGTGCTTGAAAAGGCTGCTGGAGCTTAACGGCAACAAGAACCATATTCTTAAATATTTCCTGCCTCTGGTTCTCTGTTGAAAGGAAAATAGCTAGTAAGGTTATCGTATGTCAAGGCTTCCCCATCTCATAGAAGGGTCTGGCTAGGTGGCACATGCAATCCTGGGGACTTTGAGGATCTGTCTTATATTTCACTACTGAGCCAGGCTCAGATATGAGGCAATTTTTATTGCTGGAGCAATTGTTTGTAAAAATCTAACAGTTAAACTCAGCACTTAACTTTAGGACATGCAAAGAAACCTCAAGGAGTGAGTCAGTCTCCTCCAATTGAAATGCACTGGCTGTGAGGCTTGTTTTTCCAATTCCAATGAATACCATGGCATCTAATCTGCTATAGATGCTATAGACTTGTGGCCCAAGATTAATTTCTAAAGCATTGCAGACTTTCACCTGCATTTGCTGGTTCTACCAATTCCCAACCACTGCAGACTGCAATCCAGCATTCCCATCTCCTGCCCTAGGCCAGCACCGTTGCCATGTGGGCTTGGCAGGATGCGATCCAGCAACCAGCTGAGGTTGCTTTAAAACAACCCAAGACTGCAACCTCCAAGCCGGGTATCGCTGGCTCTTAGCTAAATCTTACTCCCAGCTTGCTCTTTGCCATCTGTGCATGGAAATATGTTGCGGGGACAACAGGTCCATTTATGCAGTGGCTGCCTGAAAATGAAAATTATATTAAAAAAAAGCCTTGTGAATTACGCAAACTCATTTAATAAACCAAGGTGCAAGCCAGCCCCCACAAAACCAATGAGAAATTCATCAAAAGCACCATGCAACCTTCTGCTTCCACGTCATGCTGTTTTTTTTGACAAGAGAAATACACTTAACTGAAGATGTTTAGTTGAAGACTTACATATAAAAGGTTTGACACTGCTGTGGATGTGTTTATGCTGTTTGAGGCCCGAAGAAGTGGCAAAGGTTTTGCCACACTCTGGACAAGCGTGAGCACGAGCCCCAACATGCTGGGAACGAATATGCCTCTGAAGGTTGCTGGGGTCCGTGAAAACCTGCTAGGAAATGAGTACTCATTAACCAAGAAACTTGACTGCAAAAGAAGCCAGTTATTACAAGCATCTGTCAAAATTCAAACCTCAAGGTTATGGGGAGGTTTTTATTAAGATCTAAAAACTCTGTCTTTGGCTGCTCGTTGTATCTCAGTCTTGCTTAACGGAAGTCACTGGAAGCTTTGCCCAAAAAGACGGACCTCAGTTTCCCAGGTTTAGCCAAATACTTGGTGGTTCTGATAACCCTTCTGTCACCAGTACGCCAGATGTAAAAACCCCTGCATTCAGAAGTCCCAGGGAATGGGAGGTGCATCCATCCACTCTGCATTTCCAGCAGGGATTTGTGTCCCTCAGAGCCACAATATTTGTAGTAGGTACCAGTTATGTTGATAAGATGCACCGAGGCAATTCAAAACATATCTGTAGTGTTCTGTGATTGCAACCAAATTGAGGAAAGCAGGTCCCTACTCCCCTTTCAGAGGAGAGCTCAGGGCTTTCAGGTCAGGCAGTTCACAACCTTAACTGCTCAGCTGCTCTCCTGAGCTCCAGACCCCACTCGCAAGGAGCGAAGTCCTCCTCTAAACCCCACAAATTCTGTCCACAGATCCTTGTAAATCCTAGAAAAACAGCCTGCACCAGCACAGAGCTCCCAATATGAGCTCCTGAGTCCCGACTCGGCGCAGCCCTGCTCTCCTACCCTTGCACATTCAGCAATGAAGCAAGGCCAGACGGCCTACAAATTCACTGTACCTTGGCACAGTTTTCACACTCGTAGTGCTTCCCGCTGTCATGCGACATCTGGTGACGTATCAAGTTGGACTTCCAGTTAAAGGCTTTGGGGCACTGGTCGCACTTGTACTCCCTCTCCTCGCTGTGTGACAGCATGTGCTTCTCCAGGCTGCGGAAACAGAGAGAGGCTTAGTGAGCTCCTGGCAGCACCTACACAGAAACGTGGGTTTATCAGCGATTTGCAGATCAGCCTAGCAATAGGGGAGAAGTGCCAGGAAGAGGAGACCAAGCAGAGCACGTAATTACAGCAACTAGTGCAAAGAAAACCCAGAGGCCCCATCCTGACAGACCCAAGGCCGCTGAGTTGGGACAGCAGCTCCGAGCACACGGCCTGGCCCCGCTTCCACGCGAGATGCCCCTCTGCACCGCAACGTTCTGCAGGTCACTTGCAAGGGCTCCGGGAGATGATGCATCCATCCCTCCCTAAGGAGATTACTTCACACACACCTCAATATTCCACTGCAGTAATTCTTTCCTGCAGTCTGAATTATTTCTCCCTTATTAATTTCAGTCAAAATACACCTTTGATCCTACTGGGTTATATAATTCCACTCTTGATGGCAGCCCTATTTCAGGTCTAGTGTAAGTGATCAGAATCAAGTCTCTGAGTACCATACACAAAGACAAAAGTTACAGTTTGATTATTAATAACTACATTCAATTAGCTAGCTGTTAATGCATTCATTTCTTAGTCATTTATTTAGTCTATTGGTAGTGTATTCAATCAAGTGTATTTTTTGTTGCGTATCCCTGAATTAATTCCAAATTCAATTCTGAATTCCTTCAATTGCTATTTTAGTGCTCGTGGAGAGCAAGTCCATTTCTTAACACCTGCACAGCTTGGTCACGTATAAAGCTGTGGCTCACACTCTCCCTTGAGCAGAAGAGAAACGATCACTACGTAGTGTAGAAGCAGGGTCACAAAGAAGCTGTCGGGAGCTGGGATTTTCAGCATCAGCCTGCCAACACCAGCGGAGAGAAGTGCCTGGATTTACAGCCTGCCCTGGCTCTTAAAGTCTGATTAGCAACTTTTATTCATGTCAGTGCTTTCACCCTGAGGATGTTGCTTACATCTACCCCTCTCAGGATCTTCTTTCCTTCTGGAGGGAAAAGAAAAAATCTGGCTTTTCCTCCCATTCCTCTGTGACAAGTGAACCTCCCTCACGCACTCGGAAACAACCTTCCCAAAGATCTAAGGAGGTTCCTGTCCCTGGTACCGGTGCCAGCTCCCAGGACGTGGCTCCACAACCTCCCACCAACACAGGGCTGTATCCGCCTCCACCACAGACCCACATCCCATCTTCCTGCTCCGCTATTTCTCAGCTTAATTCCACACCCCCTCAAGCCCAGGTCACTCCAGCCTTTTGTTTTATATAACCTGGATGTAGCACACTTCTGGACTTTTTTTGATGCGAACTGTCTTTGCCATGTATTAGCCTTTCAATAATTCAAGAGTTCGGAGAATGACTGCCTTCACTCTCATTTTTCACTCTTTCTCACTGTGCTGCCCATCTATTTATGATGACTCGTTCTTTGTTTTCTGCCCTTTCTCTTCAATTTTTAATACTTTAAGCTAAATTTACATTTGTTCTATGATTCTCATATGTTAGATATTGTCCTCTAGTTCGTTGGCAGGAAAGAACTTTAATATGGAATAACTCACAGTGTGCAAAAAAATGCTGCTGTCCAGGCCTCTCCCTCACTTACATTACTGCAGCCCTTCGGACTTGATCTACCAACATCAACCCTTTCAAATCAACTGAAAATTAGATACGTGGAGCCAAATCTTGCTCAATATCACCCAACGAACAAGGCACTGTGTCTACACAAGTCCACACTCAGTGGGGTTCACCAAACAGATGGACAGCAGTTTCTGGCACACCGTGTTTTGATTTTTGTGGTAGTGTCACTGATTTTGTGAAGGAAGCGGGTCACAGGATACGCTGCTCGGAGACCTCCTGCGTGACGCTGAACAACCTCTGCTCAGTTAACAGGACCTAAGAGAGTCCTCATTTTGGGAAAGGATGCCACATCTTGCAGAAACAGCACCTGAAATACTCAGTATCAGCTGCCCAAAGTAACAAACTACTGATTGCCAAGTCATTATTTAAGGGGCAGCTGATGATTAGGCAATGCAATATCCTGTTGTCTCTAAAAGGGCAGTTAATGCTGTGACTCAGGTTGTACCCACACGACGGGTAAGAAATGCACTGCCTTAGTAGAGCTGAGAGTCTGGCCCAGAGTTTTGTTATTGAAATACCTCAACACTGTTATGAAATCTTGGCTTAGGCCACCTTTTCTCTCAAAATGAAAGCATTAAGATGTAAATTCATGATCAAAGCACTGCAGAATACACACTCTAAACATCTATCAGTAATTTGCCAAATCTGCTGTAATCTGCAGTGTAACACATTATTTCAGGTAGCCACCAAAGCTACAGTGACAGGACATATATAAATGATCACTATATAAAAGATGTACTTCCCATTACATTCCTGAATGCATATTTCAGGTATACATGCATGCATGTCTACCTATTTAAACAGATAGATATAACAAGAAAAAGGTGAAGCCAAGTGCCCTTTGAACCCATGATTTCCAAAGAAATTAAAATCATTTTTCTGCAGAACTGCTTATAAATCCTGCTTGCCATTGACCCTAAGGGACCATCACTAAAATAGTCAAATGTTTTGCACTGTCTTTGCATTCCATTACTTCTAAAATAAGATTGATTAATGAAAATAAGTCATGGCTGGATAGTGTGGGCCTGATCCTCTTCTCACAGCAGCTGAAGACATTTGTATCATTGCTGTTTTCAGCTGAAGTGGGATAGTTCCATACAATTTACTTCTCAAAAAACTTATGTTGAATGTGATGACCTGAAGGACTGCGCTGTTTCAAGAATGAGAGGCTATATATCAAATATTAACATCTAGTTACATTGTAACTTAACTCTTCCAGGCATGGCTTGTTTGCAAAAGACTCAGAGACATTCTGGGTTACTTCTGCCTACAAACACTAAGTCCAGACCATAGCTCATTTGAACTGTAATCATTTCTCTGATTTCACTGAAACTAGACCAACTTATGACAGCTAAAGAAACGACTATCAGAGGACCAGTTCTTTACAGTCTTCAGGTCAAGGACCAATTCTCAAGGACTTCAGGTCAAGGACTGAATCTCTGAATTACTGAAACTCTATTGATTTCCACGTTCTATAACACCAAACAGCACAGGAGTGCCAGTAAATTTCATATTTATTTTGCATATCAGATGAAGGCAGCAGATTCTGCCCTCGCTGATGCCCTGTATCACCAGACTGAAGGTGTCAGAATTTGCCTCATTCCACCAGGTTTTAAGCATCTGCTCCTACCTTTGTAAGTCTGGGAAGACTTGATCGCACTCTTTACATTCCTGGATTTCATGCACATCCCGAAGGTCGCTCTCGGTGTCGAGCTTTTTCTGGAAGTCCTCCTCCACCATGGAGAAGGCAGAGTGAGGTGTGCTGCAGGGGAACTTCTGGTGGTCTACGAGCTCCGCCTTGGACTCGAAGAGCTGGTCGCAGTCCTCGCAGCGATACTGCCGCTCCTCTGCAAAACACAGATAAATGATGCTTTAATTCTGCAACATACAACAGTGCAATACTATTTATTAACCACCTGGGTCACATCCAATAGGGAACCCTAACACTGTGTGAGATGTATAGGGCCTAAGATGGATATCCAGTGGGAAGCTGTCAGTATCTACCTTTCAGGATGAAGTAGAGTGACTTAGACACAAATGTCAGCATTTAAAATACCCAAGGGGGTGTTAATGGAGATTTTAAAACCTTTTAATTTCCATTATGGTTCTCTTCAGCACCTAAAGCCTGTTCACTGTAAGCCAAGGTGAAAGATAAAGAAGAGAAGGGACCTTGCTTTAAATTCAGTAGGAATAAAATTGGTCTCTGTGTGTTTCTTACTAGAAGTGACCAGAGAAGATCAACAGTACGACCACTTTGGAGTGAACATTTCATTCCATGGATAATAATTACTGTAAAATAATAGATGAGCTGAGGTAAAGCCCCAAAGTAACCTTGGAAAGACATGCCAGGATATTTTTTCTGTTGGATTCTCTATTAATGGTTCGTGTGCTACCCATACATCCTAGTGTGGTTTCAGTGTCATCAGCCCTGCAGACATAAACGCCCACGGGCTCTGGGTCCGTAGGGTACGTGGCAACCTGAGGAGCCTGCCTGACCTCCCACGTGTGCAGCACAACTGGTGATCACTACCTGAGGGCCAAGTTGATCCTGAGAAACCACCACGACGAGAACATTGCTCTGCTCTTCACTGTCCTCCAGGAATAGCTTAGGCCAAGTGAAAACTTGCTGCAGTTTGGGTCTAAATGAGCCCCAAGGGACATTACTTGTATGTAACTGCAGAGCATTTTTCTGGTGTCATTTATAAAATACCCGGTGGAATAGGCACAGAAAATACTATGCTTTAAAAAGGGTTACATTTTTAACAATAAAATTACCACTAAAGAGGAGGGAAAAAAGCTCAACAAATGAATTAATAACTGTGCACTTTTGTTTTTAAGAGACTGTAAGTCACTGCTCCAAGTTGCAAGAAACCACAGCCCTAAGTGCCACCTCTCCTGCCCTGGGAAAGCCCCTGTGCACAGTCCCTGAATCCTTAAGAATTTACAAGACGGGCATAAACTGTAACCTAATGTGTATCAAGGAAATATCCTACAGCTAGCCCCAGCTGTGCCTTTATAGCCCTCTGCACTGCAGACAGCAGAGCCCAAGTCGCTTCTGGAAGTGGGGGCAAGTCTGATGCAACCTAATCTGCAAGGAATGAGCCAACAGTTTACGAGTTGTAGGCAGAGAATCTCTGTAGAGGATAAATAATGAATGAGCCAGGGAAGGAAGAACGACTATGTTCTCAAAAGCGACAGCAACATTAACATCCTGAGATCTTCTCTTTTCAAGAGAATAGAATGATTGTTGTTAAACTAAGTGATAAAAAATAACCTAGAATCAGAGTTCACACACCTTAGCCTGGCAGGACCAATAAAACTGCACTCTCTTCCTCCTTTTGCAACATCCATGAAATGATTACAGTTCAGTTTCAAGCCCTACTGCTGCCCTCATTTACCTCTCTGGACATCTGCTTCTACCAGGGAGGTTGAAATAAGTAAGGGAAACACTGAAAGACATCAAGAGCTGCAAAGATGCAGAGAAAAATGGACCGTGCAAACCAGAGCTCACCAGTTTGACAGGAACAGAATGGAAGTTACAGGCAATTTTTAGGGAAAACAGTTCAACTACAAGTGATGAACAAAACAGACAGCCCCAAAGCCAGCTTTGACATCACTTTTCAGAACAGCAATCCTCCAGAGGGACAGGAGGAGAAAGGCCCTGGCATGACCTCCTGGCTGTAGTTCAACTAAAGGGAATCACAGGCTCATATTTAGGTCATTAGTGGTGTAAATCCCTCAGTGATTGAGAATTTCAGTTTATTCCCAGGCAACCTATGACCTCCCTATCTGGATTCTTCATTGCTAACACTGAAAAAAAGTTTACTCAGAAAACCTAAATTAAGGGACACCAGCAATAGCAATCTTGGTCACAGCCAGTGGCAAAACATCGATAAATAAAAATATATCAATTATGCTAATATTAAATGTATTTATTCACTGACCAGCTTTTAAAAAACAGAAGGGCAGGATTATAGGTATATAATCAGCACAGTTCAGTTCTCTCAGATATAGCAAAGCTATTGTGGATCTCAAGGGGATTCCAAAAGAAGAGAAATCTTCCTAAATTTTCACTTAATCTCAGTGTTAGAGTAGATTAGATGAAACAGTAAAAAGCAGCTGACCGTGAATGTCTGGAGCCATCGCTTCATGTGAATAATCTTCACTCTTCATGAACAGTAACAGCTCCTCTCCAGGTTCAATATCTGCTACAACTCTGTAGAATATCTGAAAAAGAGAACGCAAAGTGAGCAGCATGGAAGGCCACGAGGCATCAAGCCTGGCTAGGAAATACCACTGCATTTACCCCGTGGCGGGTCCTGCCCTGGTTTGGGTGCGGGCTGCCAGCAGGGCCATGGAGAGGTGCCAACTTAGACTATGGCCAACCCGCTCCTTCCAGCCCCCAAGCTTTTGTGCTGCGGGTTTGGGCAAAGCGGAGATTGTTTTCAACAGCCTTGGCTGCACAACGAGCTACGTGATGAAAACTGCAAATATCACCAACAATCCGCATGCTTAGATAAAAACAACCTACGAGTTATCCGTAAAGTGTAACCTCGAATGACTCGCTAAAAGGAGATAACCCCCATTTCTCCTCTCGACTGCTGTGGGAAAGCTATAGGTGCCACCTAAAAACGGACCCGAGAAGATGATGCTGATAAAGCAGTGGCACGGAACCTCCCTCATGTTCTTCAGCATGGAAGACATGAAGGCCAAGAGAGGTTCATCCCACCCGGTGGTACCGGGTGCGACGGGAGAAGAGGCAGAGGCAGCGTCAGGAGAAGAGGCAGAGGCAGCATCTCCCAACGGCAACGTGAGCCACCCCAAACCTCTGTGGCCACGCTGTGTCCTGGCAGGGAATGTGAGGGGCGCTGGGAAGCGCCTCGGAGCAGCTCGGACAAACATTGGCCGCCTCCTTGGGCCCTGCTAAGCCGGGTACACGACAGCTCTGCTCCCCGCGCCGAGCGGCGCCCTCGCGTCTTCCCCCGCACACGGGCGAGCTCGCAGGCCCTGCACCCGCTTTCACACCCTGCAAGAGGCAGGTTGGAGAGGTCTGCGGGCAGCGGGGACACCCGGCGCCAGGCGGCGGTTCCCGCGCGGGGACGGTCCCCGAGGGCGCCCCGCACATACCGCCGTCCTCCAGGAGGTGGCCGTAGAGCCTAACGCTTCCGAGCCGCGCGCGGCCCACGGGCGCGTGCGAAACGTCCAAAAATAACTCCGCGAGACACACTTCCTCCCGGCTGTTTTCTTTTCTCCTCCTCGTCCCGTGCGCTCCAGAGCCGGCGTCGAGCGAGCCGGCCTGCGAGCAGGGACGCGCGCGGATGCTGCCCCGCGGATGACGGGAGCTTGTGCCGGGCTCGTGGCTCTGCTCCCTCCCGTGCCTGTTCCGGGGCCGCTCATTCTCTCCTTGCCCTTCAGACAAGTCTCTGCAACTCCCGTTCCCTTTGGAAACGCGTCAGCATCGAACAGGCCTGGCACAGGGCAGGTCACCCGCTCTGGGGCACTTTCCCCTTAATGTGACTTTTCGCCAATTTACACAAGTCCCATAACCCAAGCAGCGCGTTCGAGGCCCTGCACTAACTCCAGCAGCTCCGAAGGAAAAATGACAGCACCGTCATCGTACTCCTCTTCTCCAGTCACAGTGAGAGGAGCAAGAAGATGGGGTGCCCACAACAGCTGGCAGCAGTGAAAATGGTGATGTAAAACACAAAAAGTGAAAAAAATCTGGACGCTCCACAGCAAAGGCTGCAGCGACCGCCTACCTGCCCCTGCTGCTGTCTGTAGGTAAGGGAAGAGCCAGCAAAATGGTGCAGTTTAAGTAAAATGCTCTTTTTTAAATTTTGCATCACAGAACTAAAGCTGCTCCAAAACCAGGTCCAAGCGACAGATCCGAACTACTGGCATTTTGGCATTACTATTAAAATGATTATTTTAACTATTAATAAAAAAGTATTAAAAAATCATTGCTGTACATTCAACAAGAAAGTGACCACACTAATCGGTCACAGAGCACACTGCGTTCCAGCAAGGATCTAAAATCAGCCACACTGCACTTCAAAACAATCTGATCTGATTTGAATGGACGTCCCTGTTACTTCCTGGAATCCACCGGAATCGTCCTGCCTGGGAACACGGGCTACGTTCAAGCGCGTTTGGTGAAAAGGCCCAAGCTCGAGGAGGTGTCAAGCAGCAGAAGCCTGCGCAGAGGTGCCAGGATGCAGCACGTCCCGGGTGGGAGAGCTCAGGAATGACTCCCAAGCCACGTCTGCCTCCCATGGCTTTGCAACCAACACTGAGCTGTACTTCAGACATTCTCATTTTGTTTTAGGAAAGGGCCATGTGGAACACACAGACTTTTGCATTCTAAAGCCTAGAGGCTCCTTGGCTACGCTCCTGCCTATACTATAATTAAGGATTTTAATTTTTTGACTTCAGCTGGAGCACAACTTCACCTCCGCAGCCCGCCAAGCCCGCGTCGTTACCTGACCTGGTTCCATGCCCCAACCCGGCAGCCCTCACGCCTGCTCCCCGACGAGCCGCACGCGGGCGAGGAGGACACGTCCCCGTCCCATGCTGCAGAGCCACAACCAGGCATAAAAAATAAAGGAACGCGCCACTGACTTTTAAAGGGACGAATAAGGCCTCATTGTTATGAATCCCAGTTTACTTTTCCTGGTCAGGCACTTGAAATTTTATTTATGCTTAATAGACTGCGTTTGGCATGTGTAAAGATGACAGAAGCGTGAATTACGAACGACCTTCAACCTAGGCAGGAAGTTGTAATAATTGCAATAATAGGGGAGAGGCGCTCGCTGCGGGCCCCGCGCGCCGCTGCCGCCGCTTGCTTTGAAGGCGCCCGCGCGGGGACCCAGGGAGACAGCGCCGGTTCTCGGGGCACAAAAGCGACGCTTGGGTCTACACGGGTGGACAAAGTCAGCGGCCGAGAGCAGCCCGTCTGCAGTCCTCGGCCTGGGGAGACGTTTCCTTCTCCTGCATCCTGCTAACACTCGTCCTTGGGTGCATAAGAACGTGGAAAACACTGCCTGTGTCCCGAGCTACCCAGGAAATCCAGATTGTGAGAGACGCGAGTCAGACGCGGGCGCAGGTAGCTGCTCCTCTTCCTGCTGAAGTTACCTCCTGAATGCATCGAACCGGCTTCAAGTGTGGTGGGGAGGCACCACATAACTAATTTGGGTCCCACAACAGGCTGGCAAGGGAAAGGATTGGACTGACTGCAGCGGGGGCAGACACCAGCTAGGAAAAGATGGAGAAAAGGAAGGGGTATAAAAGACGTGCCGAATGCAGTGGTAGTGCCCAAGCTAACGAGGAGCTCCGCACTAAAGGGACAAGGGCAATGGGAGGATTACTGCCCCACCTCCTGGAGGTGAGAAGGACAAATGAATAAATAAGCATGTAACAGGATGTAATTAAGTATTTGAGAAAGAAAAAAATAAATATAAAAGGTGTCTGGACAACCAGGACTCAGTTTTCGCTCCTTGGCTGAATACTTCCCGGGGCTGCGGCACCGTATTATGCAGTCCAAGGCAGGTCCTTCTCGCCATGCTCAGGCCTGAACTGAGATCAGGCCATAAACTGAAGTAAACTGGAAGTTTTTTTCCAAGGGTGACCCAGAGGCAGCTTTCCAGGGAAAGCTTCGTGAATCCCTGCTGGGCAGGCGGCCGTGTGCCCTCCCCCTGCCCAGGGCAAAGTCCTTCCCTTCTGATGTCCCTAGGAGGCCAAAAGTGCCCCAAAACGGGGACAGAGGAAGCAGCCTGGGGAGAGGGCGCTGGAGCAAGAGGGTCCCGGCCATCCGCGTTTGCTGAGGAAAACATCCCTGTTGCTGTCCCAGGCTGTGTCCTGTCCTGTGTCTTGAAAGCGCCGGGTTGACCCCCCAGCTGCGGTCACCCGACGAGACTCGTGTCTTCTTGATCGTGTCTTTATCCTGGTGCATTTTAGGCCACTGCAGCGGGTGCTCGTGGGCAGCCGGAGCAGGAGCGATCCCACATGGATCACGGCCGTCTCGCTCTTCCCGTGGATGGGACCGCGGTGAGGAGTCAGCTGTGACGTGGGGCAACGTGAACCCCCTCCACAAAACGCGGCAGCAGCTCGGCGCGTTGCGGCCTGTCCCATCACCGCTGACATCTGCAACCCCTGCGGTCCTGCTGGGGCCACCGCGCCACCAGTCCTGCTCTCGGAGAGATAACTCGCCTTGCAGACGGCACCTGGCTGCTTTTACTCCGCATTAATGGTCCATAGCAAGCCTAGGACTATGAGAACGACGGCAACTAGTTGCCACTTGCAGCTCTGCGAGAAGCCGCTGCGGGGCCGGGTCACGTCAGGACAGGGTGACGCTGGGCGGGAGGCTCCACTGCACATCCCACCCGGCATCGCCTCCGTGGGCGGCCAAGGGGACCACGGCGGCCCGGCTCCCCATTCCGGCAGCCCCGCTCCGATGCCGCCGGGCATGGGCAGCTGGATCAGGCTTTGTTTGCTCCAGAGAACCCCTAGGAAGGGGAACGGCAGCACAAGGTGCCCCCGAGCCGAGCGCGCACGTGTCCCTCTGCTCCACGGCCCAGAGCAGCCCCTGGCGACAGCAAAGCCACAAAACTACCCCCAAAACCCAGCGCCCGCGCGGGGGACTCCGAGCTCGGCGCTGCTGGAGACACCGGCCGCGCGCAGGGCCGGGGACACTGCCACGAGCGGCTGCAACGCGGCGCCGCGGGCCCGGAAAGTTCATAAAACCTGCGAGACGCGACGAGCTCTGGTCACACCTGCAGCCGCGGGGTCGCTGGCCAGGGCTGCATCCCGGCACCGGGAACAGCGATACTACTGGTTTTCCCCCATTCCAGCAGCTTGTACTTGAGCAGCAAATTTAAAAAATAATAATAATAATAAAAATATTTCAGGTCACATAGCAAATCCAAACCTCAGCGGACTGACCCCAAACCACGTGGACGTTTCAACCGATAAGGCAGAGAGGATCTTCAGGGGCTGCTTTGCTAAGGGCAAAACCTGGAAGCTAAGAGCAGCTTTGCCGATTAGATGGTTCTAACACTGTCTGAGGTCTGCAAGCAATAAGCAAGTCAAAAGAAAGAAAAAAAAATCAGGAGTTTTAACTGAAACTATTAACAACTACATTTCTTTAAAGAAAAAAAAAAACATGCATTTTTATAACTTTAAGATGACTGCAGTCCCAGTTTGAAAATGCACTGATTGCATGACAGCTCCCTTGCAAGACATTGCTGCCGTTGGGCTGTATTTTCAAATGCATTTTCACTACCAAACGTATTTTAAAATTTTTAAATAATGCTTTTCCTGAGTCAGCAGCCAGACAGCCTAACAGCGCTAATCAGTCCGAAGCCATTAAAAAGTTCAGCTAAAAGGTGTTTAACAATAATAGAGTCACCCAAGTTAGCAAAAAAACTTGTATCGAATCGTAGCTGACTCCGAGCTGAAAAAACACATTCCAGGGCAATAATAGTGACAAGACTGTTTGCAGCTCTGCACATACTGCAGTCTCTTTGGGGAAAAGGAAAAAATGAGACTGTACTATTTGTGGAATTTTATTATTCATATACATCTTGAGTTACATACTTTCAGGTCAGATTAGGTATGACAGGAGATAATAGGAAGACAGCAAAGAGAAATCCTAGATCGCCTTCATTTGAAATAAAAAACGAGGAAAAAAATACGCAGCTTTTAAACCCTACTCCGCTCGCAGTCACATGAAATACGAGTTGCACGCAGCATACATGTTTTGACTGCATCCCACCATTACCGAGCCGTTCATCTCGGCAAAGCTCATTTATAAAGTTGCAAGAAAGAGCCCAGGCCCTTTGCAAAGCTGATCCTAAGCAATGAAACCCAACCTCAGGCATGAATCGGGGTGCTGCCTCTCTGGAAAAAAAAAACTAATAGAGAAAATAACTCCCCAGATTGGCTTTTCTCCCCTTTTTTTGGCTCAATGGCTGCAGGTCTGAGGGTCACCTCATGCTGCCTCTGACCCGGCCGTCCCCGCGCTGCTGTGCAGCCCGCGCAGGGCTCGGGGCGCTGGCAGCACCCGCCACCTTCCCGGGCCGTGTTTGCTTGGGAATTTTACAGATGAGTTGAAGCAATTAGGGGCGAACAATTGCCGCGGACGCGGTGTCCCCGGCGCTGCCCCGCGGCCAGCAGCGCCGCGCGCGGCGGGGACGGGCCCTGCGCGGACGGGGCTGCTGCGGGAGCACCGCAGGATGGAACCGCTTCATTATTGTCATTATTATTATTATTGTCATTATTATTATTATTATTCTGGCCGGGTCAAGCAGAGAAGGGCCGCCGCACGGGCACCCTCGCGTGTGTCGCTCCCTGCGCCCGGGCGCGCTTGGCCACGCGACGTCCCTTCCCCTGCTCGGCATCCACGCAATTTTATGTTACCTCTGCAGAGCCCGTGCCAGAATAAAGCAGGAGGAGGAGCTGTTAGAAAGGCTTTGGGGGTTTAAGATTCAAGAGCACATTTTAAGCATTAACTTTTTAGGCTACGGTCATAAAACACTGGAGTATGTGTACAATTTTGTGGGTAGGTTTTCAGTGTTTCCAGAGGGCCACAGGAACAACAAGCTCTTGCTGACAGCGCACCGTTCGCAACAGGCTACTTGCAAGACGAGCGATTTTTAATTTTCAAATCTCAGCAACAATAAGCCCGAAAAATACGGCACTACGAACAGCGTGATACCGCGCAAAATGAAAAACAAGTCTCCAGTGAATGAAGGAAATTACTGGCAGCAGTACAGCCACCATTACCAAATCTCAGAAATGTAAACACTAAGAAAGAGAAGCCTTACAAGCGCCATAACTTTCATTCCAAAAACGTCAAAACACGGCTGCACATTAGTGTGTCAGAGGAGAGATGCTGGTATTTTGGGCTAGCATCTATTCTGAGCCACAGCTCAGCAATATCAGAGTGAACACAGTAAGCTGTTTTTACCAATTCACGTGATTCCTTTTACGGTCTTACCTATTTATGCCAGCTCTTGTTGAACATAAAATATTTGAATTTGCTATTTCAATTAAACTATATAGCTTCCTTTTTGTATCCCAGGTATATAAATGCTCTGCACTGAGAGAATTTATTGTTTTTCAGTATAAAACATATTTCGGCTTGGAGAATGTATTTTTCATTTACTAATAATCTTTATGGTTTCTTTAGTTAAACCAGCTGCTATATAAAAAATAAATTACATCTCAGTCGGCTGCTTCATTCAGTATTACATGTGCTCAGGGCTGAATTTTAAAAGTTGAAAATTAAAGGGATCCTCTATCATAGTTTCTGAAAAAAAAAAAAAAAAGCCTATCTAAAGACATTTTAACCAAGCATTTCATATGAGCTAAACACCTAATACTGTAACATTGCTGGAAACAGCAGCCTGCCCCACATTCATTTCCTACATGTAAGGAATTTGATTGGAAAGAATGATTTCTAATTGAGGCTTTGTGTCTGCTTGTGATTCTTCCTTCAATACTGTCAAGGCAATTAAATCAGCTAAAGATAATCTTTAACATTCACCTGATGCAGTTAATTAAGTGGTGAAAACGAAGCACAGTGATTAGAAGAACCAAATGTTATGTTGCTGGTATCAAAGTCGAAATTTGAAACAAGAGCTCACAGCCAGTTGTTCCTTTGCTATTTTAGACATTTTTACTTTCAAGAACTATAGCTTCACCAACCTAACCTCACTCGTTAAAATATCTCATAACGGCATGCACTATTTGCAAACTCAAGCAAACCTTGATTTAAGCAGCACCTAATAACTCATCAGTATAACTGAAAGCACGATGCTTTACTGCGTTGTTCCTCTGCCTACGCCTGCCTTTTTTTTCCTTAAACAACACACAAGGATAAATAATGTTCGAGCCCAACAACGAGTGGATTTTTAAAGTACGCTAAAAGAAAAGGAAAAGAAACCCACGAAACAGGGCACTTCAGTGCAGAAGCATTACGAGTTCTCAGGAAGAGCATAACCATAACACAGTTCATGCATGTGCACGTTCAAATGCAGAGCCCTGCTCGAATGAAGAGCTCCACTTGTAGCACTGTCCATTTTGTATCTTCGCCCTCATTCTTTCCATTGATTTCACAATACAGTTCTTGATTAAAACTCAAGGTTTTAATTTAGCAAGGCAATGGCATCAGAACAGGCACCCCAAAAATGTCACTAACTCAAAATCAGAAAGTACTGCATATCTGAGAAAGTCATCCCAGTTTTCATCTGGAATAAGATTAAAAAAAAAAAAAAAGAGTGGGGGAATCAGACAACAGTGTGGGAAAAAAAATGGAAAATTCGTATAATCTGCACCCACAGTCAAAATTATTCTACTCTGCATTTCACATCTGTGCCTTATCTCTTGCCATAACAGCAAACATGCCAAAATCTGTTGTGAATTGCTGTTTTGTTCTTTTTTTTTTTTCTTCCCTCCAGTGACACCTTAGAGTTCCTTAAAAAGTAAGTCCAGAAAGTGAATGCCACATACCTGATCGCTTATCTGACATGCAACAAGGTTGTGCTGATTGTAGCATCCAGCAAACTTGATATATTTGAGCCAGTTTCCTACATCTGGTTGACTGGCATCTATGCAGAACTTCACATTGCAAAACTCATCCAAGATCTAAAAAGAAGAATATGAAAGCGTGAGTCTTTCCACTCCTGTCCGGGCATTCTAATTACATGATAAATCACAGGTTTTCAGGTAAACAATATATGCATGTTTACTCACAAATATGCTTCTCTAGAGAGGTTTTTTTTAGAATTATATACAGAATTAAATACATATCAATAAAAGGAAAATAAGTACGCAGAAAAAGGTTTTAAACAATGTTTACACACAAGCAAGATGTTGTCTATTTACTGCTATGAAACACTGCGTTAAATTAATAACAACCTGATTTTCTTGGCAGTCATTGGTGACCATTTGCACTTAAAATTATGGTTTTTTAATTAGAGGCGATTCTGTCAGGGTGCATAGCAGAAATTATTAAAATAGGTGGCGTTGTCGTGGTTTGGGGCTGCTGTTTTGTTCCCGAATCGACGCTGCGTGCGGCTCCCCCTCCGCCTTCCCCCACTCGCTCCGCAGCCTCCCAAACTCCAAAGTTTGGCCCCGAGTTATTCCTCCCGCTTGGCCATTCCGCCTCCAAGCCCTTCCGTGCCACCCCTAAATCACTCCACTTAATTGCGGCGAATAACACACACTCCCCACGCCGAAGTGGGGAAAAGAAACGCGAAAGCGCGTAAACACTCGCGCAAAACGTGGCAGCGCGCAACACGTACCAATAAAGGGCTCCAATTAGGCGCACAACAAACACAGACGAGGCGCTCGCTCGCGGGGCTCCGCGCTGTGACAAACCGCCGATCGCGACACGCCGCCGACTATCGCGACTTGCGGCGGGGCGCGCCGCCGGCCCCGCGCAGCGCCCGCGGGACGACGCGTTTGCGCCGCGCCGGGCGCATCCTGCTCCCGCAGCGAACGGGCCCCCGTCTTATTTAAAAGAAAATAAAAGAAAACGCACCAAACGGGCGGAAAACGCCCGTGCGCCCGGGGCGGCTTCAGCGCGACCCGCGGGTGGGGGGCGCGCAGGTAACGCGGGGCCGGATCGGGCCCCCGCGGCCTCGCTCCCTGCCGGGGCGGAGGGGAGAAAATAAGGCAAAAAAAAAAAAAAAAATGTCCGAAAAGCCCCGAAACGGCCCGACGGGCGGCCCGGGACAGCGCGAGGCGCCGCGACGCCCCCTCCTCTCCTCTCCTCTGCGGGGGCTGCGTCTTCCCTCTGCCCACAGCCCACTCGCGGTGGGGGGGCTCGTGTCCCTCCCGGCCCGGCCCGGTCCGGGGGTCCCGGCAGGGTCCGAACTCCCGCCCCGTCCCGTGGGGTCCCCTGGGGGCGAGGAGGGGGGGGGGGGGCTCGTGCTCTTACCTTGTGTCGCCGGGAGCCTGCGGGACACGGACGGACGAGGCGGGGGTGGGGGTGGAAGGGTGCGGGGGGTGGGGAGGGAAAAAAATAAAATGTAAAAAAAAAAAAAACCAAATATCCTTCAGGCGGCGACGAGCAACATTTGTGCGGGCGGAGGCCGCGGGTGCGCGGGGCTGCGCGGGCGCTGCGCGGGGCGCCGCCGCATCGGCAGGGGGGCCGGGCCGCGCCGGGCCGGGCCGGGCCGGGCCGGGCCGGGGGGGCGCTCAGCGGCGGCCGCGCTCGGCGGCTCCCTCGCCGCTCGCCATCACCTTCCCCTGCGGCCCCCGCTGCTCCGATCGGGGCGAGCGGGCGAAGAAAGTTATCCGGGAGAGAGCCGGGGAAGGCGGCGGGGGGAAGTAAAAAAAAAAAAATTAAGAAATCCCTCTTTAAGGAAGAAAAGGGGGAAAAAATGGGAAAAGAGGGGGGGGGGAAAAATAGTGGCGGGGGCGCGCGCGCCCTCCCCGCGCAACCAAACAAACTTCTCCCACTTGGCGCCGGGGTCGGCACCGAGTGCGCGGGCGGGCGGGGGGCGGGCGCGAGCGGGGCGGGCCGGGCGGGGGCGGCTCCCCCCGCTCCCGCAGCCCCTCGGCGGGGCCGCCCGCGGCGCTGCCCCCCCCGGGCTCGGGGCAGGGTCTCTTTAAAGCGGGGCGGCCCCCGCCGCCTCCCGCCGCCTCCCCCCGCGCCGGGGCCGGGGCCGGTGCCCGCGGCGGCCGCTTAAAGCGGCAGCGGCCGCGCGGGTCACGGCGGGGTCGCCCCGCGCCACCCCCGGCGGGACCCCGCCGACCTCCCCCCCCCCACGGCGACCGCGCAGCCCCCGACTAATATCTTTAATAAAATGCACCTTTCCCCCCCCCCCGCCATGGCCTTAGCAGCGGTTTTTCCCGAGACCCCCGTTATTTTTATTTATTTGTTTGTTTTTCCTCCAGCGGAACAACCGTCCCGTTCGCAGCCGCTTCCTAAGCGATTCCTCCCCTCCTCTCCCCCCGCTTATTTATTCGGTAACGAATCGCATGGATGGAGGCGGTGGGCGCGGAGAAGCTGCGGAGAGAGAAATGTATATTGGGGAGGGGGGAAGTGGAAAACAAAAAGGAGAAAAAACAAAAGAAAAAAAAGAGGGCTGAAATTTCCCCTCTTGCTGCACGTTCCTGAAGTGCCACTTTTTTTTTTTTTTTTTTTTTTTTCCTGTAAGTGCAAATATATTTCTCAGCCTAAAAGTCGATTTCTCTTTGCGGGGGAAGGGGGAAGGAGGGCAGGGGGAGGGCGAGGAGCGGAGTGACAAGAGATGATGATTAATTCGTCTCAGCGGCCTGTTATCTGTGACATTGAACTGTTATTTCAGATAATGGCTATTGTTCGAGGCGGGGAGGGGAGAGAGAGGAGGGAGGGGGGAAAAAGGGGAAAATAATAATAATAATAAAAAAAGCCCCACACCACCCCGCGCAGAGTTGTGGTAGGTAGGACAGAGAGAGAAAAAAAAAAGGGGGAAAAGAAACTCTTTTTGTCAATAACCTCAAAAAACCTGGTGGGAGATTCCCAGGGAGCCCGGGCCTGAGAACGTCGCGCGGGGCCGGGCCCGGGTTTCCTGCCCTCCCCGCTGCCCATTGTGGGAGCCCTGCCCGCTGCTGCCGGCGCTTTATTTTTTTTTCCCTTTCTCTCTCTTTTTTTTTTTTTTTTTTAATTTAGCCATAAATTGGAGCGGCTCGAGCTATGAGCTGTTCTATTTTCTTCCTGTCAGGATGAGGGATTTGTTTTATGATGCATTGTGTATTAAATACAAGTAATCTGGGAAACTGATTGCTCGAGCCCATAGGCCTGATCGGAGGCTCCGATAGGGAGCCGGGCCTCCCCCCTTTCCCTCCAGCAACCCCCCGAGCTCCGCCACAAAACGGGGAAACGCCGGGGGACAAACAACAAATATTATATATATACTTATATATAGGGGGTCCCGGTACCGGCAGCGGGTCCGGCCGGTACCGGCTCCGGGGCGACGCCGCCCGCGCCCGCCAGGTGGCGCTGGGCGCTGGGGCACCGTTACGGGACGCGCTGGGCACCTATATATATATATATATATATATATATATAAATAAAATATACATATACTATATATACTCTCCGGGCACTCTTCTCCTCCGAGCGCAGCCCGAGCCCACGGGCGCTCCGTCCCGCCGGCGCCTGTTTACTGAACGCGAGCGGAGGCGGCGGGAGCTCGCGCTCGGCCCGCGGCGATTCCCGCCGGGCTGAAAGACGACGCCGCTTCTTGAGCCTCTAACTTCACGGTCGTCCCCGAAGCAGAAGTGCTCGTAATGGAGACCCTATGGGCGCCGCGCGTTCCAGCACGTCATTAAAGCAGCGCGACGCGGCGCGCGCCACGTGGAATAGCTGCACTGTCCACTTCCAACGGGCTTCCGAGGACGCTGCTGCACAGGACAGTGCTGCACAAGCTGGCAATTTTCTTTCCTTTTTCCCCTTCTTTTTAAATGCTGTAAATGCTCACATTAAGCTTAATATTATCCTCCACGTTTATAGACTGAGCCACTTCGTAACCGCATTTCTAAGTGGGGTTTAATGTTATATTTCTCAAGGTGACTAAACACAACATTGAGCATCCTGACTAACACTGTGGTGAGCGCTTGAAATACTGGCTGAGTACATCAAGCGCTGGGGCAGGGGAAAAGGGAAAAGCAGAGCGGAGCGGAGCAAACAAACAGCGGGACGGACGCGCGCGCAGCCCCCGACGGCGGCGAGTCCCATCCCTGCCCGCGCGCTGCTGCACATCGCGGCCTTTTTGAAGAAACAGAGTGAAACGCAGCAGAACTAGGAGCGCTGCCGCTCGCCCGTGGCGCGGCAGGGCCGGCGGCGGCCCCGGGCCTTTCGCCGGCAGCCTCCGAGCGAGGCAGAGGAGGAGGAAATTAAAGGTAAAAAAAAAAAAAATGTAAATAAAAAATTTCCCTTGGTCTGGAAATGGGCCCAACTGAAGGCATGTTAATCTCCACCTCAGTAATTTGGTTCTTCTGGAGAAGACAGAAGCCCTGCTGCTGTGCCCTGCACTTCATAAATCACGTCTTTATGTGGACAAGGTCAGGGCACCTAACAGCTCAGACATGGGCCTTCGCAGTGGCTCGCGGGGCTCCGGCATGTTTATTCTCTCGCGCAGATCTCCGAGGAGCAGGCCAGCACGCTTCTAATTACTTCTGATTATTTTCATTTGCCAGGGTCAGTCTGGCTCTGCCGGCGCTGCCGGAGGGGGGATTTCCTCCCCCCGGGGCGGCCCGGCGGGGGATTAGCGCTCGCGCGGCCGCCGTGGGGACCGGTCCCCCCTTTGGGGGGCCGGATGCCAGGCCGGGCACCCCGCACGGCGGCCGGGGATTCGCGCTCTGCGAGGAGGAGGTGGAAAAATCCCTACCCCGGGAATAGCGCCTGCCTTGGGAGGCGTGCAGAGCAAAGGAAGAGCTGAAAGGAAACAGCAGCAAAAATGCATAGACAGGGCTGCAAAAGAAGGGGAAAAGGGGAGAAAAATGGAGTGGAGCGTGTGTAGGCGGCTGGATAGCTGCGCTCGGGGAGGCGCCGCGGGGCTCGACCCGGCGGCAGGGCAGCCCCCGGCGCGGCGATGCCGTTCCCTGCTCCCAAACCCGCGCTGTGCCGGCGTCCTTCCCGCCCGGAGCAGCGCTCCTGGGTCAGGCCTGCGGGCTGGCGGAGGAGAGGGGGCCTGGGGGCTTGACGCTTCATCCCAAATCCCTCGGGATCTCGGGGCAAACGGAGCCCTTCCCGCGCACTGAGCACAGGCGCTGACGGGGGAGCCTCACGGTGGTTTTTCCTTTCCATCCATAAGGGAGGCATAAAGAGAGACTATCGCTTGCCTGCGTGCAGCAGCACGTGGATTTGCTCTTGCCTTGGGGAGAAAAGGTGGGACAAGCGGGCTCTAGATGCCACCTTTCTGTTCGTTCTGTCCATCGCTTCCGTTAAGAAGAGCCTGGAAGGCTCCAAATCCCACCGGGCCCTTCCCGCGCTCGCCCTTGCTGCACACGCAGAGTCTGGAGCCGGGCATGAAGAGGTAACACGTTGCTTAGGAAGCCACCCCGGCCGGCTCCTTTCAGCACTTGCCATGTGCAGGGCAGTCCAGCGCTGCCCTCCTGCCCGCCCCAAAGCTGTGCGTATTTTCCTGCACTTTTACCTTTCTCATATTGTGAAAGAAAGGCAAAACTCTGAAGAACCTGGGAAACTCCCTCCTCGATGCCCTTGTCCTACGTCTACGCCCGGGAAGGGCCTTTTCCCCTTAACCCCTAACGGTGGGAGAGCTTAGGCTGCTCCCCAAGCAGAGCACAGCCCTCCCAAATCTTCCGACAGTACCAGGAAAAGGTGTTTCACATGTCTGTTTTTGCACTCTCTCATTCATACTTGCTGGAATACAACTGTACACCCTATTCCAAGTTTGTGCCCACTTTTGGTTGCCACGATTTCCCCCCTAGGTTGGGCGGTGAGACCCTGCGAGCGGAGGCCAGACCTTGCACAAGGGACATGAGGCTCCCACCTCGCCTGGTCGCTCCTCCTCCGGCTCAAACGGGACTTTTGGCAGGAGCTGCTCTAAAAACAGACTAAAAAATGCTCTCACGGCCCTAACACTGTCCCGGGAGCCCCAGCACGAGGGCACCGTACCCGGGAGGTGGAGAGCGGGTGAAGGGACTTTGCCAACCTCCTTGGGAGGCGTGTGCATGAGGATGCAATGGGGATCCATTAACTCTTTACAATTCTTTTTTTTTTTTTTTTTCTTAATTTTCATGTGTTTTCATTTGCCAAACAGCTTTGTGGCCATCTCCGAAAGCCCTTTTCCAGGCTCCGAAGCAGCATCCCTAGGAGCTCAGCGCAAGCCCCGGTGATGCCACGGAGCCTGGGTCTCGCCAAGGCCTGGCAACAGGATCTGTAAAACTAAACGGTGGAAACCGGGAAGGAAAACCATCAACAAGTGAGAATGTCAGGCTGAAAAGGAAGAGCCATGAAACAGCCCGTACGCCCCGCCAATTCCTGTGATGCGCAACAGGATGTGCTATTTTAATCATCGATTTTAGGAATGAACAGTGACATTCAAAGCCTTCCTACTGTAGCCAGAGCTTTAATTTAACTAGGTGTACCGGAGTGGACATAAACACCTGTGGGCTTTATAAGAGTGCAAGGCCATTTATCACTCAATAAAAAGCGCATTTGAAGGTTTTCAGGTGGGCACCTGCCGACGCGGGAGCGCGGGCACGGCCGGCCCCGGCGCCGCGGCGGGATGCGCATCCGGCACGGTGCTCCGGCGGCGCGGCCGGGACGCCTTCCTCCCACGGAGGCTTCGCGTTAATCCCAGCGCAAGGACCCAGCAGCGCTGCCTAAGCCCAAGCTGGCGCCTTCCTGCTCCGAAACGACTCATAGGTGAAACTCCTGCCAACGGTTTGGTGGACGAGGCCGCGGACTGGCACTCGGGGACGCTCCCTCCCGGCGCTCGCGAGGTCGACCCTCATCCCCGGGGCGCTCGGAGCCGACGCGTGACCGCTCCGTGCTCGGCTCGCCCGATCCGGGCGCGTTTGCGATGCTTCTGCACATACATTAGTCACACACCGGTAACGGCGCGTGATCCATCCCGAAAAACCCTCCTCTGGGAGCTACCTGATTTGCCCCGAACAGCTTCGCTGGGCGCACGGGGAGCACTAGAAACACACGGCGCCTACCGGACCCCGGGATCGCTCCGTGCCAAGTGCAGAACATGGGAATTTTAACTTCTCCCCTGTCACGGGGGGAGCGAAAATTCCATATTTCACTTAATCTCTAGCAACGCTGCTGTAAACTCTGCCTGCCTCCTGCTTCTGAACGCCCTAGCGTCGTGCTTACCTGCAAAACCTCCAGCAGAACACATCGGACATGGGAGTCGAGAGGAGCCTCCTCTGCTAACAGAAACACGTGTGCTGATCACAGGAGGTTATTAATAAAAACGGCCCTGAGCATCGCCATATCTTTGTGGCAGATTTTTTTCCATAAATGACTTGAATGTTATCCAAGTTGGAGAAAACGCTCCTACCTACCCATAAACTTGGAAATTAAGGGCTTTTTCCTGCTCAGACGTAGATCCCTCAGGGCCCTTGTGCTCTGGCATGCATCCCTTATTTGCTGAAGAAATTTCAAACTTGGTAATTTAGTACCCTACTGATAAAACAAAGAAAAAAAAAAAGAGAATTTAGGCATGTGTGCATGCAAAGGAGGGCAGTAAGCGGTACCGCTTCAGGCATTCTTTTCCTGTGGCTTTCTTTCTATTTTTTTTTATACACAAGTCATGCTGCAGATTTTGTGCAAGATTCAGAGGGAAAACATTCCCAAGCTATAAGATGCATATCAATCCATAAACCGAGTTTCGCAGACGCAAAATGACCTGCAGAATTTAAATGAGGATGGAGACTCTTTTATACCCACTTTTCTATAAAACTTATTAAAGCTTAAGGTGTTGGGCTAAATTTGCCCCCAGCAGAATTACAAGTATTGGCATTATTAGTATCACAGCAGCACCTAGAGGCCCCAGCTGAAACTGGGATCCTGTGTGGGGATAAAATAAATAACCAGGAGCCTCTGCCCTGCCAGGGTTCCGACTGACACGGGCAGGAATTGGGAAAGATCCTCCGGGTGATACAACACACGTGAACCTCCGTGTGCCTCTGCTATATCTAGCACTGCTATCGAAAATGGAAGCTGCGAATGCTCATTAGCACTTCAGAACTGATTAACTCTTGTTTAACCCTCCAAATTAATTCGGGAATTATGTCGCAAACAAAGAACAGTAGCTTTAGATCTGCTGGGAAATACTTCTACGGAAAGAAGCAACTGAATTGCCTGGGATAATTTATGACACGTGAGTTTTCTAAATCCAAAATATTTCTTTTATACATCCAGAAATGTGTTCAGGTATCATAAATGAACATTATGAACCACATTATATGAACATGATAAAGCTGGGGGGTAATTCTGCAGCACCTTAAGTTTACATTTGCCTGCATTTGACAAGCAGCTGTTTGGAAGCCCTATATGCACTATACTTCTGTTTGATGTATACACCTATTTGGTCTGTTTACCCTCGATTTTGCAGGTTAAAAAAGGAGGACAGAGACAGGACAAAGAGCACCGCGATAATCTCCGTCCTTGAAGGAAGTGGTAACAGTGTCGGCTATTGGCGCCTTGGCAGTTGGAGCATCCTTCCTCTTTATCCATGAACAGAAAAGAGGGGAGAAAATCAGCAACAGGGGCAAGGACAGAGCAGGAACCTCCAAACTGCAGTGAGATCCCCCTGTGATGCAGTCCTGCCGTGCCACGGAAAAGAAAAGACCGGAATAAAATAAAGAGAAGACACAAGATGCAAGTGGGGTGGAAGGGAGGCTCTGCTGCCTGGGCTTGCAAACAGCCCCTGGGCCCGGCGGCCCCTCCACACCTCGACTTGAGGGATTCGGGTGGGAGTAGAAACAAATTCCGGCTAAAAGGAAAGGTGAGCGTGTGTTCTCGGGTGAATTCGCAGCATTGGGACTGCAGCGTAGGATGGCTCGAGAGCACTCTCGAAGCCAGAAATCTGTTCTTGGGTTTTCGCTTGTTGATTAAATATACTTGTTACCGAGAACATTAAGCAGGAAAAATCTGAGAGAGATTTGACTAAGATATTATCAGCCTCAGCAGCGGCACTGAACGGCTCTAATGTAGAGGCTGCTCTGGTCCCACGTTATTTCCACTGACTGCTCTATAATCAGCACGTTAAATCTGGGCACAGTTATTTATATGATATATATGGATCAATACCTATTGATTGGATAATTTTGATTCATATCTATGCAGTGCTTCCGCTTCCCATCGCCGTATTTATCAAGCCCCTCTCTGCTCCTCTCCTCCCGGGCCTCCCGCATCCACGCAGGCTCCGACGGCCACCAGGGCCTTGGTCCAAGGCACCCTGTGTCACCGGGCACGTGCCCGGGACCGGCGTGAGCCCTCGTGCACGCAGCTCGATGGGCACCAAGCCCCACAGCTTGTGCTTGTGCCAGTGAGAGTGGTTGGGAGATGGTTAGTGGCCACCAAGCACCTGATCCTGCCCTCTCACTGCAACTTTTTCCGAGTGGAAAGCAAGGATGGGGAGCAAAAGCGGTTAAAAACTTGAGCTGAAATTCTTGTGCTGAGTGGACACCATGCAAACAGGGGAGCGTCTTGATGCTCCAAACGTGCTGAGCTCTTGGCTGCCCGAAGCAGCTCTGCAGGAGATGCTGAGGGAGCTGTAGCGCCCGTGCTCTGCAGTGGCACCTATGAGGGTTAATACACTGGGGAAGGAAAATTAAGAGAGCCAATGAAATCTAAAGAACATTTTTGGGGGGTCGCATGCTCTAGCGAGATAGAAAGCATGTGCTAATTACAAAGTGAAGCCTATTGCCATGCAAAAATAAATGACTTCATAAATAGCCGCAGATATCATGTTAAAAGCACCTTTAGGAACAAAAAGATGCTATGCTAAAAACAAGAGATCTAAAGAGCTGTTATTACACATCCATTACATTTACTGAGCTCTGTCATTTACTTTTTGAAGTTGCGTATACATGATACAGCAAGGCAAAACATTTTATGTACCGTAAGAAATTTGAAACAATGTTTAATGTTCAGAAGATAAAGTTAACAAAACTACACATCAGTGACTTTTTTATTTCTCTGTTTTATGACCTTTCAAGAACTTAGAGTAAAAGGAAACAAGAAGGAAGGATAAGTAACCATACGCTTCTGCTTGCTTTTTTCTATATTACAACATTGCTGATCAGAGCCCAAGGCAGAAATCATAATAAAAAAAAATCTTTTTTTTTTTTTTTTTTTAATGTCTAGATAGGAGCTTTGGAAACAGCAATGCTTGCAAAGTGCTCGGGGATGGAAAGCATTTGTTCTTCTTGCAGTTATCAACAGCCATTTGGTATACGATTTTCAGATTTTTCTGCCTGACCATACAGAAGCCCATCACATTCCCAACTCTTTGGCAACAGTTTTTCTGCTGTTTCTGCTTTTTCTGAAACCAAAACCAGCTACAACTAAAACCCCCAAGAACTATTTCTATAAGCATCAGGCAATTCATATTTTCTCTTGGTTCCTGCTCAATATCCTCGGCCTCACTCTTGTGGACCTGGCGATGACATTTACAGCAATAACGACCAAGCATTTGGGTCCATTTGGTTCCAGGCCATGGAACACCAAAACGCCAGCGAGGCAACCGCTACGGCAGGCCGCTGTTGTGGGTTTCTGGAATTCTCTTCCTGGGGCATTAAAGCTGATTTTACAGCTCAGAGACACACAATCCACTTTCTAACCTGCATATGCACTTCCAAATCAGAAGGCAGCTACACGGGGATACCACCCTGCAGGACAGCGAGTTGGTTCTTTACGCGGGCTCCACAGGCAGCAGCCAGAACAGCAGCGTATGGAGAGCTGCTCCTCACCCTTCGGAAGGAGAGGACAACCAGAAGAGTCAGTGGGACGTAAGCTACATTCATGCCAACATCTAGATTTCTGCTTTGGGTGAAGATGTGCTCAGTTTAGTCTGTCACATTGCTACCGTAAAACTGCTTCACCTACCGTACACCTATGTTGCTGTCATGTAAAGGGTCTGGTGGAAAGTAAACAACTGTTTCTGCTGAATTCAGGAGGAAGATGCAAGATAAAGAGAAAAAAATGCCTCTCCATAAGCTGATTTATGAACATCAGGAATCTTCTACCCATTCATTGGGAAAAAACTCCAAGTATTCTATAGATTTAAACTCGACATGGAGCTCCCATCCTTCACCCCTGAAACAGTGCTGAGCTGAAGCAGGGAGCAGGGCAGGAAGAGAGGAAGACCATTTCCAGCTGGGAAATTGAGGTAGGTGGAAAAGCAGGTAAAACAGCTGGTTATTATGTGACCGTTTCTGGGGGACATGGAGTTAACATCAGAATCTTCCAGAAAAGACCTTTAATGGCCCGCCAGTCCTCCAAAATTGACTCTAATGCAGCAGATCTGCTCCACACACGGAACCGTCACGCTGTTCAATATCGACTTGGGGAAAATGTCACCTACTGAATCACAGAAGAGGAACATCCTGGAACATCAATATTTTCCCAGGAGGTCCCTGAGCCAAAGTCTCTCTTGGCCCAGGCCTGTTTGGAAGATCTTCCAGGGCTGCAGCACAAGGTGGTATGGCTGGAGACCAAGTTAAGGCATTATTTTATTTTGTTTTGGTTAGCAGAGTTGATATTTGGTCAAAGGCTTCTAGCTGTGAAATGATGAGGGGCTGCCAATTTCTAAGCTAAATGTTGTACATTCATATCCTGCTACCGCTAACTCCATTATGATTAGTCAGGAGTGAACTCAGAAGGTTCAGAAATAAGGTTTGGATAAACATCCCAAAATTTTGGATGCTTATCTGAGCCTGACCCAAACCCCCTGAGTATGCAGAATTGAGCTGGAAATCTGGCAAGAATGTTAATTTCCACACTTTTCATTTCTCTCTTGAAGGCTATATTTGCAGTTTAAGAAATTTCCTTTAATTGGAATTAGCATAATACATTATTTCCCTGTGGTGAGAACAGCTTTTCTGTAGTTCCCCTGACTGTTTGGATTTTGGCCAAGGAAGTACAAAAGGGGATGAAAGTGAACACAAAAATCCAAAATAAATAAGTGAATCAAACTCTTGAAACCTCACAAATGGCTGGTTTCTGCTTCAGACTTTCCCCTAAACAAGCAACGTGCTCCATTCCTAAATGCTGCCTTTAAGTTTGTGTGGTGACTCCATCCGAACGACACCCACAAACCTTGCACATATATTCAATAATAATTAAGGCTCGGTGGCATTTTGTGGAACCACCAGCCCTTCTTCTCTGGGGTAAATCTGTGCTTCAGATATAAACTTGTTTGTTTAATTTGAATAATTTAACATTATCATTACCTATAAAATTACTGTGCCAAGCTATGCCATCTCTTTGAGAGCCTGGAGTTAAAATCAGTGGGTATTAGACCCTGAAAAATGTAGGAGTGTGAGGTTGAGCATAGGATCCATAACTCCAAGCAGAAAGACCCAGCCTTTCCCAGCAAAAACCCATTGGTTGAACCTGTGCTGGAGACCTCAGTGGCTTCAGCGCTGGATTCAGATCCTCACGGGCTCCCTCAAGACTATGAAGAGGAAGAACTTGCAAATCCCAAGAGTGATATTTGTTGAAAATCAGCCTCTTTGGGAACCACCTTGTGATACAAGACGCAGCTGAAGCCACGTCCATGACCTTCCCAGACACGTTCCATACTCTGGGCTTGAGATCACGTTAGTAAGTAATTGCACTCTTTCCTACTGTTCCTTTTTTACCATCGGTCCAAACTACCAAGTAGCTAACTAAATATATCAGGAGTCTATACTGATATATCTCTATATTGAGATACATATGTATTTAAAAAGGTATGTGTATGTGCATAGATATAAGCACAACATCCATCTATCTGCACAGATCCGTAAAAACAAGTGTTTGCTCAAAAAATAAAATGGATTAAAAAAAAGCAAAAAAGGCTACTGAGGTATTTCCCCCCCCAGCTCCTCCAGCACTGGCCGTGAAACCCAGTAGAGCTCAGTGCCCTTCCATAAAGAGCACATGCAGTGCTCCAAAATAATCCCTTTCGAGCCGTATTCCAAACCAGCGCGCCCCGAAACAAAACCCCTCGGCTCCGGCTTCCTGCTCGGCAGCTTATCGGAGTTTATCTCGGTAAACAGCGAGGGGCAGCAGCGGACAGAGCGAGCGAACGCGCCGTTCCCTGCCATCCTGTACCGGGGCAGCGCTGCCTGCTGCATGAGAACGGAGAAAATGTCACCCAGGCCCAACACAAAGGACAAGATGCTATCTTGCTGCTGGCTCCGTGAAGTCATCTACCGGGAAAGGTATATTTAGCTACTGAGCGCTCCGAGCGCGGCAGCGGGCAGCCAGGACGCGGCGCCCGGAGCCACATCTCGCTCTTGGTGATCTCCACGGAGCTCCTCACGATCCCCCAGAGCTTAGCAGTTATCCCTGCACCCCCGAGTCTTGGCAGGTGTCCCCAGAGCGGGGACACACAAGCAGAGAGCAGCCAAGGAGGGCTGTGCCCAGCGGAGGGGCAGCCCCCCAGACCGCACTGCTATGGACCAACGGGTCGGACTCGATGGACACAAGTGCTACAGTCAGGACCTCTCCAGGGCTCCCTCCACATTACACCAGATGTGGCCCATGCCAGCTGATTGTTACTTTGCTTTTTCTGCCTTGAAGGAATCTCCACTGTTTTATAAGGATTTTTTAATGTATTTTTATATATATATATATATAGTTAAACACAGCCATGTCCTGGAACAGTTTGCTTTCCTCAGCTTCTCATTTACAATGAAATTCCTAAAAAGAAGTAATCTGCTGTCTGCTTCTTTGTAGCCTACAAGATGCAGATGTGGGAATGGACTTTCCCGTGAGGTTAACAGACGCTGTTTCGCTGGAGCTGGTGGCACGAGGCTGATGCGAACCCAAGGAGAACGTGGGCCATGGACTCCCCCATTCCACATCCAATTCTTTAGGAGCTGAGCCTTACAAATAACATTTTAAAATGCCATGATTCCAATTTTCCTGGAAAGATTCGTGTTGTTGATACATCTTTTTAAAGTAGCACTCAAGAGAAAATCAGCCAGTTAATTATAAAGTGAGGTGGGTTTTTTTGCTGTGTAGTTGGAAGAGTGCGACACTAAGGCACAAGGCCAGATTTGGGACTTCCTTCATTTCAGGAAAACGAATTTTGCTACATATATGTGTTTTGCATAAGGCTTGTGTCACAGGGACAAGCCCATGATTAGATGTGAAATTGCAACGCCTGGAGGAGGGTTTGTGGGACAGAGGGACAAGGCAAAAAGTGCAAAAGCAAAGGCAGTATTTTAATGGTAAATTCCCAAGGGGAAGTAGAGATTTGATGGGTGGAATATGACACTTGAGGGATAAGACACTAGGGGCATTTCAGAGATCTGTAATATAAAATCTGAGTTTCTAAAGTCTGCAAAGTTTTCACTGTGAGATGCCTGCACCTAAAATTTCAAAGCAGCCAGCAGTGATAGGAGCGAACCACTGTGGCTATGTCTGGGAGCCCTTGGACATAAGGGAGCACATACAAGGAGACACTGTGGCGTTTGGCCAAAGCCACCGGCTTGTCCACACAGACAGAGCCCCAGAAGGACAGACAGGTCCCCACAAACAAGTGCTCTACGGCAGAGCAGTGACTTCAAATACCTGCACAGCGAGAGCTCCAGCAGTAAAACCCTGATTGCCTGTAGAGAGAAGGGGAGCAGTTCGAGTGTTTGCTCAGCAGGCAGCGAGGGAACATTGCCCGGTGTCCAGCCCACGCTGCTGGGTGATGGACACGGCATAAAGCGGGAATCCGCACCGCGCTCGCGGTGCTCCGAGGGGCCCCGCGGCCCTTGGCAGAGGCTCCTGCACCGTCACCGTTCGCCTTCCTCTCCCGGCACCACGAACTCGGATTTTTCCTCCGCCTTCTCTTTTCCCTCGTGCTATTGTAATTTCATAGTCGAGCTCATCGGCTGGCGTTAGCCGGTGTCGGCCTATTTAATAACACTGTAAAACAAACAGCTCCAAAGAGCTTGTCACCGCAGCCAGGTACTTTATAAGGCACAAGTCTAAATAAACGTGACTGTTCACACCCTTCCAGAAGCACTGGAACAGGAACACCCTGAACCCAAAAGCACTGATTTATATCTAAAGTGGCACGGATTCCAAAGCAACGGGGAAAATTTAGGTCAAAAGGGAAAGAGCATGTGGCAGAGCGTTACGGCTTCGTCGTTTTGCACCTTGGAGCGCCGGGTGATGCAGGAGAGAACCTGCCTGACCCGCCAAATTCAGCTGTCTTCATAAAAGGGAAGTTCTGTATCTGCCCTGATCGTATGGAGAGCTCAGTGAAGGGTTAGAGATCCTATCTCCTGTATTTACTGTGCAGAGGTTAGGGGAGAAGAGAGAGGTTCTCTTGAGCCCTGCAAGCTGAATGGATGTTTAACTAACAGACGAACACGCGGTACATGTGATAACACTGTTCATACACAGAAATAGCAGTAGCAACCTATGCACCATTATTTACTTTAGGAAATTCACATGAAAAATAATAATCAGGTTTTGCACTGTAAGTTTTTGTTTTCCAGTGCTGAGCACCAGAACTTATTACCCCAACATTCAGAGGAATTACATTCTATTCTTCATCTCTAAGTGCTAAAAATAGAGGTAATATCAGTAGGGAATTCTTATAGTCGGGTTGCCCAAGATTCAGGGTGATGTACTCTAAATGATGTGTTAAATGATGATTTCCAACACAGCCTGTAGCAGCAAGTTTGTTTAGAATGACTTTTGTTGTGGCACAAGTGGCCACTACGAAGATGAATTTCTATATACACTCGGAGCACCTGCCTGTTGAGGTGTTACAGAGAAGTTCGGCCTGAACAGATGACAACAGAAATCTCGCAAGCAGTCACAAAGTTAATTTATGCTCCAAAGGGGCAAAAAGAAGCTTGTCTGCAGCATTTTCTCCTCTCCTTTCATTAAATGTATGCAGCCAGACTGCCAGTTGTTAGTAGAAATTATACGGCAATTTCTTCAATAAATACATTTTATCAAAGGAGCTCACATTGCTGGGAGAACTTGCAATTTGTTTAGCTTTTAGTTGCATGGGTTTAACTGAACTGCTTCTTTGCTATGCGATTGCAAACTATGACATTAAGAAACAACTACATTTGAAATCATATTCGGACCTCTTTAAGCAGCAGCTACACAAATAAAGCAGCTTCTATAGTCAGAGATTAGCAGTAGATGGATCTAAAAAGATAACAAATGTGAAGGCTGAGAAAGACAGAGGAATTGAAAGCAGTTATGCTATTTGTTAAGGGAACCTTAACAGTGAAATCACTTCTTGAGCCTGCAAATATTTAACTCTGGCTTTGCATCTGTGTGTTTATATATAAATATAAACGTAATTTAAGTATAAATACGAAACCAGTGCCGTTGTCAGTGCTACAGACTGATGCCACCTACCCGAGGAAGCTGCCAGCGCTCGGGGCGGCCCGGCCCGCGCGTCTCCTCGGGGTCTCCCTCGTGCTCTGCTCCAGGCCTCGGGAGCTCCTCCGCGGGGCTGTTTTATTCTTCTCGAGGCTCCTACCCAGAGCACTCGTCCTCTCGAGTGCGAGGACGCCGGCCCGTTTGCAGAGCCTTGCTCGGAGGGGCTGGGAGCGCTGCTGCCGCGAGGGGAAGGGCAGAAACCCTCTGGAGAGCAGGAACCCGGCGAGAGGCCGCCAACGCGCAGGGCCGGTGCCCGCAGCCCGACCCTGCCGCTCCTGCCCGGCCATCGCGCCGGCGCCGCCGCGCGTACGGGCAGCCGGGGCAGGAAGGTAACCCGGCAGGAAACCATTGGCCTTTTTTATTTTATTTTATTATGAAGGTTAATTATGGCCTCGTGTTTTCAGTCCTACAAATTATCTTTGTAGATTAGGAGGAGGCAAGATCTCTAACCTACGTGATCCTGACACTAGCTCATCTTCTGCCATGCTGCTGGGTCCCAGATGTGCACACAAGATTCCTGCCTGAGCAGCTTCGGAAGGTGTCCAGCTATTACGACGGGCATGACGGCAGCATCTGCTTCCCAAACTCCTCCACGCTTCCTAAAGCATGAAAAGATCCCCTCAAAGTGAGAAAAGATTGTTCTGAATAATGTTTGCTTGCAAAATGCCAACAGTATCTGCCAGTTCCTAGCAATTACAGTGATTTACACAATGAGATCAACACCAACTGACACAGAAAGAACATCAAGTAGTTTCCCAAGCACTACCTAGTAGTGGCTTTATGTTAAAACCACTTGAGTATGAGTAGCCTGCTGGGTGACTCTCACTTCCCAAAGATTTTCTTTGCTTTCAGACACGTTTTTTCCCCCCTTTTTAACTAGTTTTCCATTGTCTGGCATTTACAATATGCCCGCAGAGGTAGAAAGGCATATGTGTACCTCTCTTTCCTATCTAAGCTCCTTTAAAGTTAAGGTTCAGTGCTGTTTCCATTTGGAAACTTTCTTTGCACAAGCCATTTACAAGACCTTTATAAGCCATTTTATGCCACGGCCTCTCAGATTTCCAGTTTATGGCCATGGAGTCTAACTGGCATCGAGAATGAGAGAGCTCATCTGTCACAGTGCCAGGGCACTGCATGGCCATGCTGTGTATGGAAACAGAGAAGCTGCTGATAGAGAGGTGAATGTCCAGGGGGGCAAGGGAGCCAGCCAGTCAATTTGCAAAAGGACCAAAATCCAAGAAGTTTTTTGCCTCTTCAAAAGTCTTCTTGTTAGGGCATGCAGAGAGCCTGCCTTGGGCTGATGCAGGTTTTAAGCGAGTGAGAGTTTCTTCAAACCATGCAGATTTTCCGATGCTCATCATGAACGCGACTGATCATTAAGTCCTGCATCCCTCTGAAGAGATGCATCTCTATGAACAGTGATGGGAATCTTTTCAAGCATTGGTACAGCTTATTTCCCTTTTTGCTACCTCTCTCAGTGCTACTGTTTCCATAATCTGATACCTAAATAACCTTCTACCGCATCTGTGGTTTGGGGAGATACAGTGCCAGGTATGCAGCAAGAAATGGGTGTCCAATGGCCCCAAGGGAGGTTCAAAGCCAGTATTTTTGGTGTTCTGCTGTTGGTCTCATGTGGCCCGTTGTCATGTGAGCATTCCATGCTGTGAAGCGGAGACAGCAATAGCCACTTTGCTGCTTGGCAGAAGAGTTGTGGGAATTCATGGACTCATTCCGACTGCTTCTTTGAAAGTAGGACTAACACGCAGAAAGAATGAAGCTGAACTAAAATAATGCCAAACATTCCTGCCCTTTTTAATCACGGGAGTCAAGGCTTGGAAAGGGAGAGAAGCAAGCACATGCTCCCATTCACACGTCAAGGGCTTGCTCTGCACATGTCCTGGGGAGTGTCTATTTACACAAAACCTTTAGGGGCTCCTCATACCCCTCTCGTCCCTTGATGTCAACCTGTTTGAGTAGAGCGGACACCGTAATGAGGGTGCGTAAGTGCAGCTGAGGGAGGAGGCCACGGGAAGGCTTTCAGGGCCAACCCTGCAGGGCTACTGCACAGATCCTCTGCTGAAGGACAGGGATGCCCAGCACCACCTGAGCCATGGGCATCGCTCACTTCTGTCTTGCCCAGCTGCTGCAGGTAGCAGGGAAGGAGGGTAGGGGTGTTTCACAGGCCAGAATGCACAAAAACAGAAGAAAAGAAAAAGAGAGACGCTGGGAAAGGCCATGGCATAGGAGGTGGGACTGGATTAGAAAGCAGCAAGAGAAAGGCTGAAGGAGGGTACTTGGGCAAAGCAAACGGGGCTTTCCTCCAAGCCTAGAAGTCCTTAGGGGACCACTCCACGCCACTCTCGACTCCTTCACAAACACAAGTGTACTATAAAACTCGATACCTCAAGATTAGCACTAATTGTGAAATAATGTTATCACTTCCCAGTAAACTTCAGGAGTCCTTGGCAAAAAAAGTCCCCAAAATTCCCACGGGCTTTACTTGAGTGCAAGATTTTTATCTCTGATGTCCTTTCTCCTCCACAGCCAGGCCACCAAAGGCCCAACAAATGTCCACAGCTCACCTCACTGACTTCAGTGATGAAAAAGTCACCTGGGCCCCCTTTTTGGTCAGTCCATAGGTACCTCATCCCATCCCCATGTAGGCGAGCTAATGCACACATCGATGAGCAGCTCCCACCATTTGGGAGAACAGAGGACTAGTTCAGAGCAGGCAGATAAGCTTTGGACCAGTAAGTTAGGCCAAAACAAAGATAAACGAGGACTCTCCTTAACACTGGGGCAAATTAAGACGTGCTACATATAAATTTCCTCTGTTTTTCTACAACGGTGGGTCAAGACAGGCATATTGCAGAAACCCAGACATCAGCCACCCACATATCTATGCAGTTACCAGCGCATCTCTGCTGAGCTGGCTAGAGCAATAGCTTGGGCAAGGAAGCTGCTTCTGGAGAGGGGCTTGTTCCAGGGCTCATGTTCAGGAGAAGCCACTGCCACTTCTGAAGAGAAGCAAGAGCCCAGTGGCTGGACACGCTGCCTCTGTTCCTCTGCCTCCACAGGACCCATCCTTTGCTGAAATCACCGGACACACGATTTTCCTGTCGACAGGGAAAATCCAATCTCCTTTTTCACAGGGCTGAGCTTAAGTCTACTCGTCACCATCCTCGATGATGATGGGGATCCATTTCATTAGTTAACCACCCATTTTCATTAGTTAACAAGGGTAAAGTTACACTTTGACTGTTCATCAATCAGTAGGAAAAAATACGCCTCAAATTAAAACTCTGAGAGAACTCCAACACCTTAGGGCTTTTTCCTTTTACAAGTGACATTTTCCTCCACTGAAAACAGAACTACTCGTGCAGGTGGTTTTTAAATACAAACAGCTGCTCCGTGGAAATGCAGTCAGGGAAAATAATTCAGAAAAGGAGAGAGACGAAGCCATGGGTGTGGAGCAAGAATCCGCACTGCTCCGATTCTCCGGGAAGTACAGGAGGGGAAGAGAAATCTCAGATATAAACAGAAAGTGGAATTTCCATTGCACCGGTCCCAATAAACACACTAGCTGTAAAGAAAGAAAAATGGGAACAAGGAAACAGAAAGCGCCAATGAGCATTGCAATGGAAAGCGTCCCCAAGGGGTAGACCTTACCGAAGGTAAGATCTTTCAGCATCAGAAGAGTGCAAGGATGAGTGTTAGACTGTGCTATCAGCCAGGTAAGCAGAGCAAGGCTGGGCTTAACCTAACGAGATAGCTACTTTTCTGTGGTGTAATTTATTCCTATCTCTCCAGACTCTTTCTCCTTTCTTTTTGCTTCATTTCAGTTTGTCCGGTTTTTAACATATTCTATATGAGATTATCACTGTCATCAAAATATAACAACAAAAAAGGCTAAGTAGTTACATGATCACAAATATGTGAGAACTGTCCAGGATTACAGAAGATCCCAGAGGCATTTATTATCCAGGCTAAAATTATCTGAGCTTTTCTTGCTGCTAACGTTATTTCCTTATTGCATCACTTTATTTTGTGACACCTTCTCTCTGAAGCCGTCCATTGCCTCTCTCTCCTGCATATCATCTCAAAACCAACCAACCAAACAATAACGTCGTCTTCACTTTCAGGGCACTTTGTGTTCCATCCCCTTGCTATGGGCCGTCACCATTTAAAAATACACTGTCGGTTCCCCCATCTAACTGTGTCACCTCTGGAAACACCGGGGTTTCTCTAGCCTTTCCCTCCAACCGGCAAGGGTCCTCCAGCAGCCCAAAGCTCCCTCATTGCAACCCATCAAACTCGTCTTCAAACCTGACTTTGAATTCACCCCACCAGAACCCTTCGCGAGGATTAGCCTCATGATATGCTAAAGCTCCTGTCAAGAGAGTAAGCCTCAGCTTCCTCTTCTCTCCTCTTATATATATATCTAGTAATGACATCTGTTACTGCAAGGTCCTAAAGCCAGGACCATCTCTGTGTCCTCCTCTCATTCAGCACCTAGCACACAGGCCCCGGCCTTTGCTGTCCTAGTGGTCAGATCTCCAAATCAGTCTGAGTAAAGATTGAAGAAAACATATTGAATTATCCACTTGCTCACATGGGAGGGTGGTGAGCTCAGCTAATATTAGTGGGTCTGGTGGCACGTTCCGACCAGAGCAAGTTCAGTTCTGCTGCAGGAACGCCAGGCTTGTATCCATTACCTTTCCCGGTGCCAACAGGGCACGAAATAATTCACATACGGAAACGAGGATGGAGACTCAACTCAGGAACGGCATTCCAGGAAAATGACAGGACTAGAGAAGAGGCGCACAAAAGCCCACGACGGCACATATGCAACTCATTAGTTCCACCGTTCCTTTTCCCACTTCTCTTTACGTTGATTGCATTAACGCCTTTTCGAGGCAAGAACTTTGCTATAGAAAAGCACTTCTATCAACCCAAGCAGACCAATAGCATCCCAAACAAGGGGGTGAATGCTGGATACTGCTCAAAGGTTGCAGTCCTTGCACTGGACAGACCCATATCAAAACCTTAAGCCTTCAGGAACATGGAGCAATCAACTGCAATATTAATGTGCTGGTAAAAAGATTAAAGTTTGGCGTTACACATATTTTCAAATGCTCTGACACTTCATTCTCATAAAGGCCAGCTCAGTTATGTTTGATTTGTATTCATATCCCATAATGTGAATATATTTGCTCAAAATTGCTTAGTAGTAAATCACCATCACAGAAATAAGCATATATTTATTTTTAGTATTCATGAATTGCATGGTATTGGACCACCATATATTTAACACCTCTGAAAAAAAATCCAACTGTACCTTTTGAAAGGAACACCTTTATATATCATTATGGACATTGTTTCCTCAACAGTTAATCACACGCTCTCTAATCATGTGACTTTTACCTTAAGAGAGAAAAATGAATGACTCTTTAGCTTGAAATGAAAAGCCCTCTACTTGACCTTTCCATGCAAAAAAAAGCCATAGGGGCAGGTCCTGAGGGTGCTGAGCATTCCTGGCCATGCGCTGAGGACCCTTGGCTCCCACTGAAGTCTAGAGAAGTTGAATGCATTTAACGGTTTGCAGGATCAGCCCTGTAATCACTAAAAGCTCTCTCTAGAGTGATATAAATATGGACAGTCACTTCACAGATTTAGTCCGGCATTAGGGTTACTTTAAAACCAAAGCTGTCGGAGAACATGTTGGATCTATGATATGACTTTGAACCCAGGTCACTAAAATCTTTCCCAGCGCAGCATCTTCTTTGGGATTCTTAAGAAAGCTAAACCTGCAAAGACAAATATTATGGCAACAAAAATAAATGCGCGAGTTTTTAACCTTTTCAGGGAAAGTAATTCCTTTATGGGCTGCAGCTAAAACTTCCTACCTTTCTTTCCCTTTTTGTTGTATCTGTGAGTAATTTCTTCAGTCACATTGTTTATAAGAAGTGAAGTTATTCGTAATCATGCCTTAAGAGTATGTACACAAACTGGACATCCTAATAGAGCACTATGTATTAAATTCCTGATTGTTTGACATAAATTCTCTCTCTTTCTTTTACTCAGACAGGAAGCTTCCCATTTATTTACGAATAGGTTAAGACCCTAGTCATGTTCCTAACCATGTTCCTAAGTGCTAACATATATTAAGTAAATTTAGAGCCTCTTCTGCATAGGAAACAAATTAAACTGGTTAAACACGGAGAAAGACTAAATGTAATCTATCTTTTGTCATGTTTATGATATCGGAACGCATCTTATATGAATGTTCCAATTTGGCTGTTACAGCAGATGGGTTGCTTATGATAAACCACAACTACAGACAGGGAATGTGATAATATAAATCATAAAGAAGATAAATAACGAAATTCTTTGAAATAACATTGGTTAAATATTTAGACATTTGGTTTCTAAGCTTGCTTGTGCATACAAAATAGTATTCTCTAGTGATGGAAAGAAATGCTCTCAGCAATAATCATATTGGGCCATCTAATAAAGTTTGGAGAACTTATTTGCATTTATTTTTAAATTTGCTCTTTTAATTGAATCATGTGAGATTTGCATACAGAAGGAAGATCTTTCCTTTCAGGGATAGGTTGTGGTTGGGAACCTGCAAAGAAACGAGTCCAGGAAGCCCAGGAAGGAGCTGTGTGTCCTTAGATCAAGGCACCCTGGACTGCTGCAGTTTCTTCCTTTCCTCTCTGTTGTGCAAAGTGCACAAATAGGCAGGTTTAGGTCTTGATTTTATTCTGCCTAACTTAGGGCTGGTCCAGCTGAGATGGCATGAGCAGGTACTAAGCCTTTAAAGTAACTCCAGACAGAGTTTCTATTTTCCAGTTCACAGAAGTCCTGGAAATCTGATTTCAACCAGCAGTTTAAGAAGGAACATTCGTGTGTGGAGGACGCAATACATATGCAGAGGAGGATGGCAAACTGTTGAGCTTATGACTGCACCAAAGCAAGCAAACTGCATCTCCCAAGTTTTATTTCAACTGTTAGCTTTGCACATTCAAAGGGAGGTGTGTAGGCCAACGTAGACATCTAAGCTTCCTTTGCAACCAATGAGGAGTCATTAGCCCTTCTTGAATGCCACTCTCAGCTCCCTAATGTGGGTCTTTAAAGGAAACTCTCCTCAAGGGTTGTCTATCTTTCAAAACTGATGATCAATTTATACTGATAACAGTAGATATCTAGTGTACACCATATGGCTAAAAATGACATTTCACATGGCTATAAAGAGGTGTTTAATGCCTCTCTTGGTATTAGAATCATAGAATCATTATGGTTGGAAGAGACCTTCAAGGTCATTGAGTCCAACCGTAAACCTATCGCAGCCATGGCTGCTAAACCACGTCCCTAAGTGCCTCATCTACACGTCTCTCGAGCACTGCCAGGGACAGTGACTGCACCACTTCCCTGGGCAGCCTGTTCCAATGCTTGAATACTCTTTCCATGTAGAAATTCTTCCTAATGTTTAACCTGTATTGGCCATTTGTGTCCTTTGCTAGGTGAGGGCACAAAAGAACAGAGCTCAAGTACTTGGCATTTAAAGCAAAAATTATTTGGATGGTGGGTTAGAAACTATAGCTAAACCTGCGTCCTTTGAAATACAGATGATTCTTGCCCCTCTCTCGACTCAGAGCAGGACTGAGACTTTGCTTTGGAGAGAGTTTTGCAGGGAAGGGGTCATGCTGAGGAGACGGTTGCAAAAGCACGTGAGATACTCATCAATTCGCATAATTCTTGGTTAATTCCATTAAATCTCTACAGCAGCAAAAGCAAATGAGGTATTCATGAAACACGACGGGTATCTGTGTACTACAGCCATGCCCCGGTTCTCTGCCCGATTCCTGGCACGGCTTCATCCCAGGGGACACAGACACAGCCAGCACCCCCTGCCAGGCACCGGGGCACCGTTAAAGAGCAGAATCGGCAGCACGGAGACGGTGCCCCTTCTCTTCCGAATTAAAGATCCTGCCCATTTAAACAAAGTGATTATGATGGGACAGAAGGATCGAGAGGCAACGGTTGCCTTCTGCGCGCACAGTTTCCCTAATGGGAGACGTTCTGGTAGAGGAGCACTCTATTCTCCAGGCTCAAAGCTAAACTTTTATTAAAGCCAATTAATTCATTGAACGGGTTTGTATCACTTTACAGTGCCTGGGCCGCTGCTTAAAAGAAATCAATCGTATGAGTACAGCTGAGAAATAACCACTATAATAGATGTTTTAGCTCTTGCTTTTACTTTTCCCTGATAGCCCTTAAGGTGGTCAGAGGTAAAAGCTAAAGATGCATTGTAGCCTCGGGGATGATTGAATGGAAACCGGGGGGCTGGGAGCAGAGCTATGCTGATAGACCAATTTCCCACCACTGCAAGCCCAGCGCAATTGATTGATGAATCCTTGCTCTGTCAAGAGGCAGCCCTTCAGATTTGATCACATAAATACTCATTCAACTCAAATTCTGCTTGACAAGCCTCAGACAGCTTTGTTCTGTCACAGATATCATTGGAAGGAAAATGCTCCATTAATCATCCTTAATTAACTTTACCATAGTCTGCTGGAACCAATATGTTCTCTGGCTAAATCCCTAAGACTTAGCTAGATTTCTATAGTTATCAAATAGAGAGTTGCTCTAAAGTTCCTCTCCCTTATTGCTGTTAACTACAGGAAATCTTTTCCTGCCTGTTTTTTAGGGAATCACTTCCATTGATCAGGATGAGGCTTAATCCTTTGACAGCTGAGCTCCTTTTCCAAAGACAGGCAATTCTACATATTTCCAATTATAAATCACCACATCTGCACTGTCTTGCTTCCAAACAATCAGTTGTTTTCAGCATGCTGGAAGGCTTTAAAAACTAACTAGAAAAAAAAACAACACTGTAAAAAAGAATGGGAGGAAACATTGGATTCGTTAGGTTTGGGGACAGTTGGCACTCACAGCTGTTTCGGGTACAAAACAGTGGTGTTTGATCCTCAGCCGTTCCTCCACCTCGACCCCGCCGCCATCCAGGGCGTTGCACAGAACAGGACGTGGGTGGAGAAGGGCTCACCCGGCACATGGACACGCTCAGGAGACACCCGATCCTTTCTCGGCGGTTTGGTTCTGCTGAGGAGCTGGAGGAAGCTCCGGGGAGCACCACGTTAACGCTGTGCCCAAAGCCAGGGCTGCCGGCCGAGTCCTGCCCTCGGTGGAGCTGAGCTCTGCTGAACTCAGAGGGTCGGGGGGATGCTCTCGTCATGCAGGATCCACCTGCCCCATGCAGCCGGCTCCATCCTGGTGTATTGCTATACTGGAAATATTTCTGATTGACACCCATCAATCTTATCTTTTAACATGGTGAAAATCCTCTATTCCCATGTATTTTAATTGGCACAGCAGGGCTTTGGTGCCTTACAGGACTGGGGCTTAGCTGTCCTACGTGCCACGCACAAGTCAACATGAGGAAAAAGTGATGCAAATAAGTTCCTTACTCCTTCACTCCCATCAACCTGGATACATCCTTCCGAGAGGATTCACTAAAGACAAGGAAAGAAAATATCACAGAAATTGCTTGATTAAATAGAGCCAAGCACGACAACCACTTCTTCAGTGAAATAAAGCCTTATATTTGTGCTTAATCTCAAAGTCTTACTCATAGGAGCAGCCTTTATTCCTGAAAACTGCATTATTCAAAGCACGCGAACGCTTTGGAGAATAGGGGCTGTCATTTAGACGCGCGGCCAGGTACGGGCAGTGAAATGCAACTTAAATTGTTGAGCAAATTTAATGCCGAAAGCTAATGCCTCTTTCTGGAGATCATATGAAGGAAACGCAGTATTTCGAGGTAAACGCTGGAGCACAGGGGAGAGGAGCACGGACCAGGCGGATGGCAGCGATCTTCGCTGGCTCCGGCGCGACGTCGCTTTGGGTTAACTTCTCCACCAGCCTTGGACACCGCTCAATTTAATCACGGCTCTTCTCACCCGGCTGGCAAAAATGGAGGCTGCCGTGTCAAGCTGTGCGCTTTGGAAAGCCAGCTGCCCTCTCCTAAGGGCTCTGGAGACTCGGCACACTGCTGTTGGCTTCACGCAGCACAGGATGCACTAGCTTGGGCACCCTCTCCGGGTACCCCGCAGGAGGAGGTGGGTACGGAAAGCATGGAGCCTTGGCAAAGCAAACAGTAGTGGCTGGCCCCACGGTGACCATGAATCGGGCACTTCTGCAGAAAAAGTTGAAATAACTTACTGCTTTCTGATCTCCGGTGTCTTTAACATCCAGAGGAGCCAAAGCACCCGGAGAAAACCGATGTGGAGTGCAGGGCTGAGCCTGCGGGCAGCGGTCCCCAAGGCCCTGGCACAGGGAGCATCTCTGTGGGCAAAACGGGCACCCCAGGGCCTGGTCACCCGCCTATGGACCTCGGCAGGGCTAGGAAACACGAGAAATAGCCAAAGGTGGGACCGGAAAGCTCCGGCGGTGGCCGCGTGTCCCAGGAGGAATCCTGCTCGCCCTCTCCTTGGCCTTCGGCTCATTGGAGAGCTCGTGCGGTCCCGGGTGCCCTCGCGCGGGCCCTGGGCCGGGCTCTGCCCCGGTGCAGCCCGGACCCGCTCGCAGGGCACCATAATTAACATCCCCGGGGGAAGGAGCGTTCCCACCATCCCGATCCTGCCTCGAAAACACCGATAAAGGGGGTTTATCAGGAGCAAGCTGGCTCCTGCTCTTAAAACAAGGCCCGCGGAGGCAGGAGCCCCACCGCTGCGGCTCGCTACCAACCAGACCCTGCCTTCCCTTTCCTGTTTGATCTCGCATCAAAATATTAAATAAAAAAGTGATAAAGTGATGGACAAAATGCACCACTGAAAGAATACTCAGATGCTGGAGACTTAAAATTCTTTTCCGTTATCTCAACCTCAATGGGAATGTCCCGTCCATCGTTAAACCATGCAATGGAATAAGCAGGATCAGATGTATAGTGAAAAACCTGTAAATGTCCTTTCTCATTATGGAGGTCAAAGAATACATTAGTTATTTTTAACTAATGTCTTATTCGACCCCATGCAAACTTAAATCAGTTTGGGTCTGACTGATTCAAAGCTGTTCTCTGGTTCCCTGCTCCGCTGTAATAATTGACTAGGCTAGGCTTTAGAAAGGTCAAGAAAGCAGCCCCACTTCATATTATTTCAGCTAATAACTCAGTTCTTAAATCAAAATTTAAGAACTAATCTCTCAAAGCACCATTTCCTCCCCCTCCATTAAATCCATATGTAATTTCAAATTAAGTGATAGATGTCTAAAATCTTTACTTGTTGCTTAATTACTTTTAAGTTACTGGGAGACACAGCATGAGGGTTTGTTAGAAGATCTAGGATTCTCGAAAAAGAAAAAAAAAAAGAATTAAGAAAATCTAAGAAAACGCAGCGGTGACTGAAAAACCTCAGGAAACAGCAGGCTGTGCCAAGCAAATGGAAAATGAGGCAAACCCAACGCGGTGTCTCCTGCCCGGGGAGCAGGTCTTTGGGGCAGGAAGGAGGCAGACGAGACGCGCGGCTCAGCACGGACCTGCTGGGACCTCCCTTCGCACAACAACAAAAAAGCATCACATTAAACCATAATTTCTCTACAGTTTAAAATAAATGTGTTCCAGCAGCTCAGCAGCATATGGCTTATTAAGTGAAAATCTAAACATTGAACCATGTCGAGTTTTTTCTGCAGCAGTTGCCATGTAAATAATAATAATCAGGCAATGGAGAGATCCACTCTTCCATTTTTTACAAAATATTTTGATATTACTCTATAAAAACAAGTCCAAATTCTTTTATTTGATTATACTCACTTACAATATTATATTAACTTACAAAAAAAAAAGAAAGAAAAACAAAAAAGAATGCTCTGCATCCAGCTTATTCTTTATCCATTTAATTCTGCTGTCCTTACCCAAAGCCCTTCGAAAGCCAAACGGCCTCGGTCACAGCAGGGGCAGGTGAGAGGAAACCACCGGGAGCGCAGCAGCGCTACGAGGGGTGTCACCCCCCTAAGATCATCACGGTGATATTAAAAATATATAATACTAAAATAAAACAAACGACAGAACTGTACCCAACTTGTAGGGGGAGGCAGCGCTGGGGATGCAGTGACGCTGCCCGGGCTCACCCGCACGGCGAGGTCGTATTTTTATGGAAGTTTTCGCGGGGTTTTCGCGGTCCTTCCTTGGGGCCGCAATAATCTGCGCGTTCTGTGTTATTTTTCCCGCCCCGGGAGCTTTCCTTCCCTCTCTGCCGCGGTCACCGGGGCTTTTGCTGTTTATTTGCACAACGGCGCCGGCCGTGCCCCACCTCAGGCCGCTCGACCGAGGGCCCGGGGAGTCCCCAGCATTTTATTGTTGGTAAGTGGTAGGTGGGAATGCAAGGTTAAATTGTGGTTAAATTGTTTATTGATAATTACCTGTTAATTACTGCTACCGCCAGCCTCCTATAATTTACTATAATCACTGTTTTCCCTCACTTATAGAAACACGTGTGAAATGGGAAGGACAACAAAGAGGAAAGAGAAGCGAGAAGGCCCAACCGTGCTCCCTCCTCCAGGAGTTTTTACCTGGCAGGACGTGACTTATTTAGGGTGGCAGCAAGGGAGAGGAACCAGGCCAGGTCCCTGCGTGGCCAACGTGGTGCGAGCAGAGAAGCCAAAGAGCTCGGAGCATCCTGCAGGCATCCCTGCCCCGGAGCATCCCTGTCCCGGAGCATCCCTGCCCCGGAGCATCCCTGTCCCGGAGCGTCCCTGTCCCGGAGCGTCCCTGCTCCGGAGCATCCCTGCCCCGGAGCATCCCTGCCCAGGCAGCTCACTAGGGTGTATCATCAGTGCTGGGTATAACTGGAAGCAGAAGTATTTATATGTGCCCACACACTCCACAAGTAAATCTATAAAGGCAACTGTCTCCTTTAATCTATACTACACCCAGTGTAAACAGCTTTTGAAAGAATATTCAGATTTATTATGTTACTTGCTAAAAGATCAATGTTTAAAATGGATATAGATTGCATTAATCCAAACACGCAACATATCATAAAGCTATTTACACAATAAATTTACTATTCCCGCAGACACTTTAATCCCATTTCTGCTTCCAAGGAGGACTCTCTTCTACACACACACGTACGCGCGCGCTCACAGAGCGCTTTTGTAATGTTAATTGGCCTAATTTATAACCCCAGCTAGACCTGCAAGCTCCGTATAACGCACATGTAACCAGAACGATGCCAATTAAAGGCACGTTAAGGAGAAGTGCCAGGCAAAGGCAACCGGGCACGAGGGCTCCCATGTAATCCCCCCTCACCGCAATGGGGTGGCCCATGGGCACCCCAAAGGGCGGCCAAAACATCCCTTGCCTTCCCTTAGGTGCTTCTCCCCTTTCCCAAGCTAAGTCACATCTTGAAGTTAAGACCTATCCTAAGTTATTTCACCTTCATTGCCTTGGTTTGAAGGACTATCTTGCTGCCACGGGATCCAAATTTCCTTCAGAGCTAATAAAATGTCACCCTGCCAAATGGAGACGATACATGCCAACCTTTAACCTAATGTGAAATTTTACAACTGAGTTATAAACCCCTCAAAAAAACTGGGCTCATAATGGAAATGCTGCCAGATCCTTAACTACATGGTTTCCAGGAGGCTTCTGCTTAATATACTGTATTTCTTCTCCTTCAAGATATTAATTTACTTTTTGAAATGTTCATTGCTAAGATTAAGCGTAGGGTTTTGAAATGTGTTCACAGGCAATTTATGCAGGCACACAAATGTACTCTTCTCCAGATGTACAGAATACTAATTTGAAAATGATTTATTAGCCATGCTGTACTGTACATCCATCCCGTGTTCAAAAGGTTTTGCTCTGACACAACACTGGGATCATCTCATATATTAGTGCTCCAATAGCATTAGAAATTCTCTGAAAAATTTATGAGGATTTTGGTCCATGAAATGGGCCGAAATGAATTTTATAGATTTCAGCAAAATTATCAAGAACAGCCGAAGAGATATGGAAGAACAGTTGGCACATGAATATGGAAAATAAAGGCCTATGCATATAAAACGCGCCCTTGTGTGGGAGGACAAGCAACAGGAAGACTCAGAAAGGCTGAGAAAAGGTAGCAAAATTACCAAATCATCGGAATAATCAGGCCTTGGACTAACGAGCCGGTAGCGTCCTGCTGTGGACACGCAGTGGGCAGAGCCGGCTCCCTGGAGCACGGGGCAGAATTCCACCCTCCACGGCAGGGCAGAGCTCAGGGCGGGCATCGAAAGGAGCTTTGAACGTTTAGCACGTTAGAACGTTTAGCGCTTAGCCAAGAAGAGTCTTTCAGCAATCAGATATATTCTTAAAACACATTTCAACTAATATTCCATGCCCTGCAATCCCCACTCATCTCCCGCGGCCTCTTGGAGCAGCACAAGAGGAAGGGGCAGCAGTCGAAGGCGCACAAGGTACCAACACTCACCGAGGACGATGGAGAGGCCCTGGAGATGCTGCACATCACGGGATGCAGCACTGCAAACCCACCTGTACTCACTGCCTGGGAAAGCCCTGGCTGCTCCCAGGTGGAAGGGATAAAGCATCTCAGCTGTGAGCCCCCATGCAAATGCTCATCGTTTTAGTGCTGGCTTGCTAATAGTTTCTATTAAATATATTTGCATTTAGGGAACCTCTTTAATTTTTGCAGCAATGTTTTAATTTTTTATGCTCTTTTATATAGGTCTCTATTATTATTTAATTAAAGCTCTGATGCTTCCTGTAGAGCTGATGGAAGACAGATAGAGGATTTTTTTCCATGAAATCATTTAAAACGCGTTGGAATGACCCTGGAGTAGAATCCATCCAGGGCTTTCTTAAATTACATTTTTCTTTTTAATAAAGCTGGATGAGGTTTCAGTGAAGAGCAAATGGGGGCCCAGGCCCAGCTCCCACTGAGGGCAGTTCTGCTACAGAGATGAAACCTCATCTCGTACGAGCAACCACAGCCCCACTGAGACCAGGAGGGTCATTGCTAAATCAATGAGGGATCAGGTGAAGATCGGATTCGTAGTATTTAATAGCACCAGGATCACAAGCCTCCTTTTTCGTTCACCTTAAAGATTTTCAGGCATCACTAACCACCTTATCACAGACACGGAATTAGATCTCTTTGCTGGAGAGTTGAACGTAATTATGGTTTTAGCAGAGATACTTAATACATCCAGTGGAGAAAATTCAGTAATTTGTTCTGTCAACTGGGAGAACAACTTCAGTAGAAAACTATTTCATCTGCCCCTGCTTGAGATGATATATTTTATTTGAAATAATTTCCTCAGTCTGTGTCTGGAGGGTGAAAACTGGCTTGTTCTTATTTATCTTTCTTTGGGGGCCGCATGAATTTGCGGCTTGCGAAGGCGAGGGGCTGAGCGCGTTAAGCGAGGCAGAGCACTGCCAGGGGAGCGGGAGCCCTGTGTCCCTCTGCATTCCGGGGAACAGCCAGCCCTGCACGGGCACGGCCGCTTGGAAAACACCAATACCTGTGATCTACGGCTTGGATTTCCTAAGGAATGGCAACCAGGTTGGTTGCAAAACTGCTCCTGCCTGCGTTCGGGGTTTGCAGGACACCCTTTGCCGCAGCATCCAAGCGGTGATTCCGGGCGTTCATCCCGCGCCGGCTCCAAGCACGGGGCGCCCGGGGGCAGAGCTGGCGTGATGCAAAGGCCGGCGGCGAGCGGGGCGTCTCGGTAGCCGCGGGATGTGATGTGGTGCCCTGCAGCTTGAACTGAACCTTGCGGCGAAGCCACGGGCCTGGAGGAGGTGGAATTTCCCCGGCAACACCAGCCGTTCCAGCAGCATCCGGAGCAGGCCGCGGCGCAGAGCCCTGACGATGGGTTCTTCGCATGCAGGGGTTCACGCTTCCAGCGCTCCTAATGCTCCAGCTGTTCACAGCACACGTTTCCAAAGAATAAAGAGCAAACACACCAGTGTTTATCACCGATGAATCATGAACTACCTATTCACAGCGAAACCAACTGCCTTCCATCCGTCCTGTCCTAAGAGCAGATTTCATACGGCGCGTGAAACCAAAGGCGGCTGCAAATCCTAAGTCAGAGATGAATCAGTTAGGAAGAACCCATTAAACATGAATCCAGGGAAATCCTCCTTTTTTGTTGTTAAATATTCCTACAATAAATGCTACAGTGTGACTTGCAATTTCCTCAAGTTCCTTTTCTCAGAACAATGATGGTTGGCAGCCACTCAAACTGCTTCAGTAAACTTTGTAAGATAGAAAGCAATTTAGTTTCCCTTTAAGACTTCATTGCTAAAGTTATGCTCATTGATTTCCAGCCTCATAATTAAAATTCCTCATTAAACATGCTTGACAGCTGAATGTGATGCCTTTTACCTGCTGCTGCTACCTTTTTTTTTTTGCCTTGTGATACCATTTCATTACAAAAGAACAATAGATTTCCTTTCAGGGTAACATAAGGGCACCATGAGTAATGTACTTTCTATCCTACAGAAGGCCTAATATTGTTAATTTGCTAAATCAATTAAAAGAAACCACTTTGGAGAAATACGCCGGTCTCGCATATGGATCACATCAGACATAATGTGTATTAGTTCAAAGGCTGGCATCTCGCCCCAGTTGGCACCTAACCGTTTGCTCTGATCCAGGGAATTTGGCTCTTGATTTCAAACAAATGCATCCTGAAGGCTTAAGGCCAGAAGCAGCTCGATGTGATTTATGCTTCATACTTTCTCATAACAGAAAACCTAAAGAGCTAAAACAAAAAACAGAGAGCTCGGGCCCAGCCTGCTCCCGATGCGTCTCCCCAAATCCGCGGTGAGGAACGGGCTGCGGGAGCAGCACCGGCCGGCGAGGCAGCGCTTCCCAGCTGTGGAAAGAGCCGCGGGATCCGGGGAATGTCCCGTTGTCGGCTCACTCGAAGGGAAGCTCTTCCTGAACCCGCTGATTTCCTTAAGAGCTAAACAATATTGATGCTGCTCGTGGACCTGACCTTGGCAGCGGCTGATCTCAGGCAACTTCAGCGCACGCTGCTATTTCTTAAGCTCAAGCACTCAGCAAAGGAGCAGAGTCCCTTCCCAACCATAAAATTAGCAGTGGGAGCAGTTTAAAAAGGCCGATTTAATTTTACAGTTATTGTTAAAACCATTAAGTACTGCCTAACACAGCAGAGACTCAGTGCAAAATTCATCTCCTGAGCTGCTGTAGAAACCAAAAGGAGGACCAGGGCACTGCTAACGAAACCGCTGCCCATTGCACGGTTTGGGAGAACGAGTGAATTGCAGCCACAGCTCTACAGATTTAACTCATCTACTCGGGAAGCCGTGTGCCAGATAACACAGTAGCTGAGTACTAGGTAATTAGCAATATATTAGTGACACGGTGTCATCTGGCAGCTTTTTATGAAAGTTCAATAAATAGTTCAATAAATAAAAGTGTGGTAGGAGTGCTCCGTTGCTTGCTATCGCTGGAAACCCCCCTGCTGCACAGATCTGCTCTCGTGCACAGAAACATAACGCTGCTTTATAGCAGTGTCCAGTGATAGTTAAAGGGCTGTCAGCCTTTTCATTACGAACCCTATTTTTCTATAGTTTATAACTCGGATATTTTCTTCCCCCAAAATTGTGGCTGTGGAGTCAAGGCACCTGATAGTGTGAATATTTTAAGTCCTGCTAAGATGAAATTTGGTACCAGAGGCTGTGAATATGAAAGTGAAGGATATTGAGCCTGAAAGAGGTTGCAGAAATGAAAGTTTAAAAGGAAAACAGCCAGATATGTCTGGCTTTGACACATAATGCTAACTTTCAAGTCACAGACGTGATCTGTGGGAAGGCAGCGATACTGTGGCTGCAGCCTCGTATGGTTTTTGAAAACATCTGGGCACTATAAGGATTTCAGGATGCCAAGGAGAAGAGGGCAGCACTCCTGGCACTGCCAGAGAAGTACGGACAGCAAGTACTGGATATAAGGAATGTACCAAGGATTTCTAATATGAATATTATTGAAATCCTGATCGACTTCCAGGAGGCCGTGACCTTATACATTGACATTTAAGTGTCTGTCACGCCTAAAGGGGACTTGCCCTTCGGACATGGGAACGAGAAGGATCCTGAGCCACAAAGCGGAGGCAACGTGCAAAGGGGCGACGGACAAGAGGGGACAAAACCAAGTAAATGAGCAGCAACAGAGAGCAAAGTAAGAGTGGGGATGCTCCAAAGGCCTCAGAAACCACATTACTGCCCAACCTCCAGTTCCCAGATGTTCCCATTAAAAAGCTATAGGTATATATTTAGGTTTTTAAAAGAATGCGAAATGGAGGAGGAGGCGCGGAAGCCAAGGAGGGAGAGGAGCAGAGCGGCGGCCGGCAGGCCCGTCTCCGTCCCCGCGCGTGGCCCTTTCCCGGGGCAGTATCTGTGGGAAGCGACGCGCTCCCGGCTCTCCCGCGCGCCCGGCCGCGGCGCAGGAGGGAGTTCTCCGCGCTGCGACATCACCCACATTTTTGGACGCTACCTCATCCTCACAACTGAGGAGATCCTCCTCCCAAAGTAAACACATTCTGGTGGGACGCAGTGGAAATCTTTTGTGGCAGACATAGTGATGAAAAAAACAGCACTTTTGGGAAGAGAAACCTCCTCTCTGGGAGAGGCCCCGGTCTATCTCGCTGAACGCGCTCCGCTCCAAACCTCTGCGGTCTCAATATCTTGTCCCTGGCAGGAGGCGAGCGGGATTTATGAAGGTGAGCCCTGGCACTCGGCTCATCCGTTAAAACCCTCCCGTTCCCGGGACATCTGGATGTGTTTTAGGCAGCAGACCCAGGCACACGGGAGCAGCCGTGGCCGTCGCGGCGCCCGGACCCTCCGCGTCCTCGTTGGCTCCCCCAGCCCCTTCCCTCCCCTCCGAGTCCTTCCTGCTCCCGCTGCCTCCACGAAGCTTCCTCAGCCCCATGGCCTTAACCTCCCTGTCTCGCACGTCACGGCGGAGCCGCCGAGCCCTGGGCGCTGTGACCGGCATAGCAGAGGGATGCACATCCATCGGGAGCTCCACACGGAGCCGCAGCACCGCAGGGAACGTCGGGACCCACGCAGGAACACGCGGGCTCGGGGAAAACCCTCCTCCTCAGCTCGTTTCCTCACACAAAGTCGCGCCTGTTCCCGCCAGGCCGATGCAGAAGGGGGTTAAACAGCCCGGGTTATCTCCGGGGAGAACCCAAGGTGAATTCGATACACAGGAGTTTGCTGGGGAAAACCTGAGAGAGGTGGCAAGCACAAGCAGAGGCAAAGATTTAAAATTAATTTAAAAGCAGCTCTGTCTTGGAAAGTAATTGGAAACACACCCGGCTCCTGCGGCCTTACAAGAGCCGGCCATGGCTCCGCGAGACCCCGCCAAGCGCCCCAGATGGGAGCCGGACCCGTCACGTGGCCTTTAATACCCACACGATGGCACTAAAATGGCCTATTAGATTTACAGTGTCATTAACCTTCCAAAATAAAATGAGAGTCTGCTCTGGAAAGGAGGGAGAAAAAGAAAAAAAGGAAAAAAGGGGGGAAAAGGAATAAAAGAGAAGGAGAAAGAAAGCAGAAGAAGAAACAGAAAAAAGGGAAAAGAAAAAGAATAAGGAAGAAGAAAAGGGGAAAAAGAGAAAAAAGAGAAAGGAAAAAGAATGAGAAAAAGGGAAAAGGCAGAAGTGTAACTGCCACTGGGTTTCGGGTAACCAGGCCGCGAGGAAATGCTGACAGGGGTCACTGTGGCATAATCTTTCATTCAGCCCCAAAGCTGTCACATCCTCCCCAGATGTCTGGAACCTACATATAAATTTTCATTATCCGGCAGAATAGGGGCAGAGGTACACCAAATGATTTTTTTACCAATCAAATTATAGCTCATTGCCAGATTACGTGTAAACACTAATTTTGTGAAATTTTCTCTGGTCATTTATCTACACTTATATGTAGTAGCGCTGCCAAAGCTGAAAAAAAAAGACACTTTTTTCAAATTCAATTATTGTTTTCATAATCACATTGAGGACACATAAGAAGTGAATAAAAAATCAATGCTGTTCCAGAGGAACTGAGCCTTGCTTGCCAAAACAGTAAGAATACAACATCTTCTTAATAAAAGCAGAAAGGATGCATCCCTTTTAAATCCCCAGAAATATATATATATATGTATATTTATTAACGGTGTTGCATAAAATTAAAGCCTAGAATTTAGTGAACTAATCAGAGGAGATGGCAAATGCAGTGCAATGCTGGGGTTGTCCCCAGGAATCCGTTCGGGTCTCCGTTCGTTTCCCAGGAGCGGAGGCGGCGCTGGGGGCCGGGGCTGCCCCGCTCCCGAATCCCGCTGGGCCGAGCGGCAGCGGAGCCAGGACACGGCTCTGCAACACCCCAACCTCCGCCAAGAGCAAAATGAGACGTCAAACGAGTCGCTCATCCGAGCAGGAGTCTGAAGTGAGGATGGAGACGTATTTATTATGGAAGGAAAAGCTGGCTTGTATCATAATATTTTATGATCCTTCAAGGTGAATTCAACTGAGTATGAGAAATATCTAGCTGTCCCAAACCCTAGGTGGTTAAGACCAGTATTGTATTTCATGACGCTGCTCGGTGACGATTCCGACTGGCTCGGAGGATATTCCGAGCAGTAACTACTCCCTGCAGGTGCCCGCTTGGCTGCGGGGCAGAGCTGGACGTGTCCTTGGGTGTCGCTCCCTCTTCAGCTCCATCCGTCCATCCAGCGGTGGCTCCCTGGCCTCCAGCTCCAGCAGGAAGGTCCCCTCCATCGCCCACCTGAACTGCGGAACGAAGTTGTTGCTCTTCCACTTTGTCTTCCCAAACAGGCAATGTCGGGATAACCTTCCCGGTGTACTTTCCTCATCAGATTGTGAGTGATCATTTGAGTAATGGTCGCATAAAAGCTGAAGGAATATTTTGCCAGTGACTCAATGCACAAATAGAGGGAAGCGCACAGAAATGCTGCATTTTCTTTTCCTTGTATGCAAAAGAGGGATATTAATACTCCTTTATGTCATGAGGAAGTCGCGAAGGAGGATCCTGAATGCCTTTCTATAAGGCTGGTATGCCCAGAAATGCAACGCCGACGCGACTATCTTGTTTATTATCTTGCTTTGGGCCTGTACCAAATGCTCTACACGACTGGATCACTGTCACCCTGCTCTGATGAAAGATGTGCCTTTGGTTATGAGCCACTCTGGAGACACCAGATTAGAGTTCAAAGGCTGCTGCCTGCATTAGTGGTAAATGCAGGAATCCAAAAGGAAGGAGATATCCTTAGTGTGAGCTTTTGCCTATCGCTTTGCTATTTCGCTCCGCAGTGGCTGGAGCTACTGTTTGCATCCGAGCTCCGTCCGAGTTGGAAGTTTGGGGCATGTTTATTGGATAACGCGGATTCTTTTCTATTAACCGTCAGCAAACACTTTGTATATGTCACAAGCCCTCGGCTCCTTCCAAGAGACTGGAATTTGATGGAAGAATGAAAAAAAAAACCATGACCACTGTAGCATCCTGTAAGATTTAATAGATCCCCTGGAAGAAGCAAAGCACACACAGCTTCTATTGCAAACAGGGCACGCTGAGCAAACTTGATATTCTTATTTAATCTGGGAAATTTCACTTGGAGAGGGAGTTTTATGGATGTCGAGAGCCATACTTCCCGCTGTAACACCCTGGGAATGGATTTCTCCTCTCTTGGATGCAGGCAAAGCTGTCTGAGCCAGTTTGGCCACCTCCCTGCAACGGTGCTCCCCACTGTCCAGCGCGAGCACCACATCAAAACGCGGCTCCAGCCGGAAAACATCAAGAAATCCATTCGGGCAAGACACGGACAAACAGCCCCACCCCCAGATCACACTCCCCATGTCCAGGGACCTCTGTGCTGGGCCTACAATTTTATTAAAAAATCCCACAACAAAACTGCTGCCTTTGGTACTATGCAACCAGCACATAGAATCATGCCGGTCTGCTTTAAATTAAAACAAAAGTTCTACCAGATAGGATCTCTGATACATATTGAGTTGCTTTTCTCATCGGAGATTCTTCCTCAAACAGCTAAAAACAATTAGGATAAATGAGTAGATATAAAGGTCAGCGGTACAAACAATTCTGGGAAAGCTGGATAGCTCGCTGGATAGTTACTCTACTTCCGTTACCACAGAATGAGTAGATACCCGTCCAAATCCACTCGCAGCGATCTGATCACAACGATAGCCAGAGCTCCGAGGCAGCTTTTGTGGCTTTGTCCTTTCTTTCCTTCCCCCGCGCTGCAGCTCCGCGTGCCGGGCGGGAATGGCACCCTGGGCCGGGCTGGCTCGGGAATGCCGTTCCTTAGGACTATGAGTCATCCGCGCAGCGACTAATGACATCACTCGGGAAGGAAACAGGACAAGAGCAAAATCAATGGACAGCAGATACCTACCTATTATGCACTATAATTGTGCATTTACCAGTCTGTCAAGCCATAAATCTAGTCGTTTAAACCCCATTTTAGCATACATTCATATATGTTAGGAGGCTATTAACACAGGGCTGAATTATAGCAAACGGGCTTCTAAGCAGAGTCAGGATATGTACTTTTTAAATAATTATAGTGTTCAACGCTGTAGTTAAGCCTCCGAAGGGTTTTGTATTCCACCGGCTTTTATCCCTAACCAATCACAATGGCAAAGAATAAATCCTCTTAGGTTGCAACTTTCCATGCCTGAGCTCATGCCTCATATAAGTATTGATCATGGGGGGCAATCTGCAACTCCCTAATTAGGAGAAACTAGGAAATAATGATTGTATGGGGTCGGGGCCACCCTGGGCTCCCACCGGAATGGGTGGAGGGTCGTTCACGGGTTTTATTCGGTGCTGGATGAAACCATTTAGGAATCTCCGCTCCAAAATGGAGAGGTTGGAAAAGGGTGAATTGGGCCTCAGGAGCTGTTTGGAGGAGCGGGGTTTTTGCCAATACAAAGTGTTAACACTTTAGGCTGAGGAATGCAAGAGTCACTGCAAACAGCAGAGAGCTGCGAGTAGCACGGATAGATCATGAGCAATCATGCAAATACTTGTACTGAGGGACCTCAGGAAAAGGCTTGGTCTCATACCAGCGGTCTGTCATGTAAGGGATCTTTAATAGGTTTTGTATGAGCAACAGTAACGACTTTGGTCAAAAAAAATTCAGGTTTTAAAATATTCATTATGACGAGGAATTCATGGGAAATGGATTTTAAAACACCAAAAAGACGTGCTAATGATAGAGCACAGATACCCACAGAAATTAGCACATGGTCACAGTACCAACCAGAAAAGAAAAGGAAAAGAAATCAGCAGGAAAAACTCGCAGTTAGATTAAATATTGTATCCTTCATCCTCCCACTTGAGCCAACCATAAACACGGCAGGGCCGGGGCAGCGTGCACAGGGCGCTGCTCGCGCACGGCTCCTGATTCCTACGGAACTGCCACACTCGGCTTCAGCCCTAATCGTCCCCTGAAATGTACGCTGCCACCCCCACATGCATTACTGTTTATACAGGGTGAAATGCAAAACCATCCGCCTCGATTTGCCTCAGACTCCAGTCCATACACATCACACTTTAAAACTTTTTTAATAATAAATGCAATTTCTACATAGTTTCTATCGAAATAGAATTTTCTTTTTCCTGGATGATGTAACGAATTGCTTAAATTCAGGACAAAGATAATCTAACGCTTCTAAGAAACAGTTTCCCCTCTGCAAAGTCCAGCCTACTGCTTTTAATCAGCTTTGAGTCAAATTCTTAGAAATTACACAGAAATTCCAAAACTTCACGTTTCTTTTAATACAGTTCTCTCTTCTGCCTTTCGATGTTTTCCCTGCACTCGGGGGTTTTCCAGCGCGCATCCCGTCTTCCAGCGGGCACAAGAAGGCACTGACCAACGCAGCCACCATCACACGAACCTCAAGGGCCAAACACGATTTTAAAGAGGTTGCAATATGGGAATCACCTCAGCTAGTGGCAGAGCTAAAACAACCCCTTAAACACATGAATAACGCAGGAAAAAGTGTCAGGAATTAAGTGAAGTTCTAGCACAGGTCGTTATAGCCCTTTGGAGGAGGGTGTTGCACTTACTCAAGCGCTATGGTGGATGCTGTCAAAAACAGGCATTTGCAAAAGCATAAAACTTATCTTCATTGCAGCATTCCTTTGGGATGGAAAGGAGAAGGGCCACTACAGCCTTCCCTGCGGCCGGGGTGAGCCTGTCCTAGCAGCAGCCGCTCGGCTTTGCTGCTCTTCTTTGCTGCTCTTACATAAGCCGGGCGCCCGCAGCGCCGCCCCGCGCGCCCGCCGCTTCCTCCCGCTCTGCTTATCGCAGATTAATGATGTGGGACGGGGCCCAGGGCCCGCAACATGTGCATGAACTCAGTTTCCACATGGTTAGCCAGAATATGAATGCTTGCTTTTGGGGCCAGCCATTTAATGACAATAAATATTTACTTGGGATATGTGAATTCCTAAGCTCCTTTTGCAACCATAGCAGTTGCACTGCTGTGTTAAATCTTCCTCTCACGGGTGCGTCGTTGTCAAAGATGCCATCGAGCTTCTCAGTTTTGCTTCATCATTAAAGTGCCCTGGGAAGGGCTGTTAACTGGACATGTTCATCCCCAGTGCCAGGGTTTTGGAGGCTTGGCCAAATTTATGTAGAAGCCTAAATACAAGTTGAGGTAGGAGCCTAACTGGATACATCCATATCTAATTTTTTTGCTGCTTTTCCTAGCAGCTGGCTTTGCCTTCTTCCCAAAGGTGAATCCTACCTGGAAAATCATTTCACAGGTTTTTCAGTCCCTGCCTCAAGTCCCCAGGATTACTGCAGCATTTGCTCCTGTGGGCAACCATCTCTTCAGCGCACCCAGGTGCGGCACCTCTGACGGTGCCGTGTCGAGATCGCCTCACAGCGCGATTTATTGGAAAACATAATTGGTATTTGTATAACACGCCAGCTTCTGTCCCAAAGTGGACTATTTGCTCTCTTTCCAAAGCCCACAGCGAGCTAACCACAACCTACATGCTCTTGGGAGCACTCGCATGGGCAGAGAGGCGGGTTCTGCAGAAGTGGAAGGCATCCCGCAATCGAAGCGCTGCAAACGGCAGAAAACGTCACTTGGGAAGCTAGGACTGGAAGGAGAAATATTTTACGTAACCAGACAGAAGAAGGAATCTAGGAGAACCTTGGCTCATCCTCCCTCGTTATTGAACTGCTCCTGGAATACAAGTTCTTAAGATATATAGAGAGAACTAAGGAGTTTGATCCAAATCCCAGTGAAAGATTCCTGTTGAGCTCAGCGGGCCTCAGACTTTCCCTACAAAGTAAGGGCTGGAAAGCTTTTGGGATAGGAATGGCATCATCTTCAGTGTGCAGGCAGGCCGAGCTGATGGGATACTGCTGCTATTATTACATTATTGCAAACAGAAACCAAACAAGCCAGTGTCATACCTCATACTTCCACTAGGTACAAAAACACAAATTCTGGCTTGTTCCAGTCTTTGTACTTTCCTCCATCTCCCCCAACTCCCCACCTTATCCCAATTCTTCCTATGTTATCTACAAAGCCCTTAAGCACAGATCAGTTTTTAAGAAGCGCTCAGCCTTTTGGCACCTTCTGCTCCTTTCCAGACCATGTGGGTAGCCTCGCAGTTTGCTGCCTGCCCTCAGCAGGGTTTGCAGGGCTTCATACTCGAGTTGTAAATAATTACGCTCCGCGGTCACAGATTCATCTTCCACATTCCTTTCAGGATGAGAGGTGCCAAATCATTTCCTGTTTTCTAAATACAAATGATAAATGCCCATATTTGACATAACTTTAAGTAGTTTTCATTTTGGAAACTTTCCTGATGCCTTTTTTTTTTTTTTCCTCCCAGTGAATGATCTAGAAGGTGCTGTGTTTTATCCTGTGAATATTTCAGCATGCTGCTCCAGCAGGCAGAATCTTTCTCTGACTTTCTTTTATTCTAGAGAGCCCAAACGGTTGGAGGGTTTCACAGCATAACGCAGGGCAGGAAGCAAGTCGAGCGGTGCGACAGAGCAGACACTGCTTGTGTCTGGAGCGCGGGGAAGGGCAATAATCACCGCTCCGTGGGGAGCGATCGGGCTCACTGCAGCTTCAGGGATCACTCTCTTCTTTGCTGACCGCAGAATCAGACCTGGAGCTCTGAAGTTATGTGTGTTTTTTAGAGGGCAAAATGTTAGGGAAAGCACAATCAGCCAATTCCAAAAGCAGCAAGCTACACTCCTGCTACCTAGTCTTCTTTATACTACACATATATTATTCAATTACTACTATTTGTGCAACACCACCTAAGTAATTATCAGGAGAAAAAGAGTAATAGGATGTCAGCTCAAAGAGGAAGGCGTAGCAGTCAATTTTAATAAAAAGCCTTCTTTTTTTTTCCAGCACTGCCACAGGTTGCACAGATTTGTCTTAGGAAGTATGTGCAAAAGAGGAGAATGGGACTATCTTTGGTACCAGTCTTGGCAAAACGCTCGACAAATGCTAACATTTTTCAGGGGCCATCTGTGTAGTGAAGAGGCCAATGAGAAAAGTAACCAAAATACCCTTTCCACTTACCAGAAACCATAAGAGAGGCCAGTTTGTTTTCAGGGTCTTTTGTTCCTATAATACCTATTATTTGTTTGATAATTTGAAGATAAGAACGGGAAACATGGTTGTTTGGTGGGAAGTCAGAATGTTCCCATTCACCTATTTCTTTAGCCAACGTATTGAGCAAAAGGCCACAGAATAAATGTATCACTTCTACCACTTGCCCTTAGCTCACTTCCTTCAGACAACAAATCTCAGGTTAGCAGATAAGATTATGTCCCATCTGCTCTGTTTTAGAGTGACAGGTGTATACCTTTCCACAGCCAAAACGCAAAAGCTCTCGTTCAGGTCAAAGGCTGGTAGGGCTATGTTTACAATAACATTTTTTTTTTCTTTTCAAGGATATGGCGAGTATTTTAGCTGCAAACTCCTGGTTTTTAACACTGGAAGAGCATAATGAGATAACCATGAAAGTATCAGAGGCTCTGAACACACTCTGGAGATAAGCCGGTAACGTCAGACCCGGCTCGCAGGGCCGCCAAGCTGCCCTCCTTCCTTCCTTGGCTGCTTGGACCGCGCTGGAATCGTCATCCTGGTCCACGAGCCTGCCAGCGAGGACTCCAATAATCCAGGTCAAGATTAGAAGAGTTTGTAGGAAACAGAATATTTGGCCAATGCGAAACACTTGATGAGTTAGGCTGGAGAAGGAGCGGGGCACTTCATACTGGGATGAAGCTGCTAGCGTTTCTACTGACCCTGGAGCCTCAGATCATGGCTTTCCACCCCAATTTCTGAGAGTTTCTCTGGCAAATAATCACATTCTCAGTCCCAGACAAATGTGTGCGGGGAGGCAGACAACACGCATTTGTCTGGTGTCTTGAATTAGGACCTTAGCGATAGGCAGGGTGAGAATGAGAAAGAAAATATCTCGCTGAACCTGGTTACTGTAGGAAGGTTGATAAAATTCATCATGCGCCGCTCCTCGCCCCTCTCTCCTTTCAGTTCAGCAGCTAAAGCTGTTTGGGTGACAAATTCTGGACTCTGTTTAGGTGAGTAACAGATCGTGCTACTGTTCCATTCTTCTTTTGCCATTAACTCTTTTATCGTGTTGCTGGCAGCACTTCTCATTTCAACCTGCTCACCATATGTGCATATGCTCATGCTTTCTCTGCTACTAATTGCTTCTCTTCGACAATATCGTGGCTACGTGCACACCATATTGCTGTTTTTATCACTCTAAGCCTATTAATGGCCAGACTTACAGTTCCCAAAGGAATCAATATTAACCAGCTCTCTAAACATTGTTCATGTCTCTCAAAAACTCCTGTCTCTTGGAGCCTGGCTCTGCTTGTTTGCAATTAGATTGCTGTATTTCATCCTCTGGGACCTGGAGTCTTAACTTTTGAAAGAAGCAGATCAACAAAATTTATGAGAGTAATATTAATATCTAGGAAAGGCAAAACTTAGGAAAAGTAAACAAGTCTTTCGTCTTAGCTGTTTGCTTACCTAGGGTCAAAATCTGCCCTCAGCTGTACGTATGCAAGTTCAGCAGGTCCCAAACATACAGATTTCTGTGGAAAGAATTTGGCCTCAGATGACTTCAGAGGTTTCTTTGTCACTCCAGTTTCCCAGCGAACAGGGAGTACTGCTACAAGAGGTTACACTTCACCGTTCCAAAGAAAAACAGTTGTAAGTAGATACTCATTTACTAGTATTTAGAGAATGTGATGGGATTTTGCTTAGGAATTTGATATCCGCAGTCAGTCTAAGCAAAGCAGCAGCACGCTGCTCGCGAGCCGTCCCCACGGCGCGAGGAGCCCTGCGAGGCCGATGACAAATGTGCAGCAAATGACCCAGCGATGCGATTCTCTGTAATTCCTAACAAGAAAACTAGTCTTAAGAATAAATAGCACTCTGTGTAATTTGAAGCAAGAGAATACCAGCTAGCAGATGATTATGTTCCCTGTGGAACCAACATGAAATTAATATAATCTAAGTGGCTTAAACCAATTTTACCCTATGACTCTGTTCGGGGAGGCAGGAGAGGGGGGTTTAAGATGTCATACGTGTCACAGTGGTTCCTGCTGGGTTACTGAGATGCCTGTAACAGGGTGGCTTTGCACACCCCGTCCTGGGGCACCCAGCCGGCCCCACGCACCCTAGGAGGAGCTGGGCACCTCACTCAAGCTGTCGATTTTGCTACAGGAAAGTTGCTGCTGGAGCCAGGGCCTTAATGATCAGACACTGAAAACCTCAGTGTCGCAGCACCTAAATCCTTGTGTGAATCCGAGCTCACATCCAGGAACAACTTGTGAGCTCTCTTGTTTTTAACCCCTTGTTCTTCCTCAGCATAAAGGTTGAGCTTATAAGAAGGCTGTGGCTGGCCACGGATGGCATGCAGACCTCGACCTCTCCCCCCAGCACACAGCTTCACTCCATGGCTCACACTTTGCAGCAGGGCTGGCCTGTGTCCCCGGCTCCACGGGGCACGGGGACGCAGTGAGGATGGCCCCCTGCTATCGGCCTCGCTGTTTGCAAGGACAGACACAGGCTTCAACCCTTCAGCAGGATTTCCTCTCGCATGGGAGCTGCAGCATATCAACTAGTGTCAAGATTGTTTTATTGGAAGACAGCTTGCAGGAGTTGTGCCGTCGGGGACCGGGGCTTATCGGGAGAACAAGGAAGCTCTTTTAGGAAGCTCTTTCGGAAGGGACAGAGGGCCTCTCATCTTTTTATAAGGAGCCTAATTCTTGTCACGTCCTTCGCTGTGCAGATAGGTGTATCAATGCTAACTTTGTTCCGCCCATCGCTTTATGTACTGCACTAAAAATTAGACATCACTATTTCAGTAGGAGTCTCTCTGATGCACGGAATTGCTGGAGGGGGGTGAGGATGACTTCATTTTCCCCGGGCTTTCTCTGGGCTCCGATGTGGTGACTCATGCAGCTACTACAAATTGCTCCACACTTTGAGCTGAATCACAGAAGCCACCTTAAAACAGTGGTAGGTCTCAAAACAGATAGTTTAGATGAACTTGGTCTTGACCAGCATTGAATTTTCTCTGGCTTGCATTTTGAAAGAACACTCAGGAAAGCTGTGCACATGCGATTGCAGATCCCTACGGATCGGCAAAAGCAGCAGCGTGAGGTTAGCATGTGCCTTGCTGACCCAGGCCACCGTGAGCAAAGCAAGCTGAAATGAGAATCAGCTGGAAATTAATCGTAGTCTGGTGTAAGAGTGTTCAAATACGGAACAGTTAATCTGGATGAGCTGGTTTACATGTATGAAGAGTGATTTTGCATGTAAATACAGCAGCAGAAGTGGAAGAGACGGGAAGGACAAACTGACACTAATTCATGAAAAGGAACAAAACCACAACCATTTGTGGTAGCAAGAGGAGAGGATCAGGCTCTGACTCGTCCCAGCCTGGCAGAAGTTTTGAGGGGAAAGCTCCAAGTCCATCCCAGTCAACACCTACCCGAGGCCAGGACGGGCCCAACCTCCGTTAACCCGGCGCGGTGGAAGCTGCTCCGAACCAGGTCCAGCTCCAGCTCCTGTGCCGGGCTGCGATGCCAGCGGAGGGAACTCGAGGGCCTTTGGGCACGGGCCCGCTCTGGTGTGTGGTCCGCGTGGGCGCAGGCCGCTCGCTTTCATCCACGCTGGACCTTTCACTTGGCTTTTGCCCTTTCACTTGGCACTGTCCTGTCATTTCCTTGCGCTCACAAATTTTAGCTTCTCACTTGACCTGTGACCCGCGACCTTTCACTCGCCCCTTGCTCTCATAAATTCTGGAAGCTCCTAGACGTAATCACGGCACAAATAAACACGCGGCCGTGAGGAGCGGGGCCCGCGCGGAGCCCGAGGGACCGGCGTGGAGGAGCCCGGCCCCGCAGACGGACGCGGCCCTGGGGACACCTCCCTCGGCCTGGTGAGGACACATCACCAGTGTCGGCCTCCACTCCGACCATGCTCTTTGCTATGCATAAAAAATGCTACTCCAGAGATCGCCGTCCACCTACGTGGGCAAATCCTGACCTTGGAAACCCTGCAAGGCTCCTGCCAAGTCAAGTCAAGCAATAGGAGCCTTTGCTGTAGGCTCTGGATCCTCATTAGGGGAGGAACCAAACAAGCCTCCCCGGAGCCTTTTCCCCATCCTGGTCAATTCTAGTCCCAAAGGCTCCAAACACAAAGCCACATCCAGTCCTCAGTGCCACAGGACAGTGGATGATAAGGAAGCTCACAGCACCGCAGCCGCACGAGAGGTTCTGCTCTCAGCCATGAACAACTCTGCCTTTACCAACCCTATGGCAGGACATCCATACAGTGACAAGAAAACAACCAAATGAATTCAACAACTTTGCAAAATAAACGAATTTCATGAAAGAAGCCATGGCAAAGATGAAATCTCATGGTCAAATAAGTATGGTGATTTTAATTAAGCATAAGGTCTTCAGAAACACTTAAAGCACATAGATCTTTACACACGAGTGACCTAAAAGCCCGCAGCTGTACCAACAGCCCGGGCATTTGTTCTGTCTCTCACGCTCATTCTTTTCTGCAGTCTCCAGATGAGAAATGCAAGCACTATATGAACAACTCATAACACCATTTCCACGCCAAAGCTAAGCTCAAACTGCCTGTTCTTTCCTCCTCCTCTTGCTAGAGGAAAGGCTAGAGGTGGGAAGGAAGCTGGAGAAGAGAAACGGGGACACCTCAGTGTCTCTGTGGGAAAGCAGCTCGTATGTAGAGTGTAATTGTACATGAGCAGGACGCAAGGTGACGTGGGGACAGACAGCAGCAGTGCCAAGCTGCCAATCCACTGCAGAGGGCATCTCCAACAAAAAGCAGCAGCGGGACCGCTGATTTATTGTGACACGCAGTGTAATGAACCAGTGCATGCTGCCACCTGAATTCAGTGTGATTTTACATTTTGGAAGTAAACTATTTGAAATCCGTGGAAAGAAAGACTATGCAGAGAAAGCAACTGAATAGAGAGGATGATCAAATCTTTGTATTCCTCCAGGTGTAGCAAAAGATTTCAAAGATTGAGATGAAACTTTGCATATCACGTGAATCACAGGTCTCACTGCACGAAAAAAGAAGTGTTCCTCACTTAGAGATGGTCCGTTGTGTGATTTTCTAACATAAAATAATTTTGCAAAGTAATAAAGTACATCTCCCACAATGTGGTCTTGTCCTCATTAGCTCTCACTAGTGCAGCAAGCGAATCTGATCTGCTGGGGCTTTTTTTCCCTCATACAAAGCTGACTGTACACCAAGCCCTGCAGAAGTGTCAGTGTCCGAGTCCACAGCGAGCTGGAGATCACTGAAAGCTAAGGAATGGTAGTGGTAAATCAGAGCAGGAATGCGACCCACATGCAACAGAAGCAGCTCCCAAAATCAGCGCTTGCTTCAGGTAACGTGGCTGCTGCTTTGCCCTGCGACCAGGTGCTTAGTCAGGCACACTTGCACGTTTGGCTCTGCAAACCTGTGCTGAAGACTGCACAGCACTTGCATTTATTCTAGTTTTTTTCTTCTCGCAGCATTTTCAGATAGCTTCCATTTTGTCTGGAAATGTCAAGAATGAGCTATTGAAAGGAAAGGACAAGTGATATGGATTGGAGAAAGAGTACTCTTATACAGTGCATTTTTGCAAATGCACTTATTTAGTATTTCATTAGTGATGTTAGCACAAAAAGTAGGAGGGTGTAAACAAAATGTTTTTATCACAGATTTGGGATACACCGTGGCTAGGTGAGAATTCAGATATTTTGTAAGAAGATCTGGATGCCCTTCACAGCTCAGGCAGGGATGGTATTCAACAGTACAAACAGCAAGTGATCTGTTATAAGCTCAAGACCCAGCCGTCATCCTTTAGAATTGGGCAAGACTCAGGTACTGGTTATTATGGATGACTATGTGGTGTCAGTGAGACAAACCTGGAGCAGGGCAAAGGTTTATCGAGGGTGAATTAAGCAAGGAGATCGTTCACTCCGGCACACAACGTGTCGCTGAGCGCTCGGGGACGTCAGGCACGATGCGGTCACCCGCACCGAGTCACACGGGCCGGGCACACGTTCACAACGGGGTCACTTGGACAGACCAGGAGTCTGGACCGCTTAGATAGGAGCACAGAAGAACCTGGCAATTCTTATCCAGGTCGGCTTCCCACCGGCCTCGGTGGGAATAACGGCTGACGATTTCCTGACGTTACTGAAGGTTTTGTCCTCGAATACAATGGGAGCAGGATCAGATCTTGAAAAATAGAATTGGACCCAGAGGAGCCAGGGCTGGGAAAGCCCCGGCACTTTCTGGTTTGAATTGAGCAGTGCTATAAAAGTCCAATAAAATTCATATTGAAATATGAGCTAAAAGAAGCGTGTATCACTGAATTAGGCCAGTCAAGGCAATTAATCGAGTTTAAGTGCTGCATATATACATATATATATATAAAGCATTCTTTAATTCACTGTTAGCATGCTTATGTTTTTCCTTGTGATTAAATATGTTTGTAAAAAGCACCTCGCCTGCAGAAGTGGAGCCGTAAAGAGTCTGAGCAACTTTTTCCCACGCTTTAGTTCAGAAGGTTCTTTCACTGCAGTGTCAAAACCCTGGAATTCCATTTCCTGCCTCTAATTTAAGTGACTAGCTTACCCGTGTTTTACTCTCTATAGATTTATCAAGCAGAAGGTAAATTATCTTGTTAGACACATCATTTTATTTCCAAGATAAATCTCGAGAGGACACATTTAGGGAAACCAAGAGGAAGAGCCCATGGAAACCCATTAGAGCTTGGAAGCACCTCTGATCTCCTTGTCTTTTGAAAACGCCCTAAAACTCCTGAAAATCTTTGATCCCCAAGTAAGTAAAGTACCATTTCCCAGACCTTCTGGGCCCAGAACAATTAGATTCTAAAGGCTGCGATGCACATTTGTATTTCTGTTTCTCCTAATATGTAAAAGAAGGAAAGAGCTGTGGTCACCTGAGTGCACAAATGCACCTCTTGCAGCCAGGCGGTCACCGCTGCATTTTGATTCTATGCAGTAGGACAGTCAAAAATCTTAGATGTACAATATCGAGGCCCACAGTCTGGATGAACACGGGGTGACTCAGACCTGAGGACAATGTTAGCTAGCAGGAAAGGAGCATGAGATTCAGCAAATCCACGGATGTGCTGACACCCCGTGGGAGCATCCGAGGAGGCGGCTACCAGCAGACAAAAGCAAACGCCTTTCTGAGGCAAGAACACAGGGTTTGGGGGATGCAACCACCACCCCCAAAATCAGACGCGATAGCCTTTCCTCAATTATTCAAACAGGAATATGTGGTTCTTTGGGAACACCGAGAGCTCCCTGCACAAGAGCAAGGCCACAAGGGTTGGATCCGCCTGCCCCGGGCCCCTCGGGAGCACGGCCGGCTCCCGGGAGCTGTGCCCGCCGCCGGGAAGCACCAACAGCCCATTGAAACCGCAGCGTTCTGCTCTGCGCGGACCTGGACTATTTCAGCCACGAGCGCTCTGAGCAGCCACAGGTGTTGCACTAAATAAAGCCATAGAAAGTGTCTAACCGGCAACAGTGGAAGCCCTGTTCCCAAATCCTTGTCTGCTTTCTATTAATAGCCAGATTCCTTGCGATCAACAGCCCCAGCCGCGTTTACCTTATTTTTTCGGCAGAAATATTTTGATAAGGAAAGATCTGCTAAAAATGACTACTGCTTTTTTGGGTCAGTTTGTCCTCGATGAAGCTTTCAATCTTTTCGCAGAGGGGGAGAACATAAACTCGCGACTCGGGAGAGAGAGGAAACCAGGGGTTAGCGGGGTTGGGAGGCCAAGTAGGCTGCACCAGACCCCCTCCGTCAAGGCGAACCCTTGGCAGCATAACTAGAAACAGACCACGCCGAAATCCCAGGGTTCATGAGCACTAACATAATTAGCTGGGATAAAACTAATATTCCCGGGTTAAATTTCACCTCAACACAGAGCGGCGGTTATTAGGGCGAGCCTGGTGCGAATGAGGAAAGATGTGTTTCATTTGGGGCATTTACACGGCGCGGGCGAGCGCACGCCGGGCCGCTTCCTCCCAGCACGCTGGGATGCTCGTGGCGAGGGCGGCCGGCGCGCCCGGCCGCGGCGAAAGGGGCTTCTAGGTGGAGGCGATTATCGGTGCTGGGGGGAAAGGGCCGCACGCCGAAAGCCCGGGGTGCTCGTGCCTGGGAAAAGAACCACGGATACACTGGAAAAAATGCGGCGCAGGAAATGTTTGACCACTGTTGCATCGCGAGATATCAGAAGAATGCCACACTGGCGACTTCCTCCGCTGAGGGCCAAATGGCCCCGGGGGGCTCCCAGAAACACACACACACACACACAAAACCCACAAAAGAATTTTAAAACACCCCCAATTCCAACAGTCGCAAACATCTTCCCCTTTCCCCAGGCTGGTGCAGTCAAAGGAAACCCCTTTGGGCACCGAGCACCGGTGCGAAGGGCTAAACGGCAGCTCTCTGGTGAGCTGGTGGCCTCACGAGCGGCCTCGCACGTGTCACATGGCCGCCGGCGCCACTTTCCTGTGTCTCCCCATGTGCCCTGGCGAGGCCGGGCCGGGCCTTGGGCGCGCGAGGCCGCTCGGCCCCATGGTGCAGCCGGGCCGCGAGGCCGCTTCCTCACAGCCCCGAGCGTCGCGCGGAGCCTTTCCCAACAAACCACCTTTGACCGCCCGCGGGCGGGACGGTCTCACAGAGCGAGAGCGCCTCAGCCTCACGAGCGGCCTCCCCCGCTAGACTCTACCCAAACAAAGCTACTAATGTGTGGTCATTTTCTTGGCAGCGGCGCGCGGCGCTGATAACGCCGCGGCCGGCTATTCTCCGCGGAGCTGGCTGCTGGAGGAGCGCTCCGTACCTCATCCCCCGATGCTTCTGATGCGGGTGATCCTCCGACTGCGCGGCGCCAACCACAACATGCTACCCACCGTGAGAGAGCGGGACACAGGCTGCTCCAGTCAGGAGTTATCGTCTATCATACTGATTGACGAAACCAAGAGTGAGCAGAAAAAATAAACACGAACAGAGGCTGCAGTGTATGGGGCAGTCAGCTGGGAGTTTTAGTATTTGCCCTCGGTGATCCTACTCTCATGGTAGGTTATCTTTTCCTTGTGCTATCATTTATCATAACTTTGAGGGCCGGAGGGAGAAGCCAGCCTACAATTTCTCTATTGGCCGCATTCATTAAGCTCTTCTTTTTTTAGCGCTGCTTCCTCTGCCCCTAATAACAATCCCACCCCCTCGGTCCGTATTCCCCGAAGAACGGTGAAACCAAATCTAAGCACAGGCCTCCCCTTTTACTCCGATTACAGCACTCGACCATTGCAAGCAATTAACCTCTGTTATCCCGTCGGCCCCGGCTCTCGGGCGCGCTCGCGCCGGCCCCGGCGCGCGAGGGCTCCCGCCGCGGCGCTGCCCACGCGGGACCCCGCGCGCCGCCGGGCCCCGCTGCTGCTTTTGTCGCTAACATCTCCTTTTTAAATAATGGCAGTTGACTTCTGCAGGCACAGACCGAGCCCTGTATTGGCCTTGACAGCCACCATAAAGCACTCCCTGAAGTGTCAGTAACAAAGATGATTTGTATGTGGCTCGCCGTCGCCCGCGCTTCTAATAGCTTTCTCATTCCAGCCCCGAAACACCGAGCGGAGAGCAGCTGCTTAAAGCTGATACAAGCATTTCTTCTCTCAGCAGGCCATTCTTGCATAACCATTTATTTTGCAGAGTTTTAAAGTGCCTGAAGGATTTAATTATGTACATAGACAACCCCTATAAACTCTATTCTAGGGTTTTTATTGACTTTTGTGCTGGGCAGCTCTTAGGCATTTCAATTAAGTGTTTTTATAAGAAAAGCAACAATATAGTAAAAGAAATATATTCTTTATAGATAGTTCCAAACAGTTTGTGCTGCTTGAATAAAGTTTATTTAATTGTTGAGGATTTAGAATATCTTATGCTGCAGTTTGGAAGATAGGCCCGTTTGGACCATGGAGCTGCCTAAATGGGCCTGCCAGGACCACTTAAGTACCAGGGGAAAACAGCTCGGATCTGATTACTTAATCCTAATAACGTGTTGTGAAACTTTAGGAGACTACCTGTCATTTAGCAGCGCGGCCCAAATTGCAAGGGTAAATGGCCGAGAGCAGAAGGCTCCCTCTTGGGTCCGGAGGAGCCGGCATGGGGACGGAGCTGAAGTTCCCGAATCCAAACTGCGCGAGGGGCAGTCGCCCTTATCTGCTTGCCTCGATTGTGGCTCTCCAAACTGTTTACGAGGCTTCTGCAAACCTGCATTCATTAGGGTGTAGGATATTTCGGTCACAGCAGGTGGCCAACAGGAGACCAGGCCTGTTTGTGAAATATGTAATACTTTTTTCATATACTTTAACCAGAAATGTGCACCTCAACAGCTCTCCTAACTGTTCTAATTTCCCTTTCTCCTCTTAATCTGCTCTGCGAGCCATGAGCATGCATTAAAACCCACCTAAAACATTTCACCCAGAGGCAATGTAATTCCGAAACAAGCAACCAACATTTCACAGCTCTGGAGTAATAGATTAATTTGAACCTAATGTTGCCGTCGTTTACTGCTCCAAATGTTCTGGTGCAGACATAGCCGGGGGGCACGGCGCTGTGGCATGCGCAGCTCCTGGAACCAAAGCTACAGTTGGCTAAACATCTGTGCATCACATTTGCCATGTGCCTCATTATCCTGCGCCCCACTGTGCCTACCTGTCCCAATCAGCGTCTCAGCCACAGGCTATCCAATTTTTTTCCCAACTAAGAATCTTTGTTCTCCTTCTCACTTACTAAATTTTTGCGAGACCTCTGCACCCGAGCAGTAGGGATCCTGTGCATGTGAACCTCCGAGGTTCTCCAGCTTCTTAATTCTCCATTAGGAACAGGAAAATTACAACATTAAGTCTCCGACATGTCACTGCATAAATTCTACCATTTGCAGAATCTAATATAAAGTCTGTGACTAAGCACATAAGCATGTAATAAAGAGCCGAGTTGTTTGTTTTGACTTTAACAAGTTCGGTCTGCATCAATTATCTGTAAGTAAAGAAAGAGTAATTTCCAATTCCAGATAAAAACGCTTGTCACAGAAAGAAAAGATTATTACATCCCAAATCAAAACCAACTGTTCCCCCAAAGTATAAAGAGCCAGCCTTTTAAAATTCATTGACATGAGAACAAAAATACATATATTTGCGTGTTCGTATGAAAATAAAATAAACTTTTAATAGCAAAACATGTCTGTTTGGGCATTTAAAGCTCTCCATTTAATTCTCTATTTATAGCAACATGTGCAAAAAAGGCACAGTGCCTTTATCTAAAGCTGCTACAGAGCAAAGAGGAGAAAGTAAAACGCGCCACAAAGTAGAACCAGGGAATTATCTCAAACCAAACATATCAGTGTCTAAAAACTAACAGCTCATCACTGGATTAAAAGGTTACATTGTTTTCGCTTCATTGTATGAAGCACTTGAATTTGCTTTAAGTTTATATCCTTTGGCCGAGCTCCAATTAGGAGAAATTAAAAATACCTTTGGGCTAACAACACAATGTTCATCCTCTTCAGAGGACACCCAGAGAACTGGAACCTAATGGGCATTTTGGGCTGCTTCCTCCAGCCGCGTAGAGAGGCCTCGGCGCGGGCAAAAATCACATTTATACCCACTTAGAGCCCCTTCACGCGGGCGGACGGAGGGGCCAGCCCTGCAGCCAAGGGCCATTAAACAGAATAAACACTTGCGGCATGAGCGCGTTCCTCCTCCTGCAAGATTCCTGGATGCTCGCTGCAAACTTTGCCTAATGTTCATTTTTTAATAGCTCTGTTTATCTGCCCTTCCCCGAGCAGCTGTCAGTCCAGCCACCAGTCTTACCTGCTGCAGTTCATGAACTATATTAGATTTCTACACATAATTCCAACACACACGCGCACACTGCTAGCACGTTTCATTACATGCTTGAATTAATTTATTCTATATGGAATTTGTTACCTTTACCATAAAAAAATGTAACTATTCATTATTGAGAGCAGACAGATGGAACATGTTCAATTTAAGACATCAATAAGAAGCGGGGGGGCAAGGGGAAATCTTATAATCCATGTGGCACAACCTATTCCATCTGGTACTTCCAACTTGTCTGCCAAGACTTTTTTCCTATATAAAAGTGAACATTTCTCTTTAGAGTTAACGGAACATTCTTGGGCATTAAGGCTCTGTATCTGATTTATAGATAACAAGCAACAACACACACTAAAAATACAATATTTTGAAAGCATAATCTGTTTCATAAGGTAGTGGTTCTGAGCCTGACCTAGGAAAAAAAGCAAAACAAAAAAACAAAAACTCCACAAACTCCAGGAAATTGTGTTTATCTAAAAATGTTATCTAGGCAGTCAGAACAGAAGCTGCAGCTTTTGCTTTAATGGAGCATGAAAGTGATTCAGCAAACTGTTTTGGTCTCTTTAAAACAAATATTAAGCTACATCAATACTAAATTAGACAATAAAAATGTTTGCAATCCCTTAACAGGAAGAAAGAACTTTTTAGCACATTCCCTCTCGCATCCAGCCTTGAGAAGATAATGCCAAAACTGCGAGCTTTTGGCAGGCATCAAAATCAATTTTAACTGTTGGTTTAAAGGCTACTCTATTAATTGCAGTTTATTTCCACTGAATTGTAAGATAATGGGGCTAAAGTCATCATTTCTGTAACACAATCGCATTCCAAGAGTATTTAATCAAATGGGTTTTTGCTAGCGTCTCTATTGACAGAGCACTAAAGGCACATTTTCCATACACTTTATTTCCATTCTTGAAGTGTGTCCTTTCACTCCTGTGGTGCTTTGCATTAATCTGTCTCATTATATGAAAGACATTATGTCACTTTTCTGTTTATTAGCATACTGGCCCTCAGCCCTAACAATAACCCTGGGCCACATGCACCCACTGCTGGCAAGCAGCCTAATGATTAAAAAGATTGTTTCAAACCAAAAACGAGAAGGAATTCAATCATCCGCCTAAACCTTATAGGCACTGAGGAACAAGTTAATTTGATATAATGATGTACTTGGGGGTTCACATTTATCTTTTAAATCTTAAGGGGAGATTAGGCTGATTGAGCTCTGCGGCCACGGCAGGGAGTGGGGGGTCTCGCGCGGTTGCGCTTGATGCAGAAACGTAAAACAAGGAGTATCTGCCTCGCGTCTCCTGTTACCATCCGTCAGCTACCGTGCGCTTAGCACGGAAAGAAAAGCAGTTTGCTTGCGAGTTTTACTGCATTTGGAGAGGACGAGGTGCCGGCTGCTGTGCGGGGCTCTGCGCACGGGCCCCGGAGGGGTTCCTGGGCCTCACGTGGCATTAACTCCGCTGTGAGCGAAGGGTTAAACCGCGCGTAGCCATGCAAGGAGCGCTGCTGAGGGCCAGCTCTCTTCCTCGGCACCCCCAGGTTTCCAGCAGGGCCTTGCTGCGGGCCACATCGCTACCTGGGCATCACTGGTGGCTGTGGGTCTGCCACGGGCATGGCCGAGGGCCCCATTCCTACCACAGGTCCGCGTTGCACCGCGGGCACTGCTGGGACCCCGCTGCCACTGGAGGCACCGCTGGGAGCTGCTCCCACCGCGGGCATTGCCAAGGGCCTGTCCCCAGCACGGCCGAGGGCCGCGTCCGTCCCGCGGGGCAGCTCTGTGAGGGCAGGAAGACTCCAAAGGAGGAGGCGAGGAAAGCCAGGACGCGGGAGCAGCGAGCGGACAGCTCCGCGTTTGTCCCCGCAGCGGCGCGTTCGCTCCTCCCGGGATTACCCCGAGGACAGGAGCGCGGCCGGGGGCCGCCGGCCCCAGCCTGCGCCGGGAGGGGAAATGGGCTCCAGCGCAGACAATTTTCAGCTTGGCTGGTTTTACTTTCTCTCGCAGGCCCCACGAAAACAAACTGACAAAACAAAGGACACAAAATTAATGACCCGTGCGCTCTGTCAATTGACTCTTAGTAACAGTGGCTAGTTCACCTTAATTTTTTCTTTCTTTCTTTCTTTTTTTTTTCACTTTGAGGAAGTCGCCGTAGGCGGCGGTTAGGGTTCATTTAAAAATTCTTCAAAGGCATCGCTCGGTTTTCGGTCATTTGCGGGCTGTAGTTTCTGCTGCCGACTAGCAAAAGCTGCAAAAGAGTTTGTTCAAAATGCAAACAAATATAAAAGAAGGAAAAGCCCCGTAGCCACCGCACGTGGCCACCCGGCGTTGCCCCTAAGTGCTGCTGTCGGGACTGTCTGGGGCCAGACGCATCACTGGGGTCTCGATGACTCCCCAGAACATTTCAGCTTCCCCATTTCCCTTCGAATTGCGATTATTTAAACAGTCGGATTTCACCTGACAGGCACTAGAAAAGCTAAGTTACGACAAAGCTTTTCCTATTACGCAGCTAAAATTATTTCTCAGATGTTTTCGCTCGCACGCGATGCAGAGGCAAATGTTTTGCCCTAACGAACACGGCCTGAAAGCTCCCAATCCCACATCCCCTCGGCCGGCCCTGCGTTTCCTCCCGCCTTGCTGCAGCGGCTCCGTTTCCCTTTTATAACTCATGACACACGGGGAAAAGGGGCATGACACTCCAGCCAACAACATTAAAGTCCTTTAGAGCTGCATAGCTAAAGCGCTGCACAACTTTTTAAATATTTACCCCATTATATAAATGTCCATTGAAGGGCACTTACATAAATGATAAGAGCTTACAGCAAACACTTTCAGAGACCAGGATCTGTGGTATGCAGAAGAGATAAGGCCATTTCCTGCAAATCCTTATTCACAGAATTAGTCCTTAATCAGGCAAATAGACCCACTGATACCGATGGGCTTTCTCATGTGGGCAGGGATGGCAGGACTGGGCTCTTCATGTGGCATTTTAAAAATCCAAGCCTGTTCCCACTGAAACCCACAAGACTTGGAACTGATTTTAGTGGGAGCAAAGGCATCCTGGCAAGCATTACCTGTATCTGCACCTCTAAATATACATCCAGCGCCTGCAATTACACACACACACGTTAGTCCCACACCTCACCAAGAGACACCGCCTGTTTCCCCAAGTGCTGCGTTCAGCAGCAATCCATACTCGACATAACCCACACGTGAGCCCACACGCTAACATTTGTCCAACATGCAAGAGACAATTCAATTAGCAAAAAATGAAGAATGAAAACATGTTTTTTGCCTTGAAAGCAACCCCCACAGAAGAAAGCAATATATTGAACAACATAATCAGAAAGCTGACATTTTCAATACGTAGTGTTTAAATGCCAGAACTGTATGGGCCCCTTCAGAAAACTCCATAAAATTTAGCTCTCTCTAGCTTTACAATAACCCTGTGAGATCCATGCAGAAACATGAACCCGGTTTTATAGGCTGGCAACGCGGAGGGAGCAGTAGCGGGTCTCAACACGGCTGCTCCCAACTGAAGGGTCACCCTGGATAAGGAGCAGCCGGAATTGGGCAAAGCTGCCCGAGGAGTCAACGTCGGCGCTGCAGGGAGGACCCAGAGCTGCTGCTTCTACTTCTTCGCTTAAAATTATTCCCCTGCACCAAAGGGATATGAAAACTGACACTTCAGCATTTCCAGCGTTTTCGTGAGCCAAATTCACTAGCAGCTATCTATAAACTTCCTAGAAAGTTACTGAATACTATAGCACTGCTCATTTAGTGCCACTTTTAGTTTCATTTGTCAGCATTTCCATTACAAATCTTTTTAAAGGGTTTATAATACGGCCACAAAAAGCCACTTCAGCTGAAAGCTGGCATCCAGCTTCTCAGTCCAGGAGTGAACTTTGTCAAACTAAACAAAATATATTCAGTCTCTCTTTACCTTCTTTCAAAAGAAAAGACTCGAGAGGTCAGCAAAGTTACCCACAGCCTCTATGTGGCTAATTCCACCTGCACTTGAGCTGCTTTATTTCATCTAATTTCTTTTGATAAACCACTAAACCTTTTATTTCAAATTACGTATGCATGCATATGTGATCCACCCCACAGCTATTTTTGAGGAATCAGGGAAATGATGCCAGGCTCCACTAGCTGGGGACTGAGCCATGGGTGACAATTACAGAGAGAAAATAGCCAAAAGAATTTTTTTTATATAGTTTACCATGTCAGCTGAGTCTTTGAATCACAAGGCAGTGGGTAGCCAAGTACCAGCTGATGGGTTCAATAAATAAACTAAAATAAGTGTACAGGTCCTTTCCTCAGTAAGTCCGAGCACTTTAGAAGGGGGTGCATAAATGAATATCTTTATTTTGCAAGAAAACCAAGGTTCCCTGAGGATCCCCTAATTTGGGCTCATTGCAAAACTTCTGGAAAAGGGAGGGAGATGCTCCCCAGAAGGGGACGGATCCTAATCCCCACTTCTCCCTATGCTGCTCCGTGAAGGGGTGGATCTGGGCAGCACCTCCTACCTGCATGTGTGCTCAGCAGGCACAGCACAGCACCACACTTCATTTCCATAAAAATTAGCAAAGAGCCACAATTAGACATGTTCATGGAAGCAAAGTCCATCAAGGACTGAAGCCAAGTCTGAAGACACAAGATGACGCCCTGGATGTCGGGAAAATGAGAAAGGATCTTGAAGGAAGAGTCACTCAATCCCTGCCCGGCTCCCAAGCTGCTTTTTTCGGCAGTCGTGACAGTAGCACCTGGAGATACTGGAACGGGTGGCTGCTGGGCCTGCCCCGAGAGGGGCTTCGCGCTGCCTTTCCGTCCCTGCACACAGGAGAGCCGGGCGGCTGGTTTTTGGGGTGGGAAGTTGCCTCTTGCAGCAGGAGTTGTCAGCAGGCGCCACGTGACGGTCACGGGTGGTTTGTGCCGTGGTGACACGGGCTGCTGGCTAAACAGGGCCGGGTAGGAGCCGGGATGCTCCCGCGCACGCGGAGCCTGAGCGCGGTGAGCGATAATGGAAAAAGCAGGAAAAAACGGTATGAGGGTATTACTAATATGAGGAAAAAGAGAAAGATTTCCGTAGTGCCTGTCCATTTAAAAATGACTTTAACAGCATCCTGGAAATCAGAAGTGCAGCATATATATGAAGGACAGCATGTCAACACGGCACGGTGCTGCCTGCTACTTTTATTATCTATCCACAATACTCATACGATAAATGGACACATACAGCAGCCACTGAAATAATGTGATATTGATTTAAATGATCACTGGATTAGGCCTTATGGTCTCCATTCAGCAAAGCATTTAAGCATATGTTTAAGGTTAAATACATACTTTTCATGCTTAACTCTACAGGGATAAGCTTAAGCATATGCATCAATTTAAGCAGATACTTAAGAGCTCTGCAAAATCAAGATGGACATGCTCGGACATATGTTAAGTGTGCAATGTTATTTAACTGATGCCTCATGTAAAACCTCGAGCGAATACAAGGAATTAGGAAAGCGCCCAGTATCGTCTGCACAAACTCCGGCCCGGGCGCACTTCCACGGATAGCGGCGGCTCCGCGCAGGTGGATCCCTTTGGAGCACATGCGCCTCACGGGCGAGAAAATTGGAAGCAGAGAAGCTGCTGCATAAAGGCCGGGTGGTCCCCGGTCACGCCGGAGAGGTGGTTACGTGGTTATTTAATCCTGGCAATGCAGCGTGCGCAAGGGGCCAACAGCCTTCACCACGTTTTGCTCCCGCCACGACGCAGAGGAGGACACACGGAGCGGGGCTAGGAACGCTCTGGAACCGCAGAGCCTCCTTCAAACCACGGCGGCGGCTCTGCTTGAAAAGGGATTTTCTTGCTCTGGCTTTGAGCTCATGTTATTTTTAATGATGCATTGTTAATGATGATGTTTTTAAAAAACAACCTCCAGTTATGTAACAAGAAGAGGTTTTTTATCTGTTCTAATATATAAAAAGAAAATTCTTGATGGTAGAATTCAGTAAATCTCAAATATTTGGCCTGCAGTTTTTCTAGAGGTGTATGAAATAAAGGTTTTCCAGAATGATCCAGTTTCACCAGATTATTTTAAAACTCAAATCAAACCAATATAAATAATGGGTAGAATTACTAACCTGCAGGGAATGTCATCACAAATTTCCTGGAGTTTTCCATGTAACTATAAGCATGACTGGTCTATTTACTGAGAGTAGTATATACTGTATAATGTTCACTGCAAACCCATGTAACTAATGCAATATGATAACCACTAGGGTGCTACTGTGACGTAAAGGATATATTACAATTTTATCCAATTCAAACAGGGGAAAAAAAATGGTTTTAATAGTCCTGCCCTCTAAACAAATACTTCGCCTGTTCTACTGAACTTGAAATTCAAGGTTATGCATAAGTCATCCTGCAGTAAAAGTAATGTTATGGAATAAACAACGCTGCACTGCAAGATGATTTGAATCTTCAATCACCGCATTTTTTGGAAATATTTATATGAACTGAGTATGTTCTGCGTGCCAAGACTCTTTATGATCCTTACAACGCAGTTGCAATGCGCCGTGGTGGTGTGCGCGGAGGCTCCGGTGACAAGCGCAGAGATCCAGAGCTGGCGCTGGCAGGGGGGGATGTTTCCCCGGGACACAGGGGCAGGAGCATCTCCCAGCGCTCGGGATCCCGGGAGCGGGCAGTTCTCCTGCACGCGGAGACGCTCCCTGAGCTCGGGCCGGGAGGCGGGAGGCGAACACGGCCTTGGGAAGGGGCTGTGCCGAGCGGGTCTCCCCCGCAGCCCTGCGGGCATCCCGGGAGAGGCCGGGAACAGCCGCGGCAGCGCCCGGCATCTCCTGGGCACGCTCAGCTCCGCGCGCCGGGGCATTCCCAGTTCCAAAGAGAATTAACGTGGAAATCAATCTGTGCCCCTGCCTCATATCCTGCCAGCATCACAGTGCAAAGAAGAAAAGCAAACAAGTAAATGAGTAAATGTGTAAAACTGAGTGAAAATCGACAGTAACTTCTAGCTTAGCAACTCCTGCATGTCCATACCCTGTGCACAAACTGCTAGCTACACTGCGGACATATTCCGCAACTGAAGCGGGACATCCAGTAGAAGAAAACATATTTTCCTGCTATCACACAGCAACCCTAAAAAGTGAAGAATTCCCCGTCCTGCAAAAGTGGAATCTCTGTCTATTCAGTCCTGGAATTTGATGTTATTAAAGGACACCACATGGAGCGCACGAGATTCCCAGGCCAGCAGCACCTTCGAGGACACAGGATTACTTGCTGCCACGGGTGCCTATAATAATGACAATAAAACAAGTCCTGCCACCGCAACTCTGTCTTTAGCTCTCGTCTTTGAATCAGAACGTGCTCTGAATCTCACAGACTAAACATGGCAGTGAAAACCACCCTTCCATGGCCCTCAAGCCGATGAGCATTAGCAGCTACTTTCCATCAAGCCGCTGTTGATAAACAAGTGAGGATGGGGGTGAGCTCAGGAGATCCTGTGACTGGCCCTTTCAGGGTTAACCTACCTTTAATGGAATTTAGTTGTGCATTGCAACCCTGGACAGGTAATTAATGTGTACATACACGCTTAAAGTTCTAAATAAGTAACTTTGAAACCCAAAGTTTTAATTGTATGCCCCTTCTCCATAAACAAAATCAGACCATCTTGTGCTTGCTTTAGAAATTGGGCTAATCTTTGACAGGTTGCTCCAATTACCCACCAGGGAGCACACACGGCCACTCTGGCAAAGCGTTTTTGGCTCTCCCCCTCGTTGCAAATAGTGTCATTGGTCTTGGTTAAATCTGTGATGATTTTACCTATGCTCCTCATGCCCGGTGGCTCGCTAGGGCATCCTGTGCAGCTTGGATCCAATTTCCTCATCAGGCTCCACTCGCTCCCTTGGCGATGGTGAAACCTGGGCATTTTGAGGAGCTGCAGACCGAGCTCGGGCTCTCCCCGCTGAGCTGGAGCAGGGAAGGCTCCCGCAGCCTCCGCTCCGGGAACACACTCGGCTGTACAGGCAGCCCCGTGGGCCCGCACCCCGACCAAAGGCAGGGGCTGTGTGGAGCCACGGCTGCGGACACGTCTTGGCTTGCTTCTTTGGCCCACGTTTCCCCAGTCATAGCCGGATGATTTGGAGCAGGTGAAACGTTTCACACTGCAAATGGAGGCTGGCAAGCGAGAAGAGAAAACCAAGAGGTACCTAGGTGCTCGGCTGATTTAAAACAGCACCAGGGAATGGGGGCTGCGCTGGAGATTTTTCCTCTTGTGTCTTTCCAAAATTCTGCATCAGAGCGAAATCAAGTGGTGCTTCCTTATCACAAGTGACTAAAGTGAAAGACCTCATTTCCTTTGCCCCAAACACCTCAACATGGGACAAAGTCCATAATATTCTGAACAGAAACCCTTGTAACTCACTTTGCAAAGAAGCACACCCGAGTCGGTAGCCTCTCAAGGCCGGGGATGTCTTTGGGTTTGCTCCTTGGGCAATTCCACCCCGCGAGCAGCAGCGGCCGAGCACGGTGCAGCCCCGCGCGGTCCGGGTCGGCTCCGGAGCGCGCCAGCCCCGCTCGCTCCCCGACGCGCTGTTAGCAGAATTGTGTTAGTCACAGCTGGAATTAAACGACATTTACAGACTGGCGTGCTCTGCTCATTGGTTCTGGATTCCAGGACACCTGAGGCGTGCCCGAAACTCATGTGATGCTCCTGGACACTGGATTTTTTATTTAGAGACAGGAACTGAAAAACAAGGCGGGAAGGGAAAAAAGAAAGACAAAACACGCTCCCCGCAAGCCCAAAGCGGAAAAGTGGCTTCTTTTGGCTAAATATCTGAAGTATCTAAGGGTGTAAATTCAACCTTTGACAGCCAAACAATAATGAAAAACCATTTGCTCCAATTTCATGTTAAACCTAAATAACTTGAGGCTGAAAGGAGGAGGCTGCTGGGAGCTGCACATGGATACAGAGGGAAGATGTGGGATGCGTCCTAACACACAAGTGATGCTGGACCGCGAGGAGAGAGAGAGTTTCTCTCCTTGGAGACTTGCCCAGCTGTGGCCCTGAGCATCCCGGCATACGTGGGCCCTGCTCTGCACAGGGGTCGGCCCAAATGACTTCCAGAGGCCCCTACAGCCTGAGCATCATTACAGGGCCTCATTAGGGATTGTCCTACCACGTCTACCATGTGGCTTCTCCTCCTGGCAGCAGCAAAGTCATTTGCTGTTCAAAGCAGAGAATAATATGAATGTGAACGCTCCTTGGATGGTCAGACGTTGCTTCGATGAGCAGCCTGCACAGTTCACCACGTCCAAAGCTCAAATAGGTCTTGCCCAAGGCTCCAGGCAGTGCCCACTTCTAGCAAGGAAAAGGCCACCCCTTGACTTGGAATGGATCTACACTAGCCAGGTATGCTAATATTTATGGAATAAAAAGAGATACATATAATAACTTGATGTGAAGTAAAAAATAAAAGCTTAATGCACTTTACAGATGCATAGGCACCCAGAGGCACAGGTCCCTCTGGGTGCCCATATGGACACGCACACACATTTGTAATGCCGGGGGTCCTTCCGACCTGCCAAACAATCTGACGAGGGGTTTTCAGTCAAAACGAATTAAGAGGAATTAATTGAACAAATCAAACTAAACTTAGTCACAGCAGTCCTCATTGCCTAGAGAGCCTCATAAATCTGATGAATGATGGGATGATGGCAAATACATCCTCATTACCATGCTAAATTCAGTTCGCTAAATAAATTAATCATGTCATCAATGTCGTCACTGCATTCCTCGGCCCCAGCAGCTGCGCAGCCGCTGTCCCTCTCCGCCTCGCTCCTCCAATAATACTTGCCAACTTCAAAGGGGCACTCGGAGGATTAATGACTCAATGTTTGCAAAGTGCTTTGAGATCGCCCAGATGAAAGGTGTTTTATAATCCTCCCTCTGCTTGTCCAGCCTGTGTCAACTGAGAAGTGACAGAAGTCGGTGGTGGCAGACCCGAGTGGGGATGTGGGGAGCCTAGGGGCAGCCATGGGGGCTGCTGCTGCCCTGGACAGCTTGAGTTTGTCTCTGATGAGGATCACCAGGTGCTGTTGCGGCGAGCGCCAGCCGCTCCGCTCCCCCTCGCTTGGACTTGGTTTTCTGTAAGAAACTTGGTGGAAATTTCCTTTCTGGGACTTCTTTCCTGCCTTCAAGGTGCCCGGGAGCTCGGGCAGGAGCCGCAGGTGGGGCGGGATGACACCGCGGCAGCGAGCAGGAACCGGGGTCAAACATTAACCGGGGCAGCAGGCGGCAAGCGCACCTGTGGTGAGCGACGAGGGGCCGCCATGTCCTGAGGAGGAGACAGATGGGAAAGCGACTCCAACAGCTCTACGCATGGGTCTCCTCCTCCTCAGGCAGCTGCCAAGTTTCAAGCTCAGTAGCTGGCGTTTCCTCTCTCCAAGTAGGAAAAAAGAGAGAAGTGGATTTACTTGTGGGTTACTTTGAATGGGAGAGGCCAGGCCGCCCTGGTCCTGCTTGGGAAGCGCCGAATGGCGGTGGCTCTGAGGCGGCCGCGTGGCCCTTGTCTCTGCGGGGAGCCGCCCGCCCACACGCACCCTCCACGATCGCCCACCTCGAGGCGCAAACCAACAAAACCGCCCCGAGGAACCTGCCCACGAGGCCTGCGAGGATTTACCTCGGCCCACGCTGGGCTGCCCTGCGGTAATTCCAGCCGTCCCTTGCTGCGGGCAGTGCATTGCTGAGCCCGCTTTATTTCCACAGGAATGGGGGCTACTGCAGGAGCCAACCTTCTCTGAACGTTGGCCCTGGAAACCGCACGCCAGCAGATGGCAGCTTAAACCACATTCACTCACAACAACACAATATTTTAGCCAGGACATTTCCATACATTTATTAGCAGGTTTGACCGTAGGGGTGGTAATGAGATGGAAAAGACTGTCCATAAACGTTAATGGCTGTATCCCTCATAGTGTGCACGTGTAGGGCTGCCCATCCTCATGCCCGTGCCTGGCATCGGCCACGTCCTCTGAGAGCGATTTACAACCAGCTTTGCTTTATGCCGGGTTCCCTGAGCGAGCCGCGGGCTCCGGCAAACACCGCTCACCAGGATGGACTCGGAGCTGCCCATGCATTCCTGGATGATAAATCTCCGGTATGCCTTCCACTCCAGTGCCCTCAAAATGCAACTTTCCACGTTTATGAATACAAACAACGCTATTATCTCTACCTTTCTAATATTTAACTAATCTAAACACTCAGGTAAAATGTTATCTGAAATGGTACTCCTATAAATGCATTAACTTTGTCTTCCTTTGACTTTAAAGATATCTTTCCTTACTAATACATCTCAAAAGACTGTTTGGAAAGCCTCCGTAAAGTGGCAGAGCAAACAGATGAAGGGCGTTCTTTAGTAGTTCTTTATTATTAGCTTTCCAATGATACTATCTTCTTGTACTTTTCTTGACGAGAAAATAAATAGAATTTGTCTCACACACAGCTGTGTTTTTCTTTAGCTAAGGAATGCACAAAAGGAAATTTAAAAATCAGGCATTATCAGTGAACAAGCTAGTTAAAGTAAATAGATTCCAGGCAACTTGCTTCTAAGAGATTAAAGGTTAATGAGGGAACTTACCTTGCTCAACAGATTTATGAATAATCAAAGTCTGGAATAGGTACGTCCAATTTTAGGCCAGTACCCACCAAGCAAGTGCCAACAGCAGGCACACATCCGCTAGGCAGCTGCATTTTCTATCACATCGTTTATCGCTTTCTGATTAATTGGCATTTTAAAAACCATCATGAGAAGTCTTAACTGACCCCAGCCAGTTCTTTGAGAAATTTCAGTGACTGGTATAGGATGGTAGTTTAAACAAACAGTATGATCACAAAGATCCTTCTTATTATACCTCTGCCTGCAAAGATTATGTAATAACGCGTTAAGCTAAGGCCACGCACAGAATGCTAGTACCTTTTCAGTAGTGCTTCACTTATCGGGATATTTATGCTAAATAAATATATCTGGATTTGCTAAGTAACCCATAAAACAATTACCCAGCTCTGAATTATGCCCGAGGAACTCCAAGAAAGCATATCAGAAATAGCAGGAGCTTGCTAAAGTTAATTTGCAATCCTGCTCTGAGAGGAAAAGTACCAAAGCAGAACGGTATCGTCCAAAGCGCTCAGAACATCTCCTGCTACCGGCAGCCCCACAAAGCGGGGCGCAAAACCCAGAACTGTGACAAGATCCACACGAGGTGGCTCACGGAAAGGGGTGCTGGCTTAAAGGCTTGCTAATTTAGGTCTAGTTTGACCTGTATTTCTTCAATTTCTTATCATACAGAACTTAAACTTTGAAAAAGTGTTCGCACCCACTCGGTTTCTGCTTGAACTTCAGCATCTTTTGGAATATGGGTCTCTAATGGGGAATGGCTTAGATGGGTCTGAACACATTAAAGTCATTACTGAGATTATGTATTTGTTTCTTCATTAAATCTAGTTTAATCCCCGTTTCTCTAGTTGAATGCCTAACAATATTAAAGGCTTAATGTTTTGGTGCACCCTTCATGTGCAAATGAATATTTTAACACCACTCTTTAATGATCCTTATAGATCTTTCCAGCCTGGCCCATATATCCTAACTGTCCCTTTGAATGCACACTCTAATGATACCTGCAAGAGCTGTATGCAGAATGAAGGCTTGGGTCCCTTATGGATTAATCTATTCTGAAGATGAAAAGTTGCTATTGGATTGGAGAAGTATTTTACTTCTTAAGAAATTCAACTCATGTGAATCTTCTACCCCCTTCTTTCTGTTCCTTCTCCTGCTCCCTGCACAGATGAAAACAAGACCATTCCACCTCTCCACCCTTCCGCACAGATGATAAAGTAAATAGCATGATACAGCACACTGATTTAAGGGAAAGTATATGACTCACTTGGTTATCTCTGCACTGAAACCAATGTCACAAAACACCATAAAACCTTTGGAAATGTCTGCAAGATGTACTCAGGGCTACCAGTACACAAACCTTCTAGCCAGGAAGGCAGGCAGGCCAAAAACTGAGAACTTAGTGCACATGCTGACAGACTGGGGCTAATTTTAATAGGAATATCTTATTTAGGTGGTGAGATGTGATGAAATTTCCAAAATACTTTGAATTCCTCTATCAGGACACTAAAAAAGGTAAAAAAAAATCCATTCAAAAATTCATGTTTTGATAAATAAATGCCATATTAACAGTGCTATTAAAACAATGCTGGTAATTATAATAATGGCAAATGCATTGCTTAAAAAAAAAAAAAGTTAGTGTTATCCTAAGTGTAGGCATATTACAAGCAAGGCGCTTCCACAGATGACATCATCTTTGGCTATAAGCCCACCCTTGGATATCACACAGGCTTTGGATCTGAGGTCCCACAACTTAGGAGAACACTGACTCACTCGTGACAGAGGGGACACAACCTTGCTGCAGGGAAATGTGCCCTCCAGCCACTCTAAAACCTTGATTTTTATATCAAGCTTTGCAGGAGCCCATGGAAAAAAAAATATAGCATTGTACCACAGAGAGTTTTGCTTGCCTCAGCTCAGGGAGCGACACCCACCAAATTTCACCTGGAATCTATGTGAAATTCCACATGTCTTTGATTAAAAACTATAAATCCGGCCAGGTTTTACTGGAAACTGAGCCTAGATTTGTGCACAAAGTTTGCAAACCTCACCGTAGCCTTCAGCGGGCGGCACGTTCCTTGGGACTTGGGGTTTCCTGGCAAATATTTTGCAGGGCTCTGGTTTCTCATTCCTTTTGCTCCTGGCCGCCTCTGCTATGGGGTCGCATGTCACGATGAGACAAAAGAGAAACCTTGAAACATTTTGTGTTTTGATCTGTCACTGAAAGCATCTCATTTTAATGCCAGATTGTGCCACGTTTACTCCTGTGGAGTTAAACTTTATATACAAGAAATAGTCCCATTAGCTTTAGAGAAGGTGCCTGCAAGATAAGAGGCTGTGGAGAGCCGTAGCCAAGTAAGGAACATTTATTTCCTCTTTGGTAGCACACAGTCAAAACCGAAACACGCTGTGCATAAAAATAAGCAACATCAAGCTGCCTTTTATTCATTTATTTTCTACAGTGCATGCTGCATCAAGGGAAAATCCACATCTCCTAGACATAAACTAGGTATCTTTATTCTTTTATTCCCTCCACACACCTATGGATCCTCTGGGCATGAAGTCGAGGCAACTACGGCACTGCTGATTTCCAAAATGTGACAGGAGTGACTGAATGCTGTGTTTGTGGCAGGTTACAAACATTGATCATCTCTTATTTTACCCAATTTGCACTTAACTTCTTTTGTATTAGCCCTGTGATTCTGCAGTTTTATAGTGTTAAGCTTTGAGGTAGTAGCACAAGTCTAAGCTATTAGGAACAGCCTCTGGAAAGGTCTGTCTAGATTCATTATGGTGAATATAATCCAAAATAGATACGTACTCAGAATCACTTCCTAGCTGCAATTACACAAAACTACAGAAAAAAACAAGGTCCCAAAACAAACAGGCTCCAAGTTCAGGAAAGAGCCTTCCCTCCACCCTGCACATTCACCTACTTCACCCTGACGTCACAGCTGTAACAAAGAAATATGAAAGCAGACATGCCAACTTTTATCATTTTATCCCAGACCTCTAAATGGTTGGTGTCTTGCTTGCTCTTGAGGAGGAGGTCTCCAATGGCCACAAAGATCTAAACGGACCCCAAAATGGGCAGCTTTGAATGTCATGATTTGATGTCATCAGGGCAGGGGGTGGTGGCACCCGTCCTTGGCTGCTGATAGTGGCTGCTGGGTGAGATGATGGCTACTTCTGAAAGAACTAGAGCAAGTAGGACCCCTCCATAAAGGCGGAGGAATCAATTCCAGCTCTTCACGTCATACAAGGCCCGAGTGCTGCTCAAAGCAGGGAATCCTCTTCTAGGAAAACCAATTGTCCATACAAGGGGAAGGACATTTTAATCAGCTTGAACTTCACATAAAGTAAATTGAGAAGCTTTATAAAACCAGGCAGGGAGCGCATGGGCAGGCCAGGAGACAGCGATGGTCTGCACACCATGAGGGAAGGCTGCTAGTGGATTCTGGAGTCTATATCCATCCCCAAGGCTGTACCAAGTGGAAAAAGGCTACACCTGGGGACCTTATGGCTTTCCCTAAAGAAGGGGAGCTCATCTAAAATCAGCTGCGTGCACATTAAAAAAAGAATAGTGAAGACCGATGGAGAAGACTACAAAAGGCATTACTTGATTTTTGTGACAAGCAAGTGACCTGCTGTCTCCATTTCCAGCCCTACATACCTAAGATTGAAGCACACAAAAATGCAGCTGTTTTTGTCTTCTGCATTTGTGTGAGGCTGTATTTCTTCTGCAAAATCTCTCTCATCCTGCAGAGCTTTTAAAATATTTATCTCAGACAAATGCAAGTCATTTGTTCAGATCACAACTGAATGCAACAGTAACGCTGCAACTTTCAAATGCCCCTGAAACGCAAGTCAGGTGGTTTGATTTTCTTTGTAAATATAGTAAGGCTTCCTTAAATGTATTTTTTAAACACTACGAGAAAGACACAGAAAAATAGTGGTCAGTTTGGTTTAACTTAATAAACTAAGAAAGAGTGGGGATTTGGAAATTACTGAAGCTATTACTGAACTGTTTACTTTATACAAGCAAATAGGGGGTTAAGTCTTTACAAGAGCAGCTCCTAGGAACCATCAAACAACTTACAGTTCTGAGGGGAAAAAATGCCTCAATACTGGACTGAAACCCATCTGGAGAGACTGATCAAATAAGAAATCCATCCTAGAGAGGACACTTCAATACAAAACCTCAACTCAGCTAATCCCCAACATGCTGAGGTTGCCTTTGCCCCCCAAACAGGCAGAGAAACCCAAAGATCTAAATCCTAACTCCAAAAACAACAACCTGATTCAGCAAAAGAGATGGATAGTTTTGCTAGCGTGCATTTAAAGACCCATTTTCATTCTTTGCATCTTCAAAACTCTGGTCAGTCCCCCTGCAAATGTGGGGAAGGCAACGACGGAGCCCCGTGATCCTGAAGACACCCAAGGTGTCAGAACGTAGCTGTAGTGCAGAACGGAAGGGCTTGCACACGTGAGCTCCAAGAGGAACAATTTTCAAAATCTGAAGAGAAATTGTTGTTGACAATCTGAATCTGCCTCCCAGTGAGTATAAACCCACCACAAGCTTCAGCCTGCTGCAGTTTTTGCAGAGTGCTTCACACATACTTGTTGCCAATGTAAATTGCAACAGCAACATAAGCATTTTTTCCTAAAAAGTAAAATTGAAGTTACCAATAAGAGCAGACATGAAATTTGGGGATAGTCTATGAAGCCTTCATTTCTTAACTATGAGCTGTTGCCATTCACAGCTTGCAAATAAATAAAATTAGAAGCCATTAAATTCAGCATCAGTTTCTCATTAGTAATAATCATCTCCCAGCAAAAAAAAAGGAGCAGCAGTGAGAATGACACCAGCGGGTCTGTGATTCTAGAAGCCGGTGATGGGGCCAGGCCCTGCAGCGGGAGCGGACACCTCGCTCAGGATCCCCTCCAGCTCCAGCGCAAGGCACCATCCCTAGGGAATCGCTCGGGAAGGGGCCAGAGCCCTTGGCGTGCCGGCTCCGTGCCAGGAATTCTCCTGACCTCCGACGGGCCCGTAGCGAGCTGGGCGAGAAGGTGCTTCTTAGGGATGAAGAGGGAATGCACGCGGTGCTCCGAGCTGCCGGAGCCGGCCCCTGCGCCGCGCACGGAGCTGCGGCCGCTCGAGTTCCCGGCTGCAAAAACCCGCTTTACAGGGATAGGTTGCTGTGTTTGCGAGGGAGATTTTTCGAAAATAAAGAACAAAACCAGACATTAAAATCTTTACCCTGCACGCAATGATTTCTCGTGCTTATAATGAATTCCACTTTGCATATTGCAAAATCACCCAGACTGTCACTGTAAATTTTCTCCCATTATTGACAACCTGTTTGCCGATTCACAGATGAGTGGGCCGTTTTCTACATCCATGATTATATAAATCACTGGCCTCCCTGACATCATCCAATAAACCTAATTGGCGGCGGTTTGTCTCAGCTAAGCTACGGCTTGGAGGTGGCGTCACCCCGAATGAAACGGGCGCGCTTCAAAAGCCGCATCCTCCAGGAGAGCCTCGACCTGCCGATTCGCTGTGGGAAAGTTGAGCTGTAACGTGGCCCTCCCGCGAAACGTCTCTCCCGCTCCCCATGCCACCCCCAATGCTCTCCTGCTCCCCACACTGCCTCCAAATGCTCTCCTGCTCCCCAGGCCGCCTCCCAGCTCCTCTCCTGCTCCTCATGCTGCCCCCAAATGCTCTCCTGCTCGTCATGTTGCCTCCAAATGGTCTCCTGCTCCCCAGGCTGCCCCCAAATGCTCTCCTGCTCCTCATGTTGCCTCCAAACGCCTCTCCTGCTCCCCAGGCTGCCTCCAAGCCCCTCTCCTACTTCCCAGGCCGCCTCCCAGCTCCTCTCCTGCTCCCCAGGCCGCCTCCAAACACTGTCCCGCTCCCCATGATGCCTCCAAGCTTCTCTCCTGCTCCCCATGCCGCCTCCAAACGCTCTTGGGCTCCCCACGCCGCCTCCCAGCGCCTCTCCCGCTCCCTACGCCACCTCCAAAGGGGCACGTGCCTCAGCCTCCTCAGCGATGGCCGAGCTGAGTCACACGGGAAGCACCCCTGGATACGAGCAGCAGGGCAGCCCCCTTGGCTCTCGCACAAGGCCGCCTCCGCCGTTCCCCCGTGGGGACGTTGCTCTGCCGACACGCGGTGAAGCAACCGCTCGTACGGGCCGGCCTGCGCCGCGGCCCGGCGAGATGCGCGCTGGGATTCGAGACACCGCGCGGCTCCGCCTCACCAGAAACCGCTTGGAAGGCGCCCGCGGCCCCGGCCGCACGCAAGCAGCTACGGAACACGCTCGCCTGCCAAACACAGGGAAGCTTAAGACACTTCTCGTACGGTGTTAGGTTGCAGCATGTTATTAGAGATGAGTAAATGCACAGAGGAACAAAACGCACAATAAGCTGATCTTCTTCCAGACCCTTTCGAAATCCGTTCAGGAAAGACTCTTGCCCTCCTTCCCAGTGAACCCCCAAAGACACATTATCCTTGGAAACAGGCTGCAAAAGGCGCCGGGTCAGCGGGTCTGGCATCGTCTGCTGGGCTGGCCGGGGCTCCGCGGGCGCCGGGGCTTCCTCGGGGAAGCAGCACTCGCCACATTCCTCCTTCTTAATGGGGTGTAATCAGGAACACATTTGCTTCAAACCTATTAGCGAGCTTCCCCCTTTGAACCAAAAGAGTTTTTTTTTTTTAAAAAAAGTAGTTTTATTAAGCTGCAACATCAAGTCTATTTTGTTTTGCTATCTGTACCAGGCTTTCTCTATGGTAAGACCTGAGCACAGTTCTGAGAGCCCAGGCCCGTCTTTGCCATCTACCCTTCAGGAAACACAGGGCCATGATGCACTCTTGTTCTCTCCACTGCTTTTTCCCCTCTTTTTTTATGTCAGAACATAGCTGGGTGGTACATTTGGCTGATACTATGTCTGTAACTGATGATAACTCCCAGTTTGGAAAAGCCTGTCTAGAATTTCTGGCTAGAAGAATGAATTCAAAGTTATATTTATTTTTGCAACACAGCACAAACTGGTTAAGATCAATACTTCCTTGGTTTTAAAAAAGTCATACAAATTTGTCTGATTAAAATGCTAAACCTGCAAGCAGCCTGGTTTAAAACAGCAGATATCTCCTTGATCCACCCCCCCGCCATTACATTTATATGGCTAAAAATGAGTGTACCTGCAACCACACATTGCACCCAAATGCTAAATGTACCCGTTTTTAACGCTGCACATTTGCTCCCAGGCTTTCTGCCCATACCCTTCCCGCAGTGGCTTCCTGGACGTGGCTGATGGCAGCTGTGGAGATGCCAGCCTGGCCGTTCCCCACAGACACGTTAGTTTAAAGACTTGGTGGTTGGACTGCCGAGTTACTCCGCTGCTCACACGAGGCTGCTGCTCCTCATCATCATCTTCAAGACCAAGGCCAAAGAAATAGAGCCCAAGTTGAGGAGCGCACAGCCAAGCCCTGTGTGACAAATAGCGGGGGAATCGGTACGTGCACAGTGTTCCCACCAAGCAAACCAGCTGGTTTCTTTCTTTTTTCAGGCCAATTTAAGCTTCCCTGAAGACCTCGTAGGATGAGCCTTTACTTACGGAAAGTAACAGACAAAATAGCTGGTTTTCAGGTTTGATGCTTAAGTCCGTCTAAGACTAATCCAAAGTCCAGTGTTTTGGACCCTGGTAAGCCGAACTCCTAATGAAGACAAACGTAGGACAGCACAGGGAATGAAAGGGTATCTCATCTGATCTGCTCTGCACAGCACATTTGTGCTGCAGCAAATCAAAACCACCACGTTGTGTCCTTTCTAAATATCTCTATCTCTTCCACTTGAGCAATGTCACCTGCTTGTGCCCCTTCCTTCCTATGAAGGACACTTCATATAAAATAAGGCCATTTTGCAATTAAATTTGTTTCAATGTTTTTGTACTGTTAGCTAGTTCTAAAGATTTACCATGGGCAATTTGGCTAACTCAGCCAAATCTCATCCCTGTGCCCATCGACGTGTCTGCGTAAACAAGCTCAGCTCCCAGTCAGACACCTAAAGGAAGAGAGTCATTTGTCTCCGGTGACAAGCACCCAGAGGTTTCCATCGGGGAGAACGTGTGAAAATGAGAAAACCAGCTGAGTGTTGAAAATAACACATCATGGGGCTGCCTAAGGAGGAGCAGAGAAAACCTGGCCCTGAATCGTGAATTCTGGCATCCTGTCTCTAGCCTCGCTGATACCCAACGATGTCGAAAGAGCCCGGGTGCTCCAGACGCGGCAGGGCACGAGGACGCCCTTCCCTGCCCGGCGGCCCCATCGCCCTGTGCCTCCAGACAGGGCCTTTATCTCCACTTCTGCGGCCACTCATTTTATTGGCCATGAAATTATCTGACTCTTAAAAAAAAAATACAATAAAAAATGGAAACCATGAAATTTAACTCAATTTCTGAAGGGCACCTAGGTATTTTGCCAATAAAATTCACAAAACTCCCTTAGATAAAAGCCCTTCTCCTCTTTGCCCTGCCTTAACACTTATAATCTCCCAATTTCCTCAATGCTTAATCTTTGGGTGCTCTGAAACCAGATGGTTCAGCAATTAGATAGACCCGGGGCTTTGTTTGCTTGGTCTCTTCTGTAAGCACCAAACAATAAATCTCACAACCCGCACGTCGTGAATGCGCTGGCCAAGGCCAAGCCCCTGCCCGGCAGCAGGACTCCTATTTCCTGGGCCCACAGAAGACAGAAAAATATCACGTTTCTACCTCATTCGACCCTTTCAATATCCCCGTCACGCTGCATTGCTTTACAAGGCACCGTTCCCCTGTTGCAAGGGAGATTACAGCGAATCTAACAGGTCGGGCCCGGCCGGCCGGCGCAGCGACCACGTCTTATCTGCCCCACATCTTGGCACCTCGAACCACAAGGACCTGTCCTCGGGCAAGCAATCCCTAATAACATACACAACAAGTAAGAGAGGGTTTCTTTTCTTCTTTCTTTTTGACGAAAAATATATACTGAGGTAATTAAATTGCTAGCGTGATGGATGGCCTTATTTTATATTTGAATTCAAAGTGACTTTCTATACTGTATGAAAAAACATGACTTGCTGCAAAAACTACAATGCCATAACCTGCACTAAAATAGAAACATGGATTTTTGCCTGGAATTTTTAAGAATCAAGGGTTTTCTTCCTGCTCTTCCTGGCAATTTGTAGTATTTTGATAGGTTTTACCCCAAATCTTAAAATATTTAGGTAGCATTAAGTAATTTAGACTGAAGTTAATCTCTGAATAACTTCTCCTATGTAAGGATAGAAACTGAACCACACCAGGATTGCAATGTGCTCGAGATCACACAGGAAAAGCCTGCAGCCCTGGGAAGGGCTCAGGGATTTGAGCACCAGACCTTACCCAAGCCCTGCACAGCAAACCGCTGCGCGGGGCATCGGCAGCATCACTTAGAGTCAACATGGTTCAAACTCCCTTTTGCAGATCCTGTTTTCAGCTATCTGTACAACCTAAGGAGATCTTAAAAACATCATCGATACCATAACCACATTGAAGCAATACAGGAAAACTGTTTGATCTTCTCTCCCCTTGCCATTCTATAGAAGAGGAAAAAAAAAAAAAAAAAAAAAAAAAAAAAAAAAAAAACCAGAAAAAGCACTGACCAACTGCTCAAATTGCATCAAAATAGCTTCACACTGTGGAGCTATTTCATTAAAAAATAAAAACTAAGGATTTGCTGTTATGTTTCAAGGTCTACATTAATGTGAAATTACAGTTGTAATGCATTATAATTTAGGTGATCTAGTTTTGCTTTTACCTTCTATCAGAATCCTGTGAGCCGTACCATGAATTGTGAAAGCTACTGGCCAGCAGCCACGACAGTATTAACGGGCTTGCTACAGTTGTTTGCTGTGCAGGAATGCTGCTTGCAAAAACCCACTCCACAACATCTATAAACCCGTGGTTCTCCTGCTTGTGTCTGCTACAGAGTTCACTAGCAAACACTTCAATGAAGTCTCCTCACAGCACCGCTCCGACGTTCACATCTGGTCATTATTTCACCGTGTGGCCACACGTTAGATAAACACGAATACTCCTAAGAGCACAGTATCTACCCATGACCTCAGCTGTGACATCAAACAAGCAGACTTGTAGATGCCAGAAGCACTGAATAATCCCCGTGGTTGACTTCCACAAAGTAGGAAGCATAAAAATTCTGCCAAGTGATGAAACTGGCTATTGTGTCACTGGCTAAGTGATTAAATACTGGCTATTATCAGTTCTTCAGTTTTCTTCCCCCTCGCCTTTTTTTTTTTTTTGGTAATAGGAAAATGGGTATGCAGAAGGTGCTCCAGCCCCAGAAATTAAGAAAATGTCATAATAGAGCAGTTAACTAACCTGTAATTACACTGTCAGTTGTCTTAACTTCATCGCCCACTAATGGAGTAAGTTATAGTGGAAGCTGCCAATGTTGTTAGGAGGGTTATTTATTTTATGCCCTAATTAATCAGTGCTGACACTGAACCACATCCGTCCTCCTTCCTTGTTATTTAAATGACCCATTTCTATGGAGGCCCCTCTTTGCGCAGCGCGTTTCATTAATGCGCTGGCACGCGCTGCCGACGACCACGGTGGCTGCTCTTCCGGCCGCCCCGCGCTCCCGCTTCCCGGGAAGCCCTCGGAGGTTGGATGCTCCGTGGCGCCGAGGGAGAAGGCTCAAGGTCAAGCCGTTTGCTTGCAGGTAGACACGTGCTCGAGTGAGGGCCCAAATCGGGGGCCTGTGGCCCAAACTGGAGCTCCCTCGGCCACTGCTGCACCCGGGCCGGGCCTTGCGGGAGGCCCTTCCTTGGCGGCGAGATGCCTCAGCACGAGTGCGGAGGTCAGAACATGTCGTGCTTAGTTTGGCTTAATTTGGCAGGCCAAAAACTGGGATTAGGAATATCTCAAGTAGGGTTTCATAAAGAGGTGAGGCGATCCCATGCAGTCCCGCTTGACTTACTTCTTTGCTCCCTGTAAGGGCTGTTTCCCAACAGAACTGGCTGCAGGAAGGCTGGGCTCCGGGCGAGGTGTCGTCCTCTCGCCGCCGCGCCGCGCTGCCAGGAAGAGCTGCGCCTAGGAACCACCTTCCCAAGGCAAACTGCCTAGTGACAGGCCCTTTCAAAACCCCATTTTCTAAAGGAAGACAAATGACACAAGGCTGTGCATACCTTCCCTGGGTGAAGTTCAAACACAGCTTTCGGGAGCTTTCAGAAGGCACAAAAAAAATGCATTTCAGCAATTTAATTTGCAGCAGAAAAAAACACGAGTGTTTCAGGTACCCCACAAGAGCTAAGAAGGGATTTTTAAAACTTCTGGATGTTTTTAGGGGGACTAAGCTAAGATGGTCTAATTTAATCTTTCTAATAAAGTTTAAAATTTGAATAACATTTATTATTGGGAGGAAGCACCCCAATTTCACCAGCACAGTGTCCAGGCCCCAACCCCAATGCCAAGCCAGGTCAGTGTAAAGCAAAGCAACTGTCACAACGAGGGAACATGATCCAGTGCTGCCTTTTGAAACCAAGGGCCATGTGCAGCTCCAGGACTTTCAAAGGCAATAACTCAAACATCCAGGTTACATCCAGATATTTTCCTGACTCCCTAAATGTTTTGCCAAACCATGAACTAATTTCCACCACGAAGGCTCTTGCATATTGAGCACATCTTTGGAGAGAGTTGCTCATTTGGCAGACCTCCAAGGACACTTGAGACCTCACTGTGCAACAGGCAGTGTCCAGAACCAGCCAGAAGTTGCCAGTTCCATATTGTCTGACGAAACAGACAATATGGACAACAGACAACAAGGGTGTGGTTTGGGCAAGGAGCCTGCTCCACCAAGCGATCCTCGGGCAGTGAGCAGCTAGAGGAGATATCTGGAGGCTGCTGATTTTGGCCAACGCTCCATGTTGACCTTTTAGTCAGGATATCACTCCTTTCTGGAGAAAGGCCCCAGATATTGCGTGTTTATTAGCAAAGAGAAAGCTGATGAGCCCTTAGCGAGCGTCGTGATGTTGACTTTTCCTGGCTGCAGCCCAAGGGCTTGCTTTGAAGCATGCCATCGTGCTGCATGTTCAAATGCACTCGTTTCCAGTCAAATTGCTCTGAGCAGTTGAGGTATACTGTTATTATTGTACACAAAGTCTACATACATGAATGCTCATTTAAAACAGCTGACAGGGAAAGCTTTTAAGGGCCAACATCTCCTAAGCAGAGCAAAAGCCAAAAAAACAAGGACCAACCAAGTGCCCTATCCTGCTCCCATTTAAATCAACAGCAAAGCCTCCATCCCCACGGCTCCATGCTGACAAGTTTGCGAATGGCCAAAGAAATGCACATTAATTATCATTACTATGTCTGTTATTGTATAACAGACTGTGATTCTGTACTTTATCTCCGCAACCATTATCTCCTGCCATGTGATCTAAGTGTTGATACTGCTAATGTAAAGGAACACAGAACAGTAGTCATTTATCCTGCAAAAGACCTCGTGCTTTTCTTGTTCTATCAATCATTAAACAAGTAATGTCTTTTGTGTTATTGCCTTGACATTCATTAACACTCACGTCACAGGAAATCTTTGCAATTAAAATCCTTATTGACGATCTGTGGTTGTTTCTCATTGGCGTGTAACAAGCAAGATAATAAAAAATGAAAACAATAGTGTTATCATAGATAACTGAGGAGGTTTTTCCTTTTTCTTTTTGTACCTCAACTATTTTAATGTTGGTATTTTTTTAAATTTGAACACAGACTCGAGAGCTCTGAATGCTGGTAAACCACTTTTTATCAGTCCTGAACATCTGAACACCCCTTTGACATTAATCCTGTATGACCAGCTTTAGTGGAAACACTCAGGCTTGGAAAAGTCAAGCTATGTGAGGACAAGACAAATGTTTCTTTCCTCATACCATTTTACCCCTTGGAGACACATAATGAGCACATATGCAAACCAGCAGTAGAGGAACATTGAGTTTTGTCTATCATCCCAAATACCCCTTGGAATGATTTAGGTGTTCCTAGCTCTGAGCGTGGGGATAAGGCCCCGCAGGAGGCCCTGGGCGGAAAGTCCGGGGGGAAGAGCAGCAGCACCGGGATGGAGCCTCCTGCTCCAGGTGGCAGACATGGATGGCCAGCAGCTTGGGTTGTGGGGAAAGGAAAGCAGCAGTTTGAACTTGAGCCTAAGTCTGAACTTCACTTATGGTCACAGTCTACCCTTGCCTACTGCCGTGTCCAAAACACCCTTTCTTTTTAGCTGCATGGAGTCTCACAAATTTAATTTGGTTATTACAGCTACTGCCTCCTGTTGCCACAAACAGTCAAGTGCTTCCAGTTTAATAGATGACTATTTGGTTGCATCAGGGCTTTTTTATCTCTTGAAGAAGAGGGCAAGTTTTGCATATGCTGTTAACATTATCTATGGCACTCTGTTGTGGAACACACATTTTAAAAAGATCATTGCATGGGATTAGGAAAAAAAAGTAGAAACTGAACAGAACAAAAAAAGGAAAAATGAGACTGAAAATATTTCATTAGTTTAGGTTTTGTGTTTTTGACACGCAAAGGTTAAGGCCCACTTGTTTGCTACGCCTGATGGCAGAAGCACTTCTAAAAACTGAGAAAACTTAGCCTGAAGAAAATGCATCTGTTGAGATGCATGCTGAAGGTGAAACACTTGCCTCCTGTCCTTCATCTGCACTGACCAGCCAAGTATTTAAGCCAACACACTAGGATCACAACCTTACTGGTTGTGATCAGGAGTCGAACAGGAGTCGAATCTTCCATATAAAAAAGCAACACCTAGTATTCAATATGCAAAAAATATGGGCATTAAGAATAATCATAAGTTTTCTGGACCAGAATTTATGCTATGCCCTTGCATACACATAGAGCCTAGTAAAATGAAATCCTGACCTACACCCCACCAATTCTGCCATCATACTGATAAGGTCAATTCTTAACACTGCACAACATCAGGCATTTGCACACAAATGCTTCTGTACTGAAGGACAAAACATCATTTTGGAGCAGTGACTAACGGTAACCTTTCACTATCTTAGCTTTGGCCATGTTATATCTGAACTTGAGGAGACGGTTCTGGGCTCCGAGGCAACTCAGCTAACTTTGTACAAATCTCCATGCTGCTGGTGAATGGAAGCAAAATTAGAAGTCAAACCCACAGTTTACATATCCTTCTGAAAGACACGTTTTTAGGTAGCTCTTGCATGTTGGCAGAGGAGTCAGAAATAGCGTGGTGGGATCATCTAGGAAAAGAGAGAAATGTATCTGGAAAAGAATTTCATGGCGGCAGTGAAGAAGGTTTTACCTTCCTCAAGGACGGATAAAGGGAACTCTCTCTTCAAAAATATATTTCCAGGAATATATTTTTCAGTTCCTGCCTCATTTCTAGGGAAAGTGCATAAGAATAACACATCTGTGGAGATGGTTTCCAACCCTGGGATCAGTTCAACAGAAGTTGCACGCTCAGACTCCCACTCGATTCAGGCCTGGAGGTGCCTTCTGGACGATAACAAGCGTAACCTCAAGATGCACAGACATCGACAGCAGTGAAAAATTAGATCATTAGACCCTTTCACTATCTTGGAGATTGTTTTAATTACAGCCCATATATCTTGGGCATATTTACTGAGTGTGTCACATATACAGAGGTGGTTAAGAACCGACTACACCTCTGCAACCTTGCTACAGAAATAAACTGGGTGAGAGGAAAAAAAAGTAAGAGGGACTCATCCTTGCTTTACTCACAGTTATGCTACAGTGCTGGAAGTCTTAAATACATGGATGTCAAAGCCAGGAGAGTTAAACTATAATTGCAAACTATAATTTTCCATTTGCAGGTTTGAGGGGCTCTGAGACCTAGGAACATGCATTTATGAACAGCCAGAGCAGTGAAGAGGACACATCACATTCAACACATTAGCAGATGGGCTTTTAACATTCACAAGAATAGTTTAAAATACTTGGGTCTCTTTCTCTTATTCTGGTAATTTAAGCATAAGTTGAGTTGATAACTGACTTGGACTGCCTATGGTTTCTCATTTGAAATCTAGAGGAATAATCTTAGCAGGAACTGTACTTACCAGTCTGTCCAACAAAAAAGAATGTAAGAAAACATGACAAGTATATTTCTCGGAAATTTAAGAAGGAAATATATTGCTTTAATATGTTGCAGGTACCTGCATTATTCATAGTTTATGTCAATGATTAAATTCCCTTTCTCATACTCCAGAACTAATACTATCAGATAATAAAGTTAACATCATTTATACATTAAAGACATGCTGTCTCTGCCTTTGGTATTCACTCACATTTATCAAGTCTAATGAATCTGAAGAACTGAGACATTCAGTAAACTAATCTGATAGCATACTCTGTTCCCCTTAGCGTCTCCATAGCTTGCTAGACAACTGAGCAAACCAAGGTACTGCAATATTTAACACAATCTTTCAGTTCAGGTAAGCCTCGTGAAGGCAAAATAATATTGTACAAAATGGTGAATTATGAATGAGTCTCAGAAAATATTCTCATTACAGGAAATTCTACTTCAGGAGTTCTATATGAGATCACAAGTTAAATTTCATATGGAGGAGTACTCACCACTCCCACTTTCTGTGAAGGGCAGGGATTTATTGATACCCAGCTGTTGCAGGAATGACCATGCGTATCTTCTGAAAAATGGTTGCCCTGCATGAGAGGGTTGTAGGCAACTCAAGAAACTTTTTGAAGGGTCATGTCACATGCTCGCTAGCACAGACATTTCTAGAGCTAATACGTCCCTTCCAGCTCCTTTGAGTATCTGATGGAAACTCTCTGATTTACAAATACACTTCGTAGTGGTTTCAAGTATCTTATTTCAACTCGTATTGTACTTGTGTACAAGTTCACACCAGTATTAAAGCACCCTGTGAGGACTCTAGACACCCATCCTAGCACTTGCGTCACATATAAGGGATGGTTCAACCAACTTTCCAGCATGCTCGTGGTCATCTCATGCCATAGATCAAATCAGTATATCTGCACGGCTTCACTCAAAGGCAGAGCCAAACCTCGTGGCTGAACAACAGGCATGAACAGTGCTCAAGGAGCCTCTGTGCTGCTCTTGCCATGCCCTCGATCCATGCATCACCTAGAGCAAGTCTTTTTATCACTCTGCTCATCACTTCCACAGAGCCAACGCGATGAGTGTGTTGGACAGAAGCAACAGACCACAGGTATTTGGGCATTAAATGGATGAGCGTTGTGGAAAAGGTATTAAAAGGTGAATACCTAATGCAAACAGGGATGAGATAAGAGATATCTGATTCACAAAGATTCCGCCTTTCATGCCCGATATATGGGTGGCTAGCAGGTCACCGTACGTGAATTACAGGTAATATAAGCGGGCATGAGGAAGCAACATTTTAACTTGAAAGGACTTGTAGAGGGATGGGAGAGAGAATTTGCATAAAACCATACAAAACAGATGAGAACGGACAAGCCTGCTAGTATCAAAGACAAGTCAAAGGAAAATTACAGAAGAACAAGGAAGTTATTGTAGACACTTCAATATCTTAACCATAAGAGAAACCAAAAAACCTCTAAATCCACCAGAACAATTGCCTAAGGCGGTTAGCAAAAGGCCCCAGGCTTCTGATAGAAATATATCACATTACTGATAATTTGATGACAAAAAGTCTTACCATGTTTTCCTACCTTTGAATTCTTTAAAAGGCAAAATACCTCTGCAGACTGAAAAAAATGCATTTAATACAAAAGTTAAGGCTATATTTAGGAGTGTTATCTATTATCTAACTTTTTAATGCTATTTTGTGAACACCAAGGCAGTCAACACCAGGAGTATCTTTTGTGATAGCATTTTTGGGGGGAGGTTCATCATATTTAGAAATATAGAAGACTTTGTTTTTAAATTGGCTCTGATTTATTAAAAAAAAAAAGTTCTGATGGTAAGTATTGGTGTTCTACACTTAATGACAAGTCCAAGATGTTCTTTCAGGGGCAAATAGAGACATATGTAGGCAGAAATGGGAAAGCAATCTAGGCGGAGGTGTTAAAATAGTTTGGTTAACTAAAAAGGCATCAAGAATTCAGAAACTGTCCCAAGATGCAACCTCAAAACTTAAATTTCACATTGAGCAAGCCATTCTGCTGATGTAGTTCTGCTACGTTAACAGCTTAAGTTCGAGTTAATGATAAGTTGGACTCTCCAACAGAAGGAAAAATGGAAGTATGTGGACCTATTGATCTATTAAAATCAGTGTGTTTTGAAAAAGAGGCATGCAAGTGATTTTCTCTTTGACAGCCACACTGATTTTCTTCAGCCTATATTCCAGCAGAATCAAATGCTCGGTGGATAAAGCCCAGTGCTGGTAGAGAGATAAAAGAATCTCTGAGCAATTTATTACCCGGGCCTGGGTGCTAGGGACAGCAAGCTGAGACACGACATGTTCCCGAAGCACTCGGGAGTGTCCTGGCCATAGCCACCCCATGACGGCCCCTTCGCAGGCCTCTTCCCTCCCTGGGACCCACCACATGGAGGACAGGTGTGTGAAGCCACGGACTGTGACATTTATATAGTTATTCTGGTGATCCAGAACTAGGAGGAAAAGGGAAAAAAAAAAGGGAAAAAATAGTAATGCAAACAATGGTGGATGAATCTATGGTGGATTTAGGTAAGAAAAGACCTGGTATTCATGTGAGCCAAGAACTCATTTCTGGGCAACATTCCTCCATCCTTTACTTTAGCTGCCCCTCTTCCTGTCCCTCCCCCAGGAAAGGATTAAGCCCACAAATTAGAGTGAAACCAAAACCTATTAATATCGACATAGTAAGCTGAGACATCACTTAACACGGCTGAGTTTAAGCCTGGCTGGACACAAAGGATGACCAATCCCCTGTGATTCAGCACCCAAAAGGCAGAATTATATTTCTGCCCGATGACACTGTGGTGGTGACACACACGATAAGCAGAGATAACGCAGTGCCCCGGAGGTGTCTCACCGCGAGCCCTTGCCAGGAGCGAGCTCTGCGGAAACGGTGACTCACGGCAGCGCGACCTGTCGCAAGACCTCGCAGGAAGGGGCGTGAGGTAACTGCAGGGCTGCCCTGCGCTCCGCAGCACGCCTCCTCCCGGGGCCCGCACAGATAACGCGACGAGATGAATAGACAAACAGCATTCACGTCCATGAATCACAAGGGATCCTTCCAAGCCCTCTCCCAAACAACCCGTCTTCACGATCAATAAAATTTCAACTGCAGTTCCAAACTGCCTCTCCTTCAACCAGTTTCTTTCCTTCTTCCTCCTCGCTGCTCTGCCATGAGAAGCATGGAGCTGAGACGTCCCCACAGGGCCCATTGCGACCAGCGAGTTCAGGAGCTGGGACCTGGGTCTCTGAAATGGGGCGTCATGCGAGATAAAACCTCTCTGAAAGATCAAACAGCTCCAGCGCCATTTTATGCAGCATTTGGTCCGTGAAGATGGCCTTTTGAAGAGCCTTCTCCCACACACCAAGAAATACTCCTGTCCCAAAGAGAGTATTTTTAAATTAAAAATGGTCATTTTCTTACCTGCAGCACTGAACACCTTGGATCTGGAAAGCAGAGCTGTAGCTCTACAGTCACGGCCCCGTCGCGTACGGTGCGGAGAGCAGAGCAAACTCCAACTCTATGCAAGGCTCCACCATGCAAAGAGGTGAAAAAAAGGCTTAAGCCCTTAAAAAGGGAAAAAAAAAACACCAGCAGCTTTTCAAAGAAATATTGAAAAGGACCTTGCTGGATGAACAGGAGCTCTGCCCGAATATTTATAGCAGAACTATAAACTCATGAACAAATTATGAGGATTTACAAGGGCAATTCAGTCTCCAGCCAAAGCAACCGAATGGCAGGGGATGACTCTCCTACTGTCAGCCAGAAACAATTAGCACTGCACTTGGAGAAGACAGGTTAGCTCTAGTTCTTACCCTACCTACTGAGAAGAGAAGAAGGAACAAAAAAAAAAAAAAGGTCATCCTTTCCATTACCACAGTAAGCACACAGGAAGATCATTCCTTATCTCATCAGTGCTCCACCTGACACTGTTTATGGACCCTTTGTTCTCCATTCAACTCACCTGTTACAAGGTTGTTTTTTTTTTTTTTTTTTTTCCTTCTTCTCTTTTTTTTTTAATGTCCCAACACTTTAAACTCTGAATTTTAACTACATCTCAAACATCAGAATTCAGAGCCTCTGGCCAAATTGTTAAAAGCTCTATGGGCTTGTATTCATATTCTGATATAGACTTGACATTTTTATACGCCTGAGTAGGATGTTACCTATGCACGCTATCCCTCTTGTTTCATTGTGGTGAACATGATTGAAAATCTGGCTCTTAGGCACCTCACCTGAGGTCTGCAAAGCTGTGCTTGGCTTTTACATAGATGCCTAAACTCCTGCTGCTATCTGTGGGAACGTTTCCAAACGGCTTTGACCTATGCATGCAATTGAAGGCTGAAATTATTTGTAAAAATGCTCAGTCCTATGCTGTTAAATGGGGATTATCAAGAGTTTGTAACTGTAAGAAATCTTAATTACAATATGCATATTAAGAATATATTAATGATAATATTTAGTGAGGAAAAAAAGAGCTATCCAGAAGTACCACTGCAGGTACCCCTCAGGCCAGTGATATCAATCACTGGCTGATGTAAGCCAAAACGCCCCTGGGTGTTATATTCTTTCCAAGATGATAAGTGAATGGAAAAGTTCTCTAGAATTCAACAGCAACAACATCCACAAGAAGGATGTATGTAGCAAAGTCCCATGAAAAATGTTCTGAACCATAGAAGCCTAGAAAAATGGACAGCAGAATATAGAAGATAAATATCCTTTCCATGAATTTTTAAATTCTTGTGTAGAAATTATCTGTTCCCAGGTAAATCCCAGAGGTGGTTCAAAACTCTGTTCGAAACCTGCAGTACTTCAGGCACCACCATGGGTAAAGGAGGACTTAATAATGGTGACCACTCAAAGTGCCCTGGAAGGTGCTTCTGCTGCTGAAGGGAAACCAAAAGCTCACTGAAATGTGTGGTAATTAAACCACATCAATTAAATAAAATTAATTAATTAATTTTGTAATTAAACAAAAGCTTTTATCCAAGTGTGCATAAAAGGCCAGGGCACATCCGAGGACTGCTACAAACACATGACCTGCGCAAAGCTCGTTTTCTGGACAAAGGCATTAACTGACAGAGGATGTCCGTGTTCGGCTTTTCACAGTAAGTATCTCTTTGATAAGGAACAAACCAAAATGGAAAAGCTCTTCCAGGCCCTTCCCACTAATCCAGACCGGTTGGTATATACAGAAGAAACTCTCCAGGCACTTCCCCTTTAGATCACAAAAGGAAACATTAATCAAGCAAAAGATGGGAAATTATGACAGCTAGCAACTAAAGTTCAACCCAAGTGGCCAAGCTGGAGTTGATCACAGGGTACAGGTGACTATCCATCAAATGACCTATCATAACACGCATTAAAATGTCTGCGTTAATCAGGCCGGTAGCCAAGAACAATATTTTTATGCTGACTCTCATAGCAGCAGGTACAAAAGCAACCCCCTCGAGCCCCCGCTCTGCACGCGTTCAAGAAGAGGATTGCTCAACCAAAAGGAATTCCAGAAATGACTGATCTGAGTTATCCGTCTCCTCACCGCAAAGCGCGTGCAGGACCAAGGAGGGTTTCTAGGAAACCTGGAAGATGAGAGGCCTGCGGGGTTTGGGCAGAGCGGGGAAAAGCGCCTCCAGGCCTGAACCCTTGTGCCTCGCTCCCTGCAGCGGCCTGAAACCCCAGGAAGTGCCAGAGCGGGTGACAACCGCATTCAGTCACCGCCTCACGGTGACGTGGGCGACGTCGCTGCCGCCGTTTCCTAAACGGGGGCGAGGAAGAGCGTTCCCGCCGGGCGCCATGAGGGAGCACGAGCTGCCACACGGGGCGGTTAGTGCCTCTCTGCGGCGTGACGCTGGCCGCGACAGAGCGCTCCATCAAGTTCTTTTACTAATGTCCCTCCATTGGCATGGTTTGAGGACAGGTCACTGTGCCATTAAATGGGGTAGGCAGAGCTGAGCCAGCATTTGGCTGTGCCCGAGCTGCTCCTCAGCTTTGCCTCAGGAAAGTAAAAATATTTGCCAGGCCGGTGATGGATGCCGAGACCGGTATAGAATGAAAGAAGAGCTGGGGACGTGTATACGGCGGCTCCGCTTCAAAAGTGCCTACTGCAGCGGCGAGCTCAGTAATGGAACTTTTAAGTTATATATGTGTAAACCAAAGGGAAAGCTGAGAAACCTCCCAGCGGAGACGGCTAAACTGTTTACCCAAGCAGAAGGAAACGCCATTAATTCTCATATGGGGCAATTTAGAGATGTGCAGACCCGTGATCCAGGGCCGCGGTGCTCCCGGCGCGGGTTGGAGGGCCCGGCGGCGGCAGCGGCTCGGCGGGAAGGAGCCTGCGGCTCAACGGGAGCGGGAGGCTTTGCGGGTGGCACCAAGCAAGTTCACTGCTGCAGCACGGTGTTCCCATCTGGAAAATGGGAAGGGAGGATAAGCCTCACTTTGCAGGAGCGTTAGAAAACACAACACTTCGGTGTGTGCGCAGTAATGTGAGATCCCTGGATAGGAGTGAAAAGAGTTATTATTATTATGACGGAAGGCATTTTTAATTCTAATGCACAAGGAAAACAAATAGAAAGGGAGTAAGGTTCAAAGATCTACCATTCATTTTATTTTTATTTTTGAACTTTCTAATTTCTCAGTAATTGAGACCACAAATGTTCAGTTCCACATGTGCAAAAATTCCCTTCCAAGCCTCTCTGAAAAATGGTTGCCAGCAATGAAGGCAAGCGAGAATATGCTAAGTAGAAATGAAGAAACAAAATATTTAAATACAAAAATGTTGATACTTCTGTTATCCACAATGATTTTCTCAACCAGCCAGGATCTGGAGAAGCATTTGACAGTGTCTGGGCTTGAAGCCATGGACAGTATCCACAGTTTAGTGTTGTATAATTTACAAACTCCTGTTCTTTCAACAACTACTCAGAAAATGAAGTTGTTAAGTAAATATATAGCACAAAAACAACTCAGGAGAACAGAGCAACTCCTTTACATTGCTCAAAAGGTGATGGCCTCTATAAGAGAAAACAATTTTCTACCATCTGTCAGAGCAAGAAGAACATCAAACAAATGAAACAACACGAAAGCTATGAAAAAAATTTGCATGCCTTTTTCTGAGCCCACAGCAACCTCTTCTCCAGTGGTATGTGACATGGAGATGGGCCCTTACATGCTTATGCCATCCAGGTAAACAGTCTTCATGTGACTGTGCCGGATTCTGATATTATCAGGTTACAAAAATGACAGTAGTTGGGAAAGAAATGTTGGAGAAAAAAAGAGCTGCTGGCACTAACAGGCTCTGAATCTCAAAAGCAACTTATTTTGGAGAGCCTTTTTTTGGGTGCTCTAAAGGGCCTTCCTTTTGCACACGCGTGACGCAGCGGCGCTTTGGGTATCGGTCCCTAGAGGTGTCTTAAGGTCAGAAATGAAAGAGCCTCCAAATCAGGGCCCGCAGAGACAGCCTGGGGCCAGTGGCCGCTGTGTAACGCAGCGCCCGGGTCGCACTATCAGTCTGGGGCGCCAGCGGAGCCATCGGGAGAACGCGTTACCTTTCCCACAGTTCGCGCAGGAAACCCGAGCGGTTGTTCCTGTATTAAACGTATTAGAGTCTCAGCCTTGTTTGCCTACTGATATCCCTGCAGGAGTGGAATACAAAGATGAGGGTGTGAATGCTATCTGCTCTATCACCGCTTTCGGGCTGCTAGGACAGTTTTATTTGCTTTATAGTAATTCATTGCCAACTTCACACATAAAAGTTAAACACGCTTTTTAAATGATAACACTCGAAAGACAGTTTTCAGAAGAAAAAAAAAAAAAAAAAGCCACCAGAATGCAAACCTCTACTTAAAAGGGGTTAGGTGGAGGTTACGGAAAAGTGTTCCCAGGTTTGTTTGGCGTTGCTGCTGCAGTAAACGTCGTGACCCGCCAACCTGAGGGACGTAATGACCCGCGTGGCTCTGCCCTCCCGGGCCCTGGGCTGGGGTGAGGGTCAGGAAGGCCCTCGGGGCAGCCCCGGCGATAGCCCAACCGCGGCCCCGGGTGCTCCTCGGGCAGCCCCGAGGGACGGCCAGACCGTGAGCCGCGAGGGGCTGCGGCTGCTTTCTCTAGTGGCGGCAAGAACTGCTTAAAAAAGCTTTCCTCAAATGGAGTTATGAAAATATCAGCCACTGATCCAGAAGTTCTCAACAATTCAATGATGCGAGGTCACTCCTAATTGCCTCCATCTTTCCCAGTCTCTCTCCAGAGAATAATTACTTCAAGAAACAAAGTCCTGGTTTATTTTACTAAGATCCAGAAATTCCCTGCTTTTATAACAACAAGCAACTCCCCTCTTCTTCCGCTTTGCACTAAAGAGAATATTACCACTGTCAGTTATGTGCTGGGGAAGTGTTAACCCTTAACATCCTTGTGGTGAAAAAATAAACTGTGCAGAAATAATCACCTCATCTGTTTAGAATTACTCAATGCTGCTAAAATGATCATTCGTTTTGTTTGTTTGCTAATGGAAAGCACAAGAGCGTGCTGCAGGAGCATTTATTCTATGCATTAGTCAGAATTAAAGTTCCTCTGGAATTGCTGTTCTGATGATAGGGCAATACACAGCATTTGAAAGCTTCCCTTTTGATTTCTCACATTCCAAAACAAAAGCAGTAGCTGTAAAGTGGCCTAAAGTGTGTGTGTTTGGGCAGCAGAACTGCTTCATTGGACCCCTATACTGAGCTCATTAAAAATGGTCAAGTCACAGCAGTAATTGCAAGGGAAAAGTGGATTTTAAAGTAGGTCCTATAGTAGCTATTACTTTTCAGAGGAAAATGCACCAGCCTTCTCAACTGACATCACTATTATTATAGTATTGTTGCTATTATTGTATAATTGCAGGATTACAGTATTAACTATTCATCTAAACACTATGTTAGGCAAAAACAATCATGCCATCTACCTCTGCAAGAAATACTGTGCAAAGAAGAGCACGGGGGACAAATTCCATAGTCCTCTCTGTGAATTGCTCTGCAGTAGACTGCAGCTTTCTCAATCACCCGTGTTGTTTAATATTTCCTCACAACCCTTTTCTGCTGCTAACTTGAGGTGCTTAGACCAACTTGGGACCCTTTGGCAAAATCATCTGATATTCTCAATTCAGATGAGCTTTGGTTTCATGCCTGAAGCCACACAAACCGGATACACTCTGCTCCTAGCGCTCCCGAGCGCGTATATGCAGAGCTAATTTTCAGCAATATTCTGTAAAAGCGAACACAAAATCTTCCTGACCAGCCTATACTAGATACCAGAGAGGTTGCCTAACGTGAGAAATGCCTTCCTATCCCCACGAAGCTCCAGCAGCTTTTTGATTCATTGAGTTGTTTTCATCTCCTGGCTGCTTGAGTAAATGGCTTTGCATCTCCACTTCCAGCCTGGATTTGAACTAGAGCTGCCAAAAAACGCTTAAAATTTTTACAGGCATTGCTGACAGGGCCAGGAAGGCCAAAAACCTCAGGAGAAGGCCTGTCACTCATCTGCTTTTTCTTCATTATTCCTGTGCCGAGTAGGAACATAACACACAGGTATCGAGAAATCATGAACTGCTGGGAAAACCAGAGGGAGGAGCTTAAGTAAGGGAGGATATTTTGTTCCTTTGAATAGACTTAGTTGGAGATTAATTTCTCAATGTCTTTCTGTAAGTTAATTAATTTTCAGCGCAAATTTTCAGATTCGGTTTGTTAGGTCAATACCTAGTGGCTTGCTAAACAGAACCAAATCTTTGAGGCTTGCTCCTCACCTAGATAGATTGCTCGGTCATAAAAATTGTTTAAATGTTGGGAGAAATGAGAGCTTGAAAGAAGCAGATGCACTATGATTAAACTATGAGGATTTTAAGGAAATCTTATTTTTCATGGGTGTATTAAAAAAAGGCAAAGTTGTTGTATTTCTGTCCCAAATTAAAATGTATACTAACTGATGGACTAACTGCTTCTTGTCTCAACGTGTGTTGCTACAGAGCACAACAGTTGCTTTAAGAAAAAAAAAGCTGAAGAAGTGCAAATCATTCTCTCTGCAGTGTTTGGAGCCTTTCTGGTGAGTGCCTCTCCTTTCTCAAGTGGAATCAACAGTCTTAAAATCGGTTTCCATGAATCTTCAGTTTTGTTTGGAAGATTTTGTAAACCAAACACCGGTCTAATTTCCACGCGGAGCTCTCATCTGACATTACAAGCCTTTCTCCTGCTCTAGCCAGCTATCTGGTTTCTGGATTATAATGTTCTCTTGCATTCTTTTCTTAATCCATTTAATATCATCCCATCTCTAAATCCACTTGGCAAGGCTGAAGAATAATCATTTCGGTATAAAAATAGTTTTAGTGGCGTGTCCTTTAGCATCTGCCATCAGAACAAATTATATTCAGTTTAATGCCTAGCTGCCGCATAGCTACTTGTGTGCGGTGCCCCCTCCAAGGCCAGCGCAGCTCCTGGGTGAACTGCAGCACAACCCAGCACTGATAGCACAAATTAGCTTTTTCCGGAGTGAGGAAGAAGAGAGAAGTTTATGATGTTGGCCCTCAACCACCATAGCCAGCATTTCATGACAGCTTTTATTATCAGCAGCCTCCTATATTCTCTTGCTTATGACTTTCTGACAATGCTTCTTTCCAGGATAGCACCTTCCTTGTGTAGCCTGAAGCCAGAGAAATATTTTTTCCAAATAAATTTGATAACAGATCTCATCAACTGATTTGCAGGCTGGAAAGGTGTTTTAAAAATCCTTTATACTATGTGCCTGGAACAGATGGTCTGAATTTGTGATTTGAAAGGTAAAGTTGTGATGTTGTAAAATGGCAGATCAGAGAAATTCAAATTTTGTGCATCAATAGGATATTGCCCAGAATGATTTCAAAGTCCATTAGAAATGCTAATGATTTTAGCAACGCAGCGTCCTGGAAGATGGGTGAGAACTGCACTACCTTTTAGCTCCCAGCTGCGGTTGGAACAGGGCAGCAAATGTGCCCAGCACTTCGTTGGCCAACAGATTCCAAGGGCGAGTTTGGGTGGTGACAACCTTGCAGTCATTTTGTAGGCAGGGTTGCTGCCCCCCTTTAAAATGCCTAGGAATTACTGCATGTGGAAAACTCGGCACGGCTGCCACGAGTTTGCCCAGACCGTGAACACTCCTGGGGCAGAGGATGTGTTTTTCCAATTGCTGAAGCGCTCGGCCCCGCTGAGTCACCGCGCTGCCTGCAGAAGCCTTTGCTCGTCAAACACCGTGGTGCCTGTTATCATCCAAGGCAAACAGTGACCCGCGGGAGGCTCCCGCCCCGCTCCTCCGCCGGGAGCGCGACGCTCCCAAGGACACCTCCGCCGTTGGAGGCAAAGGTGAATTCGTGCCGCGAAGATGCCCTGCCTTTCCCAGGAACATCAGCCCTCCCCGCGGCCCTGGTGTTTAACACGCTCCCAGGTAGCGGGTCGCCTCCACGCAAATCATCCTTAAGGCATTTTGTCAAATATGCCGCTGGCAACGATGATTTCAGCCTTAACAAACACGCAGCCAGAAAAGTTCTTTTAGATTAGTCCATCGTTGTGGATGAGCCAGTTTCTGAGCCAGGAAACACTATCACTATTGTAATGGCCTTTCGCGATTTCCTGGAAGACTCTGTCTTATCACACTTACAGTTTGTCAAAGACAGTGGACTTTCTACCTTCACATATAAAAAGGATAATATACTCAGTGTAAACTTCAGCCCTGTTTAGACTGGTAAAAGTAGCACATCATCTATCAATCTGTTTTTTCCCCTATAATTTGAATTCGGGAGGCATATTTGAAGCTCTTCTCAATGAATATAAGAAAGTTTCTGCACTTTGTTTGACCCTGCTGAACTTTGCAACACTGACTTCTCAACACCCCTGCTGAAAAAAGCCACTAAATCTTACCAACTATCTCTTTGTTGTCTCTTGCATTTTCCCAGCCCCTCCTTCCAACCTTACCAAGCCAGTTGAGCTGCACTTTTCACCTCCTCTGTTGACATGAAATGAAGTAATCACATTTATTTGAATATTCACTACAGTTCTTGTCATCATCTCGGTTTATTAGCCAAGAAGATAGTGTTTCAAGGGTAAGTCTTAAAACTTTACAGCATGGATCTACTCACTCGCTAAAAGCAAAATAAGTGAATTAAAACCTCAATTCATAAAGCAAATAAATGTCATGTAGGCACACTACTGAAACCAAGCCATGAAAACTAATGAGCCTGCAAAATAGAAACACAGATCCTGAAAATGGTACTCGAGTCATCTTGAAAAAAAAAAGTATCTCTGTTTGGTTGCTGTCACCATCTGTCCCTTTGGAACTGACTCATGGATTCGCCGCAGGAAAAAAAGGGGAAATCCACAGGCATGAATGAGAGAGTCCTTTCAGGCCAGCCCGGATGGATTTATGGAACGTGTATTACACATGCACTTACGGCCACGTGCATGTCCAGAAACAAGCAGGAGGCAGGAAGTGGCGGTGGCCTTTGAGACACCGTGGGTGCTCCTGTCTGCCATGGGATGGTTTACAACTTTTTTTTTTAACACTTTCCTCAGTCATGTTACTGCTTTTAGCATTTAAAATTCACTCTTGTGTGAGTTACGCATGCAGAGTTTCTGGAATTTCAGTCCAGACAAATACATTTACCTACATACACAAAAAGAGAGGAAGCTACAGAAGTTGAGCATTCCCCTTGTCCTACACGGAAGGCACCTACTAGATGCATTGAACATCATCCCTACCAAAACCATGAGCATTCGTTTCTGGTCATGGCTTTGGCAAAGGATGGTTATTACCTTGGGTGAAACGTTGCTCATTTCTGTGCCCGCCCCTCGTCCGTGGCGGATCTGCACTGAAGGAAGATTATCCCTTCTTGGGAAGATGTGATTTAGTGCAAGCAAGAAGCAAACAAATTTCAAGCACCTTCGGGAGAGCCCAGGAGAAGGGGCATGACCTTGATTTGTATCTGTTATAAGACAGAGGAGTCGTTCTTTAAGTCTGTCACTGAAGCACTTTTCTTGATTTCTAAATTTATGGGGAGTTGAGATAAGAACGGGCGACCTGATGAGAGGCAAGGCCTTTTTCCCTCGCAGAAGAAGTGCGAGTGTCTCTCCAGTGGCTCTGTCAACCTCAGGTTGATATTATACAGGAGACCTGAGCAGAATTTGTATCTACACGGTGACTTCGGGAGGCCCTAATGAGTTTGGCGGCCAAGGAAAGAGGCTGGTGGAATCGAGTCTCCAGAATCGAGTCACTCATGGAGCTCCAGGATGGCAGGCACCTTCCCAGCAAGAGGATGAAAGGTTAAAAGCCTGGTGATAGATGACTTTGGAGAGACGGGAGTGTTTTCTTTAGAGAAGGATGACATTGAGAACAGACTTTTTTTAAATGTTTGGACTATAATAGTGTGCCGTAGAGGTCTGCACTCCATAATGACACTACAGCTCTCTCCTGTTACGTTGAAAATAGGCTCTAACAAGGTTGGTCTGAAAATGCACATGATGGACCACATAAATTGTTTGTCTCCCATAAAAATTCAAAAGGCTTTCCAGTTTCATCTTTTTTGGGTTTTAATCTTTTAAAAGCATGTTCAGATTATATTCATTTGATTTTAGTGAGATTGCGCTCTAAACTAAATGGCCTGTGTGCACACACACTAACACATGTGGAATTCCTTTTCAGTAATCCTCAAAGAGGCTTTTGATTTTACTTCTGATTCACCAAAAAAAGCGTCAGTGAGCAAGTGAGATGTGCACAGGGATTTAGATGGCTCCAAGGTCACCACATACATTTACATAGGAAACATATGGCTATGGGAAAACTTTCCACTTTGCTACAAATGGGTTTTTGAGGTGTTTTCACAGAATCTGATTCTCAAATGGACAGAAATCCTGTGAATCAAAGGCCAATCGGAGGGAAATGGCATCCAAGTTAATAAGGCAGCCCATCAGCAGCTTAGCTGCGGGATCCCAAGGGCAAATCCGAAGTCTGCAGGTCTGGGGACGGATGTTCCCGGAGTCAGGGGGAGCTTTGTGGCACGCCTGGGAAAACCCGGATCCACCTTCCATGGCCATTGTGGTCTTTGACAATGAAAAGGAGGCAAAGTCTGTTGGCCGGCCGGGAAACCCGACGTTGGAGGGCAGCTCCATGTCCTGGCACAACGCGGGAAGCCTTCCGTGGATGCAAAGAGCGGCCTGGGAAGGGAGGAGCCGGAGGAGGGATTTTGCTCCGCACGAATCCCGCGCGGAGCCGTGAGAAGGGCCACGCAGGGAGCGCGGAGCGGAAGGCACCGGCGCGGGGCAGCCGTGGGGCTTGGGAAATCGGGGCACGGGGCAGGGGATCCTCCTGCGCCCATCGGGGAGCTGCGCCTGCCCCGCGCTGCCATTCAGCCCCGCAATAAGGGAAAGGCCCCGGCTATTGTCCGCACCCTGAAAGTCTTTTATTGGAGAAGAATAAGCTTGAAATGCAACAGCTTTCTGGTGAAGGAAGCTCCACGTGACTCATCCATCACCAGCTTTATTATTGCCTCGGAACCTACTGCAGGTTTACAACCAGATGTTTTAGGGACCCTGCATCTTCGCTGCGAAATATTCACTCCCCCGTGCTTAAAACTGACAGGCAGGTAGTTGTAAAGTCAGCCATAACCGTCAAAGCTGGCAAGTTCTGCCTTAACATGATAAAAAAGTCTGTTATTAGTACTTTGTGATTAATGAGCATATATTACAAATGTACATTAATAAGTATAATATGCTCTCAGTATTTTATTGCTGCTTTTATGATATGACAGGCCAACCTAGGAAAGCATATTTGATGTATTCGCACACCCATATCGCACGTGTAATTTACACAAACTGCAGAGAATGCTTAAAAAGCATCTAAAAAGGACACAAGCAAGGCTGGTGGGACTCAGAAATGTAACCCTTATTTTCATTCTATCCCCTATAGCAGGAATCTTGCATTCTGCCTAATTGCTGATTTTCTGCAGTGCAGTGGGATAAATGAGGAAGAGGAGTTGGGAAAAAAATACTGAAACCGTAGCCCTGTGAGAACCTCCCCAAGCAGGAGCAGGAGCAGGAGCAGGAGCAGGGCGAGAGGGGAAGGGAGCTGCCGTGCGAGTTCTGCTGTTCTGCTGAGCTCAGGTGCAGACGGTGCCTGGCAACCTGCAGCAGATGCTTGCGGAGAGGTTAAAGCAGCAAAAAAGGGGCATATTGCACCCAGCCAAGCCTTTATATTAATGATCAATTTTAACTATCTCTACCCCGGGTTTGCAGGAAGCTGCAGCAGTAAAATGGGGAAATCTGGCGGGCTGGTGTAGCCACCTCTCCTGCCCCTAGGAGGAGTATTTTGCATGCCAGCTTCTCCTGCCTTCCTTCCATCGTCCTTCCTTTCCGAGCAAGGACCAGGTCCAAATCAGGCTTGTCCAACTAGTTTTTTTTCAGCATCTCCATATAATCCCTTTCCCTGGATATGTCAGGGATCAGTTACCAGCATTCACAGCAAGTGCTTTTCAGTCCTTTGCAACTTCTTTTCTGTTTTCTCACATGAAAAGTTAGTTTAGTTAGCCTAAAAAATCAGTTTTCTGTCTCAGTTTCATGCCTAGCTGCTTTCATCCTTGCTTGTATAACCCCCATCCTCATTTTAGTGCAGCGGGGGCTGCGCTCTGGTCTTGAGAGAACCTTGAGCGAGCTTTTGGGGACAGGAATATTCCAGCGAGGGAGAGGCTGGCTCTCCAGCAGGGCTCACTGACACTACATCTAGCCCTGGAGAGCAAAGGCACAAAGTCACTTCTGCAGGGAAATCAGCGGAGCAATTCCCAGCGCAGGCCCCGCAGTAGCTGCCTTACGGGAAGCATCCCAAAGGCAGCAGGGTTTTTCACCTCCCAGTTTTTTCATATTTGAAACCATTCCCCTTCGCCAGTATGTCAAAACACATCATAATAATTCTTTGACACACTATTAAAAGAAGAATTTGTTTCAAACATCTGGACAAATGTGTGCAAAAGAGGCACCCTGGACAACTGCATTTGTTAGCATCGATTTGCTGGGGCGAACTCCCGGCTGCAGGAGCCGCAGACGTGAGCAGACATCTCTGCAGATGAATATGCTGGGGCAGAGAGCCTGAGGCGCCGAGGTCCTTGTTCTCAGTTTATCCCCTTCCTCCCGGGGTCCCTCCTGGCCAGCCCTGCAGCTCTGCCGCGTGCGCCCTGCCTCGCACCTCTGTGGGCACGCCAAGGGATCGAGTGCGCTCTGTTAAAACTCCAGCGATCTCACACACACAGCCAGGTACAATGGGGGCTGGCAGCGGAGATTCTAGCCAGACCAAGGCAAGGGAAGGGAAAAGCACCCACAAATTTCCCTCTGGAAAGCCGACAAGTCGGATTTCTTCCTCCTTTTCTGATGCACAAGCTTTGCATAGTGAGGTTGCTTGGGGGGTTGCCAGCTGAAGAGAACCACTCGCATCAGTGAGAATAGTGGTGCTCACTCCTAACTTGCGAGATTGCACACATTGAGATGTATTTGGTGAGATATTTGTCTTCAAAGGGAAGAACAGATTTGGTACTTACACAGCATACCCCCTAAGAACTTCAATGTGTCCTGCAAATATTGTCTGTCACACGAACAGCTCAAGCACCACTGTATCCCTCTGTTCTAGGTGAAAAAACAAGAGCAACGTTTTCAAAAGCACCTTCATTTTGGGGACCTTCTGGCTTTGGCTAGTGAAGTGAACTCCGCAGGTGACCTGAGCCCCGACATGTCTTGCTACAATCAAGTGAGCATCGGGTGCTTGGCTCCACTGGAAAACAGAGCACATGGGTTATTTTTTTTTCTCTTTATCATTTAAGTAATTGCTCTCTGCTTCAGTCCACTAGCAAGGCCACCTGGTTGGTGCAGTTCCCCATGGGTTTGGTTGTGTTGGCCCACGATAACCTGTGGGCACATTATGGCCCCCAGCCCCTGCACGTCTGCACCTGCTTCTGCAAGGATGGAGATGAGAGGGGAGCAGCAAACAAGGAGCAGGAAACAACAAAAAACAGGGTACAGCAGGCAGAATTTCACTACTATTTTGTCTCTATAAACCAACTTTCTGTAAAATCTAGAAAAAACAAGTTTATGCCCCTTTTTCACTACAGAAATAATGGTTTGGGGCAATTGCACCAGTAAACAAAAAGGTGAAAATTTTGATGGCCATTTCTGTAATATTTGATAACTAAAACATAACATAAAGTCAATTGGTCTAACAAGCCATCCTCACCGTGGTTTTTGAGGATACATTTTCATTTGTGATTAGAGAAGAACTAGGCAATAACTAAATACTAACTCCGGGGGCTCGGAAGCGCCCGGGCTTCGGCACGGCCGGCTCCGGTTCGGCTTTGCCGGGGCTCCGGGGAGGCGGCGCACGCGGGGAGCCCGGAGGGAGGCTCCCCGGAGCAGAGGTGCATCCCTACACGTCGTCACATTCCACATCGGAACACAGCAAACAACAATGAGCGGCCTCTGTGCAGCCGATTCACCTCCGAGACACGTTGGCTTCAAAGCACAGATGGGTCATTACCATATGACTGTTGCGGGGCATAAATAACCCCCAAAATACCTAGCACAGCTGGAGCTGAGCCCTTTCTAAAACCCTGACAACAAAAGAGGCGAACGAGGCCACCCCATAACTTCTCGGCGCTCAGTGGAGGCCGCGGAGCGGCACGGAGTCTTGGGCTGCCTAATTAGACACAGAAAAATATAGTTTATAAACCTACCTCTTAGGTAGTGAGTTTGAAAATGGTAATTTTAACCTTCCTACCCTCCGGTTTCTTTGTCTGTAAAAGACGGAGCTAATTCCACGGCTGAAGGCGGCGCATGCTAATGCAGGAGCCTTGGCTGCTGCGCTGTCCACGCCGGCCCCGGAGCCCCGGCCGCAGGGCCCGGAGCAGCGCGGAGCGGCCGCGGCTCTTGCTGAGCAGCCACTCCAGGCTACAGGTGACCTGCCCGGCCATGAGATTTTAGGCCAAGTGTCCCGTAAAGGCCCTCTGTGTCACCTCCAGGTGGGATTTCTCATCAGCTGTACTGTAGGGCCCTCCATTCCCTATTTCCATGGCGGTACCTGTGGGATGCCGGTAGGTAGGACTGCCCAGGGTGTCCCCATGGTGTCCCACGCTGCTGGGCCGGTGGCCACATCCGCCTGTTCCGGGGAGCTTTGTGGGCCAGGAGAACCCAAGAAAGGGCCCCAGCGTGTGCCCGAAACCCTGTGACAACGTTTGTCAAGCGCCAGCTGGGACCGCGGGGCAGGAACATCAGCCAGGACAACATCCCAGGAGGACCTGTGATGGCTCAGAGCGTGCTCCGTGACAGGACACTTTGTGGCCACTCTCACTTTGTTGGCAGCACATTGGCTATTTCTATCTGACCTAAATGCAGTCACTTTTTGCAGTGTTGGTGGTTAACAGCAAGGAGAGAACCTCCTCCTAGGATGCGTGGTCAGAAAACACTTAACTATGTCACAGGAGATTAAATAAACATAATGATGATTTTATATATTACACAGGACGAAGATGATTAGGATACTACATATATTTCCTATCAGTTCTTAGCAGTACACAAAATTAGCTTTAATTATTGAGAGTCAATATTAACCTACCAATCACTCTGGTTTTACTAATAAAAAGAGATAATATTGGACTAAAAGCATCAGTATATTTTCAATAAGCAGTGTATGCCCCATGAGGCTGTTACAGAAGAACAATTTGTCATTCTCGCTCTCCCCTTATGCTGCTTCCTAAATCCTGGAGATTCACACGACTTATTGCACAGGTTTTGTGCACTCTCAGTTTTAATCTCTGACTTTTCTGCACTGGATTCCTGGTGTTTAAGGATAGTGATTCTGACTTGATTACTGTAGGACATATTGCATTTCTAAGCACACATCCATCTTTACATCTTTCTCATGTAATGATCACAAATCCAGTAAGGATTTTTTTTATACATCTTATTTTACAAAAATGTAATGAAAAATGTTTTCTGAGTGCCAATTCCCTGAAAAATACATGGAAAAGAGAGGCTTAAGCAGGTAACATAGTCTTTATTATAATGCAGAATTTATATCCTTTTATATATTCTTTTTCCTGTGGGTTTTCTCAGTTAGCATTTTTACCATCATTTCATCTTAGCATCACTGTGAAAAGTTCATCATACAAAATTAGTTCCTCTGGGCTACAAAACATATGAAAACATCCAAAAAAATTCCGCTGAACACCTACGTGCCCTGCACAGCAGAGTCCCACATCTGACCAGCTGGGGGGTTTCCTCCTCTTTTTAACCAAGGTACCTGTGAGCCTTAAGAGACCTTAAAAAGAACCTGCAACATTATACTAATGTTATACTAATATTATACTACTGCATTTCTTATGGCTGCAATGAGTTCAATGAGATTAGAAAATAAATTGGACTGTAGCACCTGCTCACCATCAAAGAACACAAAACACCTTTCCTGTACCTTGGTAATAACAAAATATTTAATAAATTCTGCTGACCTAATTTTTTAATGTTCTCATAGTTGGCATTAAACATGTATATGTGCATGCGCACATTTTTCATATATTTAACCAGTAATAACTTTTATCACCACCATTTTGCTATTGATTGCTTCTTTAACAGCAGAATGCATCACAAACAGAAATGAATGAAGCTGTCGGGAAGAAAGTTCTCTGGTAGCTTTACTGTCAATTCCCCTCATAAATAACCATGACATCATATGAGTCTTATCTACGGGTTGCTGTTACTGATCAATGGCATCACTCTAGTAGTGTAAATAGCTTCTAATGTCCCATCTTCCACCTTCAAATAGGTTCTGATTATTTATGATAGCTGTTAGGTTACAAGTCTGAGCTGCAGGTTGGATTTATTTTCTACTTACAGCTGCTGTGGATTTCAAGTTAGATAGGATTATTTTTTAGTTAAGATGATGAAATGGGATAGAACTGTCATGCAGGCTGGAAAAACCTTCATCTCATTTGCTCTCTGTAGCAATTTGACTGCGAATCCAAAGGCCTTCAAGGCATTTCATTAAATTATTCAAAGTGTTAAAACAAAGACTCTTCGTTACTTTTGCTAGCTCAGTGCAGCCTAATCAATTTACAGTTAAAAGGAAAGGGAATCATGTTTTTCCTTGTTACTAAACTATGAAGGAGCTGTATTATCTGCAGAACTGTATAGCACAGCCTCACAAAATTGTCGTGAAAATGCGCCAGCCAACAGAAAAATCTACTTGTCAGCTTTTCCCAGGGTGATCATGAAAAAACTAATGATGTTTTACTCACTCACTCAAACAAAAACTATTCACCCCCAGGCTAGTCGATATTTGGAGGGATGATATAATCTCTATATTTCTTATGATAATGAAAGGCACGTCTGCCTGGCTATGGAGCTCCGGATTTTTTTCTTTTCATATCTATTGCATTCCTATGTCCCAAAATGATTTTTATAATTGAGAATGCCGGCGCTGGACATGCGAAATGGCAGCACATTTGGAAGCGAATGCACATAGATTTCCACTTACCACGACAGAATAGAGGAGTCAATGGCACGTTAACTAATTCACTATTTACATTTCCAGAGTCAAGTTCCTCTCTTGCATTACATTAGCAAGTGCACTAAGTTGAGGGCTGTTCTGGGGGGACAGGGTCGTTTTTCCCAGCATCAACAATAATTAATAAATGGTTACTGTTCTGTAGCTCATTTGTCTAAAGGAAACACCCCAGTGACACCGGGGGGGAAATCAATAAGGATAAAAACGCAGCAGTGATAAATATTCTGCTCCTCTTATCCCGTGGTGACCTTCTGAGGGGGTTCGGGTCTAAAGACTCATCCCACTACAGTCTTTTACTCCTCTCTTTACCATAATTCATCAGTTAATATGTAACTTCTAACTGACTGCAACTTGTCTATAAATGTCTTTTCTGTGGTAGCAACACTTGGGACTCTCAGTACAAATCAGTACATTTTTAAATTTTGCTTTACAGCAATTTAAGTGCGAATGATAAAAAGAAAGAAAAACATCAGGATGGTATTTGGTGCGATAACTTCACAATGCAAAGATCTCTGGGTTTGGCCTGAAAGAATCCCAAACACGCTCCAATCTGCGTACCTGGGAGACAAGCACTCCGTTTTCCATGCAGAATTTCCTCCTTCACATTGTCCTGTTTGGCGAAGCGCCGCTGTGCTCCGAGCGGCGCGCGCCTCCCGGCACGGCCTGGCCCCGGTTAAAGAGTAACCGCGGCGCCGCGGCTCACCTGGAAACTGCTCGGCTTAGAAACGAGCAAACAAAATCACCCCCTCGCGCCGGGGCTTTAAAAGACACCTCGGGAATTACCAGCAAAACCGATGGCGTTTCTCCAGTGGCTACTGCTGTCTGGGCTCACCAAGCACCTCTTGCGCGTGCTCCTTCTCCCAAACCAGCCCTTCCCTTTCTGCCCTGGCTGCCATAATCTGTATTTCTGAGGTAAACCCCAGGCCTCGGTGGGGCGAAGGAGGCTCTGGGGCTGCTCGGGGCTGACAATGGCTGTTTTGTCGCTCCTCGGCACCGGTCGCCATCGGGAAGTGGGGACGAGTCCAGCCGCTCGATGCCAGGGGTGGATGATTTATTGCCTGGTGTCTTCGGTGGCAATTGGACCCCTTCCCGCTGTCACTCAGGCCTTGCAAAGATTCTGGCCTAAAGAAGAGGTCCCCCCCTGGTCTAAAGAGATTACAATGCTTGTCATAAAGTGTCTTTTAGTGGAGGGAAATGGGTATGAAAATGGGTAAAGAAAGGAAACAATCAGAAGAGGAGAGAAGATGGATGTTCTGTAACCTTTTCTCAGAGACCCATTTCTTCTACTTTTTCTCCTGTCTTTAGCAGGTTTTTGTTTTGGCTGATGACAATGCGTAATAGCCTGATAAATTGATTTTGTGAGTCCCCTTTCTCATCTCTTGAGAAGACACTAACTCGTTGGGACTTCAGAGGGCTCTTGGAGGCAGGAGACAACAATTAGTTTGTTGGGGATGTCAGAAAGTAGCTTCAAAGTTTTGCCAGGAAAAATCCTTTCTGACAGATCAGTGCTGACAACGTTGGCAGCTGCTAGGAGAAGTGGAGTCGGAAACTGCCTGCGCGTGAGGAGCAGGGAAGGATTGCGGAATATTCGCTCCGTACAGTGAGTTCTTCTCACCAAGCACTTGTGCGAAGGGCTAAAGCTGCCCAGCACATGAAAGGAAAGGAAGAAACATTTAAAATCAAAAAGCTAGAGCTACTACCCAGCTCTCATTCAGTGGGAATGCTTAGCGTTATCTCTGGCTGTTTTTTTATTAGTGATCTTTAATAAGCAATCTGCACAAAGTGCCACAAAATGCAGAGAGTCCGTCCTACAACGTCGGCATCCTCCGAGCACGCTATGCCAAACACTTGGTTCCTTTGGGAGTGGGTGACCTTGACACTTTTTAAACAAAATATCATAGAAAGATGTTTTTCGCTGAGACCTAAAAAGGGGCACTTGCCCTTGTATAAAGAGCATCTCTGTTTCACAGTTTATCTTAATTTCCTTAACCTGAAATGAAAAAAAAAAGCAGCCCTTTGTGTAAGTAAAAGCACTGGTCAGTCCAAGAGTGATGAAAAGCTGTAAGTGTTTTGTTGATACAACACAGAACGGAAGGGAAACTATATTTTCCTCTAACCACAGGTTTTTGTAAGGAAGAGTTGACAGATAGACCTGACAAGAGCTTTGCAACCTTCTAGAAAAGAATCTAAAGAAGATTCATCTCTATCAATTTTATAGATAAACATTACACAATACAACCTCAGATGCACCCAGACTCTCTGTGCTAGACTTGAGGATCTCATAAAAACAGATAAAGCTTTAACTTACACATTTCCAGAGAAAAATAAACTGTCAACACCAATATTCCTATGTGATACTACGATAAATTAGTTAAAATTTATTTAGAAAACGTTGAAAACCTTTTATCTATATTGTTCTATTAACCGATGCGCATATTTGACACAGGTTGCTACCTACATGTGTTATTGCTTCCTGTGTTTATTTGCCTGATAAACTGCAGCTAGCTTGGCATGAATCACGGCACGTCAGCACCGCCTCTGCACCGGGAAATCTCCCACTGCACGAGGGTGTTCGAAACGGAAGAGGAGGGATAAAGAGAATTGATAAGGAGTAAAACAGACCTCTCAAACTCATGGAGAAAGGGAAAGGCTGCACATTCAGTAGTTACAGCCAATTTCATGAGAGTATAAATTGCTTTGCCAAAAATCTCCTCAGATGCGTTAATACCGCTGGAAAGACAGTGCTAGGGTAATAATTGCACAGTCATTTTCTAGCTTTTAAAAGCTCATCAATCCAAATAATACTACTTTGAGTTACGTCCTTCTAGAAGAAGTCCATCAATATCACACAGCAAAGGTTCAACAGATCCTGAACAAATCCCAGAGTATTCTGTAGGTACCACAGCCTTGGTAGGAAGAGTCTTGGACTAAACGTTGGGTCCAACACAAGTTTCTGCCATTGGCTCTTTTGAGCTGCCGTTACGAGGGGAAGATGGGTGAGAAGGATCTGTGAATATGGGCAAAATGCTACTTGAGTGGAAGAGAAAATATGTTTTTTTCCTTCAAAGATGCACCAGAAGCCCACCAGGCTATTAACCAAATAGATAAACCCAGCACTTCAGGCCCTACCATTAAGAGAGTTCCACGGCGTAACGAAACCCTCGCAGCACACCAGGAGACTCTTGCAATCCAAGCACTCGCAAACTTAGCAGCACCCCTGGGAGCCACAAATTGAGAGAAATTAATTCTGTGCCCCTGCACCCCTCATTACCAGTGGAGCTGAAGTAGGTCAAACGCAAGTTAATCTCCTAAATTCCATTTTTGTACATGGATGTTAAAGCAGCCATTACTTTTGCACTGGCAAATGTCTCCAGGCTAAAGTGCAGAACTTTAATAAACCATATCAGGCTGGTATTGAATATAATTCCAGCTAAACGCCTCAAATGTATTTCTTTGCATTATAGCATTGCCCACTGAAATGACCACCCCATGTATCACCACAACAAATATGTCAAAAGAGTTTAAGCAGCACCTAAATGACTATTTGTAATAAATACCTCTTTCTTTTGGAATTATTCAATGTTCATGACTGTTAAGATGGCTTTGTTGTGATCTCAAACACGGAACAAGTCTTTAAATGGAATAGCATGTTAAAGATATTGCAGAATTTGTCATTGGAGGAGAGAGGCAACTGCGCTTTCGAGGAAACTGGACTGCCCTGCAGAATGAAGCAAGAAGCATTTGGACCTCACCCCGTAAACTGTATATACCATATACCATATCTATAACATTTAAGCATCCTCGCCCTCATTCCAGTCTGTGTCATGCAAAGGTAGATCAGGCATCTGTCCACAAAGGGAACAAGCTGCTATGGGATCAAAATTGCACCAGAATTTGTCTTTATTGACAAAACCTGCCAATGTTAACACTTGGAGCCCTTCTACTGCTGCATTATTTTCCTCTGGAATACTATTATGTACAGGAATATGGGAGGTAAAGTCAGCAGCAAAACTGCAGCTCCGAGCTGTAGTATCAGCCTGTGTAAATCGACGTCCACCCAGGGCATTTCTCCTGGGCAGCCAGGAGCCCCCAGGCCATGCACTTCCATCGGGGCTCGTGCGCAGCTCGGGCTGATGCCAAAGGGACTTTCATGCACACAAAAAGTATGTCCTATTTCCCACAGTGCCTTTCCTTGTCCTTCTAATTCACTGGGGGTGATATTTCTATGGACAGGAATAATTTCATGAAAAAGAAAATATTCCAGTCCTAAACATAGCAGATTTATGCTAAAAATTCAGCACAGAATCACAAAATTTGAGTTCAAGGCTGTACCCTAGTACAAGCTTGCTGTAGATGTCTCATTGCTCCTAATGCGCCCTCAGGGTGCACACAGCTTGACAGAAATTTCAGCTAATGACCTCTACTTTTAGTCTCAACCTAAGTTCAGAAGCGATCAAGAGCTGGTCTAGCCTCTACAAAGAGAGCAATCAGTGGAGTATGGCTTCTTTAGAAGTATGGCTTCTTTAAATTTGGGCTTCTTTAGGTTTTTATTATTATTATTTTTTAAGGGAAAGGAACAAATCCATTGCTATCCAAAGACAAAAACGAAAAGGGAGAATTTTTAGATTACAATATATTCTTTTGGCTTTCTGAATCTTGTTTGGGAGTCTCTAAGTGTATAATGCTACAACTGTGCCTGCATACTTACGGACAGCGCATGCATAGGTAGCAGTAGATTTATTGCAACAATCACATGTTAGACAGTTGTGTTGATTCTTCGATATCTTTAGAAGCAAGTAATAATGACAATTTTTGGAGGTAATAAAATGTCCTGTGTCTCTTACATTAATTCGTTTCTATCACTAGCTTCTCAGGGGCATTTGGAAACAATCAAGTTCTTATTTTCAGGAGCCTTAAGATAAGGTATCTGTGAGCTCTGCGCTGGGGTAATTGATCACACTTGTTTCCTGTATGTAGGTTAGGCTCCTCTCTCCCTTCAACCTGGCATGTTTCTCATTACCCTCTGCCTTGTTAGCCTGGTAGAAATGTTCTACTGTGGGGAGTGAAAACAGGGCGATACTATTACAGAGCACGTCTAATCGGGGGTGGCAGCCCTCCTTCTCCTCCGGGGACTCCGGAAGCCTCCGTGCTTCTCCACAGAGCCCTCCTATGGCCCCAGGTATTTGCCACTTTGCTGCCCACGGTCAGGAGTGGGGCTGGGAAATTTTACACAGTTGTTCTAACCCGTAAGGAGGTTCTGAGCTCATGAAAAACAAATTAAGCTTGTCATACTTTCCATACCCTATGTGGTAGCAGTTTTTAATAAAGCATTTTTAAGTTTCATAATTTAATGATATTTATGTAAAATCAGCCTTTTTATTTATGCCATAAAGGAGGAACCGTTAAACTTCCTCTTTTAAAAAAAAAACAAAATCTTTCGTAACCTGCCTTTACATCAGGTTTAGACTGGTACCGTTAGAGGGGGTCATACACTGCTTGTGTAGAGGAAAGTCATGGTGCTACATCTGTTTTTATCAGCAGAGAATTTGGCCTCACTTAACCTGGTGGAAGAACTCGTTTTACACAACATTGTAAGCAGACTGGTCCTGTTCCATGAAAAATACACAGTGCTGTATTTTTAATTTCTCCTTTTCGTTACGTTCCTCCTCCCTTTTTCCTAGTGACAAGTCAGAAGAACAAAACTTGGGCATTTACCAGGAAGACCGAAAGCAACTTCCTCCAGCCTGGACTCCAGCCTGGACTTGCACAGGGACGAGCAGGGAGGATTTTAACCAGGCCTTGCTGCTCCTGTGAAATCCCCCGTGTTGCACGGCAGCGCTCCAGGAGCAAAGGCTGGCGGTGGGCAGGCTCTGGGGGCATTTCGCTTGACTTGCAATAGACTCGTTTCTTGCCATATCTCATTTAAACACCCAGCGAGTTTTACACACAGAGAAAATAGCCCGCAACACCCATTAAAAGTATTGCAGCTGGCCACATTTGGTATTCAGAGGTAAAAATCTCTTGCCCGTAGGAGAGCTGCGATACTTCCACTAGGTGATGTAGAACGTTTTCCTTATATTCAAAAATTAATTTTGCAGGGGCTGCAAGCAGTGTTGTCTCCAGGTCACTGCCGTTCCTGTTCAGAAATGCTCACTGCTGAAATATTTCAGCGAACAGAAGACAAGTGGCTTATTAGGGAAACTTCATACCAGGGAGGGATCATTACTGGGTATAACTGATAGCAAAAACCAGGATGCCCAAGTGGGAAAGTAAGTTCTGTGCTTGTGTTGAGAAGATATCTGGTCAAATAACAAAACATTTCTGGCTATTTCTATTGTGAATTCCTCTCTTTTCTAAATACACGTTTTGTGCTGCCTTTATACAGCGCACTGTAATCCACCTAATTTGTTCCCACACTCTTGCTCAGCTGTCTTTCCTCTCCGACCATCTAGAGAACTTCACACATTGTCAACCTATCATAGGTGAAAGCTTTTGAAGATCTGCTACTTTTCTCCTGGTCTAATAAGGTCAGCGACCTTTCAAGCTCTACTATTTCCTTTTCTATCATTAGCCTGATATGTGCATCAGCTACCTCTCAATTTTCTTCATCTCTTCAATGCCTCACTTCTTCCTTTGGACATTGTCTAATTAGGAACTTAATTTCCTCTTCTCTGATGGAGGTTTTGATAATGGAGAGATCCTATTCACCCTTGAATCACGTAACATTACTCTGATTTCCTGCCCGGGAGTGTCTTCAGGTATGTTAATTAATTTTCACGGGGGTAATTTGGCCACAAACAGGGCAGGCTGACAGCTCGTGGCAGCTGGGCTGGCTCCAGCTCACGGAAGAGCGCGGACAAGGGGAAGAGCTGAGTGGTTTGGATACCCCTGGGGCCCCCGTTGCCGTGAAATCCTCCCTGAACTTCCCTCTCTCCTGCTCCCAAGGAGCTTGTTCAAAACTCAGCATATCCCAAGTGAATCTTCTTGCTGCCTGCAGCACCCGCTGGCTCGAACCCCACTACAACGACCTGCTGTTGGCCCTGTCACCGCTCACGTAGCTGTGAGCCCGAGGAGGCCGCAGTTGCTTGGAGCAGCCCCAGCTTCTCCGTGGAAAAGGCCCCGGCTTTTGGGAGGCCTCCCCGTGCCCCGGAGCTCCTTCCCAGCTCCCGCCGGCTCCCCCTTCCCCACACACACGGGGAAAGTGCAGCCACAGTGCGGGAAAGGGGCTGGGAAGGACCCGGGATTGTTTCCAGGACTGGCATTTTGAAAGAAATTCAAATACAAACTCCAAAAGGTGTCTGATTTTTGCATAAGCAGATGGGATGGGAAATGCAATTTGTGGGGAAAAGTTTATGTTAATTTATCAATAAAAAGCTGTTAAAATAAAGTTTCCTTTTTTGCTACACTGTAAAGGAAATGGAAGACTTGCTCCATTTTCTGTCCTCCTTTCCTCCATTTTCCTTATTCCCCATGCCCGAGCGCTGCCTTTCCTCCCCATCACGGAGGGACGCTCGCAGCGTGCCGGCGTTTTCCACCGTGCCGCGGGAGCTGCCTTGGTGGGAACCCGGTGGCTGATATTTCCCCGTGCCCCTTGTTCCCCGCGCTGCAGAACACGCGCTGGGGCCGCGGCCGAGGCGCCCGCGGTGCAGGACGGGTCCCCGTCCCCCAGCCTTGCCCGCAGCAGCAGCAGGGCTGCCCGTCCCGGGCGCTGCGCTTCCTCGGCCAGGAGTTTCGGGAAGGCGCTGGGTTACGGACCCCAGGGACTCCTCGGATTTTGAGCCCTCCCCAGCATGGCACCAACCTTGGCTTCATTTTTGCATTCTTGCAAACGACCACATTTTTATTTAATTCGTAAAAGCGAGCTGGAAAGCTTCTAATGAATCCTTTACCACTGAATCAACCCATCCCTTTCCCCCGAGGCGTCGGCCTGGAGGGATCTTTCCTCGCGCGCACCCCGCCGCCGGGCGCGCTCCTCCCTGCCAGCTCCGCGCGTTTCCCTTCCTTGCCGGGCTCGGCTTTGGGATCACAGCTATTCCAGAGCAGAGCCCAGAGACACACAATTAGACTCCCCTGGAGACTGACCCCTCGTAGTGCCCACCTGTAGCCAGGCCCAGATAGCATCCCAGTGCAATGAATTAGCGCTCTAAGCTGATTAGAGCAGCCCTGCACAACTCTATTTTATTGACACAATGAAGAGAGGACAGAAAAGGGCCTGAAATGAGAAAATCATTTCCATGCTGACTGAATTAAAAGAACAAAAGAGCTCCTTGCAGTTGCAGCATTCAATTTGTCGGAAAAAAAGGAAGCCACTTAATGGATCACAATAGATCTGAGCAGACAGATGAAATTTAAAACTTCGGCATGAGTGCGATTACCAGCTAAACATATTCTAAATCATTTCCTCCATATGCATAATTTAGCTTGATTGTTTAGCTCTGTCTTGCAAAAACACACTGCGAGATGTTATCTTCTAAGTGTCTTTGCATTTCATTTTTCAGAATCACAGGCCGCTGTTTCATTGCGTGTTAATGCAATTTGTTATAACATAAATTGTACAGAAGTAATGCTGGCTATGTTTCCCTTTCTCTCCTGGTTCAAGAAGTGAATTAATATTTTCAGTACACGGAAACAAATAACACGAGATCATCTTATTCAGAAGCAGACCTAAATTGATTATAAATCACACACGTTATTCTATTCTGATTAGAAGAGAATGAACAGGCTGCAACCTGTATTCTGCTAAAATATGTTAGTTTGTGCCGCTACAAACAGACTTCTCATTAAATTTAAGTTTAAGGTAACAGTAATAAGACAAGAAAACAGACTATTAAAAGGAGTTCCTGTGAGTGATACATATAATTATTTGCAAAACAGAGTTGAAAGTTATTTTGACATTTTCAAATCAAAATCTACTAGCCTATATCATGGGATTTTTATTATTTACTTGTAAGGAAATCTACCTTTAAAATAAGTCTGTGAAATAAATTGAAAACACCAGTATTTTATGCTCCCTGTCCCCTAATTATGTAAAAGCTTGAATATGATGCAGTCCTAATTCAAAACTGAAAATCAGTTGCATGTGTAAAAATATTCTAGCTTCCCAGCATATATTTATATTTTCTAAGTAATGAAGTTTTAGAGCAAGAAAATACTAAGCACAGTACTGCAGGCATGTAGACATATAAATAATATAACTTAACTGCAGGTTCTTTGAGAGTTAAATATTTAAGATTTTGCAGAACTGCAACCTTATTTTTCTACTCAAAATTAAAGGAGATTGTACATTGGTACAATATTTACAAATCACAGATACGGTGATCCAGAATGCAGATGAAAAGGCATTTTCTTAGCCTCACGATTAACTCAGAGCACATGAACTCAGATAATTTGCATCTATTTGCCATGTTGCATATTTTTAGTCTCCGAGCATGCTTAAACCAGTTAATTTGATACCCTTTTTGCCATTTGGTTTTTAATTTTACCAGCTTGTTTTTTCAGTTAATACATATGCCGAAAAAAAAAAGAATAAAGAAAAAGAAAAAAATAACTAAAGGAATTATAGTTGCTTGTAAAAAATCCTGATTTCAAGTTGGTGTCTTTCTAAGAGGAAAGCTGAGAGGAGTGCGGGTAGGATTCACTTCTGCGTGCTGTTATTACTGATTTGACTAAGCATTTCACAGGGGTAAATACCCAAATCTTTCAAGGAATGATTGGCACAGTATGACATGTGGTTAGCAGCCCTGCCATGCATGCCTGAGACATACTTTGGTTGTCGAAATTTTACAGATGCCAACGCACCCTTCAAATATTTTCGATGATAATTTTACCCACTCTCCACTAAAGAAAAGAAGTTTTACAGCCTTGTCCGAATCATTCAAAGGATTACCGACGAGAAAGGTTACTGTAAGCAGTTCTGGCTTCTTTTTCTTTTCCTCGATTGATTGAGCTAAGACTTTTCTCTATATATATATTAAAAAAAAAAGGCAGCATGTTTAAAGCTTTGGGATATTTTAACAAAATCAACGTAGTGTAACTTTGCTGACAGCTTGTCACATTTCACTGACTGTCTGTCTGGGCTCCTGCGATAACATCTGCATTCACTCAGTGCGAGCGCTTACCCTAAGACAAAAAAGTGGGTCCTGCCACATAATGTTCCATCATTCTGTCAGCTCTGACATGTCATCTGAATTTTTTGAATCACTAAACACTTTTGGGACTCTGGTCCTTATTATCTTGCCTTAGTTTCTCTACTCACTCTGCAATGCTGAAAAATGTAAAATGTGCAAACAAGGTAGTGGACGGCCTGGGCTTTTTGTCGTCTAATCCTCAGGCCCTCATTCATGCTCACTGTTAATCTCTTAAGACATTATAAAACTGTTAGACAAAGAAATGTGAATACCTCTGCTTCTCAGCAGAATGGGAGGAAACCAAGGAAAATCTGGATCATGCTAAGCTTTTCTTTTCACCACAAAAATGGTAACTTAAACCTGTTGCATCAAATTATTTATAATTCCCCACACTGAGGCTCTCTCCCCCCTCCTAGGCGCGAGCTCGGCACTATCGCGGGAGGGGGAAGCTACTGCCAGGGTTTCAAACCCCATCCAACGTGTCTGCGGCGCATAAAAAACTGTCGCGAAGCGCAGCAGAGCACTCGCAAATTCACTATGAACCTCTCCACCGGTTACCATTGGGCACGGCTGGGCAGCAATGCCCGGGATGGACCCTGAAGGAGGCACTTGGAAGCCAAGGAACGGAGCAGGTTTCGCGGTTTGGGCAGACCCGGGCCCCGCGCACGTCCCCCGGCTCCGCGCGGCGACGGGCCCGGCTGGACGGGCCCAGGGCCCCTTTTCGCGTTAATCCAGCTCTGCTTGCAGCCGTCTGCTGGTTTAGGCCATCACTTCCCTCCTCCTGACTCCCGCGCAGCATTAGCATGGGGACAATAGCGAGTCAAGCACCTATTCTAAACCTATTCAAACATATCCCTCGAACCCATTAAAAATCACACCAGAAATGATACTGTTGCAATCAGCTAAATTTTATTCAGGAATGCTGGAGCTGAAACTCAGCATTTGTATCTTCTCCTTGGGCAAGAAAAGTGCATTGTTGCAATGGGTGTCGAGGCAGATAGTGCCGCTCCAGCCGCACGGAGGTATTGGAATGTAAATGCCAAAGTCAAACACCAGCGCTGAGCCACCCCACCAGCATCTCCTTACACACAAAACAGCTTCTGTTAAAATAGTAGTTTGCAATTAATTTATTTAAATCGGTGTAGAAGCCGGGACGTTGTTATTTCTGCTTAAAGCGCGTTTTAGCTTCTCTGGCATCAGCGGGAGGGAACGGAGCATAGACCGAGGGCAAGATCAATGCTGAAGGCAGAGGAGCATCACAGCAGCGACCTGCTGGAAAAGCAAGCGTGGAGGACGAGGCCGGCTGAACTAAACACGGCACTGCTGAGCTTGCCCATGCTCAGTCTTCCATTTGCCACCCCAGCTGGGCGCACATTTTCACGTCACATCAGCATTACGGCACGTTTTCCAGACTGTGACCGCCTGCGGGAGCAGAAGCCTCACAGAGACCACGGGGGACGCTGCGGAAGGCGCCACGGCGCGGCGGGCAGGCCGAGCCCCGTCCCCCGCAGCTGAGGCGACGCCGGAGCCGCGCGAGGTGCTCGCCCAAGGGCTCCGCGAAGGCCTCCCGCAGCGTGTGGAAACGCACAGAGAGGGGAAGGCACACGGGTCCGCTCGGTGCCAACGCGCTTCGTGAGGCCACGGCTGGGAGAGCCATGACACCCCGGCGCCCGCGCGTGAGGGCCTCGCCGAGGACACGCTGCCCCGCGTGGGCCTCTCACGTCGTCCCATGCCGAACGCCACGACCTCGCTGCAAAAGTCAGGCTTTTTGCAAATTAATGCTTATCGTATGCACGGAAGTTACTGCGATCCCATAAAATTGGGCTGGATTATGGGAAGCCATGTCCTCACTCCTGCGTGCCACCTACTGTCCAGCCAGGAAACGCGGCAGCCGCCAGGTCAATAAAACGCCACAGTGCTATTCTCTGGGGTGGAAATACCCTTTTACCCCTTCTTTTCTCTCTTTTTCACTCCTGAACATGTACGTTTGGGAAGGCTAACGCAGCCCAGGCTGCAGCCTGCAGAGGCAGGTGAGGTTTTTAAACCGCAGCAATAGCCACGTGGAATTGAACAGCCCGATTTCCACAGCCATGTTAAGTCCTGTGGCAGTTTAGGTGCTCATGGCTCATGCCGCATCCTCCCGTTCCCACTAAAAACACCTCCCAGTGCTGCCCGCCTCCCTGCTGCCTTCCTTAGCCCCTTCCCGGCCCCTCGGTCCGTGCCCCGGCCGCGGCTCGAGCCGTCGGGACGCGCTGTCGTTTCAACCCGCACGCCGCGGTCACCCCTGACCCACGGAATCAGTCTTGGGCTTCCTGAACTTTATTGCCTGTTAACAGACTGCCAGATCCCTATTCAGCAGCACCAGGAATGGTGAGGAGACCCTTAACTGAAGAGAGAGACAAAGTCCGAAAGGCCAAGTCGGTACGGAAAAAAAAAAAAAAAACAAATCCAGAAACAATCTGTTTGAGGAGCTCAGGGTATTCCCTACAAGTTGGTGCCTCTTGACACCGCTAAGAAAGACATCGCTGATTTAATTATCTTCCCAGGAACAATAGTGCAACGCGCTGAATGGTGCTAAATGATTGATCTGCTAATTCATCTTCTGCTAACAACTATCTGCGCGTCCGGGTTCTCCCCGGTGCTCACACTGATGCCATTAGCAGCAATGTCACGGAGCGGCCCTGGGCTTTCAGAAAACACCCACAGATGCTCCTGCCTGCCACCATTTAGAGACACATGGTTATAATTTTGTCTGTATTTCCTCATCGTAGATTACTTTTAACTACGTCTGCTCAATTAAAAGGAAAAGAGGCAGCTCAAGCCTGACAGGTTTATATCAAAAGGAGCTTTCTAATGAAATCGGGAGATTTAATTTTGTAAGAGTTCTCGTGAGCAAGAGATACCGTTAGGTTTTTCCAGAAGTTCTCTGTTTTGTGAATATTAGGAAAGGACATTATTACAGCGTAAGGACATTATTGTACATGGAAAAGCATTATTAAAAATGATTTATTGTTCTGTGTTAGGAAACTTATAGGAAAAGTCTGATAATATATTAAACTTGTTTATTATGGACTTCACATAATTTTTGAATAATGCAGCTTTTTCTTTTGACAAGAGCAATAAACTCTGCTGGTATAGACATACGTTGATTATCCCAAGTCAACTGTGTTGCTTAAAGAAACATGCCCAAACAATCAGCTCCTGACAGCTGCATCTCCTGTTATTTACAATAGCCATCACGGTAATAACTCACCATTTCTATATTAATAAGGCAGTGAAATTTATTATGATGGTATTGAAAAGTTATTAAGTACTGCATCCCAAGTGACAAAGTACCACAGCACTGTCACTATCCAAAAGCAGTTGCCCATCCATCACAAAGCTTTCCAGATGGTCCTGCATCTTTATCGCTCCCAGGTTGGTGACATCACCTGTTCACCCACTCAAAATTGATGATGAAAGCAAACAGATCTATCTTACTTACATTTACCAAATCAATTTAATTTTACAGGCCGTGGCTTAGTGACATATTGACTGTTTTCCTTAATGGCATCTACTGTACTTAATGCAAAGAACTCATCTTCGGATCCTGGCTTGCATAATGTGGCATTCCCCAATAAATTTTTTCTAGCGTATTTATTTAATGGGAAGAATTATGATTGTTTGTCAGTTCTATTAGATGTAATTATTATTCTCTTCAGTTCTGTCTTTTTATTTTTCCTTCTGATATTATCTACCTTAGTGCCAAATTCAATTTACATTCTCTGTCTTTTAAAGGGACATCTGACATCCTACAAGTATTTTTCTTTCTGTTTTGAAAATCTCAGAGATCTGCTCCAATTTTAGCTTGTCTCTCTGTTTATTTCTTGGTCAAAGCACTACTGGATTCAAGTATAATTTACTTGGGGCACGTGTGAGTAAATAAGAAACATGTTGTCGTGAGTAGGAACATGGATTTCGGGAAGAGGTTACGCGACCCACGGACAGGCTTCACCGGCTCCCACGCCATGAAATGGGTGATTTCCTGTCCCCAAGGTCAAGGACACAGTGGAGCGCCCAAGGACTCAGCAGAAATGGGAGGTTTGGTGATAAACAGCTCAAGATTTAACTGAGGCAAAGGCACGTCCCTTTTTTTTGCAAGATCTCCGAACTCCCAGTGGTGCCGTCCCAGAACCTGCCCATGGCAAGGGCTGGGGAGACCAGTCTGGCCATCTGTAGGCTGCAGTTCTTCCAGTTTCCTGCCAGTGATCTCCATCTTCGAGCCAAAGCCCAAGCTGTGCAGATCTCATCTCCTGCTTCCACTGCAGTTAGCACTGAAGTCATCTCGGCCCTTGCCCGGGATGCTAATGGAAACCGCGCATGTCCCACTGAGCACATGGCACGAGACTCTGCTTGATAACGTTATTCAAAACACTGATAAGGCAAAGTGAAGAGCCCAAGTAAGGAAGAGCAGAGCAAGAGGACAGCAGACTATTCCGTGCAGGGATTAACGGTTCCCTTTTGTTGTCCAACACATTTAAATAGACGTGAGTCATGAGTCCATGGGCTTGTATCGTGCTATTCAAGCACCTGATGGTTTCTCATTTACAACTATAAACTCCAAGCCCTCTGTGCAGGGGGAGAGCTGGCATTAATGGCCATTTTCACAGCCATATAGCTGCTTGGTGCATATAGCTGGCATCACCTCTTGGGCTGGCATGTTGCTCGTGAAGCATCTGTCCGCCTGGCTTAGGGATTCCTACAGCTGCTGCAGTGCTTGGCCACAGCCCCAGCACAAACCTGGATGCAAAGAGGAGAAGAACCCAGGCCGGCAGCATCAGCAGCCCTGTAAGTGATGGCTTTTTTGTAGGCAACTTGGTAGGGGCTGTCATAAGCCCCCTTGCACATACTCACCCCAGGCAAGATATATGGTATGGAGCCCATCCCACGTGGATGTCCCTAACACAGAGCTTAACACAGCAGCTAAGCACATGCTTAACTCAAACACCTGGGTAATCCTTTTGATGATAAGCCTGTGCTTAAGTGCTTTATTGGATCTCGGCCAGAGCGCTCTATGCCTTGCAAAGCTGAGCTCCAAATGGGATAAAACATCACCTAAGCATTGAAGAAAAGGTAGGGATGTCACCCCCACCTGTGGCTGCCAGAAACAGACGGTCTGTTGACTTGGGAGGGGGGACACGTTACCTGCAAATAGACCAGGAGAGCATCCATCTCTCATGTATTGACCAGGAGAGCATCCATCCCCCATTACTAAACAAATGTATTGCTTTTAATTTCAAATAGCAGAATCATTCAGGCTTGTTCCTGTTTCTGCTTCAGTGACATTTTCACAAGGGTTCCTGAAATCTTTATGCTGCCGAAATCCATATGGAAGGACAAAATATAGGCAAGGATTCTGCATTAGACTTCCCCGCTTTCCAGCCATCTGGTCTACAGCAGAGTTGCTTTACATGTTAATGCCCTTAAAGATCTTTCAAAGAAGAGTCAAGATCACTGCAGTGATCAGGGAGGCTGTCAGAGAGCAGCAGAAATTAAAGTTTGCTATTTAGCAATGGGATCTACTCAATAACCCAAAGGAAAAGAATACAAAGAGGTGAGGCCGTCATTCCTTTACATTTCCCTTTATGCAGCGGGACTTCATCTGCTACAAGGGAGTTATTGCACTGTTTGTGTCTACAAGAGGCAGAACATTTGGACTTAGGTTTTCCAAAGGAAGACCCAAAAATGGGCGTTTATACAGAGAGAAGAATCAAGCAGTATCTCCCATTGATCACAGAGGAAGCGACAGTAAAATCTAACTGTTTGTTTCGGTGCTATAACATGGATTTGAGAGAATATATATTAAATTCCAGTTCTTCAGTCCTAGATGCTTTTGTAACTTACTGTTTATTTTATAAAGATAGGTCATACATTTAGAAATTAAAATCTCCAAGCACATCTAAACCTAAATTTTTATAATGCCAAAGGAAAGCCCAACAAACTAGAAACTTCAAAATCATGAATATTCCAGTCCCTCTCTGTCAGTGGGAAGCCCTTGCTCCAGATGAGTGTTCGAGGAGCTGACCAGCTTTCTCCGAAGAATTAGGGGGACAGAGAAGCAAACAGTCTCCTTATTTCCATGGAACAGGGATGAGGGGTTTCGTGCATCCGCTCAAGTATGAGCTACCAAATCTGAGAGGACTCTTGGCCTCGGTGTGCTGAAAGGGAAGTATACTCTGCTTCATAGTCAGAATCACACGTTATTTTATAAAGCACTTAAACAGGTTCTACTTCAAATTGATATTTTAGAGCTCCTGTTTCTACTGTCCTAGTAAAGAAAACAAATAACATTTGGATAAAAAGCTCTGCAGAAAAGCTGTCCCAATGAGTATGACTTGGAGTTTGCAATAACAAAGACTTGAATCCGAATATTCGACGTACTCTGGAAGACCCTGGTGGTAGATACTTGCATCTGCCTTGGTGACCCGTTTAAAGGCGTTCTTTGAAATACTCTCCACGTTGTTTTTCATAGCAGGGCATGAACTATGATGAAATCACTAAATTCGTGTTCTCTTGCTTTTGTTTAAAAAATTACTGCCATCCCCTAAAAGCTTGTTTGCTTTGTTGATTAAGAAGCAGTCAATTTTCCCTTTTTAAACAATCACTGAGCAACGGCCCCCTCCGATATTCAGGCTGCTGGCAAATACTAAAACCGCAGTGACAAACTGCAAAAACGCTTGGCCTTTCCCCTGTCCGGTGACCCCGCGTTCGATTTGTACTTCAGCCACCCAATACCTGATTAGATAATGCTCCGCTCCAGGCCCGCACAATGAGATAAAACTCAAATTTATGGCTTTTCATTTAAACTGGTCTATAGCACTCTCCTCACGACCCGTGCACAACCACATCACAACAATTTTTCTTTGTTCCCCCAGCGCATGTTGCAGCTGGAGTAAATGCATGGGCACAACGGACTGTGATTCCTTGCTCGGTCCGGGCTCTGCCTTGATGCCATGGGGAGCTTTGCATCCTCTGGCACCCATACGTGCAGGAACAGGCCCCAGGAGATTCCTAAGCTTCATTCCCAAGCATTGGCAGTGCCAAATTTTCCTGCATCGATCACACAATTTAGGGGTGGTGGTTCTTCCAGCTCCCACTTTTCTCCCAACTGCTCATCCTAGTCTCCCCAGAGATGAACTCAGGTCACAAAATTGAAAGTTAGAAGCCCTTCAAACTTGGAAATACCCAACACCGTGATGATTTTTTTGCATGGGACTTTACCACTTTAAATGGCATAAAAATGCCATTTCTGTTGCCTTTCGAAGTCATCAGGCAGAGCTCACCCCTATAGCATGAGGAACTATCCTAGGATTTATATATAATCAAATAGAAAAGAGTGTTATGACACCAGCTAGATCAGTGCAGTTCACAGGGCAAACAACTTCAGTGTAACAGTGGAAAAGAGATTTTATAGCCCCTCACACTATGAAATGCCTGAAACCTGCAGTCAGCTCCATGCAGGAACACCAGCTCCATCCTTTCTCTGCGGAAAACAGTGACAAAATCTCACCCTGCTATCAGCAAGTTGAGCCCACGGTGCCTGTTCACTAATCCACCTTCTTGCACCCAGCTGGAGAAGTGCCCAGTTTCACCAGGGTGCTCATTTATAGGGGCAGAAATATTTACACCAGACAAGTATATTTTCCCAAGTATTTAAACATCAATAAATGTTTCTCCCCTCGCATCCCATCTTTGAGCCTGTAGCTGAGCCCCTGTTAATTGTGTAAACCGTGGTAACCAATATTTGCCTCCCTGCAATTACACTTAACTCATTTTGGGGAAAACATTCTGTTCCAAGCTTCCTTGAGCAGTGTGGAGTACTTCTGGCCGAGTGGCCACGTTGCAGAGGGAACTGCCTGCTGGTTTTGTGTGCTTTTCCTCCAACGCTTTCAGGAGCATCTCCCGAGCTGTCCCAAATGCTGCTCGAACGGCACGAGTCCTGTGGCTCCGGAGTGCTGCCGGCTCACGAGGGAGCTGCCACCAGGCTCCAGATGTGCTTTGCTTGTCTGAATTCAGTAGCTTCCAAAATCCTAAATATTTCAACCATAAAAACTAATTTCTTATTACATGAATATCTAGATACAAATATCAAAATGGGTTTCCCTTGATTTCAGCGGGACTAGCCTGCATTATACTGCCTGAGGAGTCATCCTAAAATGTGCTAATTTTGAAATGTGTTAAACCTGCCTTTGCGGTCGTGTCTCAGCAGTTTTGCTCAAATTTCTGTTATTGATATCTGAGCTTAATTGTGGTGTGGCTACAAGTCAACTTTTATGGTTTCCTGGTGCCTTGTTCAAAGAATAAAGATTTCTCACCAGCAATTATATTGCATCGGGGTCTGTTAACTTTATAGAGTTCTGCCAAGTCTATAATTTCTCTTGACACTATTCTGTCATATTGTCACAGGTCTCACAAGTGTTTAAACAACTGGATGGAAAGTTTGCAATGAACTCACTGAGTATTTATTGATAGTTAAAAGAAAACCAAGCATTTATTATCTGCCATATCTTTGAGACTCCGCTCCACAGTGAAACTCCATTTTTCCTGGGAAAATGAAAGTTCCAGCTACCCAAAGGTCAGCCATGCCCCTGGAGAGTCATGCAAACTTCTCCTCTTATCAGAAACCTTGTTATCCAAAGGAAAAGTACAGATGGGAACCCAAGATTGCACTCTATTTCTACAGCACATTGTTAAAACTATGAATAAAACTATGAAGGAATGTTTTCAGGTCACGTTAAACCAACAGTAAGGAAAAAAACTATGATCTTCTTCAGCTCAGGAGTTACATTTATGCCACAGAGACCTAAGGATTCAGGTGAGGGGCTCCACTAAGGTGCCACGAGACGAGTGGCAACATGTACCCCTTAGAGCTCAGTGCATTCGGACACTGAGAGGCCCTGGGGACATGGTTTGGTGCCAGATACAAGAGAAAATATCCTTCCCATGACCCCAAAAGTCACGTGGTGGCCACATCACGGGTCCCTGCTTTAGGACACTGCCATCCAAACAGACTTTCATTGGACTAATGGCAAAGTTGCCATTAACTTAAATGGAGCCAGGATCACATCCGTAGCATTCAAAGTGCCTGAGTAGGACGAGGTTTTGCAATACTAATTTAGCAAACAGGAGAAGATTTTAGGGCTGTTCTAATTGCTGCCAACAGAAATTGATAATGGACAACACCAGAAGCAGTACCCAATTTCTCCTCAGATAACACAGTGCCATTTACAAATGCTCACCCAGCTCTGTGATACTGAGTATATCAATACTGCTGTTACCACGCAGACAGACCTCATTTGTGTGTGAAGAGTAACAACAATTCCCAATCCTTTTTTTCTTTGAGCTTACACGGTTTTCATGCAGAAAGCAGCAAAAGGCCAGGAAACACTCTCAGTATACACAAAATATTCCCTGCAGGTAGAACTCAAGTTGTGCAAATACCTCTGTGTTTATAGACGTTCGAGAGAGCTCAACAGAGGAAGGAATGTGAAGTGTCTTACCTCCCAACCAGAACTGGGATCCTTGAGGTGCGGCCGCTGCTCACCTACGAAAGGGCCAAACTTCTCCCCTGCTTCAATCTTCCTTTTGGTCCATATCCCTAATCCTGCTCCCGGAATGTTGGATTCTCGCAGCTCAAACTCTGAAGGAATGGGAATGTCGTCAGGAATGTATATTGGAGCCTTGTAAGGAGAGCTCTCCTTTGGTGTGAAAGCTTCGCTGGAGGTTGCTGGAGAAGACGGCTCTTGGACAGAAGATGTTGGACACTGGACATTTGCAGCTTCTCCATCAGCTTCTGGCGCTTCCTCCAACGGAAGTTCAGGAAAGCTTTCATACAAGCATTCATCACCTAAAAAATAAACACAACCTTTGAGATTTGAAGTGGAGGAATAAACTGACAGTTTTTGCATTCGGAACTCCTTCAGCTGCAGATGAAATAGAAAGGGAAGTTCAGAAGCCAGGTGGCACCTTCCTTAACTGCTAATCCTGCAGCAGAGCCTCATCCGGAAAGGAGCTGAACCTTCTCCCTCTTGCAGGGCTGGAAGTGCCTGGAGTTTCTTAATATTTCTGACATCAAAAGTGCTTTACATCATTGCACAGAGGCCTAGCAGCAGTGAGCGAATTGCACACAGATGTAGCTGCAGGCACAGCCTGCACCGGGCAGAGTGCTGCATCCTCCTTGAAATTACCATTGAAACCAGTATTATACATTACAACTGAAACCCAAGAGAAGTGAAAAGCAGGAAAGCTTTAGCGGCCTTCCAGGGAGACAGACTGAACCTAGAGAAGCCAACATTAAGTTTGACGGCCTCCAATTAGTCTTTAAAGGGAAGGATCCAGCCTACCACATAACCGTTGGCAAGAGCTGCGGCTGATGTAAATCAGTGTCTTGCCACTGACCTCCAGGAAACTCAATGGTCTGTATAAGTTCAGGATCCAAACAGCACCTTACAGAGAACCTGAACCTTCTCCTTTTACAGTTATAAAAAACTGGGGCAGATCCAAAACACATTAAAAAATAAAATCTCTGGGACTTAGCCAGCAAACAAAAAAAAACCCCACCAAATTCCACTATTTTTGACAGCCCTAGTTGTAAGGCTGATTGTAATTTCCCTCTAGTGCAAAAATTCAGAGCAACTTCATTAGGGGCTTAGTAGCACCAGGAATAGAGCACCAATATAGTAACATAAGCAAAAGGAGCAAAAATGGCAAACTAACTAAAAACCTTTTAATTTTCTACATTCATTTAACTTCGTTAATGTCGCCATACTTTTCCCACACACCAGTGCTCATTAATTTTATCCCTGCTGGAAGGTGAGAATACTGTTCCCCAAGGACTGAAGCTGAGAGATTGGGTATTTAAGACCCGAGCACGGGACTATTTGCATAATACGGTCGTTCTTGCTCTTCAGCGCTGCGCTGTGCTTGGCGCTCCGAACGAATCTGTTCCCGGGAAGAAATAGGACCCTTAAAATGTTCTTTCAATTTCTTGCTCATTAAAGAAACTATCCATGGTAGATTAGCACTGTATGCCTTTTCCCCTGAAATCTGGTCATAGCCCATTATCTCCCACATCTTTGTTACATATTATCTAGCAATGTTATATCTGTACTTTCCGCTTCTGGTGCTGCCTAAGACAAACAGTGGGACATAACAAATCATTTGAATAGATTGCTCCCATCACATGACTGGCAAACTGGATTCTTCATCTGTGAGCAATTTATTCACAGCCATGAACTGTTTTTCTTTCTTTTATGCGGCACTGGCTATGACCTCATGCATGTCATAAGAAAGTTCAGCTACCCTCAGCCTCCGGTTTGGCAGCCTCCCCCCGCACTTTAACAACTGAACCCAGTATTGATCCGTTTAGCACTTTTCTAACACCGAAGGAGAAAATCCTGACCCGCGCAACCACGGAGCCGGCACAGATGCACAGAGGGTTTTTCCATTGCTTCTGGGGCAGGAATGCTGCCGCGCGGAGCTCTGCAAGGGTCTCCAGAACGGCCCAAAGGGAGACGAGAGGCCAAGTGCTCGTGCAGGGGAGCTGCTCCTTGCTCGGCACGGAGCAGCGATGCCCGTGGCCTGCGACCCTGCGCGGCTCAGCCCGGCCTGCTGGGGGACAGGGGGTGGCACACGCAGAGGACAGGCACAGATCGTCACCCCGATGGACTCCACTCTTGCCAGCAGCCACCTCCGTCACGCCGGGATGGAGAGGAGCTGAGGCCGGCAGCAGTGCCGTGTGCTGCGACGGGCTGGCTCCCGCTCACCTTTCTGCCCCCAGACTGCCCAGGTCGCCGTCGTGCCTAAAAACGCTCAGCTGGTTTGGAAATAGGGGGAAAAAAGCCCAGAACACGTATACACATGGGGTGCAGCAAAAGAAATCACACAAAGAAAGTGATGTGCATGATGATAAGCACATGGCTCACTGCAAGGGTGGGGTTTTTTTTAACTTTCTCTCTTTCTTTCTTTTTCTTTTTTAAAAGACATCAGGTATCTAGATCCCACTGATCCTCTATGACAGCTGGGGCCTGACACCCAGGCGCCTTAGCAAGCCCCCGTCCCGCGGCCATCGCTGCTGTCCCCATCCGCAGGCACCGAGCGGCTCCCGCGCAGCAGCCGGCACCAGGAGCCTCTTCCCGGAGCAGCCCCTTCCTTAACGCCCTGGATCCGACACTGGGGCCGCCAGCTCCGCTCTTCAGCTCCCGCTCCGCCAGGACGGGCACGGACCGGGCCCTGCCACATTAACAAATACGGGAACAAATACGGGTTTGCAGATGTTTCTGCTCCTCCAGGGACCGTCCACTTTAATTTCTCTCTTGCAGACTCAAAGGCCTCAGTTCTACTTATCTCAGTCATTCTGGTTCCACTAGTTTTAGCCATATAGGGTCAAACCTGCAGCTGATAAATTGGCCTCTGGAAGTTTGGCAGTGGGACAAATCCATTTGCGCTGCTCTATTGTGACTCCTTTGATTTCCAGCAGCCACACCCAATGTCGTATTTAAAAATGGGCTTTCGTCTTGAAAGCTCTGGAAAATATAATATGCATTTATACCCTGCAGCTTAGCAGTGCGGGTAAAACAGATTGCTAAAATATTATTCTGCTTGAAATAGCAGTGTATTCTAGCAAAAATATATTTTCAAACCTCAAAATAAACAAGAAGCTGAATTGCAAAGAGAGCCCGTGTAGACATGCTTGGAAAACTACTGATAGAAGGAGCTATATCAAAACCAATGTGCTGAGGATCTGGTCGTCCTTTGCCAAGGATGTGGGACTGCCCTCTTTATAGATTACACTGAACAGGGATCAGAAGATAAACGGTGGGTATTGGCTGGTAGAAAACCCTTGTGAGGGTTGAATTAGGCCAAGGGACTGGGCTTCCACGTGCCATTTTCTAAACTGCAAATCACTCACACAGATACCACGGCAGGTCTGAAATTCAAGATGGCTTCTACAAAGCATAATAATTATTCCCATCAGAGTTGGAATGAAATAAAATTGAGGCCCTTGATAAGGGAGCAGATGAGATTAGGTAATGTGGAAGTCTAGATATTAGCCTCCATAAAATTCTTTGCTGCTATTTCGCAATAAAAACATGAGTAAGCTTCAAAGGAAACCCAGGAGGAAAGGTTAATTGCTGCTAAAAGACCAGGGTGGACACCTGCGTCTGCACTTTTGACACGGCGCTGCACGCCAGCAGGAAAGGGCCCACGTGGCCCCGCGGCTGGCGAGGCCGGGGCCGCGGGTGCCAAAGCTGCTCCGTGGGGATGAGGCCTGGAGCGAGGGCTCCTGGGCATCGGAGAGCGCTTCCTTCCACGGAGGGCTCCGCACAGCGCGCGTGCTCTTCCTGTCCCAGCGGGATTAAACGGGAGGCTCTAACGAACGAGGAACGCAGAGGTCACGGAATGCAACCAAAACCCCTTTCCGACCAGCGGCGATTGCGAGGGAGTCAAAGGCTGTTGTTTTGTGCTTCTCTAGCCAAAATGCCACACGCCAGCACTGTACATTAGAAAGAGACACTTTAGCCTAATAGGAGTGTTCAGAGCTGTGTTGAGCTCTGGAGCCACTGCCCAAAGTCCACATGTCCTCCGGAGACCAGCCCTGCACATGGCACGGCAGGCGAGCAGCCCATGACAGACACCGGTCCTCACCTCTGCAACGCCGTGTCACACCTTCAGCTTCCCCTGCCGCTGCTCCCGGAATATCTACTCTTCCTTTCTTCAGCCAGTTTGTGCATGAGGACATATATAACATATTTATTGCCAAAACTACTGCTGGCTGATAAATTCTCTAGCACACAAATCTGTCACTTGGTGTTATGCACATGGCCACCAATGACTTAATCATAAAGTGGATGGCTGATTGAAGGAGGTAAGCTGGGAGCAAAAGCATCTAGAGAGCCTCTTCAGAGGGTTTCTAATTGCATCATCCTCGGGGCAGGATAAAGGAAGAATTGAGATCAAAAGTTCCGCAGAAACTGAAGGAAAAATTTCTGAACACTGAGGGTGACAGAGCACTGGAACAGGCTGCCCAGAGAGGTTGTGGAGTCTCCTTCTCTGGAGATCTTCAAACCCGCCTGGATGCCACCCTGTGCCACGTGCTCTAGGTGACCCTGCGTGTGCAGGGGCTGGACTAGGTGACCTCTAGAGGTGCCTTCCAACCTTAAACGTTCTGTGATTCTATGAGATAATAGTGGAAGAGGCTCCTTCCACCTGAGAAGCTAGACGTGGGTTCACGCCTGCACCTTCAAGCAGGTGGGAAAGGCGACCTCAGCACAGCAAGCAGGCTCCAGAGGAAGCCAGCTCGGCTCCATGGGGAGGAGAACGTGGAATGCCGGGATTTCTGAGCTCTGCTCGTGCTGATGACTCGTCTGATACGAGTCTTCAGTGAGTCATGTCTCAACGAGGGCTTCTGTGGGGGCACGTTCACATCAGGAGAATTAGTCTCTTGTCCTGAGCAAGGCTGCGGTGGACCAGAACGTCACAGTGATATCCTGAATCAGACACTTTACAGAGACTGGAGTCCATTTATACTTGACCCAGTGTTTCTGTTCAGTACCAAGGAAATCGGCACAGATTATTTGCCAGCATATCTGAAAAGGAGGCAGGCATTTCCCGTGGCCTGCAACTGGGACACCTTTATCTGAATTTCTATTTGAACAGGTATTGAAGGAAAGACTGTTATAGGCAGGGACCAATTATATATCCACATAGGTACAGAACGCAGGAGGCCAGGAAAAGCCAAAGAAAAGGAAATCCATTAGCTCCTGAGGTGTGTTAACTTAGTGATGAACTAAACAGGAGCCACCTGACAGTCTTGCACTCCAATAGGTGTGGTTTAGAGATAGCCCCTTTGATGTCCTCTACCAGAAGAAGGTGAGAAAGATCCTTAACTTTGGGAACGCACACAAGGCACTGGCTCTTTATCTTCGGACACAGAAGGGACTCTGGCCAAGAACTCCATTACGCCGCGCGGACGTTTATCAGCTAACGCACCTGGAGCTGGTCCGTGCCACTCCCTGTTCCCAGAACTGCTCTGCAGAGCCCCATCTAATAGCAATTATTATTATTTGTGCTGTAACCCTGGCTGGTGGCCCCACGCAGGACCCCACTGTGAAAGCATCGCGCAAACCTAGTCAAATGAGAACTGATGGGGAACCCAAAAGAATAGAGCTAGTAATCCCCAGTTAGGGAAAAGTCATACAATTAACTTGAGAGAGGAAAAAAGTGGTTTACAAATAGAAAGTTTGGTGGAAAACCACAGAGACTATCAGCAAGTTCATGGATAAGGGCAGTGCTGAAAGATGTTTTGAATCACTTTTTATACTTGCATTGCTTGAGCCTAAAACAAGCAAGCGAAAACTAGAGTTAACCTGAGCACATTCAGAAGGTCCCGTCCTGCAAGGCCACAGTGCAGTGAGGAGGTGCTTACGTGGACAGCCCCAGCAGCAGCTTCGGTTTTTATACACACGGGCCATGCGACGAGAGCAGGGGATACAGAACCAGACCCTGCAGTTTGCTATACACAGGGCTTGGCATTTGCCCCAAAGGCCAGATTCTGATTTCTGTGGCAGGGCTGCTAAATCCAGAGTAATTAGTTTAGACTTCCACCAAAGCACAAATGAGATCAGTGTCCGTCCTGGAGTTAACTCAAGGCCCTAGAATTTCTCCAGATTGACACTAATGTAACAAAATGAGAGCAAAATCTGGTGCCCAGATTTTCGCATTCCTTTTCCACTCGTTATTCTGCAGATTGCAGATGGCATCTCCCCCGGCTTCGACAGAGCTGCTTCCCCGTGTTGCTGCACGCGGACGCCCTTCTTGCAGCGCAGAGGAGGCCATTCTGCCGCGGAGCAGAAGAGGGAGTCGTAGCAATGGCCTGCAGAGACAAAGGAACGCCAAAATGGGGGAAAAATGCTAAAATGGGGGAAATGCACCAAAACGACCAATGTCCTGAACTGCTGCGCTGCGGGCTATGGACTGCGGGCTATGGAAATGCAGACGCAGCTGAGTGTGGGTCACGGCTGTGGCGGCAGCGCGTGGAAGGGTTAGTCCTCTGCACACTGGGTGTCCGTGCGTCGCTTTGAAACGAACACCAGGAACAGAAACACAGCTAAGTCACAAGAACTCAACTATCAGCAGTACATGTCAAATAAAAAAAGACTTAATTGTGTGCAAACCAGATTTTTGCTTTCTAAATTATTCTATCTGCATAAAGAAACTGAAAACAAGAGGTTCGGTGTGGGAGGAAGCGGGAAAAGTACGAGGAAGGAAGGACAAGCACAAAACACGGAACGCTGGCAAGGAAGCTGCCCGCGGGCAGAGCCGGGGCCGCCTCACCCACGCAGGAGCACCAGGCCGGTGCGAGAGGCGACTTCCACCGCGGCGCGCGGCAGCACCAGGCGGCAACGCGGGAGCCGCGGCGGGGACCGCGCGGCGCTCCTGGCAATTCTCACTCTCAGCCTGCACAATAACTAGTAGCATTTGGTGCTCTGTCTAGCGTCACTCGTGTCTAATTGAGTAGCCCAGTCAAACGCAGCTGACGTGGACCAGCCGCTGCCTTTTAATTAGGGTCCCGCACTGAGAGGCTCGGGGTCAGACGGCGCTTCCATCTGCACGGGAGCCGCTCTCCCAGCGCGGGGAGGCTGCACCTGCGAAGCCCAAAAGCAGGAGTTGGCTGCACATTTTCCTTATGAATTACCGTACTGCACGCAGCAACAAAGAATTATAAATGCAGGCTGGCACACACTGAATTTATTTACAAACTAAGCCTAATTTTATTTATAGTTTCAGTACAATCATCTCTGGTAGAAATATTTATGCTATCTGTACATCTAGTCTGTTAAAGTCTACTGCAATCATAAACACTGTTGAAAAATTATTCACAGTTAGCAGGGTTTAAACTACCTATTATATCACCGGCTAGCGCCAATAAACTTTGGCGCAGGTTGATAAAGTTTCCTCGAAGGAATAAATATATATTTGGCTTTCAAAATCTTTCCTGGGCTGCATGGAGCAGGGGCAGGAGAAGAGGGGATGCCAGCTGCAAGGTTTGATATACGGGGGCCGGATCCATAGGGAGCGCTACGGAAAGGTTCACTCCGTCCGCGGAGGCAGCCCCGTGTGCTGGAGCTCGAGCTAATGGCTTAAGTTTGTATTTTAGTAAAACATTTCATCTACGTGGTGATGCAGCAGCTAACACACACGTGAGCTTCCTCCACGACACGCTTTAAATGGACTCAAATATAAAAAATCTGCCTTGAATTTTTAATCCCTGAGCACTGGTCATTAGTAAGGCAGGAAACTGGATTAGAGGACCCGGCTTTTGTTCAGTATTTGATTGCCATGATGGTAAACTTGACATATATTCACCCACTGACATGGCCTGAGAAGCCTATATGTTTAGGAGCAAACTAAGGACAGGAAGGTTAAATACGAGTTAGTGAGATCAGCTACTTATATATAGCTTTTATTGCTCAGTCCCACTTAGCAAGTACTCTCTGGGAACAAAACTTGGGCATATCTGTATCAAATGCAGCAATACACTTGAGCAGTCACATGGTGGGAAACTATTGCAGCAAAAGAAGGTTTTTAATCAAAATAATTACTGGAACCTGCAGTAGTATAATCAATGTAAATGCAACTTTATCTCAATGTAATAAATCAGTGTAACTGAACTTCTTTTTACTCATTAGTAGCCCTTTACTGTTTTAAACTGAGACATGTCGCAAAGTAGCACTGGAAATCACATGCCTCTTTCTAACAGAAAACTGTAATAAAAGATGACTATTCCACCAAATTATAATGAAGACAGATAACAGAGTGAATTATAAAACAAAGGTTATAGATAGAGACTGAGCCTTGTAGAGGTAATGACTTTTAATTGGATTGAGTTTATCATATTTTCAGAGGTACGGCACAAGCAGAAGAAAGGATTAGAATTATTTCCACATTTCATTATGTGGCATAATGAGAAAGCAGAGGGAGGTCCACATCCCTGATGTGCTGGCTGAGCCCCGGGAGGCGCGGAGCACGTCGGGATGCGGGATGGCGCCGCGCGCGGGCACGGCTGCCTGGGCTCCGCCAGGACGCAGCGGAGCGTAATCCCATCGGAGGCAAAGCAAAACGCCAGGGCAGGAAGTTTCCTTGCCAAGGGCGCTGGAACACCCAGGAATTTAACCCCCGTGCGTTGGCCACGGCCGCGCTGGCTGGGGAGCCGGGCTGGTCGTGCCAAGCACCAAGGAGTTGCAGGAAGGGGCCAAGGCTCCTGGTCGCCTCCATTGGCCACTGCCCGGGCTGTCCCCTGCCCGATCCCCCTCTCCTGGGGCTTCCCCAGGGATCTGCCTTGGAGGCTGCACCTTCCTGGGTTGATTTCTATGGAAGTGGGGAGTGGGAAGACCCGTCTGACAGCCGGGCTGCCCCAGTTTGCAGGCTATCTCCAAGGATCTCGGGGAGGGCTGGAATTTCCCCGGAATTTCCTGGGGAGCTGAGGTGCCGTACAGTGGGGACAGAGGCTTTCACACAAACAGCCAGACAGGTTTTTAATTATACAATTACCCTGAGCGATGCTTAATTATATTTGAGTGACGCTGTGATGCAGCGTAGTTAAGTCCTTGAAACACTAACAGAAACACTCCTGACCAGCACCCTCATCAGAAAAAGGACCAAACGATTAATCCAGCGACACTGTCCACTTCCAGATCTCAAGGTCTGGCAAGACTGTGTCCCACCATTTGTCTCGGAGGAGGTGCAAAGGCCACAATTTTTCCTGCGAGCGACTTCTCAGCCGCGCGAGGCACTTGCGCTCCGCAAGGTCGCCCAGGACCTGCCTGGCTGTACTTAGCAGATTGGAAAATCCTGCATCTCCAGAGCAGCTCGACCTCCTGTTGCACTCGCGAGCCCCTTCTGCAGCAAGAGGTATTTACAGTGGACATTGTTTGCAGGAGTGGAGTGATTATATGTATTGTATATATACATACATGTTTTTAATCTTTGGACAATTTTATATCGTCATATAGGAATACATTTTCATCCCTGGCTGCCAGCACTGATTTCAGTGGAGTTTTTCAGACTGCACAAGGCACTTCACTCAGCAAACGCACATATATTTTCTCAGCATGAAGGAATCTTTCCAGGTCCATTTTTCCAGCTCCCCAATATTTTGGACAGGTTTATCTACATTATCTCTGCTGATTCCATTTTCTTTTCCCTCCTCTGAGCAGTTACCCTGGGGCTGCCTGTTTGGCCAAAACCAAACCAAATTCTATGTGATGCAGTCACACAGTTTAAAGGAATGTTAGTTCATTTTTAATACCAATAAAATATTTGTGATCAATAAGATATACCTGAGACTCTCTGCATTTTTCAAAAGGAAATGTGTCCCAGCAAATTGGGATTTATGGGGCCCAAACCCAGCCCCTGTAGGGTCCGTGGGGGTATGAAATGGGCCCTGAGCAGTGCGGGGCCAAGGTCTGTCCATGGACCTCCAGGGCACAAGAACATGCACTGAAACAAGGCAGAAAACGGCACCGGTTACACAGGCTTCCAGTTCTCCTCTGCCTTTCTACAACAGTTTATTTTTTCTTGAAAATATGTGGCGTACAGGAGTGTGATGAGCTACAAGGATCCGTGGTAATTATTTTCCTTGGCTTTTGTATAAGAAAGAGGAAAAATCTGGGCCTTTTGCAAGAGCACAAACCATGCATACAGAGACGGAACGAGCCAAGGGGCTGCAGCAGAAAGGGCACGATGGGCGATTAGCAGCAGCTGCAGAAGCAGAGGCTCCTTTCCAAAACACATTCACCAAAGCCCTTCCGAGCTCACTGTGCTTGTTTGCCACCGAGTATTTCCTTCTGATCATCTCTGCAGACCCCTTTCCTTCCCCACGCGCTGATTTACCAAGGAAGAGGGAAAAAAATGAGGGAGAGGGGGAAGAAAAGCCATGGCACCCCCTCCTTGCTGGTCTGCACGCTCTCATCTTAGCCACAGTCCCAGGTTTCCTCTCCTGGAGCCAAGTTCCACCATCCCGGGGGGCTTCATGGACTTCCCGGGCCCAAGTGCACGCGGCTGCGCTCACTCGTCCCCAGCTTCGGTGTCTTCCTCCATTAATAAGGGAAGGTGTCTGAAAAGCAGCATTTAACTTTTCCCCTGAAAACCCTCTGGTTGCTCTCCACTCTCTTTCATTTCTTTCTCTTCCCTCCATTCCCAGCAAGGCCTCATTTTCTTTTCCATTTTGTTACCAAAAGATTGCGAAAAAGGAAAACGTTTGGAAAAGTTAACGAAAAGGAAGAAAAAGCAAATCCCAAATATTAAAGCTTGGAGGGTTTTTCTGAACAACCAGGACACTCTTTAAAGAAAGAAGTGTTTGCAGAAATTAGGTAAATCCAGGATGTTGTCACCTCTTTTCTATAAAACTCTTTTTCGAGTAATTTAGAAAGTTCTTTGGGAGTGTTTATCTGGCCGTATTTTTACCTAGCACTTCCATGAATTTTAGGTTCTCTGTGGGTTCGCTGCTTGGAGGTTTTCAACACTATCTAAGCCGGTCCAAGAGTTTTCCGCTCTCGCTTCTTTCCCCTGACGGTGGTCTGAAACAGATGCCAGTAGGTGCCTGGTCCCTCTTCTATAAATATTTGCAATCCCAGCCAAAAAGTGCCCTTTGTGGCGGTTTGCACGGGCGCAGACCGACACCTCCTCCCTGTTCAGCTCCTTGGCTCTCTCTTTGCTCGACGGTCGCATCCCGCCGCGGTGGCCTTCGCTAGCGGCCGCGTCCCCCGCGTCCTCCTGCCCTTCCTCACCAGCCACCGGGGCTGGAGGTGGCTCCAACGATGCCACCACAAACTCTCCTTTTCTCCCTCGCAGGCTTCCCATTCCTCCTGCTACCTCTTTGCTTCCAATGAGTCTCCTGGCGAGTTGCTCCTGTCTCTCCGGCGCTTTGAAGATGTGAAGCGGGACAGGACATAAATACTAAGTGTTCTCCTACCACCAGTGGGCTATTGTAAGGAGGAAGGACTAACATTCTTGATTCTGATCACATCCACCCTCCGAAATCAACAGTGACACCAGTGTGAAACCAGAACGAGGCTCCTGCTGTGAAACAGTTAACATCAGTTAGATCTATTTTGACTTAAAAAAAAAAAAAAAAAGTGGGACTACAGTTTATTTTACATGGCTTCCTGGTCAAAGCCTCAAACGTTTTGTAGATATTTATTGATATATATTAACTGTAAAGAAAGTTAACTGCTAATGTAATTTATTCCACTCTTTGTTCCATGCACCTTGTATCGCTTTCTACGAAGCTGTTGATCTTGGAGGAGCAGAGGGGTCCTGGGGAGCTGCGAGCAGACAGCGATAAATCAGCGCTCCGAAAGCTTCTGGTTCATCCCAATAACTTGGAAGCCAATTTGAAAAATAATCTTTTTCTTCGACTTGGCAATCTTCGTGCATTCTATTGTTTTCATGTGCAGCCTGATATATATGACAGCTTAAATAAATACATAGAGCTTAATGGACCAAATTCAGCCTTAGTGTAACTGGATGCCTCACCACGAGAGACATTGGCCCACGCAGGGCTCTCCACCCCAAAGGATCAGAGCGCCCTATAAGCCCAAACGAACATGCAGTTATTATATACTTTAATTCTACTTAAGTTATTAGGTCACTACAGACTGATCTGCTACTAAATGGGATACTTAACTACATATCTATTTATGTTTACAGATGTGGATTTAAGTGCTGCTTATTATGACAAGGAGGTATATATACAAAATGTAAATGTAATATAATGCAGTATATACACACAGAGACGCATGTGAATGCAGGACAGCGACAGAGCGGGAGAGCAAAAATGAAGAGGAATCTTTGTGTGAGGAAAACAGGTTTTCCCTATGGTGCCGGCAGCCTCCGCACACCCAAAACACCTCGCAGGGGCCTCCACTTCCATGCCCTGCCCTCACCAGCGATGAGATCCTGCTCCTAAGCTTGCCCATTCCCACCAGGGAGGCCAAGCCCTCGGGCGCTCGTTCCCACAGGGAATTTTGCACAAGCAAAGGCTGCAGGATCAGCTCCGCGTCACTGTTTGTCCAGGTATCTTAGCTGAACGGGATAGAGCAAATAAATACCACTCACTGTTTAAAGTGCAAATCCCAGCAACGTCTTTGAACGGAAGCACTCGGTAGTTGACACATCTGCGGATGTTTTAAATCATAAGGGCATCTACTCCACTTTGGTTTTAATGTGTTTGTGTGTGAAGTTCTCTGTCATTCCAGCCCACCTGTCTCAGAGGCCAGAAATCGAAAACAGGAGTAACTCTCGAATTTCACCTCATTTTAATCCATCACAGAGAGCACACTGTTTTTGCACTGTATAAAAAAAACCAGGACATTTAAACAAAGTGACACAGATCATCAGCAGATCAACTGAAAATGACAGCTCAATCAAACAAATGTATGTTGAGAATTTCCACAGGGCAGCTCTAGCTGCAGCCAAACCAAATTTGTTTAGTATACATACGTTAGCTGCTTAGAAACATTCACTATGCTGCTAGCCAGATGATGACTTTCCCAGGTAAACATCTATTTAACCAAATATCCCCATCCATGAAAGTGCTAGCAGCGTTTTGATGTATTCTCCTAGTCTCTTACAAATAGCACTTTGCTCCGGCGGCAGGTCGGTACCAACCCACCCATGTGGCATCTAGGTAAAAAGAACTAAACGCTCCTTTTTAAAAATGTTATCACCACCAAAAGGTAGGCGGAACTCTATAATCCTGACAGAGTGCTACTGGCAGCCAATACATTCACAAAGTGGCACGAAGGTGACATACAAATTATGAACTTGGGAAGCACCAGAGAAAACTGTACATCCTGAGTCATATATCAAATACATGGAGAAGAGAGGGTTTCTCAGACTCATCTCTTCAAGCAAAATATTCCTACTGAAATCAATGACAAATCTGCTATTGATTCCAGAGGTGCCACATAAACTTTATATTGAGGATATAGATTTAAGAGAGCTGCCCTTTATGGTCCTTGTCCTTTTCGAGGGGCTTGCCTATGGTGTCATTTAGTGACAGGAAGGACGTGGCCCTACAGCCACTGAAATCAGTGGCCAAACGCTCACCTGATGCTGAAGGGCTGGACCCCCTTCAAGGTCTGGTGTGCTGAGACACTCGTATAACCCAGAACGACCTGCTGACTTCTCTTGCAATACAAATCACAAGTTTGGGGAGAGCCTCTTCTCTGTCTTTACTATAATTTGTTAAAATAAATGGAAGTAAAAAAATAAAAGCTATTAGGTAGTGCAGACCAACTCTTCAAAGTTCTGCAAACCAAAGAACGACCATAAAGCGTGTTTTGTGGTGCACATCTGCCTACCTCTCACTATTTACGGGGAGGTTATTTACCAAAGAAAAGCAGGGCACAAACGGGAGCCCACGCGGCGCTCGCCCGCCCTGACCCTGCAGCTTTGCAGCACCAGCGGGATCGCAGGGACTGCCGAGGCCAGGAGCTGCCCGGGGGCTGCCCGACAAAGCCGTGAGCTCCACGCCACGTTAGCAGAGCGCTATGTGACTGCGTAGTCAATGATGGAACCTGCCCGCCCGGCCGCCCGCGTCTCCGCGCAGAGCCCGTCGCGGGCGCCGTCGCCGGCACGTGCGGACACACAACAGCCTGCGGGAGCAGGAGGCCCCACACGGCCCGAGTCTGCTGCAGGGCGAGCGAGGAGGAGCAGCAGGAGGAGGAAAACACGGGCAAGGGATTCTTCTCTCTCACAGCTGCAGGCAAGACGGTTTGCAAACACAGCAGTGCCTCCGTTATAAGGCAAGCAAGAATTTACCCGCATGCGCTTTGGAATGTCTTGGGACTTCTTTAGAAAGTGTCTTCTTGGTATTTGGGGGGATTGGCTCATGCACGGAGTCGATATACCTCTAATTACTATTCCCACTGTTATTGCCAGTGTGACTATGGTACAAATTCTGGATGTAGATCTGAACCTCACTTTGGCCAAAGTTCACAACAGATTTATCCTGATTCTCGTGCTCACACCTGGGCCGTCCTGCTGGATCAGTGTAATTCCACCCTGTAATCTAAACACAAATGACAACTCCCTTCCAATTCTGATGGCAAAATACACTGAGGCAGTGGATTCAGCTTTTTGCAAGGAAACCCAGGATCCCCCTGTAAAATCTCCATGCTTGCTGCCACGTAAGAAATCCCGTTGTGGCCATGTGAGGAGGACAGTGCAATCCTTAATGAGCTCAAAGCCTCATGCAGAGAGCAGAAGGCAGCGTGACCAGCAGAGACATCCTCGTCCTCCTGTTCTGCAAAGAATTCCCCATGGAAAGCGTACCAAGGGGTAAATCCTGCAGCGTGGATCACCGCAGGATGAGCCCGCAGGAGCCCTGGCAGGGAGCTCGGGGCAGGACATCCAAACCTGCAGCAATCTTTCAATTACTTCGAGGCGCTGCAGGTTTGGTACTTTTTGCAGTTTTTGTAGTTTCATCGTTTCAGTAGGGGCTGCCAGCGTTACTGCTTGTAGCATTTACACCAGAAATGCCATTAATTTTCATTCTGATTCGGGGCTAATTGAGCATAGTGTGTAGTGCAGCTGAACAGGTATTGACAACTTAACACAAACCCAAAGCAATCACAGCCACAAGCACTGGTAGAAGTGAGGCTGTAGAAACTCTGTCTCACAACACGACCAATACAGAGAGATCTGCAAAAATCAAAGCACAGGATGCACCGTGGTTTCCACTGCATTCCTTAGACTTAGAGATCTGCCAATATTTTGCACGTAAGCACGTGGACCTTCAAAAGAGCAGGGTTTGTCCCAAGAAAGCACAAAACAATCACTACAAAGGAAAGTAATGAAAAATCCTCCTCCTGAACAAACATACCGTAAAAAATAAAGTGTAAATCATAAAATCCAAATGAAAACAACCACTCCTCCCCCCAGATTGCCCAAATAATGGGATGAGGAAGTATTCACTGATTAGATTAAATACTGCGACGCGCTCTCAGGCTCCTGTTGCAAACCACTTTGTAGGCGCAGAGCAGATGACCGGGGTGCGGAGGCAGGAAAGGCTGATCCTCAACCCTGGGCAGAGCCTTTGCTCTCCCAAAATGCAAAATAACTGTTACGGAAACAGCAGTTGTCTCATATCCCCGCCACCTCCTTGTGCATCCAACATGGGCAATCCTCCCCAAAGCCAGTGGGTTTCTGCCACTGGTTTCAGAGGGAAGCACTCTATTAAGTGTGGGTTTCAATAACAATGAATAGTGTCTTTATAAACAGTCCTTCTTGCCACTAGCAGGACTAGTCCAAGGTTGACTCCAAATTTTACTCCTCTTTTTGCTGAAAATCTGATTTTTGGCCATCTTATTACCCACTTGTATTTTATCCAACATTGTCCTTTAGCTTAAATGGTTTGTTGAGCTTTTTTCCCTGACCACCTGTGTTTACCACCTTCAGAGTCACTCATAACCTCTATCAGGCTTCATTTTCCTCATGTAAGCGAGCGGGCTGTTTAGTTTATTCCTGCATTCAGTTATCAATCATCAGCTGCTCAATGAGAGACGACGCTGCTCCAAGACCGAGCAGCACCCAGAGAGAGAAACATCCCGGCCAAGCGACAGAGACAACGCCAAGTCGTGGCAAGGGCAAGGACACAATTAATGCACAGATCAGGAGAGAACGGGGGGAATTGAAAGCAGCATCTTCCCTTTCAGCGGGTTAAAATTACTTCCTCCCTGTATGGCCACAGAAATCATGTCCAGGACAAGTTCCTCTTAGGAAGCAATTATAGGAAACCAACAGTGCAGAAGATAGATCTGTTTCTTAGCTCTTCCACATGTCACTTTTCAGGAAGGAACCGGCCATGTGACTCATTTCAAATCTAAACGTCTCCAAAGAAAAACATCCCTAAATGTTAATATTATCTACGGTCTGTACAGGTTCTCAAACTATGCAAAACACAAAGCATTTTAGAGACAAATCCAAAATTCATCGATCAAATCTGCTCTCATGGCTGCTAAAGGCAAAATATTGATTGATGACATGGGGCAAGTGTCAGTGGTGATCTCTGCTGCAGCATTATCAGACTCTGTCACACAAGTCTCAGACACAGCACGGATGCCCGTGACAAGAGCAGGGAGGTTGAGTGGGCCAGGACTAGAGTTGCACAGCGTTGATTATTGAGCTGCTCCTAACATTTTGGGCCATGTTTATTTAATCAGAATAGGAACATCGGAGGAGATTTATCATTGCTGAGGAGATACTCAACTGGAAGATTTATGAGTGCTAAAGGCAGGTGGACTCTGATCTGTGTGCAAGAGAAAGAGATGTTTCAAAGACTGTTCTTTGAAGAAATTTGGTCTTAATGATGTAAAAAAGTGCTCTTTTTATATGGCTGTCTTTCATACGATGTTTCCATAAAGCTTTTATTCATTCCAGTGGGAAAAAATAGGCTGAAACTTAACAGGATTCTGTAGAATATAAGTCACATCCTACAGGCAGCTGCAATGATCGTGCAGTTCCTCAAGTCAAGCTAAGTATGCTGTAACCCGTTCAAAATTGCTTTTAATTAAAATACTTATTAGGACCATTTTGCTTGCTGAAAGTATGATGAAGGATGACAGTCTGCAGAAGCTGTTCTTGACTCTTTCTAACACTCATAAAAGAACAGGAGAAACCACTTTAACTCTTTCTCATATTCACTTCTGGGCGGGAAGCAGCCTGTGCAACCTCACCCCTCGGAGGGGAGGCCAACGTCGCCTGCTAATAGATGTTGAGGTTAACGCCAAACATTTCAAAGCCTCTCATTAATTACTGCTAATTGTCATAGCAATCTCCTTTCTGCTGTTTCACATCATGAGCAAATGATTTTTCTTTGCACAATAGGTGAGTAGAGAGATACTTAGGAAACCATAATTAGTTCCACTAATTAGTGTGATCCAATTTGAATAATTTGTGTTTGTTTCTGTATTTTTTTAAATCACTTGGTGGTATGAATTCCATATTCTGAAAATCCATTCCATAAATTAACTAGCACTGCAAACCTGCTCCTCCAGAAGGCCGGCCCTAATGGTTGAACATCCCTGCCACAATGTCGTCCAAAACCAAAAACGCAGAAGCCCTCTCAGAAGACACAACTGAGAGGATACTATCTGGCCCAAAATCACACTTCTGAAAGAGATTATTGCTAGCACTCACAGTCACACCTTATATATTTTTAATTAAAGTGAGCAGGCAGGGTGCAGGAGTCATAGAGGGCTTTGCCAAAGCTTTATTTAATCATTTTAATAGAGGGCAACTTTGGCCAGACAAGACTGCTCTTAACTGCTAAAGAACTTTTCCAAACCCTCAAGGAAAGTGCGATAGTAAGTTTGAAGGTTTTTAAAGAGATGAACTGAATGGCTCTATCTTTTTGTATCATGCTAAGAGTGTATTCCCATTGGATCCAGAGCTAAATCATGTAATTTCTTCCCGATGACCAAAAATGAAATATTCTGTCTGTGTATACAGCAGAGGCTCAATTCTCCTAAAACTTCAAGTGTGGCTGAAAAAATACAAGCAGTGAAACTCCTACTACGGTTCCTTGGGCTGGTACAAGGCGAGCAGGATGCTGAGAGCTCCTGGTGGGGTGTAAATGAAAACCCACTCATTTATCCATGATTCCAGGCCCAGCGGGGCCGATGTGCAGCTACAGGAGGCCAAGTGCATCGGTTTGCGCTGCCGAGGCCCTGCAAGTGCGCAGGGTTGGATCACCAGGAGCCAGGCGCGCAAACACACGTAATGATTTATTCAACGTGTTTCTGTTTCACATAATATCCTGAGCAGGCTACGATTTTCTTTTACACGTCCCCTATTCAGATGTACCTCTGGATATTTTTAAAGTCATGACTGACTGGAAATACTTGAAGTTTTCGCTGTTGTGTTCAGCAGCGAGCAGCCACGGCGGGTCCCGTGCGTTGTTTCCGCCTCTCGATCAGATGAGCCCTGAGCACTTCCAGCCCAAGTTCATGCAGATGTGATATTAACGTTCACCTTCTGCTGTAACTTTTACCAGCAAAACAGTAAACGCAGTTAATAACGGAAAAGAACGGTCATGGTGCTTTCCTGACAGCGTTCGCTCGCCTCAGGACTTGTTATGGGAAAACAGGCTCTTTGGTGCTGCTCACACTTGGCTGGGCTCCATCGCTCCGATACTGCTGTAGTTACGGACCGGAGCAGCCCGGGCGCAGTAAAACCCGCCATCCCCAACTGTAAAACCTGAATGTCTTCCCGATGCAGCCGGCTTTCTGGGAGCCCCCTGCCCCGACCCGTCCGGCAAGGCCTCGGCCCGGCTCCAGGTAGCCCAAACGCCAGCCCGTGGCCCCTGCGCCGCGGCTGCAGGGCCGGGCCATCCCCGCGCACTGTGACAGCGTTCGGGGTCCTGCTCCGCGGGATGCGCTGCCAGCGAGGCCGGCTCCAGGCCCGGAGCCTCCTTCAATCCGTCAGAAAACTACCCTGAGAGAGGAAGCAGACACCGAAGGGACCCATGACTGAGGAGCCTCCTCATACCAACAGATATCCTACATCCTCCATGGGAATTTTATGTCCTGCCTATTTACCTGTCATACTAGTTCTCACTCTATGATTCATTATTTTTACTGCTTTTGCTGCTTTTCAATGATTCTTCTAAAGGTGTTAGGGTGTCCCCTCTGCAGGGCTTTTGGATTTGGTTGCAAAACTAATACGCCGTAGCAACACCTAGACCGCATAGTTCAGATGCTTTGAGAACAATAAAACAAGTTTTCCCCGTTCCCTCCGCCACGTGCTCACATACTATAGGGCTAAAGGACTAACAATTTGGAGCAGTTGTCAGTTCTCCAGAAGCCTCCCGAGACGGGGGGCATGCGCATATGAGAAACACCGAGCTGCCCAGGCTGGAAGGGCCCTTGGGCCATGCCCTGGTCCAGCCTCCTGCTCCGAGCAGGACAAACGCTGAATCCAACCAGTATTCCAGGTGTAAGGGGGGTATTTCCTCCCATCCTGTTGAGAGAGCCCAGGACGCCCCAGCCTTCGTGACGCCTCCGAGCCCCGACCCAGCACAACCGCCCGGTCCCCTTCGCGGAGCCGCTGCCCTGCTCCCTGCTCGGGGTTGCACTGTGATGATCCGAACGCCTCTCCGGAGCTGAGCTGCCTCTCGACTTCAGCCGTCTTGTGGTTTCTTGTGCTCTGCAAACACGACCCTTTGTGCACAACTACGGAGACCCACAGGGAGAGAGAGATCCCGAGAGCTGAAAGCTCCTGGAACCCAGCGTCATCAGCACCCACTTCTGAAAGCACCTCAGCCGCTCTGGCGGCTTCCGAGGGGCCGGAATCTTGCCCGGGGCCGGGCAGGCTCCGCGCGGCGCTGCGCCGCGGAGACGGAGCCCGGGTGACCCGAGCTTGCCCGTCTTGTCACACCTTCTGGGCCCCCTTCTGTTCCTGACAACTCAGTACTAAGGGCACAAAAAAACCCCTTCTAAGCATTCAGAATATGATTCAATATTGAAACACCTGCACATTCTTAATTGTCAGAGCTGCCCGCTCCTTCCAACGTATTCATTATTTACTGCATTTCCTAACTACCCGGGAAAAGTCACCACTGCAGTTCCTCATAATGTATGCCCACAACTCTATTTTCCCCATCTGCTATGCTTGCCTAAGACTGGTCATTTGTTACCTGCTAGTTCCAATTGATTTCCTTTTTGCCTTTGCTTTCCTCAGCCACAAGTGCAGAGAACAAACAGCACGATTTATACCAGCCATCTAGTACCAATCATTAGATAACAAGACCCTTTACTGAAAGCATTTAGAGTAAAACAATACTTTAAGTTTACCTTTGCTTTCATTTCCTTTTTTATTACTTCAGGTTCAAAAGAAGGCCAAAGAAGTACTGCTTAAACAGAAGATTAGACAGTCATTCAGCATAAATCCTTCACACCCGATAACGCTGCAGAGCACCCGGTTTCTAATGCGATTGTTCAAAATTGTCCCAAAGTGGTTTAATAACATCCTCAGCCCCTGCTTCTCTCACCCGCCTGTGCTATAGGAGCTGCCATCCCCCTGGTACAGAGGAATTGGGAGACAGGACTGTCACCCTTGGGTTAGGGTGGCTTTCTGCATGCCGCGGAAGCCCAGGCACAGGTAACCTTTGGGCTTTAGCTCAAGCCTGGTGGGAAAAAGGGGACTTGGAGAGACTAATAAAATCCTACTGATCTCCCTTCTCATTTTTTTTCCACCTTCTCCCTGCTAAGAAGCAAGGAAAACCACTTTGCGCTGAGCCAACGCTGGCTTCTGTTACCGCTTTCTCGGTGATATGAAAATATTTTCCCTCGTCACAGAGGAGAGCTGGACTCAACAGCAGCACTAGGCCCCGGTGCGGGCAGGCAGCGGGAAGCTCCCGGAGTGCAGCCTGCCCGGAGACTCCGCTCCGCTTCTTCCGCCACTTGCCTCTCCGCAGGGGACAACGCTCCACAGGCGGGCCAAGTGCTGGACAAAATGTTCCTCTCCTACTAGCAATGGGCATGTGCACACAAGTTAATCTGTTAATAGCCAAACTTCCCACTAAAGCGACATCGACTTGGGGGCAGACTGTTTGTGCCCCTGCACATGGCACTCCAGGAAAACTTTAGTAACGTTATTCTGATAACTGCTCTTCTACCCGCTTAGCATTCGGTGCCCATGAAGGGGTTGACATTTATCCACCTTGCACCACAGAGAGCTCTCCTTGTTTTATAGCCTTTATGTGTTGAGTTACTTGAAACACAAGTGTCACATGGACAGACCCAACGTTGCAGAAGCCTCCAAAGCCCAGAAAGCCAAACCTTTAGGTGAAGCCCGTCAGGCAGAGCGGCTTCCGTTGTGGCCCCGAGCGCGCAGCGGAGCTCTGCACCCGGCCTCATCATAGAATCATCGAATCCTTAAGGTTGGAAGGGACCTCTAGAGGTCATCTAGTCCAACCCCCTGTACACACAGGGTCACCTAGAGCACGTGGCACAGGGTGGCATCCAGGCGGGTTTGGAAGATCTCCAGAGAAGGAGACTCCACAACCTCTCTGGGCAGCCTGTTCCAGGGCTCTGTCACCCTTTCACTGTCAAGAAATTCTTCCTTAAGTTCCAGGGGAACTTTTGGTGCTTCAGTTTGTGGCCATTTCCTCTAGTCCTATCAGTGGCCACCACTGGAAAGAGGTTCAGGCAACTCTCCTTGTGGAGGCTGTTGACTCCTGAGCACTTGGGCAAATCTGGATCTTATTTAGATGCCTAACTGGGGGCTGAACAGTGCAGGACTAGCACGGTGACAATAAAAGAAAACACTGCAGTAATTTATCCTGGAGGAACAGAGAGGAGGGAGGGTTTCCCAGTTTTAATCAATATGGCCAGTTTTTCTCAAGTGGGACATGAGCTCTAAAATAGACCTTTTGATTTTCCCAAATATATCATGGTTGCATCCCCAGAAACATGCTGAAGAATTGTCCTTAATTTTCCACTGTACCTCAGAATTATTCTGCTAGAACAAAATTTTAATAATTGGCTGCATCTAATAGAGCAAAGCATGCTTTAAATGCTGCTTTCTACATTTTTACAGCCCCACATATTGCATAGCATAGCAATTTTAATAACTTGTTTTATTAATGCATGATTATATGTTTTATATATGGTATATAAAAATAAGTCAATATAATTTGTCATGGCATTTTGAGACAAATGCTAAACACTTCTCCTAGAAGGAAAAATAAAAATCCTTCTCAGTGGACACATAGATGATCTACAGTTAAAGAAAAGGAAATTTTCACAGAAAACCCTATCAAAGAAAGTCTTTTGAAACCAAAGTGCTGTTTTACAGGTAAGAGCAAAATGTTTGCAGGGCAAACTGTAAACCCTGTGAATCAGTTCAAGTGATCGGTTGATCCGCTTCAATTCCAAGGTGCTTTGGCTTGGGCCTGTCCTATCTAGTCATGAAAAGGAGGACCCAGGTACATAAATTAACGTGCTAATGGTTGAAAGGCCAGACCTGTATAGCTGTTGGTTTGCAAGGAGGAACACCAGCTGGGAACTTTGTCTCCAGCTATCCAAAATTCAAGTTGAGGTCCAAGATTTTGGCTCAGCTCATTGACAGACAGAGACAACTGGCAAAAACCAAAGAAGTTCCGCTAAGCCCAGGTTAAAAAAAATAACATCCAAAAATCAAGGATGTTTGAACTCAAGGTTTTGGCTCGGAACTCTCTGAACTAATACTAAATTGTTATTGTTGCGCTATTGCAAAATGCACATTTGCCTCTGACTGTAGGCAACTGTCCATCCTTCTTTCAGCAGGGGGGCTGCATGTAATTTTCTGCCTTCGATTAAGATTCACCACTAAAGTCATCTCATTTTAAAACCATATTATTGCACCCTATGGCATCACATGAAATGCACAGCAAAGGTTTGGGAATGCTTTTGGAGGATGATGGGGAATGGAAGCCCATGTTAGAGGCACAATGGAAATAAATGCATAATTCAGTCCTTGCTTTTTATTTGTCCTTGGCATTAATGAAGAACAAATTAGCTACTCTCCTTGGGTGTCTACTAGAAATAATAGTAACAACTAGAGCTCTTTCCCCCCCTCAGTAATATGTTCCTTTGTAGATAAGCACTGTGGAGAGGTAAAATTATGTCTTTTAAAAGTTTACTGTTTTCTTGTTCTAAGATGTAAATGATAGGGTTGGAACTGGGAAGTAATTCAGAAATATTTATTCCACTGAGACAATGGCTTTTTGTCATCAGAAGAAAGAATTGGTGACTATCAAAATGCAACAAAAAGACACCAGCATTAACCGTCGCGTTGGCTCCATCCGTAAACAAGCGACGCACCTTCCGCGCGGAGGGAAAGGATCGGAACTGCCACGAGTGCCAAAGAGGGTGACCCGTCTGAGGATGCAGCATTTTTATTACTACTCGTGCACATTCAATAAATATAATAAGATACTCGAAGCATTTCCCCCTCTTCATCCAACCTATTAATTTACAGGCTGTTTCATCAACTTTTTATGATGTGTAGCAGGGACCTTAAAAAATGAAAGCATCTTTGCATCATTTTGCAGTTATGATATCCTGACCAATGCGATTCCAGGTTGGAAGCAGGCCCTGAATCCAGGAATTAGAGTTTACTTGGAAACCACACAGAGCTGAAACCCGCAGGACAACCAGCCACAGCAAAGAAGAACGTTGGGGCTGAAGTTGGGAAGAGTGGGCAGCAGAACTGCAACACAGATCCACGCATTTGTGTAATTAAATCAACCTGCCACCCTCTCATCTATTATGCACATGCAGAAATACTAATAATAATTATCCTCACCTATCTAGAAAGATGGAATTAACGGTTCCAAGCAGCAGGAACTTGTTTGTGTTTGGATCTCTTTCACCATAGCTTCTTTAACTAGCTCCTGGGTAGAATTCATTAATTTTTATTAACAGGGAAAACATTTGTCCCCGTGACAATATTTGCATTGCCTGAATGATTTTCACCTCTGCCACAAGGTGTACTATTGGCTCATACATCACGCGATTACTTGGAGAGCAGAAAGACCCTCAGTCATTAGTGAGTGAATTAAAGATGATCTAAAGAGCTATTAATCACAGTGACAAAAGCCTTAATGTTGCTGTGACCCTAGTGGAGCCTGGGGACTAAAAGGGAAGCTGAGGGAGAGAAAATGGAAACATATGTTTTCTCCAAAATAACCTACCTTAGGAGAACTGTCAAAGATACACTCACATCAAACTGAGAAATTCTGCCATAGCAATGTCCCTAAATTTTACTGAGCTTTTCTTGTAGGGTGTCCATTTAGTGGGAGAGGGTTTACCATCAGTGTAAACAATTAAGCATTAAAAGACACAAAGGGTGTCTGTGTGTATATATATAAGTGTATATATACATATATATGTGTGTGTATATGTATATATAAAGACCCTCCTTTTCTTTGTCAGGAGTTATTTTAAAGCAATATATTGCGAACAACCTGATACTTGTAACATGCTCCAGTATAAATGGAGATAACAGTGCACGGTGTGGTCCAGGGTAGAGGCTGAATATCCATGTCCACACGGATGGAAATACCAGGCAAGGAACTTTTTAAAAGGTGCCGTATTTCTGTGCTTTCAACTCAAGACTGTACTCCTTGATAAATTCAAGAAAAATGAAACCTTCCATCTGCCAAAGTTAACTCCACTTCAATGATACGAATTAGATGTTTAGACATAAAATATAAATGAAAAAACCCCGATGCATGGACAATCTCAATAACTGTAATATTTCCATTAATCACTTCAAACATTCTAAACCCACAATATTTTATTATTATTTCAGTGAGATGCATTTACAGAAATGTTATCTCCTTGTTTTAGGGCTGGGGAGATAGGGATGCAGATGCTACAGATACAGATGCAATTCAGTGTCTCCAGAGAAATGCGACCCTATGGTCTATTCTTAAATGTTTTCTTTAGATACTAGAGTCAGCAGATATCAGACACAAATAGCATAATGTTGGGGGAAAAAGCATATAGATATTATCTATCTGATTAAATGCTAGATATTTCAAATTCGATTATGCAAAGAATAAGGTTGTGAGTTTGGGTGTTTGTGATTCACAGATCAGCATTTTTAAACTAATCAAGCAGCAGACCCAAAGGATATTGCAAAATCTTAGACTTTGAAGGAAAGATCAGCACATGTGTGGCAGCTGTGTCCCCTGCACCATTTCAGGACTTCCCACCAAGGCACCCAACGACTGCTACAGCGGCTCTTGGCGGTGGGGACGGTAGGACAGGCCATGCTGGGGCTGTCCAGGCGCTCGCAAGCCACATTCCCCAGGGTCTGGTCCAGCGCTCCTGGGAGGGCTCCTATTGGCTCCATGAACTTTAAACGGATGCCAAGCGATGTAGGGCGACAACGGCAACAAGGAGAGTAAGGCAAGGCACGTCGGTGCCTTGATAGTGATGACTGCTTAACACACAATTCTAAAAACGTAGTGAAAACCCTCAGCCATGGCCACGGCTGGGAGTGCAGAGAGGCACGAGGCACTTGGATGTCCAGCGGCCACCAAGACCTATTCCAACAAGGCCCTTGGAAGCCTCCACCCCAGCACTCCCCTCTGGGGAGCCTCGTGGCCGCTCACCCGCATCTCTTGGCCCTGACAAGGGCCAACCAGCTCAGCCTGGACGGCGAGCAAGTCACTTTTCTGACCAAGCCGCCCTACTTGTGCCGTTGGGTTGGGTTATTAACACGCACATCAGGAACCTTCCACCTCCCCACTCCCCTCTCTCTCCAGCCCCAGAATCTTCACAATTCATCTCTCAAGGTCCGGATTCATGCCCCCAGCATTCGGTTAGGAGGGTTTCAAACCAGTCTCTGATCTTGGTCTCTGACCCTGAGCCTCTGCAGATCTCCAGAGATATATAAAGGGGCTCAGAAAAGATGAAGAACTTGTTGCTAGACAGAGTTGTGGCCTTATTCTTATGAAACTCTTAGTATTTAGTGATGTGATATCTGATCAGTTCACAGTAAAACTTTCATCTCAATGAGAAAGGTCACTATATATTCATCTGGTGTCAGATCTATACATAAACAGCCTTTCTTAAATGACAGATCAGAAGCAAAGAGTGGTCTCTCTTTCTTTTCTAATAGAATGAGCCCAGCTGCAGTTCTCAGTGGCGCTTACTCTCAGCTGGTCTGCTTTTAACTTTCACTTCCTATTTAAAAAGCTAAATTGGGAGTGCTTTAATCTTCTCGCTTCGTTTTCTTAATGAGAAGTGAAAGGCATAAGTGGCAGCAGGTAAGGAGATATTGAAAGGCTGTGGCAGACTGGCATTTAAGTTTTCAGAAAAGCTACATCAGAGCAGTTTCTAACAGTCCTTTCCTCTATGATAGTAAAAAAGTAAATAAAAAGCAAACATGAGACTGAGAAGAAGCAGTTGTGAGGAGGATTGAGCATCAGTTGAAGGGCAGAGGCTGCAGGGGCAGAGATGCTGGGAGCCTTCTAAGATACCACAGTGCTCATCTTAAATTTAAGCAAAGACATAATCTTGTTGCTGGATTATTTGCCACTGTTAGTGTCCTCCGCACCTCACAGGATAGGATCTTAGGAAGAGAAAACAGTATAGTAATAAATAAGAATTCACCTAAAAGCCTCATCTTGACAGTGTGCTGCCAGTGACAAGGAGCATGGCTTGGCTTGCTCAGTTTTGCTTTCCACATACGGAAAAGCAAGTCTTATATTTTGATGTCTCTGCACCACTTCTGCCTCTAAAACCCTTAAGGAAATGAGCAGCAAAGCAAACTGCATGCACCCTGCATCTGAAGGAGTGTTCTGCGGTGTCCTTGTGCTGCCCCCAAGGTTTGTGCCTGCAAAGGTGCCACCGCTTTGCTCACTGCATTGAAACTGCCACCTCTGCTGCGCAGGGCCCTCCAGCTCCCTTCCATACCCTGTGCCTTAGGATTAGCGCGGAGCAGGCAGGAATAAAGGCCCGAGTGAAAGCAGGCCCAGCAAACAATACCAACGGCGCTCCGCTTGCAGAACAAGTTGCAAAGAAAAGGAGGGATCCGCTGCAAATGAAGCATAGGATGGTAAATAAGACGGGCGCTCGCTTGCAGTCATGCACTATAGCCATTAAGCCTTAAGGTCTTAAAGGTACCGAGCAATGCATATGATAAATTCCTCCAAAGCATCCCAGCCATAACATAGTTCTTGCTGATTGCTCATTTACCCATAATGCGGGCTGTCATAGCAAAGCCTGACAAATGACAGCGAAAGCTCAGGTTATTTTTTACATTGACTGCCAAGCCCCTCACCTCAGATTATTCATTTATTAGGGCAATCACTGAGGTCTGGGTACTTAATATTGTTTTCACCAAATATGAAAATGATCTACTTGCCTATTCTTTAGTTCCTCCTAGGGCAAGCCATTCATCATCAGCCCCGGATAAATGACTGCTTCATTATAGCCATAATTTATGAGATGTTAGAACTAAAGAGCCACACCTAAAGACTTAAAGCTTTAATATGGATTAAAATAAGATAATCAATCAATCGTATACAAATTTTATTTAGAAATATTTCTTGGATTGAAATGGACCCATATTTTTAGACTGCAGGTAGCCTTAAATTTCATATTCCCCAACTCCAGGCAAGCTTGTTTGGATGCCAGTATCCAAACACTGGTTGTGGCCTTCTTGGTCTGCGTTAGATGGACCTTTTGGTAGCCACGACACGAGTCCGTGAGGCCGGGCCTTGGGACATCATCTCGGGTGGGTTTAGCTGCAGCTGAGGCTTGTGATGGCCCCAGGCCTTCAGTGTAGCAGAGGTGCAGTGCTGGGAACTGATACCAGAGCTCGCAGGGCTCCTCACCTCCCTCCAGGGAAATCTGCTCCTCTGGGGCTAGGGCTACAGAGGAAGGCAGCCTCAGGGTTAGGTTTTAAGGGTATTTCCATGATTTTAGTGCGTTTCTCTTCCAGAAAATGTGCGCTCGGTTTGGATGAGGGACTCTCCTTCCTGTCTCTGAGGAATAAAATATCCCTTCCTCCTAAAGCAGCACGACAGCCTGAAAGGAGAAGTTGCCGCTTTGTTTCCTGATTGCAGATTTGCTAGCCCAGAGCCAACACAAATATTATTTCTGAATTATGGGCCTTAGTGAAACCTTAGCCTACACCTGCCCCCGAAGCCTGCTCTGCTGAGGAGGGCATCCCGCTCGCAGGCAGCCGGGAGCAGCGCGGGGCCTCTCCGGCGGGGCCGGGAGCTCCGGCCGCGGCTCACACGGATGGGCCCCGTGGCAGGCCCGGCGCGGGCGCTCAGCCTTGAAATTACCTCCTGGAAACCCTCCTGCTCCCGCCGCCCGCGCCGGAGCGCGGCAGGGCCAGGAGAGCGCGGGCACAAGGGGGACGGGGCCGGCACCCCGTTCTTAGCCGGAGGGGCCTCCTCAGTACCACAACCTGGGAGCTCAGCTCCGTCCCAGCACCAGCCTCTTAGCCAAGGGGAATTCCTTTCCCGCGAATCCAAGCTCCCTCCTTCGCAGAATTCAGCAGGAGCATCTCGGCAGGAGTCAAGGAGCCCGGGCTCTGCTGTCCCCCGCGCGAGAGCTACGCACCCCGGGTACAGCCGCCCCGTGAAACCCTCCATGCACCCACATCAGCCTTATAAACACCAGTGTGTGAGACAGATAGAGGTGTATATGCACATGTACATCCCGGATCACACAGGATCCTCCTCGGCCAGCGCCGGGGCTGCTCCGGGCGGTTCAGCCCCGAGGCAATTCTGCCCCAAGGGCTCCAGGCCCTCCCCCAGTCAAAACCCATCATCATTATTTCTTAAAACAAATTCTCCCTCGGAGGAAGAAGTTGCGTTCCACGTTCTTGGCCAAAATAAATGCAAGATCAAGTTAGAAACCCTCCAAAATAGGGGTTGGTAATGCAAATATTGACACAGCGAAGCAGAGAGAGTGCAAAAGCACAGCCAGACAGACAGATAGTCTGAAAATGAAATATTTCACAAATATAATCGTGTTTTTATTTAGTGGGTGATGATATTAATCACTGTTTTAAAGGATTCACTTTTTCTATAACCCAAAGACTCACACCACTGAGTTCTGTAATGGGAGCATAAAGGAAAGTAAATTTTTCACAAGTTATGCCAGAGGGTCAGGCTGCAAGCTCTCTATGTGCGGGTCGCCTGCTGATTTTCATGGATGCTCTGCGGGTGCGGAATTTTTAGGATCAGGTAGACTATCCCCCCGGCTCTGCCCAGTTTCTGCACCTAGGCAGGCTAATTCCTCTTGCGGGCAGGCTCGGGCACCACGGCACCCACCGCAACCAGCCATCCCAGCATTGCCTAGAACGCAGCGGGCATGCAAAGGAAAACAGAATAGAAATAAAGCAAAAACCCTTTTCGACAGCACTATCAAAACACATGTGAAGCTGGCAGCTTGCAGATGCTCCTGGGCCAAATCACACAAGCCTTGAGCCCACGCTTGTCCCATCTGGTTCACCAGGAATTTTGCAGGCAAAGTGACTGCAGAAGAGTTGTGCTCCCTTGTTGGCTTCCATAGGGGTTTCTGATCTACCCTGTGTTGGCCAGTGCTGCCACCCTTCCCTTTTTACATGACATAAGTGGTTTCTAGAAGAAGAGCATCTCTGCATGGAAAAGGTCTGCCTCTCACTAGCTCCTTTTCGCTGGGAAGTCAAACACATGGAGGCAAACAGGATGCCAACCAGACTTGGTGGCATTTTACCAGCAGGAAGGACACCCCTTGTCCACGGCTCCCGATGGCGCACAGCGCGGCGCCGGGGAGGATCCGCACCACGAAGGCAGCAGCGTTTTCCAGGGCAGTTTCTCAGGGGTCCTCTCTTTGAAGGCCGGATCCCCGAGATGGGCACCGCGGTGCCTCCAGGCGCCTGGCACCAGCCTGCAGACCCGCCTGGGCTACGGGGACACGACACTATCCCGTGACTACACCAGGGGCCTGGGCTATGGCACTAGGCCCCTTTCACCTGCTATAGCCCAGGCACCAGAGAGCCTCAGAGAACTTCACATTTGTGCACCTGTAAAGCTGAGGTGCCTTCCCTAAAAACTCCCAGTCAAGGCTTAGTTCAATAATATTTTGTGTTGCTAAATATAGTCCATGATTTATTTACGTATTTTTTTAAAAAGAGCAGTTTTTCTGTCAAATCAAAAAGTTGACCTGAGCAAAACAAGAAACAACGACTTACATGCAAACTGCTAAGTTACCAATTAGCTCCTTAAAACAATTGAAAGTCACAGAGAGCCCTCAATGCACAGAGGCGGTTAATTAATTAACATTAGATGTGATTAATAATGAGTCTTGTTTAATAGTAAATATCTGCCTGCAATGCCTGCGTGTCAGAACAAAAAGCCTTCAGAGAGCAGGCAACTATATTTATCCTGATTGTGTTTGGGATTTTAACATGTTTTGTGCAGGCTGACAAATGGCCTATTAATTATCTAATGTTGTCTGACAACAACAGCTTGATAAAGATGTATGTTTTTGAATTGCTGGATGAAAACTGCTGGAGAAGAGCCCCACAGGGGCCTCGCTGTCCTAAAACTGGGCTCCAAGCCATGACAACAGGCAAGACAAAGCCCTATCTCCTGCCACAGCCATCGGAGATAAAATATGTCTTGGCATTAGGGACATTTTCAGAAAACTGCTTCTGCAATATCTGATTAGGAAACGGAGGAGTATGTCTTTACTAAATTGGGGTTAAGGCATAATCAATATCATATATGGAGTGTCTGGCCTATTCTGCATAAACACAGGCACTTCATATTATTAAGGAGTCTATAATGCAGAGGAAGCATATGGCAGGACATTGCAGCTCTCTCTATTCTTTTTATTTAGAACTTTATCTTCCAACCTGTTTGACAGCTGCTCCTAAGTGGTTTCACAGTGCCAAATTATTTTTATGATTGTTTGATGTTTTATTCTCCCATTTCAGTTAATGAGATAGGATCCCACAATGGTCATAATTCAGAGCTGTCAGAACTAAAAAGCATGCTTGTGGCAAGATAGCCTGATGGTAAATAAGGCTAAAAGCTGTGGATAATAAAAACTCTGTTATCTGAGTCTCCTTTGCGATCAACACTTGGTTCGGATCCTTCTTTCCTTTGTGCCCGCTTGTGCCGCAACTTTCCCTTTGGACAGGTAAACGATCAATCTTTGGGTAACGTCACCCTTTTAATTCTCTTCAACCTTTCCTTGTAATGAAATGTGTAGGATACATAGGGAACGTTGAAATGTCTAAAGATATTGAGTGCTATATTATAATTAAAGGGTTTGCGTATCGTTTATCGTGCCAAGGGAATAATTTGTCATATCTGCTTGGAAGGAACTGTTCAACAAATGACCTTTAAGAGTCCCAGGAAGTGCCTTCTATCTGCATCCCTGGGGATTTTAATGGAAACTTTCAGTGAGTTCCTGTTTCAAATCCTAACTTTTGGCTCACTGACTTCATCCTGGGAAGGTCGGGGAGATGTAAACAGATAGTCTTGGAGCTACAGCACAGGACTGCGCGCCGGGCCTTGGCTTTCTCTCTGCTACAGTTTTGTGGGTGACCTTGCCATCTCACTGCTGCTCACCTCAGCTTCTCTAGGAATGAACTAGAATACCTGTAAAGCACAGTAACACCTATGTTAGACAAGTGCCCTGCAAAGCCGTTCCTCAGTACCAAAGGCACTTTCTGCTCTCTGGCTCAGATGCTGACACCTACATACAGCTCCCTGTATAACTCGGGGATTACTGAGCAGGCCAGCTGCTCAGAACAAGAACATGTTTGGCTGTGGAATCACAAAAATTGCATGACGAGTAGCTTAAGAAAACCCCTTTGAAGCACAAAACATTTGCAAAAACCTCTCTCGAGTCTACTTAAACACGAAGAGGAGTTTCTGTTACGCCAGGAGAGCAACGGCAGCCACGTGTGCCAGTGCAGGCACCTCCCCAGGCAAAGGGCACGGGAGGCAGCGGGAAGGGCGCGCGGGGCTCCCATGATCTCCTCCAAACCCCGACCAGGAGGGGTCACCTCCAGGCAACATCTCCAACATCTCAGAGGAAGCCCTCCAAGGTCCCCCAAAACAAATACAAATCCTACTGCTGACCACTAAGCCATTTTAATGAGCCCCCTTCAGAATAAAGGACTTGCGTTCATCTTCATGTATATATTTCTTATTCCTCCTGCACATTTTTTAGAAAAGGTCACAGAAGAAAACATGGAGTTACCAAAATATAAGGCAGGGAAATACCTAGCTACACACGGAAACTAAAGACAGAGCAGGAAACCTTTCTTGTGTGGAAACACTGCCCAAAGACAGACACCACAGGAGCACTTAAAGCCTGGGTTCATCCATCGGGGATCTCTCCAGCCCGGCAGGCGCCGGCAGCCACGTGAGGCTGGAGCAGCAGGTGACTTTGTGCAGCCTCTGGCAGTGGCAGGTGCCGGTTACTTGAAAGGAAGATGCGACGGTTTCAGCTGGGAGTTGCAGGTAGCGGTTGTGCGATAAGAGGTCTGGGACACGAGTTAGCACTCAGCTGGAAGCCCCAATACATGTGTTCATGTGTGAACAAGGCCATTTTTAATGGGTTCTAAGAGGCCTCCTGTTTAGACTTTTAAAGAAATGACCTACCCTTTTCTCTGTCCAAGTCCTGGACAGTAATTCACAATTTCAGCAACACGGTTTTCCAAGTGGGGAGAGAGGAAAAGAAATAGCTGCAACAGAAATCTTTAGCGACATACAACAAATTCTTTAAAAACCAGCAAAAAAATGATCCCTTCCCAAATGGGAAATCTCTTACAACACAGCAAACTTTCCAAATGAGACAGCTGCCTGACTCTAGCCCCAGGTACTCCACTGAATAGGTCTAAGTACAAGGCTCAAGTTCAGATACGTTATACTTGGAGCACGGCGAATCCACGTTGCTAAATTTTTATGTTTTGAAGGTTCCGTATGGAAAGAAGGGACATAATACACCAGGGCAGAGCACAAGAATGCCAATTCAGCAACTGCTCTAGAAGGTTACATCAAAAGGGGTAAGAAATGTTCCTCTCTGCACCATTTGCCCAAACTACTTCTAATACGTGTTGCCACTGTCTGACCAGACCCAGGGATCCACCAAGAATATTGCAGCAGGTCAGGAGGAGGGCTGTGTAAGAGCAGATTAAAGGCATTGATTTGTATTTGCCCCAAAGCACCTCTTTGGTCAGGGACACGGCAACCACATGAGCTGGTTGGGCCTTGAGAAGACGGGACACGAGTTCAGCGCAGCTCTCATCAGCGTGGGGCCTGCCTGAAGGAAACGCTCACATAACCAGCTTAGGTAGCCCTTGGGCAATGTGGGGCTGGCAGAGGACCAGCAGATCCTCGACAGCACTTAAAGCGTAGTAATATCACACCATTTTCACACACAGGAGGTTACGGGCTTGTCTTGATAGCTATTAATCTCTTTTTAGCTTTCAACATTTATTGAATGGCAGAAGCCAGAAGTGCCCATCGGGCCTGAGAGTCTGCAGGGCTACATGGGTCTCGCGCAGGGCTTGATCCAAAGGTTACCGAGTCAAAAAGCTTCTTTCTACAGGCTTTCCTGGGCTGGAAATCTGCAGTTTCCCTGACCATTCGTGTCCCCAGCTCAGTGCAGAACACACTGATACTGGTTTGGGATGTTGGGGAAAGGAGGGGAAGGGAAATCTCTGTGGGCACAGTGTAAGGAAATTTGATATGGCTTTGCAAAGTTCAGGTACTCCGCTCTTTTTCAGTTGCAAGGAAAGAAAATTGATGACGCCACAAGTTTAATGCTAATTGATTTATTACCTGCCTAAACAAATCCTGGGCAATGCAATGGCAGGCTTAGACTTAAAGCAAATGATTTACAAGATAATGTTTGACTCTGGGAAAGGGTAATCAGATCCAGATACAATGGATGATAGGATAATTGAGAAGAAATAAAAGAGGATAAATTGCCATGTGCTAATGAGTTTACAGGCCCTAATGGGGAGGACATCAGTTTTAACACTCAGGTTATGAGCTAGGAGCAAGGCTTTTTTTTTTTTTTTTTCTTCAACAGCTAAAGATGTAGTGCTGAAACAAACCAAGATTAATAGTGTCCCACTCACTTAGCCATTTTTTACACCTTCGACAGCTTCCTGCATTCAACGTGCGGTTGTTTTTTAAACCAGGTTTACCCAAAGCAGCTCACCTCAGCTGGAAGCCATACTACCTATTTCTAGGCTAAGGCACATCTGTCGTTTGGGGATGAATGCCTCAAAAACAGCATTCCTCCTCCTGCTCGCAGCACTGGCTGCCTAGTGATTCTGCAATGTCTTTGCAGGTCTCCTTAGGATCATAGGAATATTCTGAGGCCTTTATGCAGTCTCGCTGCACTCAGGTTTGGAGGCAGTTGCCAGAGCAATACTGTCTCACATCATGATTCATTTTTATATCTTTCTCTCCCTCCATCCCACATCACCACCTAGAACCAGGGACACTTTATTGGTATTTCTGATTGCTGCTGTAGCAGTCTAAATTTTTCAGCAGGATGGGGGTCTCTCCAGCCCTGATGTAGAAATGCACAATATGAATGGCGCTAGCCACAAAGTAATAAAAAGACAGTGGCGTGTGCTGTTATTGGTAAGGAATACAGAAATGAAGCACTTCCTTAGAGACCAAGCCCATATTCCAGGGCAAGGCTTCCAACAAATGAAGTTTAATATGATGAATTGTGGTACGGTTCCAGAATGAATACAACTCACAAAAATGCAGCTCCACTGAAGCTTTTAAGTTATAATACACACAGCATGTCCAATAGTCAGTTTTAAAGAGAAAGAATCCTAGTTAATATGCACCAAAATAGCCACGTCCCTTCTGATTTAAGATATGTGAAGCCTTTTCCTAGAAGCTGCACGCATTTGAGGCACGCGGGCAGGGATTAATTAGGAATCCTATGCAATCTCCATGCAGGTAGCGGCTCACGGAAGGTAGAAGGCAGAGGAAGAAGCTGGTGGAAGGGATCGTGTGAGGAGGGCAATGTTTGTCCGCGAGCACCCGAACCGGCGCGCGCAGCGCGGGCAGCGCCGGGAAAACACGCGCTCCGGAGTCGGATCCAAAGAGCAGCTGCAAGTCCTGCTCATTAAAGGGACTTGTTTGAATGGTCTTGATCCAGATTCCAACATTCACTTTAGAATTAGAAACATGAATCACAGAAGCACGAATGGGTAAACAACAGCGTTTGATGCTGGGCCTGCAGAGAGACGCAGGAAAGGGAAAAATTGCTTCTTCTCCATGGATCAACTGAAATCCAAAGCCTGGATCACAGCTTTAGGCACATGTAGAATCTGATACACAGCTAATGGGTGCCAGCCTGTCTACAGGAAGGGACACAGTAGCAAACAGGTTAATGCTCCTGTGCTGCTAACCAGGAACAGGCTTGTGTCAGGGAACATCCTCTTCTCCCCCTGTTTTAGCGAGTACCCCTGGAGCTAACCCCTTGCCAGACTGAAAACTGACTGATTTAATGTCAAAGTAAACAAAACTTTCATAGTTTCTTCCACCAAAAAAGTCTCTAGTCATAAAACAAAGAACAAAAAGAAAAAAAATAAAATATGTATTAAAGGTATTAAATGTCTTTACATATTACAAGCCTTAAGAGATTAGCGTGTTCATTCGGGAAAAGCAGCCTAGAGTGGTGAACTTCAACTGGCTGCAATGAGTAGCAGGACTGTTCTACATGAAGGGACTTGCCCGCGCCGTTTGGAAGGGGCGCCGGGGCGGGCGGCCGCGCTGCGCCCGGCGGTTGGTGTGCGAGCAAACAGGGTATGAGAGGTGTGACTGAAGGGATGGTCTCTAGCCACTCTTAGGGGTAAAATATGGGTTTAATATGCTGGGAAAAAAATGTTGACTGAATATCGAAGAGATTGTTTATTTACTCATTGCCACCAATGGCATTTTTAATTTTATCTACTGACTCTATGGCTCGGACAGGCCCCTGGCTGATCCAGCCTCCCCTTTCACGTCTATGGAGTTTTTCCATTCTGTCAGTGGAAGTGGCATTAAATCTCAGGGACCTGTGTGTTCAAACTCACTTCCTCTGCTGATCCGTCTGTCATTTGTCCACACACAAAATTAATTTTAGGAGCAAACCAAACAAAAGCCTTCCCTCTTTGGATGCTCCACCTTCAACATGTTCAACGTGTTCAACGTGTTCCACCTTCAACCCGCCAAGTGTTGGGGACCTGGCGGGCTGGGGCTCCGGGCAAGTGGCAGCCAGTGGGTTCAGCACGGCCCTACACGCCAAAAACACACATGCAATTTCTGTGAGAGACGAGGTGTTTGTGCCTCACATTGCCTGATGGTGCTTGAACTCAGCACGAACAGGCAGCCTGGGAGAGCTCCAGAGCACATAACTGTGAAAGGCTTCTTGAAAAATGCGCCAAAATGATGGCACACCAGGAGGCCAGGATTAAATGGAAATAAATGTGGGATTTCTTTTGCCATTAAGTAAAATGCCCCGAACCCCCAGGGCTCAACGGGGACAGTGGCCCTTGCCGCGCTCACCAGCTGCTGCCGGGCTCTTGGCGCGCGCGGTCGGAGGCAGCGGCACGGCGCTGCTCGCACCGCTGGCGCCTGCAGCCTCCCTGAGGCAGCCTCGCGGCTCCGCGGCCTCCCCGCGCCGCGCTCAGAGCCGCTCTGCCCGGCGCACGGAGCGGCTCTTCCCGAGCGGCCGGGAGGGAAATCCTCCTTAGCACAGCGTCCATGCGCGGGGATGCTGGTTATGGCCCTCCTGTCCCAGCTCATCCCTTTCGCACGCGCACACCTGCAGCGTGGGCAGCGACGGGCACGACACGTCCTCATGCCCCGAGGAGCCGTTCCCTGCTGCCGTCAAACCAAAATAGTAACTGGCACAACAGAATCACTCATGGTATTCTTAGTTCTTTTCACACACACTTTTCTCTTTTCCTTCTCCTTTTATTAACTGATCTTGTTGGCCCCCTGGCTATCAAGGTAGAGTAACATTTAGGATTAGCTACCTGTAAAGCCCTAAATGATATAAGCACCTTAAATTCAGCTATGTCTGCCTTGCACTTAGAATAAGTATCAAAAAAAATGTTAAACATCTAAAAAATATTCTAAAATATTTTTGGGGTGGAGAGAAGGAGCTTCATAAGAGGTCCGTGTGCCTTAGAGGTCCCGTGACTGCAGCTCGGTGCCACCAGAGACGCGCGGGACGCCGGTGACAGGAGCGTCCCCTCAGGCGCAGCCCTGCCTGCACAGCCGCCCTGCGGTTTCGCTGCTCCGCTTCAGCTCGAGCCAGCAGGAAAGGGAAGCGCAGGGGGGACGCGCGAGCACGGAGCACGGATCAGCCCGTGCCCAGATATTGGCAATTTCACCCAGGTGCTTCTCAGAGGGGCTGTGCTGGACACCCCTGACCTCTAACGGGAGCGCTCAAACCCTGCTGTAATGATGACTGCCAATGAAAGTCCTATGCTGTGCTTGGCTGCACTTTCTATAAGAGTGCCAGCAGTAAGATAAATGATAAACTGGTTCACTGGAGTACTAGTGGTTTGGGGGCTATTGATTTTTGGTCCATTCTCTTTAAAAGTGAGATCTAAAAAGTTGACAGAGGGTCATTAATTTCATCATATACTTGTCGTCTCATCCATAACCAATCCAGGGGCTGAGTGCGCTTGTCACTCTCTGTTTGCACTTTATTTGTTTAGGTTTTCTTTGTGATTCTACATTTTTCCCTTTTATTTCAGCTTTGCGTTTTTGTTTTTTTTGGTTGTCTCCTTCCCCTTGCCCCTGCAATGAGCTTTGCACTTTGCAATTCCTTCACCAAAGTCCCTCTTTATAAATATAGATTAATATAAAGAGTAAATTCAGTGGCTTCATTATCAAGTTTGTGCTAGGAGAGGAAGTCACCTCTGTTTAGTGCTACTCTTTTAAAAAGAAAATGACTCGTACAAAATTCATCAATCTTAATTGTCCAATCTGCAGGATTTTGATTGAATAAACACTAGAACAGGGACTTTAGGGCCTGGTTCAAATGCAGCATTAAAGAAAGAGCAGTGGATTTTTTCCCTCAGAAGCTCTGCAGGTTCATAGTCGTATCTGGTATCATATGGAAGGGGATGAATGTAAATAAACGTGTGACCGTAATGGCTGCAGCTGCTGATTAGGCCTTCAGTGCCTCTCTGCACTGCATTAACCAAGAGAACTTTTACAGGCACGCACGAAAACCTGCTTCACCGACACATTTTAGTTTCCAGTAGAGCGAGAATATATGGAGACTTCTCCATAGTTATTATTACAATAACAACCTGTTACAAATATTTATCCACTAGGTGTACTAAAGACTTCCTGGTCTTAAATATCAATAGGAGGAAGTTATTCGTGGATAAGAATTGCATACAGCAGGCAGCTGTTAGACTATAAGCTGTTAAAATATATTTCTTGGTTATAGTGTCATCTATCTCTGAACACCAGGTCCATACACCCTGTCTCCCTTTTGGAGCCCAACAGAAAAGTGCACGGAGAAAGTAGAAGAAAGTGTGATTAAGTACTACAGACGATGGCAGGAAAATCCAGTATTAATAATATCACAACCTGCCAGTAAATCTCTGTTTTATAGGTGAAGAAATACATTTCTACTTTAAAGTGTGTTTTTATATACCCTTGAGTGCCCAACTAGCTAAACTACCAAGGGAGCTCTACATGATTTAGAAGTTAATCCTTCAAATGGCCAGCAATCGAATGGCTCAGCTGTTTGTAGTTTCCTACTGCTGGCTAATTTCATTTTTGTTTCATGTGCTCGGTGGCGAGCTCAGTGCTTGTCGCTGCAGCACCGAGCTTGGAGTTAATTTAGTTAAGATGAGGCTGGGAGCATTCACGCCGTGGTCGGCTTGTTATGGCTGAACCTCGGAGAAGCTGAGGAAAATACGCCTGGAGATCGAGCGAGAGGGAGAAACGGGGGGAAAAGGAAGGGAGAGAGGAGGGGAGAGAAGGCGGGCGCAGGAAAGAAGCCAAATGTGCCAAGCTTATCAACAACAGGGAAGTGTGGGCGGTGGGTGGAAATCAGAGGAGAGAAAAATGTAAGTAAGCATTTGAGTGTACTGCTTTGAGGGCCATAAAACCTGCATATGTTGAAATATTAGATCAACTGTTTTGGTGGGGTACTGAGCTTTCTGAGCACACTGCTGAGCTACCTTCCTCTAGACCTTCTCCTTTTTCAACAGCGAAGCCCAGCAATTGCCCCTTCTTTCTAAGCCCCATTTTGTTCATGTGGCCCATCGTCAGGAATGCTCCAATATACCCTATTTTTCCCTTTTCCCTCCCCAAAACACCATGCTCTATAGGCTGCGCCGCATGTTACTCACAGTCAGTCCTGTGTGGCTCGTGCCCATGCTGGAAATCAAGCCTGGGGGGCTTGGGAGCACAGGCACTTCCTCAAAGTTCCCAACATAAGCAAACAGCTTCTTAAAATCCTTATTATAATCTTGATTAATAGATATTATAGCCCAGCTACTGTTTGCCTGTAATTATATTTGACAGAGATACAAATCAGTGGTTTAACATGCTGGAATAGGATTCATACGGTTTCCTAGGATTATGGACATATACATTTTTATTAAAGGTCTGTTGGTTTCTCTTTAGCATTCATCAAATCTCTCTCTCTATACAGAGATAAATATATCCTTTTTTTCAGAAAGTCATTAATTTTAGAGTTTGAGAAAAATGAAATAGACGAAGTGGGTAATTTTTCACACTTAGAACAATTTCCCCATGATATTATGACTCTTTTTCTTGCAGCGCTCTAAGAGATTAATATGGCTGTTATTTTCCCCACTAATTGGCTTTACAGAGAGCCACGGGAGATAGCACCTAGTAAAGCCAAACAAGAGGGAAAATGCGAAGAGCACCAAGGCGTCCCGTAGCAAGGGGGGCTGTTCATTAAGAAGCAATGTTCAACGCTGGGAGCTTTTTGTCAGCTTGATTTGCTTTTTCAGGCTTAGGGGCTAAATAAGTGGAGCAAATGCTAAAAATGGGAGTGGATTGAGCGGTCGTCCTGTTCCCTCACGCCCTGCGGCTCCGAACGCGAACGGCCTCCGTGCGCCACCTGCAAACAGGCCATAGCTCCTCTCATCAAATGAATTTATCTCTAGTACCAACTTTGGGCTGCTTTATAGAGCAATCAACATCAGAAATAAAGGCTGACCAATAACAAATCCATTTAAGCCCACATGGGTATCTAGTTCACATGAATATACGTGGCTAAACTGCGACAGGGACAGACCCAGAGGGTCTAAAATCTCTGGTGCCAGCTGGGAGCTCTATAGACGACGGGCAGTTTCTCCAGAAAAAAGGCCCTGTTGTGACCCTGACCCTCAAGCTCAGAGCTTCGTTTCAAACTGCAGAGCAGCCAGACAACAGATTGGGCTTGATGGAGAAGGCATGCAAAGCTCAGGAACACGGCCCAGCTGATGGCAACACCTAGACCCCATAGTAGAGCCCGGTTTCATTAGCAGCTCCAAGGGAGAAATATCATCTACTAAATCCAGGCCACCAATAATTCCCTCAGCACAGAAGTCTCTCCTCTGCAAGCTAACTTGCCTAAAGCTGAATGTGGCTTGAGCAAAGACACAGAAGTAGGTGGTATGTCTGCACTTGAATTCCACAGCGACCGGAGCACAGACCACACCGTTCCCCAGGACTCGGCTTTCTCCGTGCCGAGTCAGCCAACGACCTCATTTCGCCGATATTTTGATACAGGCACAAGTTTCTCACAGTTTGCTATTCAGCAGGCGCATTAAAACTCACTATGTGTGACACCAGCCACCCGCAAACAGCTTGACACTGGATACTCCAGTTTGGAGCTGTGTGTTTGGGACGTCGCCTAAATATTTTTCCAAGCTAAAACCTTGTGCTCCGTAGGCAATACCTCAAATCGGCACTCTGAGAAGAGAGCAACGCTGGAGTCCTGCTCAGGGGCAACTACTTCTTGAATCCTCCATATGAAGGAGGTGGTTAAAGCAGGGCATCCTGACCTAGCAGAGAGCCCCACAACCTCCTGGGTGGTTTATCGACCTTCAGAGCAAGGAGCAGCAGCTCCAAGCAGGTGGGCAACGTTTAAAGTTATCTCCTGGTATGGGCTGCACTGTGAAATATTATTGATACTTCAGAGGCGGGATGGAGTTATTTAAGTTCTCCCAGCAGTAACCTCAGAGGACGCTTAACAACCTTCTAGTACAGGGGATTAAATTTAATTTGAAACAAGTTGTTTCTCTGCCCTTCTCTCCATCACAAGCCTTTGTCTTCCTAATCGATTTACGCGCAATTTCAGCAGATAATCACAAGTTAGAGAAGGGAACAACCAGTGAGTGTATAATAAGTAGTGAACCTGTAGCCTGGTGTTTCCTACTCCTCTCAAATGAGAGAGACTTTCATGGTTGTGCAGGACAGGGCAAATGCAAGTGCCCAAGAGGAATCAAAGTATTCCATGTCTAGTCACACCAGGTTTGATCTAGCAAATTGTTCTAAAAACCTAAAGGTGACCTTAAGCACAATTCTGTTTTCACTTAGATGGGCACAATTCCCACTCATCCCACTTAGTATATTAGGTGTGCCACTTAGCAATGGGGAACACTATCAATTCATATTTTTTTTAAACCCAACTTGGAAACGCAGCAGTGGCAGACGAGTGTTGCCCGAGAGCTTCTCGGGAGCTTTTTCTCCTCCCGATTTCTCCGTCTCAAAAACATCCCCTCTTGGAATTTCATCAGACATTAGCTCAAGGGATCGTGCTCAGACACAGGTTCCCCTCCAAAGCCGGAGCTGCTCAG